>NC_091828.1:110975000-111575000 GCF_038994185.2 Dermacentor albipictus
CGCCCTCACAGCGCCTTTGCCATGGCACGAAACCTACCAGAGCAACACGTGTGAGCGCTCAAAACCATAACAACACCGCCATTGTGGCCCAAAAGGCGTGGCCATACAGCAAAAAAAAATAAAACAGCAGCAAAAAATATGAGAACCTACTACGTCATTTCCGCCACACTTTTCTCCTAGCGCGCGGAGGGGGTAGGGCCTCTCCTTAGTTTCCTTCCTCCGTGAAAGAAGCCCAGTGGCGCATTGCGATGGCGGCGCAATGCGACGGTGGCGCCATGCGACGGTGGCGCAGGGATTACCGCGCTCGGCTACGAAGTGGTAGCAGTGGCGGTGTCGCAGTGAACCAAATTTTCACCGTGGCCATTCTCTTTTCAGATGAAAATGACGCCATTTGCGTCCCGTTTTTGGGCCACGGCTTTCTGGTGATCGCTTTCTGATAAAATCGAGCACGCACAATGAGCCAAGTAATGCTCTCGCATTAAAACGTACTGCGCGATAAGCACGACAGTCCATCGTAGAATGGCGGAACTACCGACAACGTTCGCTTTGCAAAAGTATGACAACACGTACGCGAACGCAGCGAAATAGGGGCGCATTACCGGAGTGCGGTATTGTTTCACATGACTTTATTGAGCCAAATAACTCCTAGAAAACGCGGTACTCAAGCTTTACGACTTGTGCTTTGTCGAGTGTTGAACAGTTGTGAGAAGCGCTTGCCGTTGTCCGTGTTTCTTGTTTCCGTGTTTTTATTCGCGCTAAGTTACTACTTCAAATATCGACGACCAACTAGCCCAACAGTCAAACCTTGCAGAGTATTGTACAGCTGGGCGAAAGGTTGTGAGTTTCGATAGGCCCGAATGTGTGTAGAACTGCTAAAATTTGATATCTTGAAGATCTATCGCGCTTGCCCTGGGTAACCCTGAGATTTCGTTTGAACAATACTAAAGCAGAAAAGTTCCTTAATTATTTTGAAGCTATCTGGTAATTCTTAAGATCTCGGAATTTAGTGTAAATATGCCATTGAGACTCGCTTTAGAACTGACAGATAACACTAACAGTATTATATATACAACATGTGACATTACGCGGTAGTGATGTTCAGTGTCTGAAAGACGTGGAAGGTGTTGCCAAAATCTGATACATATACAGGAGGCAATTTTCATAATAATGCAGTGATAACATGTAGCCATTTCACTACAAAGGTGCACTTTCTGAAAAGTTTATCCACAATGTGTACAAAACCAATACATTTTTATATATAAAAGGCGAATGCAGGAACATGACTACGCACGGAGTTAACATACACGTAGCTGGTTAGAACACACATTGTACATTAAATGTGCAAGCATAATTGCAACGGAAGGACACTACTAAATGTGACACAAGAAACTAAGGAGATAATTCAATGGTACATCAATAACCTCTCGGAGCGAAAGAACCTGTGTTGCCAGGCTGGAACTGACTGCCGATGGAGCCAATCCAAGAACAAAGAGGCACCTATAACACATCAGAAAGAATCATGATACTTGTTCAAGTTACCAGTGAAGTAGTTATATATAATAATTCTTTGCCGCTGCGGAAACCAGTGAGTTCGAATACATGCGATATCGCGTTTCCTACAGGACGCGTGAGTTTTAGTCAAGCAGTCCGAAAAGTGCAAGCTGCCTCACTTAAGCATTTAGACAACACCAATCTTCCGTACGCATGTTACATACTCATAAACAGCTTAACAAGCACCTTGCACTCGTTCTTTTTTATTAGGTAAAGCTTCAAGGGCACCATATTGCAGAAATTCGGGCATCGTCGGCGTTGCTCGAGATTTGGACTCGCGCTGGACGTGAGCGAATACTCCCGATGGAAGCAAACAATTTATAACAGTTCAGAGAACGTTCATATCGATGCAGAATTTGTCAGACAGGTTCCTGTAACCGAAAGAGCATAACCGAGTTGAAAAGAAAATTATTATTTAAGCAGGGACCGAGCCCGGGACATGCGGAATGCGAAACGGCGTCGAAGACTGGTTCATTCATACGTGTTCGCAGACGTCGTAGTAAATACTTTGGGGGTCTTGGGCTTAGTAAAGTATCTTACAGAAGTGGACTGTTTCGTCCATGGAAATTATGAGTACGGTAATTGAGAATGCGCTAATTAGACTGAAGTGAGTGCTAATGTCGGGGTGGTTCATTGTACTTACACAAATTAATGTTCGTGTATGTGTGATGTATTAAAAATTGGAGGCTTATCAAGGTTAAGCCGAGTGGATGCGAAGCATCCACTGGGCTTAACCTTAGCGTATCCTTAGCGTTTGGAGGCATCTTGACCGCATACACGCCCGGCGCAAAGACGTTGGCGCAACAGAGACTGACGCGACGGCGGCCGCGTGCCGTTTCATCCCTGGCGTGACGTCACATATCACGTGATGCAGCGATGGTGGCGCCGCCGCCGCGTCACGCGCGACGGCGCGAACCGAAGCGTGGAGGCTTCCGCCGGGCGACGTCCGACGGCGCGATATGAGGCCCCATCTGCAGCCGGTGTGACGTCATCACGTGACGTCACATCATGTGATCTCACTTCAGGGTCAATGGTGGCCACCGACGGGAGGCGACCGACGGCGCGATATGAGGCCCCATCTGCAGCCGGTGTAACGTCATCACGTGACGTCATGTCACGTGACCTACTTGAAGGTCACTTGAAGGTCAATGGTGGCCACCGCCGGGAGGCGACCAACGGCGCGATATGAGGCCCCATCTGCAGCCTGTGTGACGTCATCACGTGACGTCATGTCACGCGACCCCACTTCAGGGTCAATGGTGGCCACCGCCGGGCGTCGCGCGAAGGCCCGAAACGTACGTTAATATGATTCGCATAATAAATTAAGTGGTTTTACGTGCGAACACAACCGACTGATCATGAGGCACGCCGTAGTGGGGGACTGCTTTAAGTTCTACCACCTGGGGTTCTTTAACGTGCACCTTAATCTAAGTACAAGGGTGTTTTCGGATTTCGCCCCCATTGAAATGCGGCCGCCATTGCCGGGATTCGATCCCGCGACCTCGTGCTTAGCAGCCCAACACTATAGCCGATAAGTAACCACAGCGGGTTGTGTGTGATGTATCGATGAGCAGGTTGTTTTCCAACATGTTGAAGCGTCTTAGAGAAAAGTACTGACGCCTACATGGTAATTATACGTATTCTAATTAGTAATTACGTAATTAGATTGAAGTAAAGGCGCCTGGTGGTTCATTGACCTTAATTGAGTAGATGCATGTGCATGTGTGATGTATGGATCAGGAGGTTGCGGTTCAAGTATCTGATATCGTTAAGAAGTATGTATGATAATTAGTAAGTTAATTACAGGTGTTATGTGAGTGTTTTGAATCGTCATTGATTTTGAATTGACGTGATGGTGAATATAAAGAAGCATGTCACATGATTAAGTACATATGAGTGTCGCAATAATTAGTGATTGGTGATCAATTTTGAAATGATAATTAGTGATTGGGAGCAGATAACGATTGGTCATTCGTTATAAAGAAATTGATATGCGATGAGAAGCAGGTCGTTGGCTGCGTCGAGAGCGTGAGAAGCAAGCTGTGGTGGTAAATGGGATAATGAGCAGCGGTCAGAAAGCCTAAATTGTTATCGCATTCTACTTGAAAGGCGAAGCTTAGTGTCTCTCAAGTTTGTTTTTTTGCCAGAGTAACTTATGCACGCCTCTTATAGCAATCCAGCCAATGAATATATTTGTCCTCATGCACCAGGCATTTCTTAAAATTCTGTTAACCTGAAATAAAGCTCTAGGATCAAAAAACCATTGTTTACAGCCATCCGTGCCATTTCTCGAGTTGTGATGCGCACCAGAAGAGGTACCTGAAATCCGGGTCAGGCTAGGCCGACATGAGACCGATTACACGTCTCATCCCCATGTGAAAGAAGGATGCGCCAGAGAAAGCTGACGTGTTTGCGGCATGACGCCCCCCAAGTCCTTGTGGTAAGCACCTAGTTCCCAGCACATGCAGACATCTTGCTCGCCTTGGCCAATCCACTTCCTGGACTATCCCGAATACAAGCAACAGTACATTACCGACCAAGACTTGGCCTCTCCAGGACCGCAAGATGCCTCGAGCGGCAAGCCACACGGTAATTTTTCCTGTATTCGCGGGCTTCTTTCACGCTCGGAAAAACACTCCTATGCAGAATGTATTGAGCAACAGAAAGCTGCAGCGGGAGTTTCTCATGTTGCTCCACAATCTTCTCATTAACGCTTTTCCTCTACTTATATTATTCGAGAAGTTGATAAATTAAGAATAATTATGTAATTAGGCGGAATGAAAAAGCCCGTCTGGCTACCTCCAAGCAATGGCAAACAACATTACTTTGATTCTGTCCATGCAACTACGGGGCATTTGCATGTTTTGAAATTTTGATACATGATAGCTGGGACACACTGTATACGTATACGACAACCCTGTATACGACAACCACGGTCGGCAAATTCCAGGAGTGTTCGCATAAAAAAGTACTTTGCTTTCCAAATATGAAGGCTGACTACCTAGCAGTTCAAACTGGTGTGATAAAGAATCGCATGACACATTGTAGATCACATGTCAGTCACACTGTTCACAGTGTCACTCGTGCAACGATGTGCCAACTTTGTGTGGACTATTCCCCTTGTGGAAACGTTGGCTCGAGCCTGATGCTTTCCTCATTCCTCCAATGTTCTCCACTTCAATTCGTCATCTCTTTCAGTGAACACTAGTGTCAGACATGTGAAGCATGATATCTAGTGGCACCATTGCGCCGCGGGAGGCACAGAGGAATATACAGAGCTGTAAATGCTCCACGAAATGAGGGATGTGGATCAGAAAGTTAATGGTGTGGCCGATACTCTAGTTGACATTCGGAAGACAAAATGGACCTGTGCAGGCCATGCGACGCGTAGGCCAGAGAACCGGTGGACCATTAGCGACACAGAGTGGGCGCCAAAGGAAGGGAAGCGCAGTGGAGGATGGCAGAAAATTACTTGCGGTGAGGAAATTCGGAAATTTGCAGGCGCAACTTATTTGGCTCCATAACTGTTGTGTTGTACAAGATTCTAAACGTTTACGGGAAGAAAAAAGTCGCAGTTTCGCCCGAAAGGCCAAGCATCGATTGCGATAGCAAATTAGTAGACAGCCATTTGAAGTTAGAATAGCAGTTTTATCGGCCGCATATACTTGGGCACACCCGCTTACTAACTGAATTAACGAGCATGGTGTCAATCAAACATGAACACATCACACTCGATGAGCGCGGACACTCGCGGTCAAAACGCTCGTTTGAGGAAGCAAGGCAGCAGCAGCGAGCGGAGTGACCTCCGTGCTGTGTATCGCTACAACGCAAGAGCGGCGAGAACACAGCGCGCACAATGGTATGAACCATCTGCAGATCCCTTTCAAGATGCGGCGCGTGCGACCGGGCGCGGCCGTGGAAAGTGAGCACTTGTTGCCGCAATCGACCACCCCTCTTCCTCCCGCCCTGCCTCCCCCTTTCCTCCATATATCGGGCGGCGAGACTGAACCGCGATCGTCAATTCCCCTTGCACCCGGTCGCAAGGGGAATGCGCGATATGCGCTATGCGTCAATGTTTAAATTACCCTAGAAAAATCAAGGAAACTGGAACCACGGCCCTTAAAAGTTGGAACAGCTGTGCGAAATGAATGCGTAACGCCGAGCCAAAAACTTAGCTGCAACGCCTTATTGAAGCTACGTAATTGCTTTATTGAACTATTTCATCCAAATTGATGTACCTCACTTCGATCGTGCCGTAATTTCCCCATTTTTCTTTGGTCACCACTGACCTTCATACTTTTATTGCTCCCGGCTTCATGCCCGTGGAAGGCAGCACTATGTTCCTTTGTATTTTGTTGTATACGCCCACCTGCTTGGTACTCAGAGTGCAGAACGCCTTAAATAATTAAGAATAAATAAATAGTTTTGCACGCAAACTGTTTGGACGCCCACTTTTCTATGAAGATCGCGGAACCACGACAGGCAGTGCATTGCAGCTTAAGCTCTTTGCGCTTACACTCCCCTCTAGTCCATTGCGCTCACTAACGCCTTGGATGCGCAACTTCGAATTTAGGCTTCACTGTTTTTGCATATCATACACGTTCGGTATACTCGTGATATCGTCGACGAGAAATTCTAGTATTAATCGCCACGCCAAGGGCTGAACCCACTCTACATCAGCTTTAAATTATTCAACGCGCGTACACAGTGGTTCCATTTATTTCTAATCATTTTACTCGTAAAACATCTTGAACTGTACGGGACATCACGGTGATGTTATTTCAGTTGGGTAATATTCGACTGAAGCAAACGCTTGGTTCATACCGTCGGAGAGGTTGCATGAAGCTAGATGCACAAAATTGTGATATAACACAGACGTTGTTCTTCGAGTCAGGCGATTGGGAATCCCATAATTAGTGGCCGTACTATAGACCCGCCGCAGTGGCTCTTCGGGCACAGCGTTCTGGTGCTCGCACCAGGTCGCGGTTTCCATCCCTGACCACGCCAGCTACATTGAGACGCAGTTGATTTGCAAAACGTGTGTGCACCGAGGGCTGGGTGTACTCTGAACAATACAAGGTGGTCAGAATGATTCCACAACCGTCCACTAAGGCGTCCCTCATGCCAATCTATCTATCTATCTATCTATCTATCTATCTATCTATCTATCTATCTATCTATCTATCTATCTATCTATCTATCTATCTATCTATCTATCTATCTATCTATCTATCTATATATCCATCTATCTATCTATATATCCATCTATCTATCTATCTATCTATCTATCTATATATCCATCTATCTATCTATATATCCATCTATCTATCTATCTATCTATCTATCTATCTCTCTATCTATCTATCTATCTATCTATCTATCTATCTATCTCTCTATCTATCTATCTATCTATCTATCTATCTATCTATCTATCTATCTATCTATCTATCTATCTTCCTATCTATCTATCTATCTATTAGTGAATTAGTCTATTTATGAATCTATCTACATATCAAGAATAACGTAAGTAGGACATTCGCGCTACGAAAGTACCGCGCTAGCAAGCGCTCCGATACACCCAGCCTTTTCTCATGTGGTGTGGAAAAGAACAGCTCGCCTACTACTCGCAGTTTGGAAGAATTTGCCTTGGTTACAAAGTGATCTACAACAGCAAGAATACTTCACTGGCATAAGGCCTTTACTTCACAACTTCTGCGTCTTTGGATCTAGAGCCAATTTCCGGAGCTCCCTCTTGAGCACCTTTCCCATGTCATTCTTGGGCAACTTTTCGACGAACGCGACACCACCGTAGAGTTGCATGTGCTTGGGACAGCTCTCTGAAAGAGAAAGCAAGGTTGCAAGTCCGAAAAGATACATTGCATCTGGGTAGTGAGCCGCCACGCAAGAACAGACTAGATAGCGTGGGAGATCTGCTGCAAACGCGAGGCGTTTCAGTGACCACCATAACGAATATTAAACACGCAGGATTTTGCATGAAATACCTTTTGCTCAGCCTTATTTTATAGCAGCAGCGGACACCGGAAATTGTGAAATAATTTCTAGTGTGTCTTTTAGAAAACTTCACTGCTAATTGCATTCTCCATTTGTAAGCTTAACTCCCATTTTGAATTTGTGGAACCGAAACAGGTAGGCATTCAAGACACATATACTTAGTACAGATTCCTTCAAGAGCTCTAGTTCCCAAATATTGTTTCGTAAAACGAGAGGCAAAAACATATTGCTGCTTCGCACAGTTTTGTTGCACATTAGCAAAGGAAGGCGTTGCGCAAAAATTATAAGTATGATGCCGGTGTTAATTTGCCGCTAGTTAGGGGATGGTTCACCTGGAAAATACTCCTAAATTCCATATTTCATCTTAGGGGATATCCTGATCTGTACCAGGCTTCCAGTTCGCAATTCCAATGTTTGCCCCCAACAAAGTATGTATTTAAACATATCTTGCTCAAAATCACTGGAAAAATGGATCGGTAATTCTCGCACAAACTCTTATGGGCACCAATGAATGCTATTAACTTTAGCCAGCAAGAAATTTTTCAAATCAGTGTTTTTTTATTCTGTAGAAATTCAGATGAAACTATCGTGAAAAAAGGTTGCTTTAAAATAATCTTTACCTGTATCGTGACCCCGGGTTAAATTTCGGAGCCATAACCACATTTCACTAGGCACACGTCAAATTACTAGGAAGTAAGCACACTCGAAAAGAACAATCGACACATATAGTAAAGCAATGAAGGGGGCTAGTTGGTGAACGTTCATGGTTATATTGCGCTCAGTTTTACAAAGACGATATTAAGAAAGGACAAGACGTGGACGGACGTAGCGCAAACTACCAACTGTTTAATAATGTTAAATAACGCGCTTACATACAAGGAGATATGGCGCGAGGGGGGGGGGGTATAAAAGATATGACAAGTTCACGGAATGTGATCATAGTTCGGGTCAGGCATACATGGTTCACTGGCACTCGTTCGCCCTGGCAAACTCAACCTCAGCTTTGATAAGCGCGATGGACGGAGTGCTTACGCACATTTCTTTTTCTTTTGCTATCGCAAGCGCCTCCCATATTTCTCGCTCCGTTTTTGTTTTTGATTTGCCAATGACTGTGGCGCTTTCTAGAAGCGGAGAGCATTTGCATTGTTTGCAAGGTGCAGCCAGGTTGCTGGGTGCTGTCAGAAGCTAGCACGTGTATTTGTGCTCCCGTAACCTATCATTTAGACAGCGTCCAGTTTGCCCGATGTATACTTTCCCGCAATCTAGTGGGATTTGGTAAACAACTGAAGTTGCACATTCCACGTACTTTTTCACGTGCTTAGTTTGACAGATCGTAGCACTAGTGTTTGCCTCTTTGGATCCTGCATTCACCCTCTTGCACATGCCTTTTAGTTTTTGTGGAGCCAACCAGAACCAACAGGAAAAGGCAGAAAACACAGGAAAAAGAAAAATTGAAAAAACGCGTGGTGTTGCCTTACATTCATGGCTTGTCACATAGGATAAAAAAGACAGCCCAACGCCATGACGTTCAAGTTCTGTTCTCCGCTCCACAAAACCTAAAAGGCATGTGCAAGAGGGTGAATGCAGGATCCAAAGAGGCAAACACTAGTGCTACGATCTGTCAAACTAAGCACGTGACAAAGTACATGGAATGTGCAACTTCAGTTGTTTACCAAATCCCACTAGATTGCGGGAAAGTATACATCGGGCAAACTGGACGCTGTCTAAATGATAGGTTACGGGAGCACAAATACACGTGCCAGCTTCTGACAGCACCCAGCAACCTGGCTGCACATTGCACACAATGCAAATGCTCTCCGCTTCTAGAAAGCGCCACAGTCATTGGCAAATCAAAAACAAAAACGGAGCGAGAAATATGGGAGGCGCTTGCGATAGCAAAAGAAAAAGAAATGTGCGTAAGCACTCCGTCCATCGCGCTTATCAAAGCTGAGGTTGAGTTTGCCAGGGCGAACGAGTGCCAGTGAACCATGTATGCCTGACCCGAACTATGATCACATTCCGTGAACTTGTCATATCTTTTATACCCCCCCCCTCGCGCCATATCTCCTTGTATATAAGCGCGTTATTTAACATTATTAAACAGTTGGTAGTTTGCGCTACGTCCGTCCACGTCTTGTCCTTTCTTAATATCGTCTTTGTAAAACTGAGCGCAATATAACCATGAATCGACATATAGCAATGAAAAAGGACAGATGTTAGCACCAATGAATTACAACAAAAATAGCAAAAGGAAACTTCAGCTCAACAAGAATCTTGGATACAAGAACAAATATATATTACCGAAAACATACAGCCCACGAAAAAACGAAAAGCTACTGTGAGCTTGAGGTCTGCAGGTTAAACTTGCAATCTAGCATATATTATACAGAAATCCTGGTATCAAATCCTGGTGTGTTCGCCTGTGTGTGTTCTCAAAAAAAATAAATTCTGCAGACCTCATCTTTAGCAGCTAGCATCATAGCCAATAGACACCCCACCGGATATACGTGGTTGCGTGCGTGCATGTGTGCGTGTGTGTGAGGGGGGGAGGTTGTATTTGGACGTGTGTGTGTGTTCGTGTGTGCGTTTGTGCGAGTGCGTCGATGCAACATGATTCGCCGAGCACTTCTCACCACAGGATGACACTGACACACACCCCTGGTTCATTTGATTGTTGCTTCTTACACCTACTCTTATTTTATTCCTTACCCACTACTCAGCGATCACAAGATGGAACCGCAACCTAACTTTTAATATGAGAGTAAAATCAAAACTACTGATTCAGGGCACGTCGTAAAGATTCTTATTCTTTTTTATCATCATTACAATCTGGAAAGATGCCTAAGTGCAACGAGTGCTTTAGCAATTGCGGAAGTTTCAATAATTCAAGGCTGTCTATAGATGAAAGCATCGTTCGGTGGTGGCATAGCGATGGCCTTGGTAGAAGACGGTTAGCGCAAACGGGAAAACGCGAAAGATCAGCAAACAGCTGGTACTTCATGCTGTTTGTCTATTGACAGAATATCTTTTCTTAAAGTGCACCCTTGTTCGAGCTTACAATTGTCGTTAAGTGTCAACCAGCGTGCACTCGTACCTCCAAGGAAGCTCACGAACGCTATATAGACAATAAGTTTGTGCTGCAAGGTCGACTAATCAATTAGACGAAAGAGGTTGTGTATTATCCAGTTTGGCGTCAGCTTTATGAAGCAATGAACAGCGGTCGAACAAGGAACGTCGCTGGAGCCCATAATACCACAAGGGGGGCTTATTTTTCTCAGCACTGCATTCAGTCATTCCTTAACAGCACTTGCTTACGCATAGCTAGTTCTCCCCTACCCTCAATGGGAGAAGATAATAAGATGGGGTGTAAAAGGGGTCATCGAAATGTTGAAAAAAAAAGAAAATTTCGGGGACTGGTGCTTAGTTGCGACAGCGATGGAACAGACAAGGGTACTGCATGCTGTTGGCTCTTCAAGAAGTAGGGGTGACTAAAATGGATAACGATCCACGCGGGCAAGCAGGCATTGTCAAGCCGCTGGGTCTACGTTAAGATGAACTAAGGTGACATACGGTTCGAAGAATTCAGAAGCGAGCAATCGAAAAACAGGTAAACTCTGTTGTATTGCAACGTCCTCGGTCGATCGAAAAAATTAGGCGAATGAGTGCTGCCCTGATGTAGACACGTTCCCTTTGTCGAAACTTTGGCGCCAGTGACATTCATTGCTATAGGCTACTGTTGATTGATTCAAGCCTCCAACTTCTCGTGAACCCCTGCTTCGTTCGGCATTCGTACGAGACAAGACAACCGAATAATATAAGCAGTACGTACTTTTTCTTTCGAGTAAACATTAGGTCGTAAAACAGCGCCCTTCCTGTCAATTTGTCCTTCTGTATCTACCCTCTTACCGCCGATAAGAAGGCATCGTAGCCGGAAATAAAGCTCCTCAAAGTGGAAGCAAGGGGCTTCATGCATGGATACTGACGATCCAGCCGCATGAAAGCAGTGGAATGGAAGCGATAAGCGTGGCTATGGTCTGCCAGCTAATCTAACCCCCTTGATCGCGTGGCCCCCCAAACTCCGAGGTTATACTGCCTGCTCTGTTGGTTTTATGCTTTCAGGCCCTGCAATTTCTTTAGCTGCTTCGACAGAGAATCCCACGCACCTGCCACGTGCTTCTTCATCTTCTCGGCGAGGGATGCGCTGGCTGCCACGCCCGGTTTGGTGACAATGAAGGCGACCGGTGCGTCCTGGTACTGGACACTGGGAACGCCGACCACGGCAGCCTCGCCTACCTCTGGGACGGTGAGGAGCACCTGCTCGAGCTCAGCCGTGGGCACGTGGAAACCGATGCACTTGACCAAGTCGGACAGCCGGTCGATGTAGTGCACGCGGCCTTCCGCGTCGTAGTACCCGAAGTCTCCTGTCGAGGGCGCCACGAGTTGCCCACTTTTTTTTTTTTGAACCTGATTTGTCCGCATACGACACTCATAGCTCATAGGCGTCATAAGCACATCGCCGGTCACAGGCGCGCAGGGCAACGATGCACCGGCTTTGGGTGAAGCGACGCCCCGCGAAGCCGGTTTGACGAAACGTTCCACTCACCTGTGAAGAGCCATCCTTCGGCGTCAAGAACTTCTCGCGTCTCTTCCGGTTTGTTTAGGAATCCCAACATTACGCTTGGAACTTTGCAGCAGATGTGTCCGTTTTTTCCTTCTGGGAGCAGTTGTTTTGTGTCAACGTCCACCACCTGCACAAGAGGAGGCGAATTGAACAATAAGAAGAGTCTGGCGTGGGGGCACTTGGCTACACATGATTCATAAACATTGCATAACAATGAATCATTGCCAGAAGCACTCGAGATGCTCTTCCCAAAAATGCCGCTAGCGCAAGAGAAACACAGAGGGTTGGCTGCATCCTGTCTGCTTCCTATAACGACGAATCTAGGTTTTTCTAGCCTGCGAAGCGGAGCACTCTGGAACAAGCCCTTCAGGGAGTGTGAGTGACTGGCGCATTCAGAAGGATATCTTACTGCTTTCACACATGTTGTCACATGTTTATCTTATATCAAAGTTGATTTTTTTTCTTCAAACCATGGCTGATGTGTGTAGGCGTGTTAAAGTAATAAATATTAAACATTTAGAATACTAATGGCATAGTCTTTAGTATACAAATTGTATTTCAATACGAGAACTGACCATTTGAACTTGTACAATATTAGCCTGTGTTCGATCATAAGGGAAAACGTTTATCGCTTACCGGCAGTCTACAGGCAGCAAAACCGATGCAGATGTTTACTGCTCCAAATGATTCTGCTGTAGGGTTTGTTGGCAGAGGTATCAGTTCCTAAGTTAACGCATGTATTGGAGATCCCCTGCTCGATATTTTACAGTCATGTAAAAAATATATAAATCGCCTTTAAACAACCTATGAATCGATTGTTTCGTTTTAGGCAAATGAATTTATAATTGGACTAATGTCTCACCAACTTTGCACTCCTTCAAATTGGTGTGTGGTGTTGTATTACGCTCAACGAACAGAATTCGTGCATCTAGGGACACGCTCTTGCTTGGCTTGATTACTGTGGCTGTCATGGCGCAGCAAGCACGATCCTTTCCAATTCTTTTTGATTTGAAATATCCTCAGTGGATCGGATATCTAGTGCTTAACTACATAGGAAGTATCAAATAACGGGGAAATGTGCAGACACGATGCACATATTGGAATACGTTCGAAGAGCAGCTTTAACGAAGAAAGCTTTGAAGTGAAGTACATAACCGTTCTGGTTACTAAACAAAAAACCAAGCAACCTTTCCATTTCGTTTTCTTTGTATAAATAGATATTCAACCCTCGATTCAATAATCAACTCGAATAATCAGGTTTGCTATAATTCAAAATTGCGCTTTTTCAACACCTTTATTGTTAAGAACGTAGGCGCGTCCCAGTACAACTAAAAAAAAAAACAACGTTTATACCGACGTCTGAGCAGAAAAGTCTGCACTTCTAGCGAATTCTGGAGAAAGGCTCGCCATCAGCACTTACAGCTAGCATTTTGACGCACGAAGGTACGCGGTAAATTTGTTATTTCATTGCAAGTGGTGCAGTATGTTAAAGGCGTTGCCATAAACCTAATAGTATTTATAAGGAAAGCTGTAAATAAACCTGAAGAAGGCAGAACTTCACCACCGGTGGTAGCCAGACCCCACAACCTCCCGCACGACCCACGCAGCTGCTCGACCGCCTGCGAAGTCCTACTGGCGGGGTGCCCCAAGCAGTGGCACCCTATTCTCTTCGTTTCTGCCTCGCCTTCCCACTACGAGAAAGGTAGCTTTCGAAGCGTGAACGATTATGCGCAAGACGCTGGCTGCAGAGCCGAGTCACCCGGTAAACGGCGCACGGCTGCGCACCTACTTCGCTCGAGCGTATATGCCACGGCAATTGGGGTTGCACTCTGACTTGACTGCATCTCAGAGCACCAAGACCTCCTACAGGAAGACGTCCAGACATGCGCCGCCATCAGACGACACTTTGACAGCCCACACACTTGAGGCGCCATCATCAAGCGCGAGCACCTTTTTTGCTGCTAAACTAACCTTGATGAATACGCTGGGGCCGACGAAGCCGCTAAACTAACCTTGATGAGCACGCCGGGGCCGGCGAAGCCACTAAACTAACCTTGATGAGCACGCAGGGGCCAGCGAAGCCGCTAAACTAACCTTGAAGAGCACGCTGGGGCCGGCGAAGCCGCTAAACTAACCTTGATGAGCACGCCGGGGCCGGCGAAGCCACTAAACTAACCTTGATGAGCACGCAGGGGCCAGCGAAGCCACTAAACTAACCTTGATGAGCACGCCGGGGCCGGCGAAGCCACTAAACTAACCTTGATGAGCACGCAGGGGCCAGCGAAGCCACTAAACTAACCTTGATGAGCACGCTGGGGCCAGCGAAGCCGCTAAACTAACCTTGATGAGCACGCCGGGGCCGGCGAAGCCACTAAACTAACCTTGATGAGCACGCAGGGGCCAGCGAAGCCGCTAAACTAACCTTGATGAGCACGCCGGGGCCGGCGAAGCCACTAAACTAACCTTGATGAGCACGCCGGGGCCGGCGAAGCCGAGAAACGGCAGGCTCAGGGCGTCGATGGGCGGCACCAACACGCAGCCGGCCGCTTCGGTCATGCCGTAAATGTGCGTCACCGCGAGCAGCTGGTACACGTCGCGCATCTTCTCCAACACAGGGGGCGGCAGCGTGCCCCCGATGCTGCAAGTGCGCCGGACAGTGGGCAGCTTCTCGCCCATGCTGTAGGCGTCGGTGGCCAGCGC
The DNA here is from genome assembly GCF_038994185.2 of Dermacentor albipictus. Classification (NCBI taxonomy): domain Eukaryota; kingdom Metazoa; phylum Arthropoda; class Arachnida; order Ixodida; family Ixodidae; genus Dermacentor; species Dermacentor albipictus. The sequence continues at coordinate 110,989,885 of NC_091828.1, forward strand.
ACTCATGGGCGTCGCCGAGGCGCACACGGCGGTGACCTGCGATGCAATACAATACAATACAATACAATCTTTATTGTGCATAAGGAAAACAAAGTACATATAGCAGGCCTACCAAAGCCTCAGAGGGCTTGACTGGCAGTGCCTGACAGTCAGGTCACAGAAAATTGCACAGGGTTAATAGCGGAGTTAGCTATTAGCGGGTCGGAACAAAATGTTGAACAGTTATACAAAATGGTACATCAAACATCGACAATTCTAAGTTGTTTCTTAATCTCACGTCTTGTGTTTGCCTCTAACACAGACGCTGGCAATTTATTTAATATGGCTGGAACATAGTATTGCCGTGTTCTCCTTCCGTACTTTGTCGCAGTCTTGGGGATGACGTAGGGTTCCTTCGGTCTTAAGGAGCGGACAGGCATATATCGTGTTTTAAAATCGTTATTCCAGAAGTGTTTAATTACAACACTTTCGATAATCAGAGAAGTGAAGTTTGGCAAATTCAACAACCTAAAGACGCCTGTATCTTGCTTTGGACACAAATCGTAAGCCACTGTTGACAGCAGTGAACGTAAAATTGAATTAATTCTTGAGATCTAATGGGGAATCGACGCGTCGCCAGCTGAGGAGCACCGGCCGCGCACGTCCTGCGATCTGCGAAACAGCACCGCTGTAGCTATTCCCAACTTTCGCCGGCTACAGGGGGCGCCGAAACTTATTCAAGATGGATGTCGATCCGGTGACCACTTCCACGGAGACAACGGCGCCTGTGTAGTTTTGGTCGCCGCTACTGGAGGCGGGCATGTCCCGGAACGAACCGTCGTTTTATTTCAAAACGGCTATGTTACATATTGTTTAGCGGCTTTGTAGAAACACACGGTGTACCTTGTGCCTCACCTAGCGTCAGCCAAGCTGTTCAACGAAAAAAAACAATTTTGAAAAAAATGACGTATACAATTATAAGCCCTATGGCCTTCGGTCTTCAGACCTTTAACGACCGAACACTGGAGGTCTTAAAATTGTATATTGCACAGTTTTTTTTTACAATTTTTTTTCCTTGCAGAGCTTGGCTAACGTTTGCCGGGGCATCCTAGCGCAAAACACGTTGCAGTGCCTTAGCACGCCATGCAACTTCCGCTGCACTGAAAGATGATTTTGACGTGGACGCAGTCCAGAGACGAGTGCGCTAGGTTGCGCGACAGTGTGCGCCCCAGTGGAGAAGGCCCTACCACGTACGCAAACAGGTAACAGCTCAAAAGAAGATTATTCGCTGTAAAAGTCACGCGCCAGGAAAGTGTTTCATGCTCGAATTCCGGCTCTGGCACTTAAGAACGCTGTTTCTCGCTGCAGGCTCGTAATTTTTCTCTCGCGGCCACCCTCCCGACCTTTGAACATTTCTAATTGAGCTGAACACACGACAAGCGTACGTTTGCTCCTTAGTTTTCAGTGTTACAATCCTCAACAAACCAAGCAGACGCTCGGTTTCTGGCGCATCAAGCAGCACGCAAATGCGTCGTTTCTCACGGCTAATATTTACAACTCTGCACATCTACTATAGCGTAGCTACAACTGCTGCACAACAAGCAAAAAAAAAGGTAAGGTACACTTACATTGTGGCGTCTGATTTGTTCCATCAACTTTGGGCTTCCACTGTCCGGTTTGACCATTACAGCAGTGCAACCGGTACATATCATTGTCAGAAAGACCCGCACAGAACTAACTGAAAACAGTCTCCAGAGGTTAATGCACACGTCGTCTTCAGACACGCATTTTATTGCCCTGAAAGAAATGAACGCACGTCAATTACTACACATTTATTTATTCATACGCTGTATCGGCTTCATTTGCTTGTGGTATTAATATTAACTGAAATTATTGTAAGCACCTTTTTGTATTTGTTCATTTGCTTCATTAACTTCTTGTTTTCTTATGTCTGTCGCTGCTATGTTACCATGACGTATTAATTCCTGCATTGTTAAATTACTAATAGGAGGTCCCCCTGACAGTTCTTGTAACTCCGGGACCTCCTTCTGTACTAATGATGATGAAATGAAATTTAAAAAATGTTGACGACCAATTGAATGCAGAACGATATACGAGTGGTTCTTCGAAAAAAAGAAAGATGTGCAATTAAAGAAACATTTAGGTTCGTGTGCGAGTCAAATCCGATACCATCTCCTTTCCGTAGCAATCAGTCTACTAACCACGCTCATCAATAGATCAACGGGCTAGCAGTTGGCTGTGTCGGGACAAATTAGTATAACTACTGCAACCACTCGTTTTGCCTAGATTTCTACTAAACTCCTTTCTTGAAATATATTTACAGTTCCATTGAAGAAGATTTTAATACGATCTTTTAGGCTACCGTTCTTTTACACTAACGAGACTGAAAAAAATCGTGAAATGAGCGGAGTGGCTCACAGCAGGCCCTGAATCCCAGCGACGAAGCTGTACTGCGAAAGCATGACTCCTTTAGGATCGCCAGTTCTTCCCGACGTGAAGGCGATAGCGCAGAGCGCCTTTCTTGTGTCAGTCTCACGCAGAGCTTCCAAAGCCATCTCTGGGAGCCCCCTGAATTTCGTGATGGCCACAAAGCCCATGGCATCCCTGGTGACGAATATTTTCTGCGAGGAATACGTGTGCGGCAACATTGTAAAAGTGATATTCTTTGAGTCGAATTATGCAAGCTACGTTTAATCCAAATGCACAGTAGACATCGTACAACACATGCGGTCAATAGTCGAGCTACTCTGCCAAATATGCGCACAATATTGAACGAAATTTATTTAACCTAAATATTAAATTGAACCTGTCGTAATATTTTAGTATGTTATTGAAATCGTTTCCCTTTTCACGAGAAAAGCTGAAATTTTTAAATCGGCCAGGCGTAATACGTACTCCTTCGGTGCAGGCAGCCTTCGATCAGCAACGTCGCGAGCAGATACTGGGAAAGAGCTCGTCTGCGCCATGCTGGTGCTGCAGCCCGGGCACAAGAACAGGCTCGCGCAGCGGAGCGCAAGCAGCAACCGCTTACCGAGGATCCGGCAGCCTACCAAGCTTTCGTTTAATATACCATCGAGATTAACCAAGTGAAAAACACCGGCGTCGCACGCTGCAGCTTCACTGGTTAACCATCTGTACGGAGTGTTCGGACAATAATTTTTTTTTATCATTGAAGTACAAAAGGAAGGCACACAGGAACCTACTTACTGCGAAGTGCCTGATACTAGGCAAACAAAATGTAATCGCTTTCCCGGGTTTGCTAAAGTGACGTGACTCTAAATTAACACGGCAAGGATAATAATGACGCCCTTCAACAAGATATCTCCACATACCAAAACATCGGCCAGAATGTCTGAGGCGCTTTAGCCCTATTTCTCAAGTTTTTATCCCGCAGTGTGTCTTCACACTGTCTCTCGACTTTCGCAGGAGGCAAAGGGGGTTTCGTATTAAAGAAACAAATAACTTGGAGGAACCGCCCCTACTAGAATCGATAAGAAACGTTTTTTACATGCGAGCTTGCCGTAAAATAAAGACTCCTGTCACAAAAGCTCGACTGTAATATGTCACCTTGAAGTTGCACTCTTCCTGGTGTTCCACGAACATCGGCAACTGATAGGCGTCCACGAGACAGTATGCCACCCCGGCATCCTTCGCATGGTACACCAACTCCTCTACCCGCACAAAAAAAAAATAACAGAGAAAAAATGGAAAAACACGCTGACAACGACGAATGAAGAATCGTCAGAAACAACAAAAAGCGCCAAGTTCAACGTCAGATCACTGCACAAGCACCGAAATGTGCCTGACTAGACCCCAGCAACAATATGCCATACGTGTAAGTTTACAATTGTGTATAATTACTCTGGTACAACGGAACGCTCATGACCTTGCTGTGAAGTTACCTTTCTCGCCACTGATGTGCAGCCAGCACAGCGAAAAGTTATATGCCTACGTATATTTTTTGGGTAGATACATTGCAACGACATCCATATTTATACATTCCTCGCAAGTTTCATAACATGTGTCTGCCAGTATTTCAGAGAGGGCGGACTGACGCCGTCCACTGCTACCTCAGCAAAGCTGTTGGCGTGGAAAACAACACATTGTTTCAGATTAGGCTAACACGCTCTGCTGTTAACCCTTCGGTTGGGTTTCTCATCCGCGGCTTTATAGTTGACAGATTACGTTACGGTTATGGGCACCACCACTAGCGGTGTCCTGAACAACTCATGTTTTTTTTTATTATTCTCGTTATTGACGTTTCATCCGCTACACTTAAAATTATTCCTTACTTTCATACGTCAGTGATGTTCAGATACTTGTTTTAATTCAAACGTATGATGGCAGCCGTAATCTGCAGTTGACTCTCTGAATGGTAAAAAATGGCCTCATCTTGGATGCTAGCAAGACGAAAGTTAATATTTTTCACATACCGAAGAGTGAATGTGCTGTGTCACTATTCTGTGTATCCTGTTCTGCTGTGTAAGGATGTTGAAATAATAGCCTTTGCGTACCATCTCATGCCATCTTAACCTTCTCTGCTCACACTAATCACGTTGAAAAACGGGTTCTGCACCCTTTCGGCTCTTCTTGCAGGCTTTCCGAAGAGTTGCATTAGCCAACATATTTACTGAAATACTAAGCGAACATCTACGTTTTTCCACTCGAATACACTCGAAGTCTGCAATGGCACCCGTAAATTTGGCATTAGCGCTACAGAAGAAATTTACAAACACCAAGGCGTAAGTACCATAATCGCTTTTGTAACCCCGCTATTCGTTTTCCTCTTTATTCTAGCCCTGGTCTTTGGCCGTCATTCACATTACACAGCTGCCTGCGCTGGCTGCTGGCGTTCTGTTTCTATTATAACCCCTCCATCGAGTTTGAGTAGAAGCAGAAGGCACCAGTACTAGAAGACTCAGCTCCCTTGTGCTACTACACTGCATTGTGCTCCGAGTTCTGCAGATCAACAGAGAGCGAAAGCCCTTCTGGCTTCCTACCTGTGATAGTTACATGGCCTATAAGGCTTACATTGTCGATTTCAATAATATTCTGAAGTCTCCATTATAGTTTTTTTTTTCTATGCTTCATATCATCGTTTGTTTGTTAACTTGCCACTCTACACATGCCATTTTATCTGTCTCCTTGATGTGCATCTTGAGCTATCGAGCTAACCTTGGGTTTGATCAAATGACAAGCGTAAATTTTCATAACTTCCGTTTTATTATTTATTTTATTGTACTCAGCAGTTCTAAAAGCTTACGACAGTTTGCTTCCCCCCCCCCATTACTGACATCTATATTTATTAACTATTTGAATCCTTCCCCTTTCAGTCACCTGCGGAAGACTGCTTGTGTTTTTTCCTTCATTTAAATCTGGCTTTAGAAATCATGTTTCGGATTATCACCCGTTCTCTCTTCTCTGTGATTTTTAACTCTGAGATTTTTTAACTTGTTTGTCACAACATATTGTTCTTTACTGTGAAAGACTGACTGATTAGGAATCAGCAGGGCTTTCTCTCTGGCCGCTCCACTATCACAAATCTTGTCATGTTTATGACGCATGTGTCCACGCCCGTCACGCAAAAGAGGCAAGTTGTTGCTCCGTATACGGCGACCTCAGCGAAGCCTCTGACGTAGTCAATCGTTCTCTACTACTCGAGGAGCTTGCGCACTAATGTGCTGAAGCTCCTATCGTTAACTTCACTACGCAGCTATCTCCCCAACAGGTCCCGTGAGCGTCAACGGTTAATATTTTGGGTTTTACGGTATCCAGTGGCGTTCCCCAAGGTCCCGTGCTAGGTCCGCTTATTCTCCCCCTAATTTTCGTCAATAACATTTTCTCGGCAATCCAAAAGACTTCCATTTATAGCGTACGCTGACGAGATCAAATCATTTTGAAGGGGACACACAGTATCCAGGACTGCCACGCTCTGCAGCGCGACCTGACCTCAGTCTCCGAATGGTGCGAGCCAAGCGGGCTCACTCTAAACCAGTATATTCCGTCATATTCGCGTACAGACCCATAATATCGTATTTCCTTATTTTGTTGGCCATGCAGTTTCAACTGGTCTTGTTCCAATACGAGATCTTGGCGTGCGTTTTTGATAGCACCTGTTACGCCGCACGTTACTGTTTACAAAGCTTCTCCGCGAACTCTAAGCGCGCAGCATCGCGAGGTGTGGTGGTGCTCTTATTCTGTGTACATAGCTGACGATTTGCAAAATAGTGAGCGCCCTCTCGTGCACAACAGGCAAAGCTACAGCACTCTGCGTGTGGGAGTATGTGGTTAATTTAATAATATATGGGGTTTTACGTGCCAAAACCACTTTCTGATTATGAGGCACGCCGTAGTGGGGGACTCCGGAAATTTTGACCACCTGGGGTTCTTTAACGTGCACCTAAATCTAAGTACACGGGTGTTTTCGCATTTCGCCCCCATCGAAATGCGGCCGCCGTGGCCGGGATTCGAGCCCGCGACCTCGTGCTCAGCAGCCTAACACCACAGCCACTGAGCAACCACGGCGGGTGGAGTATGTGGTTAGAAAATGAGGTTAGAAAGCTTCTGCCTGGCCTCTGCCCCGGCCGCCCTGTGTGCGTTTTCTTCACTGCGGCAAAAATAGTTGAATACGCTGCCACTGCGATCCCATTTTCGTTCATAACAAGGGCCTACGACTTCTCGAAGCGTATACTATTCAAACTGATCGTGTGTGGCAGTATATGCTCTCTAAGAGAGAGAGAGAAAAGGATGCGTAGAAAGACAGGGAGATTACCCAGAGGTAGTTCCGGTTGGCTACACTGCACGGGAAAAGGGTTAAGGGGGACAAAAAGAGAAAGAGAACGGAAGGAGGAGATAGAAAGAAAGAGAGACGAGCACGAACGAACCGCGTACACTAGAGAGCGGTAGGGGGCGGCGTTCTTACATTCTATCGTGAAGCCCCGTTGTAGTTCATCTTATATTTTCCTCTTCTAGACCTTGAACTTAATTTTGGCAATTCCCGTTAGCAATAGACAACTTAGGTAAACTTATAATGTTTATTGCTATGCGAGAACGCGGAGGCTCTGAGCCGATAATTACACACGCGTATCCGTCACGTACGTTTAGTTCTTGGGCCACTGGAAAAGCAGAGGACGCAGCCGGAGAACATGAGCGACAGGATGGCGACAAGCCCATCGGTCGTATTGTTGAGAGCCACGATGACGCGGTCGCCCCGGCAGACGCCGTTCTTTTGGAATCCCGTCGCAAACTGGCGCACAAGCTTCAGTAGTTCGACGAAACTTGTGCTCTCGGTGCCTTCAATCTGGCAGATGATGTGGAGGAATCGAAGCAAAAGAAAAATAATAACTGGTAAAATAACAAAACGTGTTTTATCCTACCCAATTTGGGAACTAATGCCTTCGAAACTGGTGTCACACCGAGAAACATCGTTCCAAGTGGACGCGCCTTGCGAACTCGCGGGCAACGATTTGTAAGTATTAATATGTGACGTATTGTTAATTACGAAAAACATGAATTATTGAAATGTATTTTTCATTAGTAGATTGTGCATTTTTTTATTTATCGTGCCAGTAATGTACGCCACTTTCTAGTAATCCAACTGAAGGACTGTAATTGTCCTATCTGTCATACCTGATTTTTAAAACTTCTGTATAGTCTTAAAATAGTCATCAAAATATTAGAATCATTTCTCGTCAGCCTTCCTTGTGGATCGTCTGTTGAAGGCATCAATAGGCCATTCATAAGCAAGACCGACAACAAAAAATCATGAACATGTTGCGACGAGTAGGCCTCAATTCAAACGCCCAGCGTCCGGCTCATTTACATACCTTTAGATTGGCGAGAAAAAAGCGAAAATGCCAGAAACACTCGACCTCATTAAGATATTTTTGAGCACACACTAGATACAATTATTTTTCCATTAGAATAGCCACTCCTAACATTAAGGTGAATGTTTAGGAGCTGCGGAGCAAATAGTGGTGACCGTAAATTGGTATACAAAATCCACGCACAGTTCAGCTCACTTGCCTCACTCTACTGTTTAATTGTTTTAACACGTCACTTTGTGACAAGCTGTACGGTGCTCTCTTTTTTTTTCATTCCGACTGTCGCCGAAATAAGCTGGCTTTTTTTTTTTTTTTACATAATAACAGATGCCGTTCGGCACTGTGTAATACTTCTGTGCCTTATAATCCAGTCTGCTTGCAGGCTTCATCTTAAAACGGTTGCACCCTTCGGGGTGTATACTTGCCCCACAGTAATAATGGTCATCTGCCCTGCTTGCGTTTCCGTTCTTGAAAATGCTGCGCTCGCTACTTTGCTGTCGAGAATGCTACGTCACGCTGATAACGCGCATGTCGTTCGTTACTGGGAAGTACTGGGCTCGCAGCGTTAAAAAAGGAAATGTGTGCAAGACAGATGGCGATTATTGTTGCGGGACAAGATACGCCCCAAGGGGTGTTAACTTTTTTAAGAGTTTTTCTGAAAGATAGCACAATCGCCAACAGTTTTTCAACTGTGTGCCTGCACATCTTATGCCGTGTGTTTAAGCAGTATTCAAAAATCACCTGTGGAAGATAACATAATTCTAATCCTTGAGATGGAATGCACAAACGAGGGGGATGGTTAAATTATTTGCACGAAAAATTGAAATGGTAACTGACTGAATAACAATAATTCTCTAATTAAGTTTAAACTAATTACGCAACGGAGCACATAGCAATTTACAGACTGCAGCCGGGAAGTTCGCAACTTAGAACGAATTCTTAGGCTGACACCAGTTTCGACATATAAATACCCGAAACTTGCGAAGAGTTACTTTGGCCCTCCAATTACTTTTGCGTTGATTTTGTTCTTCAGAACATGGAATGGCGGTTTCTGTGAAAAAAGAAAATGAAGTGGAACGACAGTGCATCTTTGCCGCAAGTTTGGTCGTGCCAATATCAACAATTCCCCGCGTGATTATTTAAAAATTGGCTAAATTTTTGTAGAAACACCTGGTATACTCTTTTTTCGAGAATGTTAGAAGCATCGCAGAAAAAGCGAAGGACCTGAATGAACAAAACAAGCGACAATGCCTCCATAATTATAGCTCTATCTAAAAAAAAAGTAATTTACTTGCGCTGACAAATTCTTAGGCAAGAATGCTGAGTAATAAGAAACCTATTTACGTTACGTTAACGAGCAATCAAGTTTTTTTCAATCCCTGGGGCAACTGGTTTCTTTCGTGAATTGTTGGGACGGTGTTGCTTTATTCGCGATCAAAAGGAATCTCGATTGACATCGCCGATAACATGACTCATGGGCATCGATTTCAAGTTCACTCTACAATCCTAAGCAACTGCTAAAAATCAACGTCATCTGTTAACGTGGTATTTGATTGTTAATCGATTGGCTTTAGGGGCTGCTTTTGTATAAAATTATAGGTAATGTAATACGGTATAGACAGTTTGCAACGCGTAAAAGAATAAAAAAAGTGTTTAGGTGGTTTCGAAGGGTTTCAGACCTCACGTAGGGTACCGCAACAAAAAGGGCATAATTGCGTCTCACGCTGAAAAAGTGGCACGATTTCAATGTCCTGGACACTTACATAAGCTGTCTTCTCTGCGTGTTTCACCAGCTTTTCCGCTATGAAATCGTAGAGCGTGCATTCTGGTATATCGAGAGGTGGATAAGGGGAGTGCACAATGCGGTTTTTCACAAGAGACATGACTGAAAAAGAAGATAAAGAGTCACATGAGATAGTTTCATTCTACTTCAGGTAGTCTATGAGGCATCATCTTACGTCGCGACACACATACACATACTGCTGCTAAATTGGCTGCACCGACGTATTTCTAGCACGCAAATCTTTAGAACCGTCAAATTGGCTGTTGCACTTTGACCCAATGTTGTGGTTCTCTTTTTTTAGTTTTTGGTCAGTATTTGCTGAGGCTCGTCTCTGGTACGCGATCTCCTTCGCTAGACACAATGAATCACCAAGCGAAGAAGCTATTTTCGGCTCTCATGGAGCCACACAACACACATGGGGTGTGGTCAACCACACTTCAGGCACCATTCGTCTAATGCCTTTAATGAGTGCTGCTTTCGCGAAAAGCGAAAGTTGTCACGGCCCGCCCACTGACACATAACTGTAGAGCTTGGAACGACTCGTGTCCTTGGAATCAGCTTCCTTACAATCAGATCAGCGAGCCGAACAAGTGGTTATCCCGCTTTCTAATTTATTGCACGCTCTCTCCGTGGATTGCACCACGAGAAACCCGCTTGTCTATGAGCGCTATGACGTAACATGCGTTGGCTTGAGTTGTCCTGCAGGTCGCTGTTATTTCTCCACAGTGCACCGTGCTCTGCTCTTGAACAACCGTTACTTTTGAACGTATTCACCACAGTCGGCGTTTAGTAACAGTGCGTTAAGCGAAATCGTTGAAATGATTCAAGGGCACCACTTACCTGTCAGTTCACTTCTTCTTCTTCTTCGTCGACTTCTACAACGCACTGAATTAGATGTTCGGTCTACGTGCAGATGTCTACATGAGGTTAAGCAATGCAACCCCAGAACTAGCGACCCGTTTTCGACAAGCTCTCGTGAAAGTCCCCTCAGCGACAAGTTCTCGTTACGTTCCCTCTGCGTCTATTTGAAGAAGCTACGTTCCATTGCGAACGTGTTCATATTCATCCGCAATAAAGCTAGCGGTGCACCTGTGCCATCTCTACCGCTGCTGTACGAGGCCCTGTCCGCAGGACTCCCGCGTTACAGCCTACGAGTGTTGTCCAAATGCATACGTACAAGAACAACATTCGTGTGGCTATTTAGAAATCGAGGCGATAGCACTGGATTGACATGGACGAGAAAGACGACAGTATCTTCGCTATAATTACCGCACGTCCCCTCGTCTTTCTTGACCGTGTCGATCCAGCGCTACGAACTCAATTGCACGAACGAACCAACCAGTCCAAAAGATGGATACTCCTGGCTATCCACAAGGCACAGAGCCAAATCTTAAGTTTTTGTTTGTGGCTATACCTCGAGGCAATCTCTACGGGCAGCAACAACTGCCATTGCAAAAAAAAAAAACATTTTATTCCTACGCATATAGCTGTCGACTTTCTTAAACAAAAACATATTCGGCTTCTGTCAACGATATCGACCATCGCTTAGCTTGCCTGCCTGCACAGAAACCTCCGTCGACATTTTCAAGAGTGCATACCGCTCACCAAGAGTGTATATAGTTGTCAACTTGTGCCCGAGCGACCACGCCCTCATCTGCTCTTTGGCGCCTACGACGGTTTTAATGTGCTTATTTACATAATCTCGGAAGCATCTGTCACTTGTAGCATTGCCTCTGACAAACCGTTACTGACTGACCGACTGCTTCTACCAGCTCAGCAGCAGCCTTTATGATTTCATCGAAACAGGTCATAAATAAATTCAATTTGTCAGTCACGCATGGGCCTCACACACACACATGGGGCCCTCGCCACGGTAAACTTTTGACAGTTGGTTGGTTTACTCTGACAAAGGCCGGTGCTACGGCCGGGACGTAGGCAAGTGAACATACCTTTATTTTTTTTTTTTTGCATGTATGGCCCTTCTTTCTAAACTACGTCCGTACCAGACTTACAGAACATTCTGTTTGAAGTTGTATATTGCAACTGACGGTCGCCTGCTCAGGACCACCTTCAATTGCACATCACTCCTCTAATAAGCAGGGCGTGTGTCGAGTGAGCTCCTGAACAAACACTTCACACTGTAGTAAATTCGGTTTAAATCACGCAACCGGGACCTCAAATAGCTGCGACGTAATGCTAATTCATCTGTATCGCATTTCCCGTTAAATCTCCGCTGATTTTTTTTTTCCTTTCATGGTCTTGAATTGAGTTGGCTTATCGTTCAAGAACAACACGCGGTTTATGAGGGGAGAGAGAGAGGTTTAATGATACGAAATGAAGGGAGGTCGGCCTGGGGTACATTCCTCTAGCCAGCTACTCTGCGTTAGGGGAAGGGGAAAGAAAGAGGGAAGAAATAGAGGGAAATGTTGGGTGACAATGATGAGAGGAGGAAGATGTAAAGCATATCGTATGCAACCTGGACTACACAAAGCCTGCAGTCCGGGCCTGTACTGTTCAAAAAAGGTCGAGCAAGGCCTGGATGGCCCTAAAACTTGATTTAACGTCTAGCCAAGGGCCTAAAATAAATCCTCCACCCAGATATTCCTTGTATGATTGACAAGTGTGTTAATCCGCCCATGCCTCCTAAAGCAACACCCACACCACCGTGTTGCAAACAGCACGTTCCCTCCCCGTGTTCGTGGTCGTGGCTTGCCTCGCAGTGCTAGAGCACTGTTAGTGAAATTAATAGTTGACTCCGTGTTGCTACGCGAACGCTTGTATCGCCAAGGATGTGTGGACAGTCTGTCGTATACGTCCTATGGCTCCTTTGATACACTTGAACACCTTATATCGGAGGGTCCCGCATTCGCCACACAACGTGCACTGCTCATCGAGGAATATGGACTGACTGGACTCAAGTGTACGACCCTTGACGATGGCCTGTTTCCGAGAGGGAGTGCTGCTCAACGCGACCAGGCCCGTATAGCCTTGCGAACTTTCATGCAGAAAACTGATTTGGCCTCCAGTGAACAGAAATTTCTTCCGTGTTCCTACTTTCTCTTGTGCGTGTCACTGTCGTTTGTTTATTTCCTGCTTTCTTGCCTATTTCTTTGTTTCCTTTCTTCTCCTCTTCTCCTCTTTTCTCTCCCTGCTCCCGACAGAGTAGGCCAGGCGTTGTGCCTCTCTCGGCGGCAGTTGTCAGCTTGCTCTCTCCCAGATTCTATTGTGTGCTGGCATGTATCCATATTTAATAATAATAATAATAATAATAATAATAATAATAATAATAATAATAATGGAATAGTTTGTGCGGTATTTATCAACTTTCATTGTTTCTGGACTGCGTGTGTGGTAAGTAGGGTTTTTTTTTTCAAACCTCCCCAGTGATTTCAGAACGTAATTTCTCTTATTTGTTTCGAACTTATGTTGTCGAAGTAGTCTGAAATTGTGCATACATTGTACATTAACGATCTTAAGCTCATTGAACATGTCCTCTATGTTACTTAGGTAAGCAGCTTTTAAAAACTAGGCGTACTGCACGCTTGTGAAGTGACCGAAGTTTCTTCGTATCCTCTTTTGTTCTTAATTGTTCCCCCAAAGAATAATAATAATATTTGGGGTTTTATGTGCCAAAACCACTTTCTGATTATGAGGCACGCCGTAGTGGAGGACTCCGGAAATTTCGACCACCTGGGGTTCTTTAACGTGCACCTAAATCTAAGCACACGGGTGTTTTCGCATTTCGCCCCCATCGAAATTCGGCCGCCGTGGCCGGGATTCGATCCCGCGACCTCGTGCTCAGCAGCCCAACACCATAGCCACTGAGCAACCACGGCGGGTCCCCCAAAGAATAGGCAATGTAGATGCGTAAGATGCGTTGACCGCAATGCTGCCACGGCTGCCAAAGATGTGCACGCCCACTGAACAGCGCGTTTTAAGAAATCCGCTCATGCTGACAGCGGCTACGTTCACCTGCCTGTTCAGACACGCCGGTGAATCGCTCGTTGCCAGAGGCAGGCAGTGCCCGGAAACGGCAGTCGTCCCTATGCGCTGATATCAATCAGCGTAATTGAGAGCAGCTGCACAATTTCCCGGTCTGTCCCCTGAAGCATTCCGGCATGCATCCTCCTTGCTGTAGATAGCAGCGGGAACCAGCTGTGAAATGGGCACCCCAGATGCACGAGATGCCTTTACCGCTGGGCATGCCACTGCTGTCAAAGAAGTTGACGTTGCAGGATGCCGACTTGTTCTAAATTTCCAACGAACGTCGTCATTCAGCCCAAGTTCGTCGTCCATCCAATGGCACAATAGTACAGTGCAGGCCGTCAGTGAATTTATTCTTTTTAGTCGCGAAGTGATCATGGCCATGTCCGCGTAGAGGATTGCATTCATTACGAGTGATGTTTCTGCAAAGAACGAGTCAAATGTGTTATTTGAGCGCGCTGATGGTTCCATATGTCGTACTTCTCACTCCGTCTTAGTTGCGGGTTAGATTTTACGTCATGTTATTACGTGTAAAGAAACGAAGAGCGAGAGGCTATTTACCGTATAAATAACCACCCTGCTGCAAGTGCGTATGTGGCGGCTGCGCGCTTTCGCGCGGCCTTATCTTCAAAGCGATGTGCATTGGGGGCAGAGTCTAGGTATGTACAGTGTTGGTCAAAAGTTCCGACGCCGCAGCGACCGTGCCCGGATCAGCTACGCTCCACTATCGCGGCGCTACCACCAAGAGCGCTCGCAGACGCTTGCTGGTTGCGGGAATCCTGGAGGAACTAGAATTTAGCAGCTTCGCTGTAAATGTGGTTACGTCTTTGTGTTTGTTGATTATTTACGACGACGAACGCGAGAATACTGGCACGAGCGCGTTCGCGCGGAAGCGCAGGGGCGCCAACGAGCCAGCTGTGGAAGAAGACCACGACGCTGGAGCCAATCGGGATGGTGGTAGTTTTGTGTTAACACACGGACACCATCCTGCGGAAATTCACTCATAACAGCTTCGCTGTAACAAATATGTCAGCAAATAAAGCATAATAAGATTGTGTATGAAATTTTACTCAATTGTCAGGACTTTTTCGAAACATGGCCGGTTCGTCTTGTGCACCTCCCTAAGCTTTCTGAGAACATGAAAGGGTGAAATTCAACAGCGAAAATTGACGTATCTTGTGGCACAATGGCAGAAGAGGGAACGTATGGCTTAGTGCGGCCATATGAAAGGCTCAGCTGTCATTGTGCTACTCACTCACAATGAACGATACTCTTTAGATTGTGTTTATAGCCAGTGGAGAAAATGATAAAGGGTGCTCAGTGGGCACTGGCGAGATCATGACAAAACCACGGTACCGATATGGGTAGTAAACGATTCTAATAAGAATACGCAACGTCGGGACGTCGGCATTATCAATAACCGGGTCGCTTGGTTGTAACGTTGCTTAGACTGGCCACCCTGCAGAAGAGAAGAAAGCGAAAGAGAGCGTTCGTTTCCGCGTTGTGTGCTGCAAACGAGACACGGCGAACGTCAACCTGAAGCTTACGGGGGACAAGAAACTCTATATCGCGTGTTTCTGGGACGACTGTAACTATTTGATAAAGATTACGCATTACATAAACCATATCTCTTTCGAAACATTACGGGTGTACGAATACGTAAAATTTGGACTATGAATTGTTTTTCTTATTCGATTCTTATTCGACTCGAAATTTCACTGCTGAAAGCCGTCAGACGTTCTTGACATTTCAGTATTCTTCTAACACACAATGGCAGCTCAAAAGATTATTCACTTTCTGAGTCGATTCGTATTACTGACAGGTGCGTTAATATAGTTTGTTCGTTCATAAATAGATTCCATTAGGTAAATGAGCGAGTCTCACCTTCGGCCGCCTGCGAATTTGTTGTCTCGATTTAGGTGAAACTATTACTTGGACAACCTCACCACGCTTATATTTTTTTTTAGTATCGCATGTGTTGTAGTATCGCACGGAAATCCTACAAGAAGCATTACGTTCGTCCGCGTGCATCTGTTGAGGCGCTGTTCAATTGTTTTAATATGTTCAATACCATTGTGGCGCTCAATATACGATTGTGTTCCTAAATTACAAGCTACTCCGTTGACCTGAAATCCAGGTGTGAATATCATCACATGCCTCAAACGACGCTAATTAGTCTTTTGTTGTCAAAAGTACTTGGGACCTTCATATTCATTTTTATGTAGAAATTGTAACTGATTTGTGTGGTTCTATATTGATAGAATAATGGTATTCAATTTGGTTCTAAAATTTCGCTATTCGAACGGCCTCATTAGGCATAATTTATATCAACGGCTGACGTCACTAACCGCGTGACAATCGCCTATGCGATGACTAAAACAAATTTTACTAATCAACGTTTATAATCGATGACTCTAGACGCATCTTCGAATTTGAGAATTCAAATCATGCCTTACTGAAAGCCTAAAAATTTTACCAGAAGGTAATAGCCTATACCACAAGTACCGACAAATGTGGACCGAAAATCTAAAGCGAAATACGTGGCTATTAAACTAATTCGTTTCTTCATTGTGCAAGAATGCAGCACTAGCCGTCTTACGATAGCCCCATCAGAGTAAACTGGGATAGAGTCAAAATAGGTGCACATATGTCTACACTCATAAAATGGGTGCCGTCAGCATCCGCGACACCGCAAGCATCAGTCGTCTTGACCCATAAAAAACACCGTTTGCGCTCATTGTGAATTATCATGTGCTCCAATAAGAGCCGCCGTCCGTTCATGAGCAAGCACTACTTACTAGTTGATGATGATGAAAAACGTTTATTTTCTCTATTTTGCAGTGATTTTTGCGGCATCAGATGGAGTCTTCCATCTTCTCTCCAGGGTCGGTTCCCCTAGTCCAGGGCTCCGCTGAGGGTAGCTGCCCTGCGTGCACGCCTTACTAGTCCTTGTTGGACTTTCAGGGTGTCGCTGGATAGCATCCTCTCCCACTGTTCCGCACTCGGGTTTTTTATTATGGCTAGCCCTTCTGTTTTCTGGCAAGCCCATGTGGTATGATATAGGGTTGGTTTGTCTCCACACCATGGGCACTTGCTCTCGTACTGCGTGGGGTAGATCTTGCTGAGCATGTTTAGGCACGGGAATGTTCCCGTTTGTAGCTGTCGCCATGCTACGGCGTCTTCTCTGTTTAGTTGTTTGTGAGGGGGTGGGTATTTTCGTCTGATGCCTCTGTAGTAATTGAGTATCTCTGAATAGCTTTGGGCTACCGGCTCGGGTTCCTCAGTGGGGTCGGGAATGTTGGATGCTCGGTTTGTTGCGTGCCCTCGAGCTATCCTATCGGCCTCCTGATTTCCCGTAATGTCGGTATGTCCCGGTACCCAAACTATCGTGTGTTTGGCCTGGTTGTTGACGGTTTTGCCACTTGAGCGGAGGATGCGGAGCGCGCTGTGGCTGATTCTGCCGTTTAGGTAGTTGCGGCATGCTGCTTGTGAATCTGTGAGTATGGTTAAGGACCTGTTGCATCGGTAGCCCTCCGCTGCCGCTAGAGCCACGGCTGCCTCTTCGGCCTCAACTACCGTACAGTTCCGAATTGATGCGCTGGTGATTTCTTTTAAGTCCGAGTTGATCACCGTTGCGACTTTGCTTTTCTTGTGGTTTTTGTCCTGAGTGTAGGTAGCGGCGTCTACGTACACTGTGTCATGTCTAGTTGCCAGTGTTCTTTGTACATACTCTGCCCTTGCTTGTCTTCGTGCCATGTGTAGGTTCGGGTCCATATTGCTGGGTATCGGTGCTACTTTGATGGTGTTTCTGTATTCGTCCGGTATCGTCTCCGTGCTTTGTGTCTCCTTTATGGTAGCTTCACCGCCGTATCTACTCAGGAGTCTTCTGCCCGTTGCCGATAGCCTTAGTCTTTGCATTTGCGCGATTATCTGCGCTTCTTGGAGCTCCTCGAGACTGTTGTGTAGCCCCAGGGCCAGGAGTTTGTCGGTCGATGTTGACTGCGGTAGGTGGAGCGCCGTCTTGAGGGCTTTCCTCAGGATTGCGTCCGCTTGTTGCATTTCGTGCTTCGTACAGTGGTAGTACGGGAGGCTATACGTCACTCTACTGACCACCAGGCTTCTGACCAGTTTGAGTGTGTCTGCTTCCTTCATGCCGTGTCTTTTCCGTGAGACCCGCGTTATCATGCGGGCCACTTGGTTGGCTGCAGTTTTAAGTAGTGTTAGGGTGTGGGTACATCGTTGGTTCGATTGTATCCACATTCCTAATATCCTGATGAGCGTCTTCTCCGGGATTGGCTGTCCCTCGAGGTGGATGTTCAACTTCATGTTTACTTCCTCTGGGACGGTGCGATTCTTCTTGCCTCGCCATACTCTTAGGAGCTCGGACTTCTCCGTTGAGCAGGCTAGGCCTCTTGCCTTGACATATTTCTCTACGCATGTCGCAGCTTCTTGTAATCTTTCTTCCTTTTCCCTGAGTGAGCCTTTGGTGACCCATACAGTGATATCGTCGGCGTATATGGCGTGGCGTACGCCGTCGATTTGGTCTAGTTGTTGGGCCAGTCCAATCATAGCAACATTGAACAGGATGGGTGAGATGACCGATCCCTGCGGTGTGCCTTTGTTTGGGGTGGTGAACTTTTCGGATCTCAGCTCGCCCAGGCCGATTGTTGCTGTTCTGTTGGACAAAAATGCCTTGACGTAGCTGTGTATTTTCATGCCGCAATTTAGGTTGTCTAGTCCTGTCAGGATGGCTTCGTGGCTTACGTTGTCAAAGGCGCCTTTGACGTCCAGTGCCATGATGATGTGCTCTCCGTTGAGCGGGATATTGCTCAGTACCTCTTCTCTGATTTGCAGCAGTACATCTTGGGTCGAGAGCCTGGCTCTGAAACCAAACATGCTGTGGGGGTACAGCTCGTTTTCTTCCATATGATTTTGTAGCCTCCTCGTAACCACTCTCTCATAGATCTTGCCTAGACATGATGTAAGAGAGATTGGTCTGAGGTTTTCCACTTGAAGTTTCTTGCCTGGTTTCGGGATCATGATGACTTCCGCGTGTTTCCATTCTTCTGGTACTGTTCCCGCTTGCCAGTGTCCATTGAGATATTCGGTTAGCTTTTCGACTAGCTCGTCTCCGAGGTTGCGGATGAGCGCGTTTTTGATCTTGTCCGCACCTGCGGCTGTGTTCTTTGTTGCGCTTCTTATCGCCGCGTACACCTCTTCCCGGGTGATGGGTCTATCCAGCCTTCCATTTTCTTCTCCTTTGTAGCGCTCTGTGTAGGCTGCTGGGTCACCGTCGCCGTAGCACGTTTTGCGTACTTTGTCCAATAGTTCCGAATCTGTTCCCTCGTACTGGTGCACCAGTCGGTATATGACTTTGTTGTTTTCGGTCTTTGATTTTGCCGGATCGAGGAGTGCCTTCAGTACACGCCATGTTTTTGCAGTGCTCAAGGTTCCGTTTAGAGAGTCACTAAATTGTTGCCAATTTTGCTTCGCTAGCTGCGCTGCGTATTCTTCTGCTTTTTTCGTGATTTCCGCGATCTTTAGCTTGAGCTTTCTGTTGTATTTCTGTCTTTTCCACCTTTTTGTGAGCCCCCTTCTGGCTTCCCATAGTCTGAGAAGTCTAGAGTCCACGTCCGGCGTCTGCGGCGTACGCTCAATTTCTTTGGTGAATTTGCGTTGTGTTTCTTTGAGCATATTCCCCCAGTCTGTTATAGATTCGATGCTTTTTATTGTATCGCCACATGCTTCTCTGAACGCTTTCCAGTCCGTTATGTTTGCTTTCCCTATTTGTCGTCTAATTTTGTCTGCTATTGCGATTTGCGTCTTGAGGATATAGTGGTCGCTACCTAGGTTTTCCATTAGGTTGTCCCACTCCGCTTGCCTAGTTCTTTTGACGAACGTGAGATCGGGGCACGTGTCCTTGTTCACGCTGTTCCCGATCCTCGTAGGGGTATCGACTTCCGTGATGAGTTCACACTCGATATTGTCAGCTGCTTCGGTTACCGCTCTTCCCTTTTGATCCGTTCTCGTGTATCCCCAGCTCTCCTCTCTGGCGTTGAAATCTCCCAGTACAAGAAACAGGGATTACCCCAACACTACAGGGCTACACGTGCTACGAGAATCCGGAGGAAGGGAGAAGAACGGCAATCCTAGTCAACAAAACCCTCATCGCTATAAGCCATGACAGGATAGCCGACACAGACGTAGAGCACGTAATAGTCGAGATCATACCAAAAAAGAAAAGGAAGGGAGGAAGCATATTCATCGTAAATATATACAGCCCCCTGAGACAAAGCAGGGCGAAATTCGACGCGCTGTTCAAAGGAGCAGACAAGCTGGCTAAAGGAAATGCACTAGTCATACTTACTAGTTGCAGCAGCACCGCATAGTTAGCAGCGTTGACAGGATAGTCAAACCTCGTTGTGACCAAATGGTATAGAAGAAACTAGTGGATGTACCGAAGTAGCTGGTATTCTCTTCGAAATAACCAATTACATCCACATATTTTATGCCACTTTTCCATTAGGCAATTGTTTTGTAAGAATGAACTTTCAGCGATTCCGCAAACTTTCCATGCGCAATGAACACGCGAAAGCGGGCCTGTGGCCGAACAGCCGTCCAAGCCCGCACTCTCCTATTTCTGCTTCAATCCCATCGAATTTTGCACTATCGCAGCTGAAAACTCCTGCGTTTGATGTAGCACAGGACACATAGCGCCTTGGTGTATGGTCGTGCACTGTTATACAGGGATGTACCACGAACGACGGAGCGGCGTTAAGGCGAAAACTCACCTTGCAACAAGTGCGATAAACTGCTGCACGTGCAAAAGTAAGACATTCCTTCCACTAATTTTGCGTTTCATTCTTTTCAACTGAAAGGAATCGAAAAAGAGAATGTTACCTTTGAAAAAAAAAGTGCGGGACATGTTTTTGTTCTTGTAAAGCCTACTTCCTGTAAGCCTATACGCCACCATAGAAGTGAAGCACAATAAATTGGCAATACGTCCACTATCAGCTTTCACAGCTTGCGGTAAAGGCAACGACACCCGATACTTGTGCCGACAACGAACTACGTGATGCTTCGAGAAGTTTGAGGAAAAATTTAGCGAATCAATTCTTTTGCCACAATTGAGCCATCTGCTGCATGAACGCCCGAGAGAAAGCTTCGATTCAGCTGATAATGCGTACATGCAGTCAAATCCAGTGACCCAGCAAATGGGTTGCAGGTATGTGGGGAGAGGGGGGGGGGGGGCAAGCCGGCTGCAGGAACCACGAGTTTCTTTCGGGGGAAACCTGGCCAGGAAGCAATGAAGCCACTGTACCATAACTTGGATCTCGGAAGCGATCATTACATCATACACATAACCATACGCATACCGAGACAGGAAACAAGAATCTTCAAATTCACTGATTGGGATCACTTCAGAAAAATTAGGGCGAACAGAGGGACAGTGGGGCCTCCACATGCCGAGCAGGAGCCCCTTCAGACATGGGTCATCCAGCTCAGAGAGGACGTCAAGGAGGCCACTAAAGAAATCAGGACAGAGGAAAATATTGAAGCTATGGACAGCAGGCTGGCGCATCTGATTGAGGCCAAACAGGCTATATTACAGAGATGGAAAACGCAGAGACTTAACAGAAGGCTAAGAAAAAAAATAGCGCAATTAAACAGAGAAATTGATGATCATTCGAAGGCCCTCGTGAAGCAACAGTGGGATGAGATCTGTAATTCGGCTGATGGTAGAATCAAACATGGAGGTAGCTGGAACCTCCTCAAGCACTTGCTCAACGAGAATGAAACAAGGACAAGCAAGAGAACAGCTATAGCTAAGTTGGTTCATCAGGAAAGCCAAGATAAAACAGAGAAAGATATCATGGATAGTCTCGCAGCCAAATATCTCCCACTTAAACAACCAAACGAAGGAGAGGAGAGCCCCGAGTATACGGGAGGCATATGTGAAGAACTTGACCGGGACTTCACTGAGAGTGAAGTGAGGGCCGCTCTTCACAGTCTTAATGGTAGATCGGCGGCTGGACCTGACGGAATAACTAACAAGATGTTAAGAAATCTAGATGATGCATCAATCTATTATCTAACTGAACACTTCAATGAATGTTGGAGAAAAGGGGTATACTCAGAGGAATGGAGGGTGGCCAATACTATCCTCATACCAAAGCCAGGCAAACAACTCACTCTAGACAACCTCCGTCCTATTTCCTTAACGTCATGTCTAGGCAAAGCTATGGAACATGTCATCCTAAATCGACTCACAAAATACGTTGAGCAGAACGAGATCCTCCCATACAACCTGATCGGCTTTCGTCCAGGGCTGTCAACTCAGGATGCTATGCTGCTGATCAAACATCAACTTATACAGGCTAGCCCAGCGCATACGAAAGCTCTTTTGGGATTGGATGTGGAAAAAGCTTTTGATCGTATAAAGCATAAGGCAATACTTGACGTTCTCTCGGAGATGGGTTTGGGTAAGAGACTTTTTAACATGATTAAGGACTTTCTTAGAAATAGAACTGCACAACTCATGCTGGGTGAGCTTAAATCAGAAGCTAAGAATTTGGGAAATAGGGGCACTCCACAAGGGGCTGTGCTCTCACCCATGCTATTCAATTTAGCAATGTCCAAGGTTGCAAGAAATCTGGAGAAAATTGAGGGTATACGTTATGTGATATATGCCGACGACATAACCATATGGAGTGCCAAGGGCAATATAGGACAGACAGAGAATAGATTACAGGAAAGTTTATACGTTATAGAGAACACACTGAAAGCCATGGGGTTGAAATGCTCGGCAGCCAAATCAGAACTCTTAGTCATTAAACATTGCAGAAAAGGTCGTAAACCAAGAGGTTACATTCCGGAAGATGAGCCAAGAGTGTGCTTATATACTCATGAAGGATCCGCAGTCAGGCTGGTTGAAAAAATCAAGGTTCTTGGGTATCACATAGACGGAAACAATACTAACTACAGAACAATACAACATATCTCGAATAAAACAGATGAGGTCATTAGGTTACTAAGGAGAATTACCAATAGACACAGAGGCCTGGGAGAAGACAGCGCTTTGAGGATAATACATGCCTTTGCTCTCTGTCACTTCACTTATGTGGCTGGATTATTCAAATGGAAGCAGGCAGAACTTAACAAACTTAATGTGATGCTCAGGAAGCTCGTTAAAGTAGCCCTAGGTATACCCAGTAATGCTGCAACCGACAAACTCGTGAGTCTAGGGGTGCACAATACAATGCAAGAAATTGCGGAGGCCCAACAGCTAGCGCAACACGAAAGATTGACAAAGTCACGAGCTGGCAGGAACATATTACAGGCAATAGGTGCAGAACTGAATACATCGAGGAGTCCAATAGAGGCTGAAGTAGAATTAATGACTGAAGTTAGGAGCAAGATCAGAACCAACCCTCTCCCCAGAAACATGCATCCAGAATATAATGTCGAAAGGAGAAAGGCAAGAGCTAAAGCACTCTTGAAGGAAATAGAGCAGCAGAACCAATTGGCAGCTATAGTTGATGCCGCCTGGGTGAACGGTAAAGAAGCCTACACGGCCATTGTATCAAATTATCAAGGGAAGGTGCAAGACGCTCTCACAATTTTTACCAAGGACCCCACGGTGGCGGAACAAGCGGCAATTGCTCTAGCCATCAGGAGTAATAAGTGGGCCTTCATTTACAGTGATTCGAAAACCGCTGTAAAGTGTTTTGATAAAGGCTACGTAGCTGGAGTTGCAGCTAAACTTTTTGAAAACATTGTGATTATGACAACTGAAATCCGATGGTTTCCTGCGCATATGGGGAAAGTGGACGAGACTCGGGTAAACCTCAATGAGGTTGCTCATGACTTGGCACGAGGACTTGCTAACCGTGACAGTCACAACCGAGCCGTTCACCATCAAGCGAGGGAATCCAGAGACCATTTATTAACATATAATGATGTTACCAAACATTACTATTTAGGACGCAGACAATTCCCATTGCCACATTCAAAATTGAGCAGGGCCCAGGCAGTCTCACTGCGCTTATTGCAAACGGGTACATATCCCACACCGTACACCATTAATAAAATATATCCAGAGAGGGAAATTAAGATGGAATGCAATGATTGTAATGGCATCATTGGAATCATACATATGCTGGCGGGGTGTCCCGCGACTCTCCCCAACCTCGTTGAAGAATGGACACAGTGGGAGAAAAGGATTCAAAGCCCATTGTTTCAGGACCAACTAAGGGCAGTCCAGAGGGCCCATGATGTCGCTGAAAGGCTTGGCCTGACAGTGCCAACGTGGGAGCGGCCCGCCTTGGCTTGAGAAGTCGAGCCGCCGGACCTCAGTACAATAAACGTTGTCACACACACCATTACTGACGAATGAGCAACACGGAAAACAAAGCGCTTACAGAACCTCTGCTCTCCTGCCCAGGATATCCAAGAAGTTCATCAGGGATTTGCGAACATGCAGGTGATGTGCTGCAAACCTTTGAGTTCGTGCAGCACTCTTTGCCTAATGTCTCGAATGAAGGTTTTTAATTATAATTTTGTTGCTGTAGTTAGAAGCGGCACTTGCGGCGAACATTGTTTAAATAAAAAACCTGCTGCTCTACTCGCTATACACTTCAAACAGTGACACTGTGGCATTGTAGTGACGGCACAATTTTCGGTTGCACTAGTGAAGACATGTAATAATTCCCACAGTCAATCGGCATATTGATGCGATTTTTGCTTGAGCTTCGGTTACCCAGTGTAAGTGATGGCCATAGCCCTGTGCATATCTTCGGGAAATATTGGCCGTGAAGGCCGATATTACGAACTATAGTTGTATATTATAACGAATAAACAGTATTTTCTCTACGCCTAACAGACCAATTTACAGCCTGACGTATAATTGGACAGTATCACTTTCCTCGTGTGGATTCTACACCGGCGAAAGGGAAAAGTCACCTAGTATCAATAGATTATATGCCCCAAATTCTCGTGACCACGGCTTTTAGGTGTAAGAAAACAATGGGGTCGTGCCCTGCAATCCGAAAATATACATTTCTACAGTTAAGTCTAAGGGCGTATGGACCTTCCCGTACAAACATAGCTTTCAATGCCAAGGACGAATAGGTCTCGCCGCTATAAAAGAAGCCCATATTGCCCATGTGTAAATTTGTCATGATGGGACCGTGTGCTGTCATGGATTTCTGCTAGCCATGGCTGTCACTCTAGGCTGCTTGATTGAAGTAATGCGGAGGGCAGGTGTCTCGCAGCAATGTTTTACACATAAATGCAACCTCTGAGAGGAGTGCAGATGCTATCAAAATTGCCAAAAGATATCGAAGAAACTTTTAGGGCAATAAAAATGAGCAAGGCACGAAAAACATCAGACAAGGTATTTGGTTATTTTATTATCCTATTATTTTGGAACGCGTCACTCGGCTCATGTGTTGAATAAAAGGTTAATATCTGCTATTCCATTTGAGATTTCTGAGTAATACAATCCATGGAATGTTAAATTACATAACGCACGCTGTCGGCATCGCATGCAAACAACGAGGAAACTATGTACTGCAGAGTCCATACTTTCATCTGCGTAGTAAGAAATTTATGTATTCGCTATAAATTCGCGACGAAGAAATTATGGAAGCATAGCCAGTCTAGACAAGTGCCGTGCAGGTGGCCAACTTGCCTATAGTTGTCCGATGACAGGCAAATCCATTTCTGTAGAATGATGCACCACATATCTTCCAGGATGGAATGAAGCCTTAAAATTGTTGGCGGAAATTTCCTGCTGGATTTTCTGTGCTGTAATTCCTGGCTTCGCACCATTCAATCGGCTGCCAGGAACTCAGTTCTCCACAGCAAACAGAACCAAGGCAAGGTGCTGCAGTACGTGGCCACCGACACCGCCAGTTCCCACTTTGTGCACTCCGGTTCCTTCACCCGGTTTGCGGACTGGTAGTTCATTCCCAAGGCCCGGCTCATCCTTCTATCCTTAAGCGGAGCCTGCCCATGAATGACTGGCCGTGACCAGCGTTGCAGAGTCTGTGAGTACGTGCGGGAGACCTTAACTCACGGACTGCACAGCACAGAATAGTTAAATCAGGACTCAACACTGGTTGACATAACTGACCAGTGTTGGAAGTCGGGGTGACAGTCGCGGCGTCCGCTACCGGTGAGCAACGTGTTTGTGGTAAATCGTTCTGGAGGCAGAGAACACCTCACTCACTACTAGCTTCTTAAAGAGCTTAAGGTAGGAGCGGGAGCATATACGTCGCATGATGGCATCGTTTTTAGGGTCCCACGAACCCACAGCACCAACGATGACGGCGTCGACGGTCACAGGCTGGTGCCGTTGTGCAAGATGGAGGCGCATGGGTTCATATTTGGGAATTTTGGCCGTGGGGGCTGCGGAGAAGGCGTCGGGTCTGTTATCAAAAGGGCAACAGACATCCAGGATGATCACCTCCGGGCCGCGTGGCACGACGAGATCGGGACGTAGGTTGGTGTTGCCGACCGGTCGATTCTCATTGATGATGGAGAACCGCTTCCGGCACGTAGTGTGTAGACGCGCCACGATGTTGTTGTGGCGGGACGTGTACAAGGGGCTGTTGGTCATGCAGTGGCAGAGTACGTGGGGTAAGGTCTCCCGCACCTACCTACAGACTCTGCACTGCTGGTCACGGCCGGTCATCCACGGGCAGGCTCCGTTTAAGGGTAGACGGTTCAGCCCAGCCTTGTGAACGAACACCCAGTCTGCAAACTGGGTGAAGGACGCGGAGTGCCCAAAATTGGAACCGGCAGGGTCGGCGGCCACGCACTGCAACAACTTGCCTTGGTTGCGTTTGCTGTGGAGAACTGAGTCCCTGGCAGCCGATTGAATGGCGCGAAGCGTCCGAATAACCTTCCTGCGGTGGGATGAAGTGAGTGTTTTGTCACCGCAGGTTATCCGGACGCCATGAGGGTCCAGTTACCACAGTACGAGTAATACGAGTAATGCGGGCCTGCAACGTCACGGGACTGGCCTTTAAGGGCGTCAAATCATCGGCGTATGCCAGGATGTTATGTGGACGATCCCCACCCTGTATGTCCCGGGTGATGGGGTCAACGACAAGGTTAAACAATAGCCCGCTGAGAGGACAGCCCTGACGGATCCCGTCAAGGATGGGGATGGGCGGGCTGATGCCGCCTGCAGTGAGGATCCTCGTACGGTTGTCGGTGTACAAGTCGGCGATGAGGTCAACGAATCGATTGCGCCAGCTCCCCAAAGTGCATCTAACAACGCCTGATGGGGAATCGACCCATAGGTGCTGGGGAAATCGAGGAACGTGACGCAGACGTCCCCATCACCACTGCGGGCTTTGTTCCCGAAGGACAAAGTTATGCTCAAACACTCCGTCGTGAGGGATAAACGCATTCTGGCAAGGGGAGAGGATGCTGTGCTCTCCCAGCCAGTCTTGCAATCGCCCTCCTAGGCACTTGGCGTAAAGCTTGGCGGCTGTGTTGCCTAGTGTGATAGGGTCCCAGCTTCGGGGGTTGGACTCGTCGCCTTTCTTGTGGATGAGAACCGTTGGGTGGTCCTCCAGCTGTCTGGCGTTCAGTGGTGTTGGAGAAAGTACCTGTAAGGCATATATAAATACCATAATTTTCCAAATTTAAGCAATCAGGCAAGTGAAACTCACACCAAGGCAATTAAAAGTTTAACCTAAGAAAAACCTCCCTGAGTACCTCGAACAGCTAGGTTGTAGTATGTTTGCCAAATAGAAATGCAATTCCATTCAAGATTATGCCTCGGGACTGTGTTGGACAGTAAAGAAACATGTTACCAAACTTTTACAATTTCAGCCCTTTAACGAAAATCGTGTTGAAGCATAACCATATGGGCATGTCCATCTCCTAGGACTAGACCCTATTTTCCCCTCCCCTGTTCGCCCGACACTAGAAGCAATCATGCTGGTTGCACCTCCCTAATTCAGAAGGGTAACTCTTTTAATTTGAGGAATCTCCTACGGCCATTCCTAGTAGTGAAGAATGCTACACTTCTGCTCCCGGACACTTATTAACATAATTTGTTTTGTTTGCGGCAGCACCCATCTTCTTGCTCTGGAAATTCATGACAGGAGGCTCAAGCACTTCTAGTCACCAGAAAACTAGAAAACATTGTTTCGATAAACAATCTATGCTGTACACACTATAAACTTTTGCATTCTTAAATAACTGCACTGCGTTCACTGATAATACTTCCTATATACTTTCGTCGCAACCCATGTATTATCGCATATTCCTCTCACACAGATTAGTATTATCGTATCGAATTTCCCATTGCATTTTGTCAAGAAAGAGATGCCGTAGTTCGCTCTCTATATCTGATGCGATGCTGAAGTAAACACAATTGTAGTTGCCACTAAAAAATGTGAACCTGGCAGCGCAATGCAAATAAATAAAATGATCACTTGACTGAGCATACTAGGAAGCAAGAAGAGTAGGAGGTGAAAAAGTAGGAAATCACAAGTGCTCTTCGTGGAGGACATCAGCAAATGGGTTTAAAGGCATCGGAATTACTGCAAATACATCGCGTATGTAGATTAGGACACGCAATGTTACCGTTTGCATGGAGAGGCACTCTCAAAGCTTATCGTTTCCCCTTTCCTTGCAAAATAGCCTGTAAGCGATCGTACGGACGCCTAGAAAAAAACTTCCGCTTTGAAATAAGGATGCTCTAGTTTTTCTCTTTCGCAGCCATTGTCGTTTCTTCATGAGCCCTATTTAGGGCAGGACACGTAAATACATCGATCTGCAAGTAAAAACACTATCGAGATTGGGCGAGAACACGCACTTTGAACCAGTACTGGGGCAACGTCACAAAGTGATCGGCTCAAAGTTCTCATTATCGTCATTATCACCAACATCAACAACGTGTTTATGCCTAATCGATCTCGAGTGCCTAATGGCCAACGCATCTCTCAGTCATCTCAGCCTTAGTTTGTGGCGGCCGCTGACCTCACCTTATGAATGCTCATTCCCTAGCTTCTAACGCGCCACATAGCTCACTTCTGTCCAGACTTCGCTTCTGTTTACAAACATTCTGTGACTCCATTACACCACCGGTTATCCTTCCAAGACATCTCCTGGCCGACATCACAGCTTGGGGTGGTTCAAGAGCTTAAGGATGCAGAAAGAGAACTGAGACGCAACTGACTCAGTGCAAAGTTTGAGAAGCGTGAAATTCCATGCTGTTTTCGCTTGAAGTAATTTATCCAGACGTGGGTACTCCATCTTAATATAAAAAATTGCAGTGTATATATATAAAACAGATATCTCCTGTTTGGAGGTGCTTCCTTTAAATAGGAAATGAGAAGTACCACCAGTGGCAACAAGACTACCCTTCTTTTTTTCTGTATAACTGCCCGGTTAATTCCATCGAGACTAAGCACGAATGGGTTTGCGAGGTTGCCCGCATTGTCTACGAAGATTGCCCACATTTTCCACGAAGCGAAACAATTTTCATTTATTTAGCGAGAAGATCAATTACTGGTGTTGAAACGCGTAAGTAACTTTTATTAAAACCTCGAAATTCTTCAGCAAAACTGTCGCTTTCTTGACTTTCCGCGGCACTCACGGGCACACCATTGCCTTATGTCTTGGACTACTTGTCCAATTTAATTTTTTTCATAAAGAATATCTCAATTCTTGTCACATATTGTTCTTAGTAGGTACGAGCGTGTCCTTACAAACTTTGTTCAATTTTATCCCACAATCTTGATTCTGAATCTTTTATGCCTGAAAAGTGCCTTCATTCTACTTTTCGTTTGTGTACTGCATAAAGTACTGAGTGCAGTACTTCCTTCGAAAAAAAATGGCGTAACCTACAAAAAACACCCAGTTTCCTTACGGTAGGGAAAGCGTTAACTGCGGCCGTGGCAGGAGGCGTCGTCGAAGCGAGGGCAAAGTAGGCCGACGAACATACGGGGTATGCACTGACGTCATAAAGGTCGCCATATTGTAGTACAGTGAGCACGGTGAAAGCCTGCGTGTTATCTCCATCCGCTTATCTCCAGAAGCACACTGCAAGCAATGAATAGGACTACAGTATGGCGTACGTGACGTCACTTGAACACTCCCTATAGGCAGGAGCGAAGCCCAGTCAAAACACTATTACAGCTGTAGTAAGTACATAGCAAGGGTAGCCGGGGCGGAGCCCATGCCCTGTAAGTCCAACGATGACCGGAAGTGGCCCGGTTCTCGAGCATGAAATAGCGGCAGGAACAGCAGTGAGATGGGCTGCGTGACCTGATAAGATCAAGGATCACCGGCAGGAACGAAGCCCAGTTTAGCAGGATCGGGAGCGCTGATGTAGGGGGCCGTGTCCCGCCGCTCCATCAAATTTGTCACCCCCTTTGAGCTCGCGATTTCTTCCCCAACTTGTTCATATTCAACAAGATTTTCCCAACGCAGTATAGGGACACCTGCCCCTGGTGCGGGGCTACACCCACACTCTATCACATAACTATGGAGTGTGAACAAAACGACGCATTCCGCGATCATAAACCCCCGAGTGCGGAGCATTGGGAGAGCCGGCTCGTCAGCTGCGAGCTCGCCGTCCAAAGAAGGATGGTGGAGCACGCTAGGGACGCGGCCAAACTCAGTGGAGCCCTGGACTGAGGGACCACCCGTGCTGAAGAGGCTTCCCTTCGACGAGAAGACAGCGTGAAGAAGAGAAGACCTCGATCCGCGAGAATTCCATTTTATGATTCAATAAATGTTTCTCTCTCTCTCTCTCTCTCTCTGCAGGCGAAACCCGCGCAGCAACCACGCGGACACACGCGCTTTCCGCCCCGTACGCTGAACACAAGCGCTGAGTCACGTAGTTGCGAAATCCGCGCACTACGAAATGCCGTGCTTCTGGGTACAAGGATGCATGCGCGTACACTTCGGTATTCCGACGAATGTATTTAACCGAATCTGTGTGCCTCACCATCGGCGTCCAGCCTTCGCGCTGCGGCATCGGTAACGAATGAAATACGCACCTTCCCGCTTTCTAGATCATCCGGCGTCCTCTCGCTGTCGCTTTGCTCCCGGTCGCCAGATGTCGAGTGCCAGTCCGTTCCAGAAAAGAACGAGTCCACACCTCAGGCGGTCTATGGCCTTTGTGCCTAGAAAGACAATATATTCAGGTTGCATAAAACATATAAATGAATACCAAATGACCAGTTGCGAATACGAATTGCCCGGATGCCAACAAAAGCTCAATGCAGTGAGAAGGCAATATAGGATGCGTCATCTTTGTGGGGTGCTTTTCTGACGATGCAGAGTGCAACACAGCTGAATCTCCACTACCAGAATGACTCCGCTACACCAAGGGACAGTGCCTGGTGCTTAAAGTTGAGCAACGCCAGTTAATTTCTTTCCGCAAGAATACTACTATTAGCCTTACTGAAAATATGGCAACGCTGCTTTAAAAAAGATCAGGACGAAAGGCGCAGAATTGGGCCCCCGGACACCGAGAATCACCTCGTACATTTGAGCAACACTACCTGTGAAAAGTTCCCTCCAGGTCAACTCGACCTCCGTGTCTAGGTGCGGTATCGGCGGACTGTGTTTCCTCAGTAGATACGAAAATAATCTTCAGCTTCGCACGACACGAACCTATTGAAGAATCCTGTTGAAGCCGTTAAAGAGGACGCATCTGCGGTGCCTATAGTAACGCGACTTCAGAGAAGGCTGGAAAGCAGTGAGGTAAACGAAGGCAATCTGACGGGCCTAATTACTGTCATGGTAATTACTTCTCGGGCGTACGCGGCGAGGGAATGTGTACTACGCAGAAGTATGCTGTCCAGGGGCAGGACAGAATTCTGGCGAAATAGTAGATAAAACAAAGAGCAGCCACCACTTCTCATGGTGGGATGAAATATATTAGGGTCCTTCGTTTCCGGGTTTTATGTATGTTTTATTTTATTCGAGGGTAAACATTTGAGGCCCTTTTCAAAGTGAAATCGCTGCATTCTTATCCGGTAGTGTTAAGTTCGGAGTCCTCATGGTTAACTATTGAAAGCATTTAACAAAGGCCGTGGTCACCATTTGGACACAGACATTCTATTTCAACAAGCTAAGCTACAAATACAATTTTGTATCAATGGTAAAAGGACGGGTATTAAAAAATATGATAGGAACCTCTTTAACAAAAACAAGTTGAGACTGAGTTTGGCGATCTATTGTTTACTTTCTTTGCGCTTTCTTTTAAGCCATTCTTCGCAGGTGGTGTGATGCTTCTTGTATTACTTATAGTACTCTCGTTAGTGTGCATTAAACACAGTGAGAATTTCTGTATCCATTTTAAACCTGTCGAGCTTTCATGCTTGCTTGTTGTCCTGTTCTACTGGGTGCTAACTAGACAAATTAGTGCCTTTTTTCCAACTCAACTAGTTACCGCGGTTTACATAATGCGATGTTCGGTAAATGCGATGTAATGCGCCATTGTCGTATTACACACGAAAGCGGCTATTAAAAAGCAACAAGGTTTCCTTCATTTAGGGCTTGCTTGCACTGAATTTACTATATTCTTATATACTCCAGTTTTCGATCTAGTGTTAAGCAAAAACGAGGTAGGCACAATTTTACTAGTTGGGTAACATCACTTGCTATTACGCTTTAGAAGTTAGCAAACTGCCATGACAAACAGGGTTTAACCGAAATTGATGAGTTGGCCGCATGTCACGTACCAGCCATCAAAACGCCGAGTTCGCACGTGAAAGACAATATATTCAGGTTTTACCCGAAAACACAGCACCCCAATTATAGGTTAAAGTGCTGTATGATAATGTCTCCAGTTCCTCTGGTCTACAGAAACGTGCACAGCTTGCATGCCAACTTCTGACGTTCCACGAGGTACGTTCCAGCATTACATGGAAGCAATCTCAAATAAATGTTGTGCTGTCAATTTCACCATACAGGAATAAACATTTCAGAGATAAGTAACTGCAGCTCTCACGATCTGGAATGTGCGCTCACTTAATAAATGAGGCCAAGTTTTCAATTTCCTTGTCGGAATAACTCTACATTTAAAGCTTTCCAATCCTAATGGTCTTTCACCTGCCCCTTCTACGTTCTGGCTAGTTTAGTTAGCGTCGGTTCTCTGAACAATGCAGTCCATACGCCATCGTGGAATGCGATTCATGTGTCAACAAGCTAAAGGAAAAATACGAATTCAGCTTAGACAGTGGAATAAAGTGGTTCCTAATCCACATTCGTGTACTAGCATAAGGGGACTGACAGCTGGCCAGGATGTGTTTTGAGACGTTCATGGAAATGAAATAACTATGATTTATAGTGATAGAATGTGGCACGCCGTTCGCGAATAAAGTAGGGATTATTATTTCACAGTGGCGAAAAAGGTCTCAAAAACCAGTAAGCGGCGAGACCTGGCGGTGCAATCTTGGTACTTCGAGTGTATTCTACGAGATTGCTGTACGTAAGTCGAGTGTTGTCGAGAACATCATAATTATTGCTTTAAGTTACATTTAGTAAATTATTATACGCTCGCGCATTATTCCATGCTTTGGCAATCAAAAACGCACGCGTGGCTACAGCAACACGGTGAACTCCAGGTCACGTGTAAAGGCGTAGTTTCGCTTTCGACCCGATTCGTTTCCTTTTGACTGCTTAAATAGCAAAGCAGTTCGACAGAGAACAAAGAAAACGCATAGTTGTTAAATGATTTAACGATTCGCAAAACATGAATCGGAGGAACGCCAACTTGATTACAAAAAAAAAGAAAGCTCTGCCTCTCAATAATGCCAGCGTATAATCGCTATCGCACTCACCCATCGAAACTACACCCTCAGTGCAGAGTGATAAATTCTAATAAAAAACGGCGTTTCCCGCGTTAGGACGTTAAGTTCGAACATGCCACATTCGAGATTTTTTAGCGCGCAGGAGGCAGCTGGCTTAAAAAGGCGTGAACTAGGTTTTAGTCATATGAAACTAGACTTCTTATGGGGTTGTAACATTTGCATGCAGTTCAAAATAGTCTATATGTCATCTTAGAATACTGATATATCGCAGACACTAAGGCATAGGAAAGTGTACCCTTAATCAGGTTATGTTATTTTGTAGCTCAAGTGTACCGCAATTATGATAAGGGCATGGCACGAGTTATGTAAGGTTGGCGAAATAAAATGTATTTACCCCATCTGCCATTATACTAGCGTAGTGCAAAGGCAAAGATAACATATGTTAGGTTCCTTGCTGCGGCTTCTTGTAACTGTTAAGCTTCATTTGTGGCATAACGTAGCATTGTTTGTTCATAGACTGCTGCTTCTGCATGGCCTTTAGAACGCTTCTGTAATATGTTATAAAACATTGTTTGCGCCGAGGCATCCCAGCTTCCGCCACCCCTGACAGTTCGGTCATTTTCTTCTAAGCCACACTGGCATCTCGGATAATTATTTTTACCTCTATTTCAGGCCTCCATTTCATACTTCTATTTAATACCTCTATTTACGCCGAAGAGCCTTCGCGGACCCTCCTGATTTGCCTCCTCCAATATGTCGATGAACTCAATGGGGCCGCAGCATCCCGCTCGGCCAGTGCTTCCTACAAGAAACAGAAACAAATTTGTCAGGTCAAAGTGGTAAATGGTTTTTGCGTAAGAAGACGCGGACCGAAAAAAAAAGGGGGGGGGGCAACAGGACAAAGGAAGCGCTACTCACAACTCATTTATTTCGAAACGGAACAGGCGCGTTGTATATAAGACATGCTATGGTATGCGCACTTTGGCAGCGCGCTGATCTTCACAGGTAAGCGAGTTCTTCTTTGGAAAGCGAGAGGAAAGGCATGCTTGCATGATCGATAGGGGCGGCCGCACTAAGGTAAACAAGGCTCTAGCTTGCCGGCTATCATCATCAATAGTTTGTTTCATGACAACGCAATATTTGTTCATCGACAGCTGTTCATATTTGGTGGACCTTCCTGGGTGTCTTAGCTAACCTGACATTAGTTGATGAAAGCGGTTCCTAAGGCATGTTGTAGGCAAGTTGGCGTAGTACAAATGAGCCAAGACATTTGTTTAATTTGAACAAATGTCAAATCACTGGCACTTTTGCCATGTTTTTGCCAGAAACAGATGCAACCAATGTTCACTGTAGCAGATACTAACCCGCGGTGACAGCAGGGAACTAGTGATGAGCG
This sequence comes from Dermacentor albipictus, assembly GCF_038994185.2. Taxonomy (NCBI): domain Eukaryota; kingdom Metazoa; phylum Arthropoda; class Arachnida; order Ixodida; family Ixodidae; genus Dermacentor; species Dermacentor albipictus. The sequence continues at coordinate 111,024,664 of NC_091828.1, forward strand.
CGCACCCAATGCAGGTGAATAACTGCCACTGCACGGGGAATATGCCTGCTTCCATTGATGTAGAATCTGCACAGACAAGTGAGCGTTCATGTGGGAAGACAATACGCAGTAAACAGCAAAGTTTCATAGCAATGACGCGATGATTGCAGAGCCAGCATGGACCGATAGGCACTGCTTCCATTTGCATGATCTTCGTGCTACTTACTTCGGACCATGCGTAGAGCTATTATTAAGATGGTGAGCTGATACCAATTCTCAGTTTTGTTGCATTATTTGCTGTGAAAAGCAACAACAGCTAGGTTATGTTGCGATAGCGGACGATTATGGTCCGTAGCTTAACATGTAACAATGGGGCAGCAAAAGCAAGACAAGAACATAGGACGAGTCCAGATGTGTGGTCAATATGTAATTAAGAAATGCAGGTGCAGCGTGAATAAGACAAAAACAAGAGAAGAGGTCAAATAGCGTCGATCACTAAGCCATTTTCAATTACAAGCGTGCCGCAAACGCGATGGCTAGAAATAAGGTTACGCTGGTTTCCGTTAGGCTAGCGGATTAAGTGGTTCGTACGGAATTTCGTAAAGGCTGGGAAACACCCCATGTAAGATCCCCGCAACGGCAATATTGTATAACGGGCTGGCCACACCTTTCTTCACATGACGGCAAAACACGCGATTGATGGCCACAGGAGATGCATTAAGGGCGCTTCTGTCATCTGCACAAAGGCATAGGACGATAAGGTGATCGGCTTGCGTACAGTATTGGTGCCCGGAGTAACGGTAAATGGAGAAAACTTGCTACTTGGAGCAGAAACGCATAGTTAAGAGCGTTGTCGGGATAGTCGAACCTCGTTATGAGGAGACGGTATACAACAAACTAGTGGATGTAACGGAGTAACTGTTATTCCCTTAAAAATTATTCATTAAACCCACTCTATTCATGCCACTTTTCAAGTAAGCAGTTGTTTTGTAAAAATGAAGTTTCCTTCTGAGCTGGCAACGAAGGTTCTCCAATTATTTCGCGGCAATTAAGAGAAAATTCTCAGCATGCGATGGTGCATGAATTCTACTGGTGCAGCAGTTCAACATTTCCGGAAGCTTTGTAAACCGAACCAACGTGCGAAAGCGGGCCCGCTGCCTAACAGCCGGCCAAGCCCCCACTCTCCATATTATGATTCAATGCCACCCAATCTTGAACTATCGCAGCCGGAAACTGTAGCACAGCGCACGTTGCACATTGGTGTATGGTCATCACCAATCATCATCAACAGCCTGGTTACGCCCACTGCAGAGCAAATGCCTCTCCCATACTTCAACTACCCCGGTCAAGTACTGATTGTGGCAATGTTGTCCCTGCAAACTTCTTAATCGTATCCGCCCACCTAACATTCTGCCGCCCCCTGCTATGCTTCCCTTCCCTTGAAATCCAGTCCGTAACCCTTAATGACCATCGGTTATCTTCCCTCCTCATTGCCTGTCCTGCCCATGCCCCATTTCTTTTTCTTGATTTCAACTACTATGTCATTAACTCGCGTTTGTTCCCTGACCCAATCTGCTCTTTTCTTATCCCTTAACGTTACACCCATCGTTCTTTCCATGGGGTATGGTCGTGCTATACCGGATTGTAACGCAAACGACGGAGCGGCATTCGAGCGAAAGCTAGCGCCTGGCCACAAATGCGATACACTGATGCACGTGCACTGGCAAGACATTTTTACGCCTAAAAAAGCGTTTGTTTAAGGATTGATTTTATTCTGCCATGCTTGCTTAGTGGTTATGGTGTCGGGCTGCTAAGCACGAGGTCGCGGCATCGAATCGCGGCCACGGCGGCCGCATTTCGATGGGGGGCGAAATGCGAAAACACCCGTGTACTTAGGTTTAGGTACACGTTAAAGAACCCCAGGTCGCCCAAATCACCGCGGTCACATACTGCGGCGCGCATCATATTCAGAAAGTGGTTTTGGCACATAATACCCCGTAATTTTAATAATGAATTTTGCGTTTAAATCATTTCACCATTCGTCATTTAATTATGCGAAGTAGGCTCGCCATGTTTCGCATGGGAAAAGACAGCATTACCTTGCAAAAACAAGTGCGCCACGTTTTTTGTTCTTGTAAGGCCTACTGCATGATACACCATACAATTCAAGCTAAATTGTCAATACGTCGGCTACCACCTTTCACAGCTTGCGAAAACGCAACGACACCCATTACTCATGCTCACAATGAATTACATGATGCTCCAAGAAATTTGAAAAACATTTTTGGAGAATTAAGGATGAATTCTCCTGCAGCAATTGAGTAGTCTGCTGCATCAACGCCTGAGAGACAGCTTGTGATTCAGTTGATAATGCGCAGATTTAGCTAAATCCGGAAACCCAGCAGATGGGTTGGGGCTGTGGGGGAGGGGGGGGGGGCAAACCGGCAGCAGGAAAGAGGAGTTTTTTCGGGCGGAAATCTAGCCAGGCAGCAATGTAGCCACGCCACTATTACCGAAGAATGTTAAACATGGAAAATAAACTTCTTGTACGACCTCTGCGAAAGCACAAGTGAATTGCTGCAAGCCTTTAATTTCGTGCAGTGGTCGCTGACGAACTGTCGCGTGAATTACTTTTTTCTTACTATTTTCTAGTTGTAGTTAGAAGCGTGCGATCGTATACTGCGACAAACATTGTTTAAGATCAGACACTTGCTGCACTTTTCCTGCAAGCACTTCAAACAGTGACACTGAGGCTTTGTAGTGACGGCGAAAATATAAATTTCAGCTGCATTAGCAACTACATGTATTAACTCTCGCAGTCAATAGGCGTTACGATGCGAATTTGGCTTGAGCTTCAATTACCTAGTGGTAAGGATATCTTCAGGAATGATTGGCCAGGAGTGCCAACGATATAACTAGTTTCATATCATAACGAATAAACAGCCTTCTTTCTACGAGTAACTGACTAGGTGAAAGACTGACTTATAAACGCAGTGACCGAGTAGCAGCACATTATATACTACAATTTATTGGAATACCGGCTTTTAGGTGACGTACGGAAACGCTGTCGTACACGGTAATCTGAAAATAATTTTCATATTTCGAGTTAGGGGAGTATAGGCCATCACATATAAACATGGGTTCGATTGGCATGGACGAATAGGTCTGGCCGCATTAATGGAAGCCTAAACTGCTCATGTAGGTTTTTGTCACGAAGGGACCATGTGCTGTCATGGATTTCGGCTGCACGATTCGGGTAAAGAGTGCAGGTGTGTCGTATCAGTGTTTTATACAGACACATGCCACCTCCGAGAGGAATGCAGACATATTTTAGAACACATCACTCCCTTCATTTGGAGATTAAAATGTTAAGATACGCTATTATTTTTTCAGATTCCTGAGTAATTCATGCCATGTAATTTTCAATTACATCATGCATACTCTTACATTTCTTTCATATGTGACGCACTAATTTGGGTAGCGAATGCGAACATCGAGGGAACCTACGTTCTCCAGGTGTCATACTTTTGCCTGCGTTGTAATAAATTTGAGTATTCTGAATAAATTCGCGATCAAGAAATTATACACAGATAGCCATTCGAAACAAGTACCATGCAGGGGGTCAACTTGCCGATAGTCGTATGATGACAGGCACAGCCGTGATTGTAGAAGGCTCAGCAATCTCTTTTCCAGGCTTACAAAAAGCCTTAAAATTGCTGGTGGCAATGAACATTCTGAAAGTTTCCCTGCTTGACTTGTTGCAGACGGTACCTGTAGCGGACATATAAACACCATAGGTTTCCAGAAATAACAATCAGGCAAACCAACAACTGACACGAAGGCACTTAAGAACCCCACTGGGTATCACCGACAGCTAGGTTGCAGTCAGCTTGAAAGATCAAAATGTACCGCAATCCCAGACTATGCCATGGCCCTGGGCTTGACAGTAAGCATCACGTTTCGAAACTTTTTGCCACTTCAGCGCTTTTAAATAAATCCCCGTTAAATCGCAACCAATGCTCACGTCCCTCCACTCCGACTAGACCCTATGTTTCCTTCGCTTATTCCCCCTCCCTGGACACACCACACAAGAAGCAATCTTCCACTGCAAGGTTGTAAACATGAGATGGCCTTCCTTCACATCACTTATGTAGAAGACGCAATTGTATCTTATAATATAAATGTTAGCAATCTCTTTTAGCCATTCCTGGTACTGCAAAAAGCCACACGAGGTAGCAGCCATCTTGTTGCTCTGGAAATTCATCAAACGAGGCTCAAGCACTTCTGGTCACCAAAATATCTATTGAACATTCTTTCGATAACCATTGTTTGTTGTCCATCCATGAATAACTGCACTGCGTTCAGTGGTCGTGCATCCAGTATACTTTCATAGGAACGTAATTATGATCACATATTTCTCTCCCACACCTTAGTATTATTTCTCTCCCACACCTTAGTATTATTTTGTCAAACGTTCCAATGCATTTTGTTAGGAAACCAGTGCCGTAGCTCATTTCCGAGGGCGGATGTGTTGTTCAACTAAACAATTGTCACTGTCACTAAAAACGTGCACCTGACACCGCAATGCAAAGGGATCTTCGTGGAGGACATCAGCAAATGGGTTTAGAGGCAACCGACCGATTGCAATACAATGGGTATGTAGATTAATCCACGTAAAGCTACCGGTCTGCAAGGAAAGGCACTCAAAGCTTATCGTTTCCCCTTCTCTTGCAGAATAGCATGTCAGCGGTCGTATGGCGGCCGTGAAAAACCCTCCGCTTTAAAATCAGGAGACTAGTTTTCTCTCTCGCAACAGGCATCGTATCTATTTGAGCCCTATTTAGAGCAGGACACGTAAATACACCTGTCTACATGTAGAAACACTATCGAGATTGGGGGAGAATACGCTCTTTGAACGATTGCTCGTGCAACGTCGTAACAGTACCAGCTTGAAGTAGCCATTTATTATCATTACCGTCAATATCGACAAGTATTCTTGCCCAATGCATGATTAAGGTAACTCTCAGCCATCACACATCCCGTTCGCTTGTGCCAGCTCACCTTACCTTATGCCTTCTGATTTCCTAGCTTCACAGCACCACCTAGTTCACTGCGGTCCCAGATTACGCTTCGCTTCGCAACCAATCTGTAACTGTAATGAATCTCGGGTTATCCCACCAACGCACCATCTGCACGACTTCATTTACTCTAATTTTCGACAATACCGTGTTTTACCAGTTACTTGCTGCACTGAGCCACAATGTGCTGCACTGAACAGTGGGCTTTGAACAGTGCACGCACGTACCGTTCAGTATTCCCGGGAAAACAATAACCTAATATCGGTACCATGCCCGTAACGTCCATCCTTCGCGCTGCGACATCCGTGACGAATGAAATACGCACATTCCCGCTCTGGAGGTCCACTATCACTCTCTCGTGGTCACTCTACCCCTGGCATAAAGGCTGTAATATTTACTGACATGGTTGCTCCTAATGAAAACAAAATAATGGGGTATGAAACTTGCAGTAACGCTGCTAGGAATGAAGATGGGAACGGAATAATGCTAGCATACGACGTCATCTTGGACATTTAAGGTGACGTGGAGGACAACGATAAACTAGAAGCAGCTATTGTAGCCACAATGATACCTAAAGAGTCTTTGGACAGTGTCAATGCCCGGACGTTAACATAAGCTCAAGGAAGTGCGAAGGCCGCAGGAGGTGGGTTCGATATAGGCTGCTTTTCCTGCAAAGCCGATGCAGAGTGCAACACAGCTTTATCGCAACAGCCAGAAGAATCCTGCACGGACCACAATTAATCAAGAGACAGTTCCTGGTGCTTAAAAGTTGAGCAACGTCATCCGATTTCCTTTCGCATGAAGAATGCAGTTACGGTTACTGAAAAATGGCGACGCCTCGTGTCTTTAAGTTTTACTAAGGATCGCGTTGCACTCACATAGCGTAACAGCTGGTATGGCCGTACCCGTCCTCGAGGCAGGGTACATGTATGGCGGCGAAAAGCCGACGTCCTAACCTCAGGTACGGCGATATAGGTCAGGGCGAAGCGCAGTCGCAGCACTATTATAGTTCTAGTATATAGCAACGGTAGCGAAGACGCAGCCTTTGCAGGCTCAGGAAAAGCCGCAAGGCTAGCAATGACAGGAAGTGGGCTGGTCCTCCTGCAGCGATTTCCAGCACGAACAGAGGCGTGACCCAGAGGCGTGACAGATCAGAGGCGTGACCCGACATACGAGCTGAGATCACCGGTAAGACGGCAAGGACGAAGCCCAGTTCACCAGGAACAGGACCGGTGATGTCGGGACGTGGCGCGCCACTCGGACCCCAGCGTTTCTCGCCCTGTCTCGCCCCTTCATTAGGGTCGTCAGCCACGTTGCGTTCGCGATTTTCCAGGCCAAATCGACGCAGCGACTACGCGTCGACTCGCACTTTCGGCCACCGACGCTAAGCACAAGCACCGAACCGTGCACATTGGAAATCCCTGCACTATAAAATGCCGCCCTTTTGCTACAACAATGCACGCACGTACCTCCATTCTGATGAAAATAGTAATCGAATGTTGTGTGCCACGCCCGTGACGACCATCCTTCGCGCTGTGACATCGGTGACGAATGAAATACGCACCTTCACGCTATGGTGGTCCTTGATCGCTCTCTCGCGGTCACTTTGTTCCTGTTCATCATGTATTGAGTCACAATCCATTCCAGACATGACGAGTTCACACGTCAGGCGGTCGACTACAGCCTTTGTGCCTAGAAAGAAAATATAGACAGGTTACATGAAGTACATAAATGAATATGAATTGAACAGTTCAATAAAGGAACTGAATACTACTGTCAGTTGAAGTTATCTTATAATTATAAGGTGCTGTAGAAAACACAAGGACGAACTAGAAGCAGCTCTTGTACCCGCAGTGATACCGAAGGAGTCTTTGGACAGTGTCAGCATCCGGATATTAACATAAACTTAACGCATTGCGACGTGCGGAGAAGGTGTCTTTCGTTGGGTGCTTTTGTAAATTCTGGTCGGAATGCAAGCACTGCGGATTCTCGGGTTTTACCCTAAATTCAGCACCGTAACTATATGTGTAGGTGGAATATGACAATGCGTTCCGGTGGTCTACAGAAACGCGCACGTTGGCCGTGGTGACTCGCAGTTACGTAAAAGCAATCTCAAACAAATGCTGTGCTGTCAACGTCATACAGGGATGAATATTTCCGAGATAATTGGATATTTCAAGATGTAGAAGTTCACGCTCACTTCCAAAATGTGGCCAAATTCTCAATTTTCACGTCTGAGTGATTGTACATTTTTAAGCTTTAATTCCAATCGCAAAGCTATTTCACCTGCCACAGCGATTACCTGCCACCGCTGGGGACGCAGTCAGCACGCCATCGTGGAATACGAGTCATGTGTGAGCAAGACAAACGCACAAAGCCAATTCAGCTTGGACAGTGGAATAAATTGGTTTGTAAGCCATACTCGTATTCTGGCTTTGGCTAAATGTATCACAAGTATTGTATATGCAACTCTACCAATCTTTGCAAAGCCGCAGAGCTGGTCATTGTTTAAGCGCTTTTAAATAGCGCGTGCCCTGTTAGGTGTCGATAGGACCTAAATCCCCGCACGCCGCATTTGAGATATATCAGTGCGACGGAGGCAGCTGCGCTGAAAAAGCCTAAACTAAGCTTCAGTCATATAAAATGAAACTTCCACAGCGGTCCAAATTTTCGCAGCAGTTGCCTTTTAAGGTGAACACCACGACAGGCGACAAGCTAACCTCGTTAGGGGAGGTTAGCGAATCAATGTGGTTCGTATGCACTTCTAGTGGAATAATAGTACAGCAGAATGTAGGGCATTGGAAACAATGCCAGACGAGTTGTAACCGCTGAAGATCGAGTTAGTCTATTTGTCATCGTAGAATACGAGAATATCGCAAACACTAAGCCACGAAGAGTGCTCTTAATTAAGTCACGTTAGTTTAGAGAACTGACATCGCCGTTATGCCCTCATGGAACACTAGTATTCCAGAAATTTGAAGAGGACACGAGCCGAGCTATGTAAGGTTCGCGGTATAAAATGATTTCTATGCCATCTGATTTATACTAGTGGGGGAAAACCACAAAGACAATAGATTTTAGGCTTCTTGTAAGTGTTAAGCTTCATTTGTGGCATAACCTATAGGCTTGTTTGTTTACAGATTACTGTTCCTGTGTGGCCCTTCGAGCGTTTCTAAACAATGTCATAAAATATTGTTTGCGTTGAGCCATCGCAGCTCCCTCCTGACAGCTCGGCCATTTTCTTCTCAGCGTCTCCTGCATCTCGGAGAACTTTTTTTTGCCTCTATTTCATGGTGAAGAGCCTACGCGGACCCTCCCGGTTGGTGTCCTCTAAAATGTCAATGAACTCATGGGCGCGTTTCCAATCTTGACAAGTGTGACTGCTTCGCCGCGCCATCCTGCTCGGCCGATGCTTTCTACAAGACAAACAAACAGATTCGTGAGGTCACTGTGGCGATTCACGCGAGTTGGCTAAGCATTCGTATATATTTTTTTTTTTACGCTAGGAAACGTGGACAAAGAAAGGCGGCAACAGTACCACCGAAGTGCTACTTACAACTAATTTATTTTGAAACGCAACATGCACGTTCTTTAGAAGACGTACTATGGTATGCGCACTTTCACTGCCCACTATTATCCAGGTAAGCGATTTCTTTGTTGGAAAGCGGGAGGGAAGGCATGCTTGCACATTCCATGCGGATGGGTACATGAATGATAGTTATCGCTTGCTCGCTATCAACAAAAGCGCGTTATTCCGTGATATCGTCATACGTAGGCCTTCCTCGGTTTTCTTTACTAACATTACATTAGTTGATGAAAGCGGTTCCGATGGCGTGTTGTGGAAAACTTCTGTAGTACAATTAAGAAATACGCATTCAACTGAATGATCCGAATGCCAAAATATGAACCACCGACTTTTTTTGCTTTCGACAAACGTCATATTATCAGCACTTATGCCACGTGCCTGGTAGAAAAATATTTTCGAAGTTCCCATTCCTCGAGTTAAAAACAAGCTCAAAACGCCCTCTAAAACAGGGGTTCGCGACGTGCAAATCAACGTTCGCTGTAGCAGATACTAACCGATGGTGACAGCAGAGAAGTAGCGATATGACTCCACAACCGATGCACAGGAAGAACTGCCACTGCTCGATGAATATCACCAGGTCTTTTGGGGTACAGTCTGCACAGACAAGTCATCGTGCATGTGGTTGGACTGTATACGGTAAGCAGAAAATTTCAGAGCAGCAAGAACGCGAGGGAAGTATTTGGCGCTGGCTATCTTTCTGCGACTCCCATGTGATTGTAGAGCCAGTATGGATCGATAGGCACAGCTTGCATTTGCATGATCTTGGTGCTACTAAAGTGGGACCATGTGTGGTGCTATTATTGACCTAATGAGCCCATACCACTTAATTCATGTGTTGTATACTTTCTGTATTCGAAATAGTCTATCATCAGCGTCTAGTTTTCTCTTTTCAAAGTTGTTAAAAATGTTTTATGTTCACGGATTAACGTGGACCATTAATGTGGAAGGAGTAAAGAAAAGCAACAGCTACGTTATGTTACGGTAGCCGACGACTGTGGTCTGTGTGTTTTCATGGAACAATGGTGTAGCACTAGCAAGATAAGAGCATGGGACGAGTTTAGATATCTGGCCCGTATGCAATTGAGAAACCTTAATCTAGCGCAAACAAGACAAAAACGAAAAAGGGTGTAACTTGCTTTGATGCTTAAGTCATTTTCGATTACAGCCACACCGCTAGCGCCAAGGCTTGAAACGAGCTAACTTCTTAACAGGTTAGTCTAGTTTGCTTTAGGATAGCGAAGGAAGGGTTTCAAACGGGATTTCGCAAACGCTGGGAAACACTAGCAGTAAGCTTCCGGTAATGGCGCCCCGCCTTTTGCGCTGCATGGCCACCCTGGCATGCCCCCTACGTGCGCCTCCATCACCTGCACAAGGGCAACGGGAAGATGAGCGGCTTGCGCACAGTATTGGTGTCCAGAGTGACCATACGTAACTGGTAACCAGCAACCAACTTGCAAGAAAACTTAAGAAAAACTGCTAGTTGGCGCTCCATCGTATAGTTTCCAGCTTATATAGGAGAGTCTAACCCCGTTATGACGAAACGAGATGCAACAAACGAATGAATATAACAAAGCAACTTTGATTGCCGTCGAAATTAGCAATTAAAATTAGGCCGACAATATACCCGATAAAACGAACTAGTTGATATTAAAACGAATAAAGAGCCTCATTTCTGTGCCTAACTGACTTTTAACAAAGCGCCACGCATAACCGGACAGCATCACAATCCTCGTGTGTATTCTGTATCGGCGAAAGGGAACTTAGCTAATACTACTTGCTGGCTTACCCTGCGACATCCGAATCCGTGCAGCAGAATTCTGCAAAAAGAAGAATTCTTTAGAATTGCGAATGAGAAGGGCCAGATGGCCTGCTACAATATCCACACATCACAGGCTTTCACGCTCCAAAATCAGATCAATGGAGACGTCCCGATGCTTTTTGTTGTCCGTTGAACATTTAATTTTCAAGAACCCCTTATCTACTGTTGATTTGCCAATATTCAATCTTAACACTCGATGGTACAGAGTGAACGGTGTTAGCCCCTGCATAATAAACCAGTCACCGAGTAGCAGCAATTATATGCCCCAATTTATTGTTATCACTGCTTTTAGAAGAACTTACTTTGGCCTAGTTGGTGTTTACTGCATATCATATTGCCAGCAAATATAGACAGGGACAGCGGAATAGAATACGAGAACGACCCGGGCGATGTCGTTTGTGTGTTCTCTTCCGCTGTCCCAGTCTTTTATTTGTGGTCAATGTGATATGCACGGCTTTAAGGTTACGTACAGAAACAACACGGTCGCACACGGTAATCCGAAAACATACATCGGTTCGATTGCCAAGGACGAATACGTTTTGCAGCAATAATGGAAGCCTAAATTCCTCCTGTAGGATTTTGACCCGAAGGGACCATGGGCTGTCATGCAGTTCGGCTGTTTGATCTGGGTAATAAGGAGTGCAGGTGTGTCGTACCGACGCTTTACATGCACATGCCACCTCTGAGAATTCATTCATTCAAAGGCTCGGCCTACAAGGCAGCAAACGACCGGTCATCATCTATCTGCACGATTTTAACGAAAAGAAACTTATAGTTGAAAACTGCAGCAAGCTAAAAAATTCAGGCATGTCTGTACAAAATGATTACTCGCAAGCAACGCTAAAAAGACGGGAGCTTACGTGGGAAAGCGCGAAAGATGAGTAACTGCAGGGTAAAAAAGTACGCCTACTTCATGATAAACTTAGGGTCAATGAAGATTTTTTTCTTTTGCGATGAGACCAAAAACACGCGCGCCAAGATAAACAATCAACACTCTCAGCAGCCCGAGCCTTGACGCTTTTCCAAAGAATGTGACAAGCCCTTGCGCATAATCACCCTAAATGCTCGTAGTGTAGTAAATAAAACGCAACCCCTTGAGGTTTCTTTACTAGAGCATGACCCACATGTTGCCGTCATAACCAAGACGTGGCTGCGGACTGAAATAGCCGACGAGGATGTATTCCCTAATTGTTACCAAGTTTTTCGTAGGGATCGGACTTTCAGGAGAAGTGGCGTTGCAGTTCTAATTAAAGACCACGTACAGGCTGTTCTCTTGGAATAAATTCCCGGCCTTGAATGTTTGTGCATAAATATCTCATGCTGGGGCCACACTTTCATTTTGTTAGCCATTTACAGACCTCCCGATGCATCAGCTGATGATCTATTAAAGGTGGAAGAGCCCATGTCACGGTTCCAAAGAAGCAAATTGTTACTTATTGGTGACCTAAACCTGGTAGGCATTAATTGGGAGCGTTTTCAATCCCTTCCTCACAACAGCAATTTAAACAGCGTACTTAACATGATGTTAACACATCATGTTCAAGTTGGGGAAGGCATCTCTGACCACCTGCTTGTTAGTGTTCACTTACTCATTGTCGCTTGTACTCTATCTAATAACACTGTGAAACATTGTTCTTTCAAAGATGACTCACGTGCAGATGATACATCCACTATAGAACATTTGGAAACATCCCTTATCGATTTTAACAGTACTGACTTGAGCCCACTTTGGCGCCATATTAAAGATATGTGCCAATACTTATAGATAAGTTTGTGCCGAGCAAACCTAAATTTGTTCGTAGACAAGCGCCATGGATGACGCGTGAAATAATCCACTTAAAGCGAAAGATAAAAAGGTTAAAGAAACAGCGCTTGCATTTGGGTCATTTGAGGATTTAAAAGAAGGTCTTGCACCTGCAGTACACTCCTCGAAAGAACATTATCTTAGTAAACTGCTGCCAAATTTCACCGTAGAGGAACCAAAAAAAGTTTTGGAAATATATAAGTGAAAAAAAGAAACCGGTGTCGCAAATTTTGGGTGATGGTTCTGTGGTTACCGATCACGGGGATATTGCGCACCACTTCAATGACTACTTTCACCATGTGTTTTCTAAATCCGGTTCTTATCCATCCAATGACGCAGTGTTTCACTCCTGTGATGTAAATTTTATTTCATACCCTGGCGTAGTTTCTATGTCACTAAATTTAAAAACTAAATCGTCATTTGGTCCCGACAACCTTCCTAACTTGTTTCTGAAGAGATATACTGAATCTGTTGCAGAGGTTCTAGTTATTTTATTTCGTATTTCATTACTTCATGGACAATTACCGAGCGACTGGAAGATAGCCAGGGTTGTGCCAATACACAAGAAAGGTGACCGCATATTAAAAAATTATCGTCCAATATCACTTACATCATCATGATGTTGTAAACTGATCGAACATATTATTGCCAACCAGATTAATGAATCTTTAAATGTGCACGCAGTCCTCTCTAATTTCCATCACGGGTTTAGAAAAGGATACCCAACAATTACACAACTAGTGACAGCACTACATTCACTCGCTTCATGTATCGATAAGAACGGGCAGATTGATGCAATATTTATTGACTTCAGTAAATCTTTCGATAGGGTTCCACATTACAAACTAATATTAAAACTCAGAGGCATTGGCCTCCCAGAAATTTTATTCACATGGATATCAAACCTTTTAACCAGTCGCTACCAATTTGTAGCAGTTAATGAGCACCAATCAGGTTGCCTTCCGGTCGGCTCTGGTGTGCCTCCAGGAAGTGTGCTAGGGCCATTATTGCTTTTATTATATATTAATGACATTACTACTGAACTTGATCCAAATGTCCAAATCATGTTGCTTGCGGATGATTGTGTGCTTTTTCAAGAAACAACTTCAATTAAGGACCAAATCCTTCTTAACTCCTCTCTTGCTAAGATTTTGGAATGGTGTGAAACGTGGGGCATGAAACTGATAAGGTCGTCTTTCTTCGCTTCTCTCGCAAAAAAGCTCCGCTTTCTTTTAACTACAGGCTAGGTTCGTCACCTTTGCTGGAAGAGACTAAATATAGGTATTTGGGTGTCACGCTTACTAATAATTTATCAACTGTACTTTTTAAGACATAGGCTTACAAATTCTCCCTAGCGTAAACTTACTTGCTTACAATTCACTAATTAGACGGAAACTTGAATATGCACGCGTTGTCTGGCACCCAGTTAATAAACACAATATCACCCACCTAGAAAAGTTAGAGAAAAGCTGCAGAGAAAAGCTGTAAGGTTTACTTACTCTAATTTTTCCCGTATGACTCACCCTCTGAATTATTGCAGAATAACGGTATCTGATGTCTTGAACAACGAATAAAATATTTACGCTCGCAATTTCTTTTCTTGCTTTGGAATCAAAATCTAGCTACTAACCCCTCTCCATATCTGTCACTTTCAACGTCAAGGCATACACGCCACCATCGTCCTAATTTTCTGACGCCGTATTTTGCGTGAACAGATTTATTCAAGTTTTCATTATTCCCTCGCGCTGTATCCAACTGGAATGACTCTTTATTGGCTCTCGCCACACTTTCTTGTTTTTTTTAACCTTGTTATTATTGTGTATTGTTTTCTTGCCATTTAACCCACCCTGCTTGGACCTGTACAAGTTTTGCAGTATTGGATAAAGAAAGAAAGTAGAATGCAGATGCTATCAAACTGAACTTGGGTAGTGGAAATGGGCAAAACAACAAAACGAATGGCGTTTCTGCTTTCTTTAATTTGCACTGAACGAAAGGAGGTCCAATCACAATGTGTCAACTACAATTTTCGGAACTGACTTGTGAGTAACAAAGCCACACGTATAAACAGACAGTATCGCTTTGTTAGCGAAGTGTAGATTCTATATCGGCGAAAGGGAAACCAAGATATACTAATTGCTGCCTTACCCCCGGTCATCCAAAACTGCACAGGCATCCAAAACTGCACGAAGACGAACAAGTTCTTAAGAATTATGAATGACAAGTGCCACATCGTCTGAATAAATAAAACGCGTGTCAGAGCTGTTAACGTTGGAATTCGTCCGTCACGTAAGAATGAATGGCTCATACCCTCTTAACCCTTACACACTGTCTACACAATTGCATACATAATTGTCTACACAATTGCATAATTCTTCACGTTAAAAACATCCTCAACACGCCGAGACAGTGTCTCGATGAATCTAGAAAGCCCTCAAAAACAGAGGCGTCGCCTTGAGCAAATCGACGTTCGCTGTAGCAGATACTAACCGATGGCGACAGTCAATAGTGCGCAGCCGATGCAGCTGAATAACTGCGACTGCACAAGGAGCATGCCTGCTTCCACTGATGTTGAATCTGCACAGACGTCAGCGTTCATATGGGTGCACTGTACAGAGTAAACACCAAAGTTTCATAGCAAAAATGCGAAAGGAACACATTTGGCGCTGGTTGTCGTTTTCCGGCTCAAGCATGATTGCTTATTCAGCATGGACCGACACGCGCAGCATCCGTTCGCATAATATCCGTGCAACGTACCGACTTCGAGCCATGTGTAGCGCTATTACTGACACGTTCAGCTGATACCCAATCTAAGTATTTTTTTGCGTGTTTAGCAAAAAAGGTTTGCCATCAGTGCCTAGTTTTTCTATACCGAAACTAGCTGGTAAAAATATTTTATGTTCGTGGTAAGATTTGGTCTCGTTATGCCAACTTGGAGCACTTATATAATGGACAAAAAAAAGCAACATTCTGATAAAAATGACAGCTATGTTATTTGACGGTAGTGGGTGACTCTGGTCTGTATGTCGTCACGAAAGAATAGTGCAGCACAAGTTCCTGCCTATGTGGCCCTAATGCCATTACTAAATGATTGTAATGTTCTAATATTACTAAAGATTACTAAACAATTGTATGTTCTAATATAAATTTTAGGAATCTGCTTCCGCCATTCATAGTAACGAAGAAAGCCCACGATATACGACCTCTGCTCTTCTGCTCACGGCATTCACGAGGCTCATCAGTGATGCGTTAACGTGCAGCTGTATTGCCGCGAGTCTTTCATTTCGTCCTAACGCTCGTTGGTGAATTGACGCGTGTTTAATTTTTTTCGTATTGTTTTGTTGCTGTAGTTAGAAGCGCCCAGTAGCGGTAAATGTTTAAAATGGGAAACCTGCTGCACTACTACGGTATGCACTTCAAGCAGTGACACCGTGGTACTGTCGCAGTCAATCGGCGATGTACTTCCATTTTTTGCGTGAGCTTCGGTTACCCAGTTTTAAGAAGCAGCCATGGCGCTGTGCATATTTGCTGGAAATATTGGCCATGAAGGCCGACGATATAACCGATATAACGAGCTAGTTTCATACTATAGCGAATCAACAGCCTCGTTTCTCTGAGTAACTGACTTGTGAGGAACAAAGCCACACGAATAAACGGACAGTATCGCCTAATTCGTGTAGTGTAGATTCTATATCGGCGAAAGGAAAACTTGCATATACTATTTGCTGCCTTACCCCGTGGCATCCAAAACTGCGCAGCCAATTTCTGCAAAACGAAGAGGATCGAGTTCTTAGGAATTATGAATCATAATTGCCACATCGTCTGCATTAATACACGCGTGACGGAGCTGTTAACGCCGCAAAAGCATTTTTTAATTCACTGGAGATGTGCAGGTGCATTTTTGTTGTCCGTTAAACATTTCATTTTCAAAAACCACTTTTACGTGACGCAAGCAAACAACGCTGTCGTTCATTGCCATCCGACAATATAGATTTCGATATTTTGAAATAAAGGCGTAAAGGGAATTGCCAAGAACGAATACACTTTCATGTATTAATATAAACCTAAATTGTTCATGTATAATTTTGTCACGAACGAACCGTCTGCTGTCATGTATTTCCGTTAGCCAGGGCTCTCCCTGTATGCTGCACGATTCCGGTAATGAAAAGATCAGGTGTGTCCTACCAATGTTTTACACACAGATTCAAACTCTGAGCGGAACACAAATGGCATCAAAATTACCAAAAATTAATCGAAGATGCCTGTCCCTCTTGGAAACTGAACTTGGGCAGTTCAAATCAGCAAGACATTAGAAAAAGCGGAATGATGTTTTTGGTCAATGTCATGTTCATTTGCACTACACCGAACAGGGGCGCTATAGCGTAAAGCTATTCGAAACTTTTCTATTCCTATACCGCAATCAGCCCTCCTTTATTGGTCTAAAAATTTTTCGGGCCGCTTCGTCCCTCTCTCACGCGACGTCACGAAAACCGCGAGAACGCCCCATATGACGTGATGTGTGCAAACTGATTATACATGATTGGACCGAAGGAAAGAAAAATAATTATTTCTCATTCAATGCCTTTTTTTTTTCGTAATACTCCGGCATTGATCAAACGTTTTACTCTGCCATTGATCAAATGTTGGCTAGGAGTAGCCGCAAGCATGGCTTCAAGCTCACGACGAATTACACGCGTCAAATTTTCCTATAAGTTCCAGGTGCCTGGTCTTCCCACGAAGGTGTCGCGGCCGTATTTGGTAGCCCCCTCAAATTCTGCGTAGTATGAGGGCTGTTCCACATTCCGCCATTTCTTTCACGATTGCTTCGACAGTCAGATTTTCAAGATCTGCAAGGAATCTGCAGTGCCCTTCACGACGTGGTAAACCATGTATACCTCATTCGTGCCATATTTTACAGGAAGAGCGCGACCACATCTTGAATATACACCAGTAAGCGTATTTTTACAGCCCTGTAAACACTAGATGACCGGTCGAAAGCTCCTTTCATGCGAGCTGGCGCACGATAGGAATTTCAAACAGGTCACCAGGGTACTCCTTTGAATCGTCCGAACTCGTTTCGTCAAATTCGTGCATCTCGGGCCAGACTTGTCCTGCGCTGCGGAGGTAAAATGTGACATTCTCTGACATAATCGCTGCATCCTGAAGATGTCAAAACAGTACCCTTTCATAGGCATGAATATTTCCGATCAAGAGAAATCACAAGGTTGCACGCTTCACACTCATAAGAGAAAATGCGGTCTTCAACGTCACTCGTTAATTGTATGCGTTCGTGGCTGATTTAGCGTTGGAGATTTCAATATAGGCAAGCAAAAAGCGGGGCTTTCTTTATGATAGATGCGAATGCCATCGTTACTGATCGTTCAGGGATAATTACTCCCTGCAAAAAAGAAAGATCGTATAGTATGAAGCACTCGCATTATTATAGTGTCTTTCAGGGCAAGAACCCTAAATAGTGTAAGATCAGTACTTTACAATCGACACACAACTCATGGCATACTCACCTTCTGCTATCAGGAGATCAGGAGGGAGGCTCGGAAGAATGGAGCCATCGTTGACGAGTACGTAACGGCACCGTACGTGAACGATTCTTGCAGCGAATTCTGAAAGTGGTCCTCCGCCGCTCTGCAGTCTGCATAGAAACGACAACATTCAAGTAGCTGTGCGCAGCTTTCAACAAATGTTTCATATAACCGGCACTACTTGTTTCGCACTGATTGTCCTTCTGCGAAATCATTTCAATGTTCGCAACTTAATAGATCTGCGTGACATTCGGCAATGTTGTAGATTTATTGCCCCCAAAATTGCATATAGTTTGTATGAGGAACGACCTATTGGATGGACCAATATCTATTATGGCCATGGGGGCGTTATTTACCGTGCACCTCAGGGCTAAGTTACTAGCTTCGAAATACTGCGATAATCAGTATAAAAATTAAGACGTTTATACAAACAAATTTCTGCTATAGCGGAAATCAGACGCATATTAAGTCGATAAATGCCATGATGTTTCGACAAGGACATTGCAACCTAACGTGTCAAATACGCGCTTACGTTCATCGTTCGTTCACTGCGAAGCTTATTTCTTAATCTGCTGATCCATTGTTTTTACTTTTCTGTATAATTTAAAGTCTCATCCAACACTAATTAATCCCAAACAATTCACTGATCAGCTTGACTAAATGTTCTTTTTTATAATATGTACAAACTCCTCCGCGCATAGTGTCACTACCACAAAAAGATTATTGAATAAGCAGTGCATTCCTATGCACTTCTCAAGGCTGGCGTGAGCAGCGACGCTGCATATCTGCACACTGCCGAATCCTTGCCATATTGGCGGTTTGAGCCTATCGGGGAGGGCACGGCAGTTCTCTGAGCCAGTGTTTCGAAGATGGCGAACGTGGTGATTACACCCTATATCCCTCCTATATCATTCGGTCGAGTGGCCGAGTTAATTCTTCCAATATATGGTCACCGCTTGTAACCCAAAAAACTTGCCCCCTTACACTCCTTGCCGTCAACCTCAGCTCTACCCCCTCTCCTAATTGCTGTACGAAGGCTGAACCCAATGTCACACTCGATCATAGCTAGCAGTCTCATACGCCGTAAACCTTGCAAGCTGTGCTACGTTGGCATTCGAAAAATTGCACCTTCATAAATTACGTTTAAGTTGGAAGCATTACGGCGGTTACAAATGCAATTGCACTATTCAAGTTCATATCAAAAGCTGGAATGTCCTTATTAGGATCTGCTGAGCCGATTAGCATAATGTTTGTTGCATACGAGAGAAACTATATTTCTCACTGCTGTGTTGAGCCAACTTTCAAGTAAGTACTGCTAAAATTTGTAATCTTGAAAAACGACAACCAGATTCTGAAGAAATGTTAAGAAAACAAAACTATACCCCCAGGGAGCATACTACACTGCTCTAAACACCAGCTGTTAGGAGACCCGACGCATACATTTGATAGACAATTTCCCTTTCACCTTTGAAGCGCCAACTAAGTCTGTTGATCATAAACTTGCTTTCACCGCATTTAATCGATATTAAGAACCATAGCCTGCAGCTGCAAAATAGCTTAATAATTTTACACCTTTTAATTAGTTTCTACCACTTTACAGAGTGTGGACTTCAAAGCGAAAATTCACAACTGCACCAGGAGGCATAAGAACAAGTATTACATGCCTATAGTAACTTGAAAAGCACCTATCCAGCCAATTGAATATCACGCCCAGTGCAACAGACTGTGAAAAAAAAATCGAAAAAGCCATCAATGCTTTTGCTGTTGATGCACTACCTTGGCGTGCACAATTGCGTACACAGCGTGTATATGTCGTACACACAAACTAATCGCATAGTTCAGAGCGCTGCACAATCGTACACATTTCTTCACTTTTGTGATGTGTCAATATGATTGCAGTCGGCATATATTTATTGACTTGGAAGTTGTAAATATGGCGCTTCACTTCAAGATTTTTTCTTTACGGGGACAGGGTAAGCCCCATCTTTCCCATCTCTTTTGGGGCATATTGCGGTGCACTCTTATGAGAAACTTATAAGGATAGTGGCAAGATAGTTACTCCATTTTGTTCAGATTTCATCTTCTAGCCGCTGTACTAAAACTATTTTAGTATACGAGAAATGAAAGTCTTAGTGATTTTTTTTTTGCTTTCTACACCCTATATTTGACCAACTCTTGTACATATATATATTTTAATGTGAACAGTTTTACTCGCACGCTGATAATTTTGCTACAGTAAATTGCCACGTATCTGTAACGCATGCAGGGAAAAAATCAGCTTGATATCTATCTATTGTCACTTCGGAAATAATGGTACCGACGTAACAAAAGATGTACAAAAGTGTACTGTATACTACCCACTGGCGTCACCAAAGAAGCGGCGAAGACTGCAACCCTCGCTGACGAGCAAATGACTGCGCACCTTCAAGTCACGTGACAGACAGGCCCGCTTCCACCGGCGTATACAATCCGTGCCAGGAGGGCAACGTCGGTGTTACCGAGAAACGCTGCCTGCGCAAAGAATTCAGCGAACAAAAGCGAAACATTGTCATCCACCCAAGCGTAGCACCATAATGCAAAGTATTTAAATTACAACGCTTATCAGAAAGAATGCAGCAGAGCTTCACATCATGAGCAGTGCGGAGAAATCGGGTGATAGTTGCCTCGGTTAAGCTTAAAGCGTGACCGTTCAATGAACATCGGAACACTGAGCAGTTCCTGTTATCTATATGAACATTTGTCTTTTTGCGATTTAGTCATACTGCGAAAACGAACACGATGAAAGGTGGAAAAACGCAAGGAATGCTTATAATTGAAATGGATGAGAAAAGCATACTACATAAGCGATCCGAACATGCCATTAAAGTTTCCTATATATTTTAGACGCATACAGTGCATGGAGCAGAAAAAGCAAGGAAGGAGGGGACAAACGAAGGTTTTTAATGGCAGAACAATGCTTGGTGTTACTCAAAAGCTTAAGGACACAAATTGAGAACTGACGCTGCAACCGACTCAGGTCGAAGTTGAGAAGGAACAAATTCCATGCTGTCTTCACTCGAATTTATTGATACGTGGGTAGTCCATCTTAAAACACACAAAAAAATTCTCCAATGGACAGATAAAGCAAGATCTCCCCTGGTTAGAGGTGTTTACTTTACATGCGAATTGAGAAGTACCACCAGCGGCAACAAAAGTGCTATTGTTTTCTTTATAACTCCCGGCTAAATCGATCGAGGTTGAGCCCGATTGGTATTACAAGATTGCCTGCGGAATGAATCCATTTTCATTTATTTAGCGAAATGACCAATTATTAGTGCAGAAACGCGTTAGTAAACTTCGACATTCTTCCACACCCAGAATTTTATTCTGAAGCCGCAACATTTTCAGTTTTAGGATGAATGCATCATTCTTGTATGAAGAAACGATACAGAAATGTAAAGCCATGCAAACTTGTCAATCTCGTGATGCTGCCCGCAGCTTAGTATTGAATTGTCTTTGTACTTGTCTTGTACTTTGGCTTCTTGTCCGGCGAGACTCACGTTATACTAATAGTGTAGTGCTTCCGGAACAAGTGTTTTCACCGATTTAGGATTATGGCGCATTAAAGCATTTCCTGTACGACGCAAGGAAAGCGAATCAATGCAGGCTACTCTTGCTGCTTGCCTTGTCACCAAGGCGAACAACGAAAAATGTTTCCATCCGCGCCTTTCCGACGGGACACACTGCGAGCTGGTCACCTAGGTTATAGCAACGCTCCTAGCGTGCAAAGCAGACTTTATGACTTGACACTTTCCATGATGTGATGCTTATATCGACAAACAAAAAAAAACTGTGTAAACTTCTTGCTACTCTACCATAAAAGTTCGACATCCAAAACCGTCCAGTGACTTCCTGCAAAGAACAGAGAAGTATGTTAGTTTCCATGGAGAATACGGGCGTAAGAATATAGCATATAACAGCATAGCATATATCGTTGAACGTTTCCGCAGATGTCGTGGTTCACATACACTCGACTTCTTTCGACAACGCAGTTATTCTCGGTGAAGCGGTACCGGTTCGAACCATGAAACATCGCCAACGTGGGTGGTATTTCTTTTAATAAATTCGGTTGTAATCAAAAATGGGTCACTGATAAATTACCAGACAGTTAAGCCGGCGGAACATGCCATCAGAGTGGCGAAGTAAACACCAAACACAATAAAATAATGAAAGGGCCCGGCCTGCCCGTCAAACAATCCTTTCTTCCTTCTTTTTCTGCCCGTCACTACGATCAAAACAAGCAGCTCGGTGGTATAATAATCGTAGCGGTCGGGGAAACTCTATCCGGGGTCTCTGTAGTCTTTGCTTCGACTAGCGCCCTCGAAGAACTTCATAAGTTTGCAGTTGTGGTTTAATATTTAATGAAATAACGATGGAGACAGATGGGACATCATTTTTGGGAAAGAAGCAGGTCACTGACGCTAAGTCAAGTTCCGCCGGTTTTCCTGCATGATT
Source organism: Dermacentor albipictus (assembly GCF_038994185.2). Classification (NCBI taxonomy): domain Eukaryota; kingdom Metazoa; phylum Arthropoda; class Arachnida; order Ixodida; family Ixodidae; genus Dermacentor; species Dermacentor albipictus. Next base: position 111,046,961 of record NC_091828.1, read on the forward strand.
GTGCGGGAACGTGTGGGTACAGTTCAGCCAAACATATTCAGGAAGGCACAGACACGCACAGACAATTGTAACGAGGCATAAGCGAGGCGACTAGACTTATTAACAGACGCGACATAGATTACATAGAAATAGATTAGGTTGTGTAAGCTTTACTAAGGATCGCGTTTCACTCACATAGCGTAACAGGTGGTATGCCCGTACCCCTCCACAAGGCGAGGTCGAGGTATGGCGGCGAAAAGCCGACGTCCTAACCTCAGGTACGGCGATACACTTGACGGCGAAGTGCAGTCACAACACAATTACAGCTCTAGTATATAGCAACGGTATCGAAGACGCAGTCTGTGCTCATCAACCACCGCAAATCCAGCGATGACACGGAGTGGGCTGGTTCTGTTGCAGTCATTGCCAGCACGAAACGAAATGCGAGATCACAGACGCTGATGGACGTATGAGCAAGGTTCACCGGTAGGACGGCAAGGACGAACTCCAGTTCACCAGGATCAGGACCGGTGATGCCGAGGCATGGTCCACCACGCGGACCCCGGCGTTTCTCGCCATGTCCCACCACAACATCAGAGTTGTCAGCCCCTTCGCGCTCCTGAATTTGCAGGCCAAAGGCGCGCAGCGACTACAAGCACACTCGCACTTTTGGCCCCGCACGCTGAACACAAGCGCCGAGCCATGCACGTTGGAAATCGGTGCACTATGAAATGCCGTCCTCCTGCTACAACAATGCACGCACGTACCGCCACTCTGATGAAAATAGTAATCGAATGTATGTGCCACGCCCGTGACAACCATCCTTCGCGCTGCGACATCGGTGACGAATGGAATACGCACCTTCACGCTATGGTGGTCCTCGATCGCTCTCTCGCGGTCACTTTGTCCCTGCTCATCATGTATGGAGTCACAGTCGGTTCCAGACAAGACAAGTTCGACCGTAAGGCGGTCAACCATTGCCTTTGTGCCTAGAAAGACAATATATTCATGTTACATGAAGTACATAAATGAATATGAATTGACCAGTTTACTAGAGGAACTTAATACGGCTATCACATGAAGTAATCCTACAATTATAAGGCGCTGTAGAAGACACAAGGACGAACTAGAGGCAGCTCTTGTATCCACAGTGATACCGATGGAGTCTTTGGACGGTGTCAGCATTCGGATATTAACATAAACTCAACGCATTGCGAAGGCCGGAGGAGGTGTCTTTCGTTTAGTGTTTTTTGCAAATTCTGGTCGGGATGCAAGCACTGGAGATTCTCGGCTTTTACCCTAAATTCAGCGCCGTAAATATATGCGTAGGTGGAATATGACAATGCATTCGGGTGGTCTACAGAGACGTGCGCGTTGTTCGTGGTGTTTTGCAGTTACATAAAATAAATCTCAAAGAAATGCTCAAAGAAATGCTGTGCTGTCAACGTCATACAGGGATGACTATTTCCGAGATAATTGCATATTTCACGATCTAGAAATGTACGCTCACTTACAAAATGTGGCCAAATTTTCAATTTATTCATTTTACATATTTCGTGAATTTGCTACGTTGGTTACAAGGGTCCTGCAAAAGCTGTATTTACATATTATTAGTTTTCTTTATATTCATTTGTAAAATATCAATGTTGTCCGCATTAGATGTACTATTAGATGCAATTCACATAATTGAGATATGATTTTTCGTTGCTGAGTTACAAACTTAATAGTTGTGTTTTTGAAAATTTTCCATTTTTGCCAATCTTCATTAAAAAATTGACGACCTAAGCCAAATATTCCAAACAATCACTAGATTTTACATTCTTTTAAATGCAACAAACCTCGTCAAATTTGGTGCAGTGGTTGTCAAGAAAAACGAATTCTCCTTTTACATGTATTTAGATAGGAGCAACCGAGCTAAAGCTTCCTCTTAAGAAAAACTTCTAGTTGCCGCACCATCGTATAGTTTCCAGCGTAAATAGGGGAGACTAACCTCGTTAAAACCAAACGATATGCAACAAAAGAATGGATATGAAGAAGCAACTTTGATTGCCTTCAAAACTACCAATTAAAATTAGGCCAACGATGTACCCGATATGACGAACTGGTTGATATTATAACGAATAAACAGCCTTGTTTCTGTGAGTAACTGACTTGTAACAAAGCGCCATGCATAACTCGATATTATCACTATCCTCCTGTGGATTCTATATTGGCGAATGGGAACTTAGCCGATACTACTTGGTGGCTTACCCTCCGACATCCAAATCCGTGCAGCAGAATTCTGCAAAAAGAAGAATTCTTTAGAATTGCGAATGACAAATGTCCAAGATGGCCTGCTTCATATCCCCACATCACAGGTTTTCAATCTCGACAAGCAGTTCGATGAAGTCGTCGCAGCGCTTTTTTGTTGTGCGTTAAACATTTAATTTTCTAAAACCACTCATCTACTGCTGGTTTGCCAATATTCAATTATAACACACGGTGGTACAGAGTGAATGGTGTTATAAAGCAGTCACCGAGTAGCGGCAATTATAAGCCCCAAGTTATTGCAATCACGGCTTCTAGAAGTATTTCACTTCGGCCTTGATGGTGTTTACTGCATGTCATATTCATGGCAAATATAGACAGGGACAGCGGAATACAATACGAAAACGACCTACGCGGTGTCGTTTGTGTGTTACGTACAGAAACAACACGATCGTACACGGTAATCCGAAAACATACATCTGTTCGATTGCCAAGGACGAATAGGTCTTGCAGCATTAATGGAAGCCTAAATTGCTCATGTAGGATTTTGTCACGAAGGGACCATGTGCTGTCATGGAGTTCGGCTGCTTTATCCGGATAATAAGGAGCGCAGGTGTGTCGTACCAATGTTTTGCACACACATGCCACCTCTGAGAGGAATGCAGGTGGTATCAAACTGAACTTGGGTAGTGGAAATGACCAAGAAAAAAAAAACTGGAATTACGTTGCTGTTTTCTTTAGTTTGCACTGAACAAGAGGTCCAATCACAATGTGTCAACTGCACCTTGAAAGAATTATTTTGGAACGCGTCACTCCGCACATTTGGTGATTAGGCGGTTGATTTTGAGATTCCTGAGTAATCCGTTCTACGTAATGTTGAATTACATGATGCCCACTCTTCGATTTCTTTCATATTTGACTCACTATTTTTGGGTAGTGAATGCGAACAGCGGGGAAACCTGCGTTCTCCAGAGTCCATTTTTTTTGCCTGCGTCCTAAGACATTTCAGTATACTATATAAATCGCGATCAGGAAATTATACAGCATTGCCAAGCGAAATAAATACCATGCAGGAGGCCAACTTGCCGATAGTCGTCCGATGACAGGCAATCCATGGCTGTAGAAGACTCAGCGATTTCCAAGCCCGGTTTACATGAAGCCTTAATATTGCTGGTTGCAATGAACTTTCGTATGCCATTCTTGAAATTCTGTATACGGTTTCTGTATAAATATGTAAAGATATGTATACATACACACCATAAGTTTCCGGAGTAAAAAAATCAGGCAAGCCTACAACTGGCACCAAGGCAATTAAAAAAACCCTTTTAGGGAAAAAAAATAATGCTCTTCGAAACTATGCATATGGTCTTGTGTTTGACAATAAAGCAACATCTTTCGAAACTTTTGCGACTTCAACGCTTTATTAAATATCGTGTTGAACCATAACCTTATGCGCACGTCCTTCTACTCCAACACGGCCCTATTTTTCCTTCGATTGTTCCCCTTTCCGCCAACGTACCACACAATCTTCGAGGTTCTAAACATGAACAGCCCTGCTTCACATCACTTAAGGAGGGTCAATCTTCTAACATAAATGTTAGGAATCTGCTTCCGCCATTCATAGTAACGAAGAAAACGCACAATATACGACCTTATCTCCCCTGCTCACGGCATTCACGAAGCTCATCAGGGATCCGTGAACGTGCAACTGTATTGCCGCAAGCCTTTCATATCGTGTTAACAATCGTAGGTGAATTGACGCATGTTTAATTTTTTTCCTATTCTTTTGTTGCTCTAGTTATAAACGTCCAGTAGCGGCAAATATTTAAAATGGGAAACTTGCTGCACTACTACGGCATGCACTTCAAGCAGTTACACCGTGGTACTGTCACAGTCAATCGGCGATGCTCTTCCATTTTTGCTTGAATTTTGGTTATCCGATTTTAAGAAACAGCCATGACGCTGTGCATATCTCCTGGAAATATTGACCATGAAGGCCGACGACATAACCGATATAAAGAGCTAGTTTCATACTATAACGAATAAACAGCCTCGTTTCTCTGAGTAACTGATTGTGAGTAGCAAAGCCACACGTATAAACGGACAGTATCACTTAATTCGTGTGGTGTAGATTCTGTATCGGCGAAAGGCAAACTAGCATATACTAATTGCTGCCTTACCCCGTGGCATCCAAAACTGCACAGCGAATTCCTGCAAAACGAAGAGGATTGAGTTCTTAAGAATTATGAATGATAATTGCCCCATCGTCTGCATCAATACACGCGTGATACAGCTATTAACGCTGGAAAAGCAGTTCAATAGAGATGTGTAGATGCTTTTTTGTTGTCCGTTAAACATTTCATTTTCAAAAAGCAATTTATGTGACGTAAGCAAACAACGCTGTCGTTCATTGCCATCCTACAATATCTTTATTTCAATATCTTGAAATAAAGGCGTAAATGGAATTGCCAAGAACGAATAGACCTTCACATATTATTATAAACAGAAATTGTTCATGTATAATTTTGTCACGAACTAACCGTGTGCTGTCATGTATTTCCGTTAGCCAGGGCTCGCCCTGTACGCTGCATGATTCCGGTAGTGAGGAGATCAGGTGTGTCCCTCCAATGTTTTACGCACAAATTCAACCTCTGGGGTTAAAACAAATGGCATCAAAATTACCAAAAATTAATCGAAGTTGCGTGTCCCTCTTGGAAACTGAACTTGGGCAGTTCAAATGAGCAAGACATTAGAAAAAGCGGAATGATGTTTTAGGTCAATGTCCTGTTCATTTGTACTACACAAACAGGGGCGCTATAACGTAAAGCTATCTTAAACTTTTCTACTCCTTTTCCGCAATCTGCCCGCCTGTATTGGTTCAAAAATTTTTCGGGCTACTTCGTCAGTCTCTCACGCGACGTCACTAAAACCGCGAGAACGCCCCATATGAAGTGATGTGTGCAAACTGTTTATGCATGATTAGACGGAAGGAAAGAAAAATAAATATTTCTCATTCAATGCCTTTTTGGCCGTAATACTCTGCCACTGATCAAATGTTAGCTAGGAGTGGCCGCAAGCAAGGCTTCGAGCTCGCGACGAATTACACGCGTCAAATTTTCCTATAAGTTCCAGGTGCCTTGTCTTCCCACGAAGATGTCGCAATGCAATGCCCTTCACGACGTGTGGTCAACCATGTATACCTCATTCATGCCATATTTTACAGCAAGAGCGCGACCACATCTTGAATATACACCAGCAAGCGTATTTTTATCAGCCCTGTCAACACTAGATGACCGGTCGAAAGCTCTTTTTATGCGAGCTGGCGGATGATAGGTATTTCAAAAAGGTCACGATGCTACTCCTGTCAAACGTCCGAACTCTGTTTCGTCGTAATCGTGACTCTTGTGCCATACTTGTCCTGCGCTTAGGCAGTAAAATGTGACATTTTCTAACATAATCGTTGCATCCTGAAGATGTCAAAACAGTACGCTTTCGTCGGCATGAATATTTCCGATGAAGGGACATCACAGGGTTGCACGCTTAGCGCTCATAAGAGAAAATGCGGTCTTCAACTTCACTCGTTAATTGTATGCGTTCTCAGCAGATTTATCGTTGTAGATTTCAATATAGGCAAGCAAATAGCGGGGCTTTCTTTATGATAAATGCGAATGCCATTGTTACTGATCGTTCAAGGATAATTACTTCCTGCAAAAAAAAAGATCGTATAGTATGAAGCACTCGCATTAATTTAGTGTCTTTCAGGGCAAGAAAAGTATAATAGCCTAAGATCATCATCATCATCAGCCTGGTTACGCGCACTGCAGGGCAAAGGCCTCTCCCATATTTCTCCAACAACCCCGGTCATGTAGTAATTGTGGCCACGCCGTCCCTGTAAACTTCTTAATTTCATCCGCCCACCTAACTTTCTGCCGCCCCCTGCTACGCTTCTCTTCCCTTGGGATCCAGTCCGTAACCCTTAATGACCATCGGTTATCTTCCCTCCTTCTTACATGTCCTGTCCATGCCCATTTCTTTTTCTTGATTTCAACTAAGATGTCATTACCTCGCGTTTGTTCCCTGGCCCAATCTGCTCTTTTCTTATCCCTTAACGTTACACCTATCATTCTTCTTTCCATAGCTCGTTGGGTCGTCCTCAATTTGAGTAGAACATAGCGTAATAGAGATCGTAAATATTAATAGAGCGTAAATAACAGAGCGAGATAATAGAGCGTAAAGATCAGTACTTTACAATCGACACACCACTCATGGTACACTCACCTTCTGCTATCAGGACGGAGGCTTGGAAGATTGGAGCCATCGCTGACGAGGACGTAACGGCACTGCACGTGAATGATTCTCGCAGCGAATTCTGAAAACGGTCCTCCGCCGCTGTGCGGTCCGCGCTGAAACGACAACATTCATGTAGCTGTGCGCAGCTTTCAACAAATGTTTCATGTAACCGGCACTGGTTGTTTGGAACTGATTGTCTTTCTGCGAAATCATTTAAATGTTCATAACTTGATGGATCTGCGTGACATTCGCCAATGTTTTAGATTTATTGCCCCCAAAAGTGCATATAGTTTGTTATGAGGAACGACCTATTGGATGGACAAGAATCTACTATGGTCATCGGGGCGTTGTTTAACGTGCATCTCAGGACTAAGTTACTAGCTTCGAAATACTGCGATAATCAGCATAAAAAATTAAGACGTTTCTACAACGAATTTTCTGCTATTGCGGAAATCAGACGCATATTTAGTCGATACATGCCAAGATGTTTTAACAAGGACAGTGCAACCTAACGTGTCAAACGCGCGCTTACGTTCATGGTTCGTTCAGAGCCGCCTGCGCATCTAAGAGTGAACTTTCTCCTTTTGCAATAATTTTACAACACTAAGTAAAGACTGCGAAGCAGTTTTCTTAATCTTCTAATCCATCGTTTTTAATTTTCTATGCAATGTACAGTCTTATTCTACACTAATTAATCCCGAATAATTCACTGAGCGTCTTGACTAAATGTTCTCTTTTCTATATGTACAAAGTCCTCCACGCATACTGTCACCACAACAGAAAAATTATTCAATAAGCAGTGCATTCCTATTCACTTCGCACGGCTGGCACGAGCACTGACACTGCCTATCTGGACACTGACGAATTCCTGCCATATTGGCGGTTTGAGCCTATCGGGGAGGGCACGGCAGTTCTCTGAGCCAGTGTTCCGAAGATGGCGAATGTCACGATTATACCCTATAACCCTCATATATCATTCGGCCGAGTGGCTGAGTTAATTCTTCCAATATATGGTCACCGCTCGTAACCCGAAAAATAACCTACCCCCATACACTCCTTGCCGTCAACCTCAGCTCTACACCCTCTCCAAATTACTGTACGAAAGCTGAATCCAATGTCACACTCGATAAAAGGTAGCAGTCTCATAGGCCGCAAACCTTGCAAGCTGTGCTACGTTGGAATTCGAAAAAGTGCACCTTGATAAGTTACGTTTAAGTTGGAAGCTTTACTGCGGTTACAAATGCAATTTCACAATTCAAGTTCATACCACAAGCTGGAATGGCCTTATGATGATCTGCTGAGCCGATTAGCATAATGTTTGTTGCATATGAGAGAAGCCAGATTTCTCACTGCTGTGTTGAGCCAACTTTCAAGTAAGTACTGCTAAAATTTGTAATCTTGAAAAACGACAACCACATTCTGAAGACATGTTTAGAAAACGAAACTATACCCCAAGGAAGCATACTACAGTGCTCTAAACGTCATCTGTTAGGACACCCGACGCGGACATTTGATAGACAATTTTCCTTTCACCTTTGAGGCGCCAACTAAGTCTGTTCATCATAAACTTGCTTTCACCGCATTTAACCGATATTCAGAATCATAAGCCTACAGCTGCAGAATAGCTTAATAATTTTAAATGTTTTAATTAGTTTCTTCCACTGTACAGAATGTGGTCTTCAAAGCGAAAATTCACAACTGCACCAGGAGGCATAACAACAAGTATTTCATGTCTATAGTAGGATGAAGAGCACCTATCCAGCCACTTAAATATCACGCCCAGTGCAACACAATGTGAAAAAAAAAAATCGAACACGCCATGAATGTTTTTTCCCGTTGACGCACTACCTTGGCGTACACAATTGCGTACACAGCGTGTAGATGTCGTACTAACAAACTAGTCGCATAGTTCAGAGCGCTGCACAATCGTACACAGTTCTCCACTTTGGTGATGTGTCAGTATGATTGCAGTCGGCATATATTTGCTGACTTGGAAGTCGTAAATTTGACGCTTCACTTCATTCAAGATTCTTTTTTTAAGGGGACAGGGTAAGCCGCATCTTTCCCATGTCTTTTGGGGCATATTGTGGTGTACATTTATCAGCAACTAATAAAGATAGTGGCAACATATTTACTCCATTTTGTTCAGAATTTCATCTTCTAGCCGCTGTACGAAAACTATTTTAGTATACGAGAAATGAAATTACTTGATTTTTTTTACTTTCTACACATTAATTTTGACCACATTTTGTACATATCTTTTATTTTGAAGTAAACAAATTTAATCACGCGCTGATAATTTTGGTACCGTAAATTGCCACGTATATATACTATATGCACAGAAAAAAAAACAGCTTGATATCTATTGTCATTTCGGAAATAATGGTACCGACGTGACAAAGTATGTACAAAAGTGTACTGTATACTAACCACTGGTGTTACCAATGATGCGGCGAAGACTGCAACCCTCGCTGACGAGCAAATGACTGCGCCCCTTCAAAGCACCCGACAGACTGGCCCGCCTCCACCGGCATATACAATCCGTGCAAGGACGGCAACGTCGGTGTTACCGAGAAACGCTGTCTGCGCACAGAATTCAGCGAACAAAAGCGAAACATTGTCACCCACCCAAGCGTAGCACCATGTTGCAAAGTATTTAAATTACAACGCTTATCAGAAGGAATGCAGCAGGGCTTCACATCATGACCAGTACGGAGAAATCGGGTGATGGATGCCTCGATTAAGCCTAAAGTACGACCGTTCCATGAACATCGGAACACAGTGCAGTGCCTGTTATTTATATAAATACATTTCTTTTTGCGGTTTAGTAATACTGCCAAAACGAACACGATGAAACGTGGAAAAACGCAAGGAATGCTGATAACTGAAATGGATGAGAAAAGCATACTACGTAAGCGATCCGAACGTGCCATTAAAGTTTCCTCTATATTTTGGACGCATGCAGTGGATGGAGCAGAAAATGAAAGGTTTTTAAAGACAGCACACTGCTTGGTGTTGTTCAAGAGCCTAAGGACACGAATTGAGAACAGACGCTGCAACTGCATCAGGTCAAAGTTGAGAAGGATCAAATTCCATGCTGTCTTCGCTTTAATTTATTGAGACGTGGGTACTCAATCTCAAAACACACACAAACCAAATATGCAATGAACAGATAAAGAAAGATCTCCTCTGTTTAGAGGTGTTTACATACGAAATGAGAAGTACCACCAGTGGCAACAAAAGTGCTGTTTGTTTTCTGTATAACTACCCGGCGAAATCGATCGAGGTTCAGCACGATTGGTATTAAAAGATTGCCTGCGGAATGAATCCATTTTCATTTATTTAGCGAAATGATCAATTATTAGTGTAGAAACGCGTTAGTAAACTGACATTCTTGAACACCCAGAATTTTATTCTGAAGTCGCAACATTTTAAGTTTTAAGATGACTGCACCATTCTTGTGTGAAGAAACGATACAGAAATGTAAAGCCATGCGAACTTGTCAATCTCGTGATGCTGCCAGCAGCTTAACATTGAAATATCTTTGTACTGGTCTTGTACTACGGCTTCTTGTCCGGAGAGACACATGTTATACTAATAGTATAGTGCTTCTGGAACAAGTGTTTTTACCGATTTAGAATTATCGCGCATTAAGGCATTTCCTGTACGACGCAAGGAAAGCGAATCAATGCAGGCTGCTCTTGCTGCTTGCCTTCTCACCAACGCGAACAACTTGTCACCCATGTTCTAGCAACACTGCTAGCGTGCAAAGCAGAATTTCGGACTGGACCACTTTTCATTATATGATGCTTATATCGACAAACAAATAAACTGTATAAACTTGTTGCTACTCTACCATCAAGGTCGGACATCCAAAACCGCACAGTGTCTTCCTGCAAAGAACAAAGAAATATGTTAAATTGCATGAAGAGTACCGGCAATAATAATTTAGCATATAACAGCATAGCACTTATCTTTAACAGCTTCCGCAGATACCGCGGTTCGCATATATTCGACGTTATTCGACATTGCAGTTATTCTCCGTGAAGCTTTACCTTTTCGAACCATGAAACATCGCCAACGTGGGTGGTATTTCTTTTAATAAATTCGGTCCTAATCGAAAATGGGTTACCGATAAATTACCAGACAGTTAAGCTCGCAGAACATGCCGTCAGAGTGGCGAAGTCAACATCAAGCACAAGAAAATTAATGAAAGGGCCCGGCCTGCCTCCCAAACAATCATTTCTTCCTTCTTTTTCTGCCCATCACTACGATCAAAACAAGCAGCTCGGTGGGATAATAATGGTAGCGGTCGGGGAAACTCTATCCGGGGTCTTTGTAGTCTTTGCTTCGATTAGCGACGTCCAAGAATTTGGCAAGTTTGCGGTTGTGGTTTAAAATTCAATAAAATAACGATAGAGACAGATGGGACATGATTTTTGGGAAAGAAGCAGGTCACTGACGTCAAGTCAAGCTCCCCCGGGTCTCCTGCATGATTGCGCGGAAACGTGTGAGTGCAGGTCAGCCAAACATTCAGGAAGGCACAGACACAAAGAGACAATGTAAACGAGGCATCAGCGAGGCGACTAGACTTATTAACAGACGCGAAATAGATTACATAGAAATATATTAAGTAGTGTCCTCGTGTCTTTAAGGGTCGCGTTTCACTCACATAGCGTAACTGCTGGTATGCCCGTACCCCTCCATAAGGCGAGGTCGAATTATGGCGGCGAAAAGCCGACGTCGTAACCTCAGGTACGGCGATACAGGTGAGGGCGAAGTGCAGTCACAACACTATTACAGCTGTAGAATGTAGCAACGGTACCGAAGACGCAGCCTGTGCTCAGCAACCACCGCAAGTCCAGCGATGACAGGAAGTGGGCTGGTTCTGTTGCAGCAATTGCCAGCAGGAAAAGATATGCGAGATCACACACGCTGATGGACGTATGAGCAAGGTTCACCGGTAGGACGGCAAGGACGAAGTCCAGTTCACCAGGATCAGGACCGGTGATGTCGAGGCATGGTTCACCACGCGGACCCCGGCGTTTCTCGCCCTGTTCCACCAGAGTCGTCATCCCCGTCGTGTTCGTGAATTTGCAGGCCGAATGCGAGCAGCGACTACAAGCACACTCGCACTTTTGGCCCAGCAGGCTGAACACGAGCGCCGAGCCGTGTACATTGGAAATCCGTGCACTATAAGATGCCGTCCTCTTGCTACAACAATGCACGCACGTACCACCATTCTGATGAAAATATTAATCGATGTGTGTGCCGCGCCCATGACAACCATCCTTCCCGCTGCCGCATTGGTGACGAATGAAATACGCACCTTCACGCTATGGTGTTCCTCGATTGCTCTTTCGCGGTCACTTTGTTCCTGCTCATCATGTATGGAGTCGCACTCAGTTCCAGACAACACGAGTTCACACGTGAGGCGGTCAACCATTGCCTTTGTGCCTAGAAACACAATGTGTTCAGGTTACATGAAGTGCATAAATGAATATGAATTGACCAGTTTAATAAGCGAACTGAACACTACTACAGTTGAAGTTATAATTATAAGGTGACGTAGAAGACACAAGGACGAACTAGAGGCAGCTCTTGTATCCACAGTGATACCGATGGAGTCTTTGGACGGTGTCAGCATTCGGATATTAACATAAACTCAACGCATTGCGAAGGCCGGAGGAGGTGTCTTTCGTTTAGTGTTTTTTGCAAATTCTGGTCGGGATGCAAGCACTGGAGATTCTCGGGTTTTACCCTAAATTCAGCGCCGTAAATATATGCGTAGGTGGAATATGACAATGCATTCGGGTGGTCTACAGAGACGTGCGCGTTGTTCGTGGTGTTTTGCAGTTACATAAAATAAATCTCAAAGAAATGCTCAAAGAAATGCTGTGCTGTCAACGTCATACAGGGATGAATATTTCCGAGATAATTGTATATTTCACGATCTAGAAATATACGCTCACTTACAAAATGTGGCCAAATTTTCAATTTATTCATTTTACATATTTCGTGAATTTGCTACGTTGGTTACAAGGGTCCTGCAAAAGCTGTATTTACATATTATTAATTTTCTTTATATTCATTTGTAAAATATCAATGTTGTCCGCATTAGATGTACTATTAGATGCAATTCACATAATTGAGATATGATTTTTCGTTGCTGAGTTACAAACTTAACAGTTTTGTTTTTGAAAATCTTCCATTTTTGCCAATCTTCATTAAAAAATTGACGACCTAACCCAAATATTCCAAACAATCACTAGATTTTACATTCTTTTAAATGCAACAAACCTCGCCAAATTTGGTGCAGTGGTTGTCAAGAAAAACGAATTCTCCTTTTACATGTATTTAGATAGGAGCAACCGAGCTAAAGCTTCCTCTTAAGAAAAACTTCTAGTTGCCGCACCATCGTATAGTTTCCAGCGTAAATAGGGGAGTCTAACCTCGTTAAAACCAAACGATATGCAACAAAAGAATGGATATGAAGAAGCAACTTTGATTGCCTTCAAAACTACCAATTAAAATTAGGCCAACGATGTACCCTATATGACGAACTGGTTTATATTATAACGAATAAACAGCCTTGTTTCTGTGAGTAACTGACTTGTAACAAAGCGCCATGCATAACTCGATATTATCACTATCCTCCTGTGGACTCTATATTGGCAAATGGGAACATAGCCGATACTACTTGCTGGCTTACCCTCCGACATCCAAATCCGTGCAGCAGAATTCTGCAAAAAGAAGAATTCTTTAGAATTGCGAATGACAAATGTCCAAGATGGCCTGCTTCATATACCCACATCACAGGTTTTCAATCTCGACAAGCAGTTCGATGAAGTCGTCGCAGCGCTTTTTTGTTGTGCGTTAAACATTTAATTTTCTAAAACCACTCATCTACTGCTGGTTTGCCAATATTCAATTATAACACACGGTGGTACAGAGTGAATGGTGTTATAAAGTAGTCACCGAGTAGCAGCAATTATAAGCCCCAATTTATTGCAATCACGGCTTCTAGAAGAATTTCACTTCGGCCTTGATGGTGTTTACTGCATATCATATTGATGGCAAATATAGACAGGGACAGCGGAATACAATACGAAAACGACCTAGGCGGTGTCGTTTGTGTGTTACGTACAGAAACAACACGATCGTACACGGTAATCCGAAAACATACATCTGTTCGATTGCCAAGGACGAATAGATCTTGCAGCATTAATGGAAGCCTAAATTGCTCATGTAGGATTTTGTCACGAAGGGACCATGTGCTGTCATGGAGTTCGGCTGCTTTATCCGGATAATAAGGAGCGCAGGTGTGTCGTACCAATGTTTTGCACACACATGCCACCTCTGAGAGGAATGCAGGTGGTATCAAACTGAACTTGGGTAGTGGAAATGACCAAGAAAAAATAAACTGGAATTACGTTTCTGTTTTCTTTAGTTTGCACTGAACAAGAGGTCCAATCACAATGTGTCAACTACACCTTGAAAGAATTATTTTGGAACGCGTCACTCCGAACATTTGGTGATTAGGCGGTTGATTTTGAGATTCCTGAGTAATCCGTTCTACGTAATGTTGAATTACATGATGCCCACTCTTCGATTTCTTTCATATTTGACTCACTATTTTTGGGTAGTGAATGCGAACAGCGGGGAAACCTGCGTTCTCCAGAGTCCATTTTTTTTGCCTGCGTTCTAAGAAATTTCAGTATACTATATAAATCGTGATCAGGAAATTATACAGCATTGCCAAGCGAAATAAATACCATGCAGGAGGCCAACTTGCCGATAGTCGTCCGATGACATGCAATCCATGGCTGTAGAAGACTCAGCGATTTCCAAGCTCGGTTTACATGAAGCCTTAATATTGCTGGTTGCAATGAACTTTCGTATGCCATTCTTGAAATTCTGTATAAGGTTTCTGTATAAATATGTAAAGATATGTATACATACACACCATAAGTTTCCGGAGTAAAAAAATCAGGCAAGCCTACAACTGGCACCAAGGCAATTAAAAAATCCCTTTTAGGGAAAAAAAATAATGCTCTTCGAAACTATGCATATGGTCTTGTGTTTGACAATAAAGCAACATCTTTCGAAACCTTTGCGACTTCAACGCTTTATTAAATATCGTGTTGAACCATAAGCTTATGCGCACGTCCTTATACTCCAACACGACCCTATTTTTCCTTCGATTGTTCCCCTTTCCGCCAACGTACCACACAATCTTCGAGGTTCTAAACATGAGCAGCCCTGCTTCACATCACTTAAGGAGGGTCAATCTTCTAACATAAATGTTAGGAATCTGCTTCCGCCATTCATAGCAACGAAGAAAACGCACAATATACGACCTTATCTCCCCTGCTCACGGCATTCACGAAGCTCATCAGGGATCCGTGAACGTGCAATTGTATTGCCGCAAGCCTTTCATATCGTGTTAACAATCGTAGGTGAATTGACGCATGTTTAATTTTTTTCCTGTTCTTTTGTTGCTCTAGTTATAAACGTCCAGTAGCGGCAAATATTTAAAATGGGAAACTTGCTGCACTACTACGGCATGTACTTCAAGCAGTTACACCGTGGTACTGTCACAGTCAATCGGCGATGCTCTTCCATTTTTGCTTGAATTTTGGTTATCCGATTTTAAGAAACAGCCATGGCGCTGTGCATATCTCCTGGAAATATTGGCCATGAAGGCCGACGACATAACCGATATAAAGAGCTAGTTGCATACTATAACGAATAAACAGCCTCGTTTCTCTGAGTAACTGATTGTGAGTAGCAAAGCCACACGTATAAACGGACAGTATCGCTTAATTCGTGTGGTGTAGATTCTGTATCGGCGAAAGGCAAACTAGCATATACTAATTGCTGCCTTACCCCGTGGCATCCAAAACTGCACAGCGAATTCCTGCAAAACGAAGAGGATTGAGTTCTTAAGAATTATGAATGATAACTGCCCCATCGTCTGCATCAATACACGCGTGACACAGCTATTAACGCTGGAAAAGCAGTTCAATAGAGTTGTGTAGATGCTTTTTTGTTGTCCGTTAAACATTTCATTTTCAAAAAGCAATTTATGTGACGTAAGCAAACAACGCTGTCGTTCATTGCCATCCTACAATATCTTTATTTCAATATCTTGAAATAAAGGCGTAAAGGGAATTGCCAAGAACGAATAGACCTTCACATATTATTATAAACCAAAATTGTTCATGTATAATTTTGTCACGAACTAACCGTATGCTGTGATGTATTTCCGTTAGCCAGGGCTCCCCCCGTACGCTGCATTATTCCGGTAGTGAGGAGATCAGGTGTGTCCCTCCAATGTTTCACGCAAAAATTCAACCTCTGGGGTTAAAACAAATGGCATCAAAATTACCAAAAATTAATCGAAGTTGCGTGTCCCTCTTGGAAACTGAACTTGGGCAGTTCAAATGAGCAAGACATTAGAAAAAGCGGAATGATGTTTTAGGTCAATGTCCTGTTCATTTGTACTACACAAACAGGGGCGCTATAACGTAAAGCTATCTTAAACTTTTCTACTCCTTTTCCGCAACCTGCCCGCCTTTATTGGTTCAAAAATTTTTCGGGCTACTTCGTCAGTCTCTCACGCGACGTCACTAAAACCGCGAGAACGCCCCATATGAAGTGATGTGTGCAAACTGTTTATGCATGATTAGACGGAAGGAAAGAAAAATAAATATTTCTCATTCAATGCCTTTTTGGCCGTAATACTCTGCCACTGATCAAATGTTGGCTAGGAGTGGCCGCAAGCAAGGCTTCGAGCTCGCGACGAATTACACGCGTCAAATTTTCCTATAAGTTCCAGGTGCCTTGTCTTCACACGAAGATGTCGCAATGCAATGCCCTTCACGACGTGTGGTCAACCATGTATACCTCATTCATGCCACATTTTACAGGAAGAGCGCGACCACATCTTGAATATACACCAGCAAGCGTATTTTTATCAGCCCTGTCAACACTAGATGACCGGTCGAAAGCTCTTTTTTATGCGAGCTGGCGGATGATAGGTATTTCAAAAAGGTCACGATGCTACTCCTGTCAAACGTCCGAACTCTGTTTCGTCGTAATCGTGACTCTTGTGCCATACTTGTCCTGCGCTTAGGCAGTAAAATGTGACATTTTCTAACATAATCGTTGCATCCTGAAGATGTCAAAACAGTACGCTTTCGTCGGCATGAATATTTCCGATGAAGGGACATCACAGGGTTGCACGCTTAGCGCTCATAAGAGAAAATGCGGTCTTCAACTTCACTCGTTAATTGTATGCGTTCTCAGCAGATTTATCGTTGTAGATTTCAATATAGGCAAGCAAATAGCGGGGCTTTCTTTATGATAAATGCGAATGCCATTGTTACTGATCGTTCAAGGATAATTACTTCCTGCAAAAAAAAAGATCGTATAGTATGAAGCACTCGCATTAATATAGTGTCTTTCAGGGCAAGAAAACTATAATAGCGTAAGATCATCATCATCATCAGCCTGGTTACGCGCACTGCAGGGCAAAGGCCTCTCCCATATTTCTCCAACAACCCCGGTCATGTACTAATTGTGGCCACGCCGTCCCTGCAAACTTCTTAATCTCATCCGCCCACCTAACTTTCTGCCGCCCCCTGCTACGCTTCCCTTCCCTTGGGATCCAGTCCGTAACCCTTAATGACCATCGGTTATATTCCCTCCTTCTTACATGTCCTGCCCATGCCCATTTCTTTTTCTTGATTTCAACTAAGATGTCATTACCTCGCGTTTGTTCCCTGGCCCAATCTGCTCTTTTCTTATCCCTTAACGTTACACCTATCATTCTTCTTTCCATAGCTCGTTGGGCCGTCCTCAATTTGAGTAGAACATAGCGTAATAGAGATCGTAAAGATTTATAGAGCGTAAATAATAGAGCGAGATAATAGAGCGTAAAGATCAGTACTTTACAATCGACACACCACTCATGGTACACTCACCTTCTGCTATCAGGGGGGAGGCTTGGAAGATTGGAGCCATCGCTGACGAGGACGTAACGGCACTGCACGTGAATGATTCTCGCAGCGAATTCTGAAAACGGTCCTCCGCCGCTGTGCGGTCCGCGCTGAAACGATAACATTCATGTAGCTGTGCGCAGTTTTCAACAAATGTTTCATGTAACCTGCACTGGTTGTTTGGAACTGATTGTCTTTCTGCGAAATCATTTAAATGTTCATAACTTGATGGATCTGCGTGACATTCGCCAATGTTTTAGATTTATTGCCCCCAAAAGTGCATATAGTTTGTTATGAGGAACGACCTATTGGATGGACAAGAATCTACTATGGCCATCGGGGCGTTGTTTAACGTGCATCTCATGACTAAGTTACTAGCTTCGAAATACTGCGATAATCAGCATAAAAAATTAAGACGTTTCTACAACGAATTTTCTGCTATTGCGGAAATCAGACGCATATTTAGTCGATACATGCCAAGATGTTTTAACAAGGACAGTGCAACCTAACGTGTCAAACGCGCGCTTACGTTCATGGTTCGTTCAGAGCCGCCTGCGCATCTAAGAGTGAACTTTCTCCTTTTGCAATAATTTTACAACACTGAGTAAAGACTGCGAAGCTGTTTTCTTAATCTTCTAATCCATCGTTTTTAATTTTCTCTGTAATGTACAGTCTTATTCTACATTAATTAATCCCGAATAATTCACTGAGCGTCTTGACTAAATGTTCTCTTTTCTATATGTACAAAGTCCTCCACGCATACTGTCACCACAACAGAAAAATTATTCAATAATCAGTGCATTCCTATTCACTTCGCACGGCTGGCACGAGCACTGACACTGCCTATCTGGACACTGACGAATTCCTGCCATATTGGCGGTTTGAGCCTATCGGGGAGGGCACGGCAGTTCTCTGAGCCAGTGTTCCGAAGATGGCGAATGTCACGATTATACCCTATAACCCTCATATATCATTCGGCCGAGTGGCTGAGTTAATTCTTCCAATATATGGTCACCGCTTGTAACCCAAAAAATAACCTACCCCCATACACTCCTTGCCGTCAACCTCAGCTCTACCCCCTCTCCAAATTACTGTACGAAAGCTGAAGCCAATGTCACACTCGATAAAAGGTAGCAGTCTCATAGGCCGCAAACCTTGCAAGCTGTGCTACGTTGGCATTCGAAAAAGTGCACCTTGATAAGTTACGTTTAAGTTGGAAGCTTTACTGCGGTTACAAATGCAATTTCACAATTCAAGTTCATACCACAAGCTGGAATGGCCTTATGATGATCTGCTGAGCCGATTAGCATAATGTTTGTTGCATATGAGAGAAGCCAGATTTCTCACTGCTCTGTTGAGCCAACTTTCAAGTAAGTACTGCTAAAATTTGTAATCTTGAAAAACGACAACCACATTCTGAAGACATGTTTAGAAAACGAAACTATACCCCAAGGAAGCATACTACAGTGCTCTAAACGTCATCTGTTAGGACACCCGACGCGGACATTTGATAGATAATTTTCCTTTCACCTTTGAGGCGCCAACTAAGTCTTTTCATCATAAACTTGCTTTCACCGCATTTAACCGATATTCAGAATCATAAGCCTACAGCTGCAGAATAGCTTAATAATTTTAAATGTTTAATTAGTTTCTTCCACTGTACAGAATGTGGTCTTCAAAGCGAAAATTCACAACTGCACCAGGAGGCATAAGAACAAGTATTTCATGTCTATAGTAGGATGAAGAGCACCTATCCAGCCAGTTGAATATCACGCCCAGTGCAACACAATGTGACAAAAATCGAACAAGCCATGAATGCTTTTGCTGTTGACGCACTACCTTGGCATACACAATTGCGTACACAGCGTGTAAATGTCGTACTCACAAACTAGTCGCATTGTTCAGAGCGCTGCACAATCGTACACAGTTCTCCACTTTGGTGATGTGTCAGTATGATTGCAGTCGGCATATATTTGCTGACTTGGAAGTTGTAAATTTGACGCTTCACTTCGCTCAAGATACTTTTTTTAAGGGGACAGGGTAAGCCGCATCTTTCCCATGTCTTTTGGGGCATATTGTGGTGTACATTCATCAGCAACTAATAAAGATAGTGGTAACACATTTACTCCATTTTGTTCAGAATTCCATCTTCTACCTGCTGTACCAAAATTATTTTAGTATACGAGAAATGAAATTATTTGACTTTTTTTACTTTCTACACACTAATTTTGACCAAATTTGGTACATATCTTTTATTTTGAAGTAAACAAATTTAATCACACGCTGATAATTTTGGTACAGTAAATTGCCATATATATATATATATATAGTGTATGCACAGAAAAAAATCAGCTTGATATCTATTGTCATTTCGGAAATAATGGTACCGACGTAACAGGAAATGTACAAAAGTGGACTCTATACTAACCACCGGTGTCACCAATATTGCGGCGAAGACTGCAACCCTCGCTGACGAGCAAATGACTGCGCACCTTCAAGTCACGTGACAGACTGGCCCGCTTCCACCGGCGTATACAATCCGTGCAAGGAGGGCAACATCGGTGTTACCGAGAAATGCTGCCTGCGCACATAATTCAGCGAACAAAAGCGAAACATTCTCATCGACCCAAGCGTAGCACCATGTTTCAAAGTAGTTAAATTGCAACGCTTATCAGAAAGAATGCAGCAGAGCTCCACATCATGAGCAGTACGGAGAAATCGGATGACAGTTGCCTCGGTTAAGCTTAAAGTGGGACCGTTCAATGAACATCGGAACACTGAGCACTTCGTGTTATTTATATAAACGTTTGTCCTTTTTTTGTGATGTCCCTTTTTTTCCACGGTGAAACCTGGAAAAACGCAAGGAATCCTTATAATTGAAATGGATGAGGAAACCTTATACTACATAAGCGATCCTAACGTGCCTATAAAGTTTCCTATATATTTTAGACGCGTACATTGCATGGAGCAGAAAATGAGGGGACAAAAGCTTTCTAATGACAGATAACACTGCTTGGTGTTGCTCAAAAGTTCAAGGACACAAATTGAGAACTGACGCTGCGAATGACTCAGGTCAGAGTGGAAAAGGATCAAATTCGATGCTGTCGTCGTTCAAATTTATCGATAGGTGGGTTGTCC
The DNA here is from genome assembly GCF_038994185.2 of Dermacentor albipictus. NCBI lineage: Eukaryota > Metazoa > Arthropoda > Arachnida > Ixodida > Ixodidae > Dermacentor > Dermacentor albipictus. The sequence goes on from NC_091828.1 coordinate 111,067,618, forward strand.
ATCTTAGAACACACACAAAGAAATCTGCAATGAACAGATAAAGAAAGATCTCTCCTGTTTAGAGGTGTTTCCTTTACATACGAAAGGAGAAACCACTAGTGGAAACAAAAGTGACATTTCTTTTTTCTGTATAACTGCTCGGCTAATTCTATCGACGCTGAGCACGAATGGGATTACGAGATTGCCACAATGCCTGCGGAATGAATGTATTTTCATTTATTCAGCGAGAGGATCAATTATAGGTGTAGAAACGCGTTAGTGAAACTCCACTTTCTTTATTACCTAGAATTTTATTTTGAAGTTACAAGATTTTAGGTTTTAAGGGGAATGCACCGTTCTTGTGAGAAAATACAGAAATGTAAAGCCACGCGGACTCGCCAATCTCGGGATGCTGCCAGCAACTAACATTGAAATATCTTTGTACTTGTCTTATACTACGGCTTCTTGTCCGGCAACACTCACGTTATACTAATAGTATAGTGCTTCTGGAACAAGTGTTTTTACCGATTTAGAATTATCGCGCATTAAGGCATTTCCTGTACGACGCAAGGAAAGCGAATCAATGCAGGCTACTCTTGCTGCTTGCCTTCTCAACAACGCGAACAACTTGTCACCTATGTTCTAGCAACGCGGCTGCCGTGCACAGCAGAATTTCTGACTGGACCCCTTTCCATGATGTGATGCTTACAATGACAAACAGAAAAACTGTGTAAACTTGTTGCTACTCTACCATCAAAGTCCGACATCCAAAACCGTCCAGTGACTTCCTGCAAAGAACAGAGAAGTATGTTAAATTGCATGAAGAGTACACTCAATAAGAATTTACCATATAACCGCAAAGCACTTATCTTTGACAGTTTCCGCAGATACCACGGTTCGCATATATTCTACGCCATTCGACAACGCAGTTATTCTCGGTGAAGCGGTACCGGTTCGAACCATGAAACATCGCCAACGTGGATGGTATTTCTCTTAATAAATTCGGTTGTAGTCAGAAATGGGTCACTGATAAATTACCAGACAGTTAAGCCGGCGGGACATGCCATCAGAGTGGCGAAGTCAACATCAAACACATTAATATTATTTAAAGGGCCCGGCCTGCCTCTCCAACAATCCTTTCTTCGTTCTTTTACTGCCCGTCACTACGATCAAAACAAGCAGCTCGGTGGGATAATAATCACAGCGGTCAGGGAAACTCTATCCGTGGTCTTTGTAGTCTTTTCTTCTATTAGCGCCATCGAAGAATTTGGTAAGTTTGCAGTTGTGGTTTAAAATTCAATGAAATAACGATGGAGACAGATGGGACATCATTTTTGGGAAAGAGGCAGGTCACTGACGTCACGTCAAGCTGCACCGGGCCTTCCTGCATGATTGTGGGGGAATGTGTGGGTGCAGGTCAGCCAAATTTTCAGGAAGGCGCAGACACAAAGAGACATTGTAAACGAGGCATCAGCGAGCCGACTAGACTTATTAACAGACGCGAAATAAATTACATAGAAATAGATTAAGTAGTGCCATTGTGTCTTTCAGCTTTAGTAAGGATCGCGTTTCACTCACATAGCGTAACTGCTGGTATGCCCGTAACCCTCCACAAGGCAAGGTCGAAGAATCGCGGTGAAAAGCCGACGTCGTAACCTCAGATACGGCGATGCAGGTCACAGCGAAGTGCAGTCACAACACTATTATAGATCTAGACTGTAGCCTGTGCTCAGCGACCACCGAAAGTCCAGCGATGACAGTAAGTGGGCTGCTTCTGTTGCAGCAACTGCCAGAACGAAAAGAGATGGAGGTCACAGACGCTGACGGACGTACGAGCAAGGTTCACCGGTAGGACGGCAAGGACGAAGTCCAGTTCACCAGGATCAGGACCGGTGATGTCCAGGCATGGCCCCCCACGCTTACCCCGGCGTTTCTCGCCCTGTCCCACCAGAGTCGTCATCCCCGTCGCGTTAGTGAATTTGCAGGCTGAATCCGCGCAGCGACTACGTGCACACGCACTTTTGGCCCCGCACGCTGAACACAAGCGCCGAGCCATGCACATTGGAAATCCGTGCACTATGGAATGCCGTCCTCTTGCTACAACAATGCACGCACGTACCACCATTCTGATGAAAATAGTAATTGAGTGTGTGTGCCACGCCCATGACAACCATCCTTCCCGCTGCCGCATTGGTGACGAATGAAATACGCACCTTCACGCTGTGGTGTTCCTCGATTGCTCTTTCGCGGTCACTTTGTTCCTGCTCATCATGTACGGAGTCGCACTCAGTTCCAGACGAGTTCACACGTGAGGCGGTCGACTATAGCCATTGTGCCTAGAAAGACAATATAGTCAGGTTACGTGAAGCACATAAATGAATATGGATTGACCAGTTTAATAAGCGAACTGAACACTACTACAGTTGAAGTTATAATTATAAGGTGACGTATAAGACACAAGGACGAACTAGAGGCAGCACTTGTATCTACAGTGATACCGAAGGAGTCTTTGGAAGGCGTCAGCATTCGGTATTAACATAAACTCAACGCATTGCGAAGGCCGGAGGAGGTATCTTTCGTTTAGTGTTTTTGAAAATTCTGGTCGGGATGCAAGCACTGGGGATTCTCGGGTTTTACCCGAAATTCAGCGAAGTAAATGTATGCGTAGGTGGAATATGACAATGCATTCGGGTGGTCTAAAGTTACATAAAAGAAATCTCAAACAAATGCTGTGCTGTCAACGTCATACAGGAATGAATATTTCCGAGATAGTTGGATATTTCACAATCTAGAAATGTACGCCCACTTACAAAATGTGGCCAAATTTTCAATTCATTCATTTAACATATTTCGTGAATTTGCTACGTTGCTTAAAAGGGTTCTGCAGAAGCTGTATTTAGATATTACTACGTTTCTTTATATTCATGTGTAAAATATCAACGTTGTCCGCTTTAGATGTACTATTAGATGCAATTCACATAATTGTGATATCATTTCTCGTTGCTGAGTTACAAACTTAGCAGTTTCGTTTTTGAAAACTGTCCATTTTTGCCAATTTTTATTAAAAAACTGACGACCTAACCCAAAAATTCGAAATGGGCACTATATTTTACGTTCTTTTAAATGCAACAAACCTGGTCAAATTTGGTGCAGTGGTTGCCAAGAAAAACTTATTCTCCTTTTACATATATTTAGATAGGAGCACCCGAGCTAAAGCTTCCTCTTAAGAAACACTGCTAGTTGGCGTACCATCGTATAGTTTCCAGCGTAGATAGGAGTGTCTAACCTCGTTTTAACGAAAGGATATGCAACAAAAGAATGGATATGAAGAAGCAACTTTGATTGCCTTCAAAATTACCAATTAAAATTAGGCCGATGTACGATGTACCCGATATAACGAACTCGTTGATATTATAACGAATAAACAACCTTGTTTCTGTGAGTAACTGACTTGTAACAAAGCGCCATGTATAACTCGATAGTATCACTATCCTCCTGTGTATTCTATATAGGCGAATGGGAACTTAACATATCCAAATTGCTGCCTTACCCTCTGACATCCAAAACCGTGCAGCAGATTCCTGCAAAATGAAGAATTCTTTAGAACTGCGAACGAGAAAGGCCCCAGATGGTCTGCCTAATATCCCATCACAGGTTTTCACGCTCGAAAAGCAGTTCAATGAAGACGTCGCGGTGCTTTTCTGTTGTGCGTTAAACATTTAATTTTCTAAAACCACTTATCTACTGTTGGTTTTTCAATATTCAATTTTAACACACGATGGTACAGAGTGAACGGTGTTATAAAGCAGTCACCGAGTAGCAGCAATTATAAAAAATTAAATTATGGGGTTTTACGTGCCAAAACCGCTTTCTGATTATGAGGCACGCCATAGTGGAGGACTCCGGAAATTTCGACCACCTGGGGTTCTTTAACGTGCACCTAAATCTAAGTACACGGGTGTTTTCGCATTTCGCCCCCATCGGAATGCGGCCACCGTGGCCGGGATTCAATCCCACGACCTCGTGCTCAGCATAGCAGCAATTATAAGCCCCAATTTATTGCAATCACAGCCTTTAGAAGAATTTCACTTTGGCCTAGTTGGTGTTTACTGCATGTCATATTGATCGCAAATATAGACAGGGACAGCGGAAGAGAATACGAAAACGACCCGGGCGATGTCGTTTGTGTGTTCTCTTCTGCTGTCCCAGTCTTTTATTTGTGGTCAATGTGATATGCACGGCGTTAAGGTTACGTACAGAAACAACGCGATCGAAAACATACATCTTTTCGATTGCCAAGGACGAATAGGTCTTGCAGCATTAATGGAAGCCTAAATTGCTCCTGTAGGATTTTGACACTAAGGGACCATCTGGTGTCGTGGAGTTCCGCTGCTTTATCCGGGTAATAAGGAGCGTAGGTGTGTCGTACCAATGTTTTACATACACATGCCACCTCTGAGAAGAATGCAGATGCTATCAAACTGAACTTTGGTAGTGACAATGAGCAAGACGAAAAAAAACTGGAATTATGTTTCTCCTTTCTTTAATTTGCACTGAACAAAAGTAGGTCCAATCACAATGTGTCAACTACACCTTGAAAGTATTATCTTGGAACGTGTCACTCCGCTCATTTCGTGATTAATGAGTTAAAATTTCGAGATTCCCGAGTAATCCATTACATGCAATGTTGAACTACATGGTGCGCACTCTTAGATTTCTTTCATATGTGACTCCCTATTTCTGGGTAGCGAATGCGAACAGCGAGGAAACCAGCGTTCTCCGGAGTTATATTTTTTTTGCCTGCGTTCTAAGAAATTTCAGTATCCTATATAAATCGCAATCAACAAATTATACAGGCATTGCCAGGCGAAACAAGCACCATGTAGGAGGCCAACTTGCCGATAGTCGTCCGATGACAGGAAATCCATGGCTGTAGAAGGCTCAGCGATTTCCAAGCCATGTTTACATGAAGCCTTAATATTGCTGGTGGCAATGAACTTTCGGATTCCATTCTTCAAATTCTGTATACGGTTTCTGTATATATATATGTAAAGATAAGTATACGTACACAACATAGGTTTCCGGAGTTAAACAATCAGGCAAGCCTACATCTGACACCAAGGCAATTAAAAAACCCTTGAGTACCTCCGACAGCTAGCTTGCCGTCAGCTTGAAAGAAAAACAAAATGTAATGCTGTTGCAGACTATGCATACAGCGCTGTGTTTGAAAATAAAGCATCATGTTTTTAAACTTTTCCAACTTCAGGGATCTATTAAATATCGTGTTGAACCATAACCTTATGCGCACGTCCTTCTACTCGAACAAGACCGTATTTTTCCTTCGCTTGTTCCCCCTCCCCCCAACACACCACAAAAGAAGCAGTCTTCGAGGTTCTAAATATGAACAGCCGTGCTTCAAATTACTTAAGGGGGGAAAATTGTATCTTCTAATATAAATTTTAGGAATCTGCTTCCGCCATTCATAGTAACGACGAAAGCCCACGATATACGACCTCTTCTCCCCTGCTCACGGCATTCACGAAGCTCATCAGTGATCCGTGAACGTGCAACTTAACTGTATTGCCGCGAGTCTTTCATTTCGTCCTAACGCTCGTTGGTGAATTGACGCGTGTTCAATTTTTTTCGTATCGTTTTGTTGCTGTAGTTAGAAGCATCCAATAGCGGCAAACGTTTAATATGGGAAACTTGCTGCACTACTACGGCATGCACTTCAAGCAGGGACACCGTGGTACTGTCGCAGTCAATCGGCGATGCTCTTCCATTTTTGCTTGAATTTCGGTTACCCAGTTTTGAGAAACAGCCATGGCGCTGTGCATATCTGCTGGAAATATTGGCCATGAAGGCCGACGACATAACCGATATAACGAGCTAGTTTCATACTATAACGAATAAACAGCCTCGTTTCTCTGAGTAACTGACTTGTGGGTAGCAAAGCCACACGTATAAACTGACAGTATCGCTTAATTCGTGTAGCGTAGATTCTATATCGGTGAAAGGAAAACTAGCATATAATAATTGCTGCCTTACCCCGTGGCATCCGAAACTGCACAGCGAATTCCTGCAAAACGAAGAGGATCGAGTTCTTAAGAACTATGAATGATAATTGCCCCATCGTCTGCATTAATACATGCGTGTCAGAGCTGTTAACGTTGGAAAAGCAGTTAACATTACCGTTAAACATTTCATTTTCAAAAAGCAATTTATGTGACGTAAGCAAACAACGCTGTCGTTCATTGCCATCCTAAAATATGGATTTCAATATTTTTAAATAAAGGCGTAAAGGGAATTGCCAAGAACGAATAGATCTTCGCGTAATAATAGAAACCTATATTGTTCGTGAAGAATTTTGCCGCGGAAGAACTGCGTGCTATCATATATTTCCGTTAGTGAGGGCTCCCCCTGTACGCTGACTGATTCCGGTAATGAGGAGATAAGTGTGTCCTACCAATGTTTTACGCACAAGCGCAACCTCTCAGAGGAACACAGATTGTATCAAAATTACCGAAAATTATGCGTGTCGCTCTTGGAAACTGAACTTGGGCACTTCAAATGAGCAAGACATCAGAAAAAGTGGAATTATGTTTCTTCTCAATGTCATGTTCATTTGCACTACACCGAACAGGGGCGCTATAACGTATAGCTATTCCATACTTTTCTACTCCTATTCCGCATCAGCCCTCCTTTATTGGCCCAAAATTTTGCCGGGCCACTTCGTCCGTCTCTCACGCGACGTCACGAAAACCGCGAGAACGCCCCATATGAAGTGATGTGTGCAAACTGATTATACATGATTAGACCGAAGGAAAGAAAAATTATTTCTCATTCAATGCCTTTTTTGCCGTAATACTCTGCCACTGATCAAACGTTTTCACACGGCGCCCACTTTGTCCCAAAACGCCACAAAACCCCGAAAAATCAGCGTCAAAGTGACGTGTATGCGCTAAAGGCGTATTATTATGCCGAACAAACTGAATTTTCCATTGCATTTTGTCAAGGCAGAAGCGCCGTAGTTCGATTTCTAAGGCTGATGTGATGATTAAGTAAACACAGTTGCCGCTATCACAAAAAAAAATGGCGAACATGGCAAAGTAATGCAAATAAAATGATCACGTGACTGAATACACAAAGCAACAAGAATAGAAGATGACAAAGTAGGAAATCGCAAGGGCTCTTTGTGAAGGATATCAGTAAATAGAAGGCATCCCGCTGATTGTAATACGTTGCGTATGTAGATTAGGACATGTGAAGTTACGGGTCTGAACGGAGACGCACTGTCAAGACATATATCCTTTCACGTTTATTTGCAGAATAGCATGCGAAAGGTCGTACGGACACCGGCGAAAACCTCTGCTTTGAAATAGGCTCTCGTTTTCTCTCTCGCAAGAAATTTCGTTTCTTCATGACCCATATTTAGAGCAGGACACGTAAATACGTCGATCTGCAAGTAAAAATACAATCGAGATTGGGTGAGAATATCCTCTATGGACCATTACTGGTACAACGTCACGAAATTATCAGCTCTAAGTCGCCATTATCATCATGAACATCAGCAGCGTGTTTATGCCTAATGCAGCGGACACCGGCGAAAACCTCTGCTTTGAAATAGGCTCTCGTTTTCTCTCTCCCAAGAAATTTCGTTTCTTCATGACCCATATTTAGAGCAGGACACGTAAATACGTCGATCTGCAAGTAAAAATACAATCGAGATTGGGTGAGAATATCCTCTATGGACCATTACTGGTACAACGTCACGAAATTATCAGCTCTAAGTCGCCATTATCATCATGAACATCAGCAGCGTGTTTATGCCTAATGCAGCACCAACGCCAGCCATCTCCGTTACCTTGCCTTTGTTCCGGCTGACCTCACCTTATGCCTAATCCTTTCCTAGCTTCACCGCACCGCCTAGTTCACTGCCGTCCCAGACTGCGCTTCTCTTCACACCCATTCCCTAAGGCAATGCATCAGGGGTTACCCTACCAACACATTTACTGCACGACTTCATTTACTCTTATTTTCTACAATACCGTGTTTCACCAGTTACTTGCTGCACTGAACCGCGATGTGCTGCACTGAGCTATGCGCCTTGAAATCCGGGAAGTATGAAATGCCGTCCTCTCACTACAACGATACACGCACGTACACTTCGGTAGTCCGATGAATATAGCAATCGAATACGTGTGCCACACCCGTGATCCTTCGCGCTGCGAAAGCGGTGAGGAATGAACCACGCACCTACCCACTCGCCAAGTCTTCTAGCGCCCTCTCACTGTCGCTTTGCTCCCGGTCGCCATGTATAGAGTGCCAGTCAGTTCCAGAAAGAACGAGTTCACAAGTCAGGCGGTCGACTATAGTCTTTGTGCCTAGGAAGACAACACAGTTTTTCAGGTTACATAAAGCAGATAAATATATATAAATTGACCAGTTTAATAGTATTGTGCCTTGACGCGCTGCATAAAGCATAACCGGTAATAAATCGGGCCTTTAAGCTACGAACACATTGAAAGAGAAAAATGGTATAGAACAAATGGAATAAAGAGAAATGTTTAATTACATGCTGCGCATACTGAAAACGAAACTATCGTGTGTGCAACCTGCAGTAACATCGCTAGGAATCAAGACGTAGGGTAACTGAATACTGTTGTCACATAACGTCATCTTGGACTTCTAAGGCGACATCGAAAGATGAAATTTGTACCTTTCTAACTGTGCGACTTCTTTGTAGCGTGCTACACAGCTTCGGTGGTCATCCACCTTCACAGCGTGGAATGGCTCGTGGTTTTTATTTTCTCTGTTGGGCACTGCCATGTAGGTCACTCTTTGACTGAGCGCTTCGTGCTTCGCTTTCACACCTCGCGCAACTGTCGTCGTACTTGCACAACCCCTTCAGCCTCTCTTCGTCACCTTAACAGGGCGGACCCATCATAATCATCATCATGATCATCATACTGTTTTTATCTCCACTGCTGTACGAAGGCCTCTCCTGCGATCTCCAATTACCCCTATTCTGCGCCAACGGATTCTATCTAGCGCCCGCGAATTTTCTAATTTCATCGCTCCACCTAGCCTTGTCGACTGCCTTTCCCTTCTCTTGGTATCAATATTGTAACACAGTTGTAAGTAAACACAGTTGCCGCTGTCACTAGAAAATGCGAACATGGCAAAGTAATGCAAATAAAATGATCACGTGTAGGGGTAGTACATAAGGGGTGAGGTACAACATACACAAACAAGTGTTATAATGCATTCAATAAAAATGGTGTTACATCTTGGACAAATTGCGAAGAACAGATGTTGGAAGGTGTACAAAAGGAAGGTGTACAATCAGTGCATTTTACCAGTGCTGACCTACGGGGCAGACACTTTGAGACTGATAAAGACGGCTGCGCAAAGAGCGATGGAAGGATCGAAGATTGCTAGGCATAACGTTAAGAGACAGAAATAGAGCGGTCTGGATCACAGAGCAAACGGGTAGAGATTATTATATTCAGCTGGGCAGGTCATGTAATGCACCGGTTGGATACCCGTTGGACAATTAGGGTTACCGAATGGCTGACTCATGCGACCACGGTATTCGCGCATTTGACACATTACAAGGGCATGCACTGAAATGGCGAGGACCCATGGTTCTGGACGGTGGTACTTCCGCTGGGTGACCATGATAAAAAAAATTATACGGTTTTATGTGCCAAAACCACTTTCTGATTATGAGGAACGCCGCAGTGGAGGACTCCGGAAATTTAGACCACCTGGGGTTCTTTAACGTGCACCTAAATCTAAGTACACGGGCGTTTTCGCATTTCGCCCCCATCGAAATGCGGCCGCCGGGGCCGGGTTTTGATCCCGCGACCTCGTGCTCAGCAGCCTAACACCATAGCCACTGGACAACCACGGCGGGTCGACCATGGCCAGAGACTGAGCCCGTGACAACAAACAGATTGACCTGTCGTCAGGTTAACTCGAGTTAGGTGGGAAACGGGGAAAATTATGTGGGTGGTCCTGACTGACCACAGCCTCCCACACGGGGCAGAAAGATCGAAAGCCCAAATTCGTCACGTCTAGTCGGACACTCATTGTATAAGCGAGATCGATAATTGCGGCATCCTGGAAATATTGGCGAGGAGTGGCTGGAGGCATTGCTTCGAGCTCGCGAGGAATTACACGCGTCAAATGGTCCTGAACAGACATGAGTTCGAGGTGCCTGGTCTTCAAACTAAAGTGTCGCGGCCGTATTTCGTAACCTCATGAAATGCTGCGAATTATGAGGGCTGTTCCACATTCAGACAGTTTTTGAAGATTGCTTCGACAGAGTCAACTTTGCCAGATCAGCAGGTTAAAGGCATCTCCAGTGCCCTTTATGACGCGGTCAACCTTTTATACCTCGTCCATATCAATTTAGCAGCAAGAGTGTGAGCACATCTTAAAATATATGCCAGTAAGCGTATATTTATCAGCCTTGCAACGTTCGACGGCCGGTCGAAAGCATCTTTCATGCGAACTGGCACCCAATGGGTTTTTCAAACAGGTCACGATGCTTCTCCTTTCAAACTTCCCAACTGGTTTCGTCGTATTCATGCATGTCATACCGGAGTTGTTTTGTGCTTTGAAGGTAAAATGTGGCTTTTTCTAACGTTAGAGCTGCGTCCTAATGGTTATGGTTGCAGGCATTCGCGCTGATAATAGAAAATGTGGTCTTCAACGTCACTTGGTAACCGTTCTTTGCCTTCCTAACAGATTCATTGTTGGATATTAAAAACAGGTAAGTCAAAGGCGTTGCTTTCTTTAACATAGGCGTAAATGGTATCGTTACTATCTTTCAAGTAAGATTACTCCCTCAAAAAAAAATCTCATATAGTATGAAGCACTCACGTTATTATACCGTCTTGTTCGGGAGGGAACACTATATATAGGGTAAGGTCAGTAGCTCGCAATCTGCACTCCATTCTCGGCATACTGACCTTCTGGTGACAGGAGGAAGGTTCTGAAGAATGCAACAGTCGTTGACGAGGTAATAGCGGCACCGCACGTGACCGATTCTTGCAGCGAATCCTGAAGGTACTCCTCGCCGGTGCCCAGTCTGCACAGAAACGACAGCATTGAACTAAAGAGCCTCCTCATAAGCCTATAATTTTTCTTTGTGATCAATTTAGTCGATACTAACCATCAGTGTCACCATCGCCGAAGAGCAGACAACGGCACATCTGCGGAGGACGCCACTCACGGCCATAGTGGGTAGACAGAGGGCGCACCAGTCGACGTGCATGGCTATGCCGCCACGTTGTGGTCATTCATGCACTTGACCCCTGCACAGGATCCAGGCAAAGGAAACAGTGTCATCCAGCAGAGTGTAGCCTGAAGCTGTAAACTGTAAGTACAAAGAATTCAGCACAAGGAATTTGGCGAAGTTTCGCACAAAGAACACCGCGGAGAAATATAGCCTTGGTAAGCCATTCAGGAAACATCGAAATATTGAGCTGTATAAGTATTTCTGAAAACGTCGTCCTGGTCATTTTTCCTTTCGCAATTTCACCGTACTGCGAAAAGAAAGACTGAGACACAAACAGCTCTAGTAATTCATACGCATGAGAGAAGCCAGAGGAAAGACAATGGCGTGCATACCGTGTCACCAAACGCAGGTGCCATGACCACTTCAACTTTCACACGTCGAGGGTATGTGTAAGCAGCCTCGCTGTGTGCACTGTTACTCTCTCCATTCTCAAATCGAAATTCTTCACTCGTGTTGTAAATAAATCGCTCAAGTTTATTTTGCGATAAGCAACATCTCGTTCCCGTCCCGGTCTGCCAACGCACATTGCTCATGGTACTCGGCCACCTACGACATAGCGACATCGGACGACAAGCAAATGATGCGATTAACGAGAGTCGGAACGAGAGGCATTCACCGCGAAAGATTGCAAGGCATTCGCAACTGCCCACTTGGTCTCAAAACAAGTATGAAGCAGTAAAACACGTTGTGGAGCTAGTTGGTGCATAGCTTTCAATAGAAGCGCCTTGTCCTGTCTGGTTTTCTTCTTGTGTGCTGTAATTTTTTGGCGCTTATTCTATTGAAAGTATGAAGCAATATCTAATCCTCATGTCCGACTTCCGTCAAGCGCGAAAACGTTCAGCTTTCACTGCACTTTTCGTTATCAGGGAGCGCCGGTTTCTGACGTATACGGTTGCTTATTCCGAAGATGAAGAGACGTACCGAGCTCATGGCGTGTTGCTGAGAAGGCCCACAAGGCGCCCGTGGTATGGCGCGCCACGAAGGTGCTATGTCTTGGCAAACAGGTCGCCAGCAAGTAGATAGACCAGCAGCTCTTCGAGTGAGCAGCTAGATCCTGCATTTATTAGAGCGGAATCGCGTTGTAGCAGAGCTTAATTCATGCTATGACCAAGACAAATGATGGCCGCTTAGCAACACCAACGCCTGCCGACTGTCTGCTTAGGACAAAACCTGCTGGAATACGAAGAGTTCCTGAGTCCGACTATTTTACATTTTTAGTGAATTAGTCGCATCGGTTTTATGAGCGCTTTCTGCAAAACACAAGTGACGCAGTCGGGGGCCCACTTTTTCTTTTATTTTTTCTTCTTCCTTGCGCCAATGGCTATCCTGCCACATGTAAATTTTGGTGGCTTCTTGGACCAGTGCGTATTTGACGGTTACTGAGAGCCATTACACCGTTCATGGCCACTGATGATCCTGGCAAAGTATTTATTTCTATTTCATGCAGTGTTATCTTAAAAGGAATGTGCTGCTGTAAATGTTTGTTTTCAGTAAGAAATAGTTCAATGTTTCCCTAGCGCGCGAGACTTCGAGCTCCCCCAAGGTGTTAGACGCACCCTTGAGCGTGACAGTTTGTTCCCTGGGTAACATCCTAATAATTGAGGTAAGAAGTTGCAGAAAACAGCAGGCTCAACTTGCAGCTGCGCTGAGAGATGGTGTAATTGAATCCTCTGCATGGAAGTGCTCTCTCGGCTGTCACTTGGGGTTACCACTCCTCAAAACTTGAGATGCTCTTCTGCGACACCAACTAAACGCCTACAGAAGTCACAAGGCTGTCGTCCTTGCGCTTTTGTCGAGTAATGTTCGTAAACTCTATAAACACAACCCTAGAAAAAGCGGTAGATTTATGGCTATACACAATTTAGATTTGAATTCAATGTCGTGAAAGTTGGTCTAACGTTGGGACACAAAGCAGGCAAGTGAGAATAGACCTAAGCCCCAGCAAGTAGAAACCTCCCAAATATATATCCCCCCCCCCCCAGAAAATGATCGCAAAATTTTTGTGGAAGCGATTTGAGCTTGCCACTGGTAGAACCACCACAGATATTCGACCGAACATTGTGCACGTGTAGTATCTATAATAAAGGAGCACGGAATGCAAGCGTGACTCAGAGGGTAACAACAGTAACAACATTTAGTAGTAATGACGTGTATGAGTAACGACGTCTATGAGTAACGAAATCGATGAGTAAGAAATCTATGAGTGACGACGTCTATGAGTAACGAAATCCATGAGTAATGAAGTCGATGGATAAGAAACTACAAGTAACGGTATCTATGAGTAACTAAATCTTTGTGTAACGAAATCTACGAGCACCGAAATCTATGCGGACTTGTTTGTTCACTAAGATCAATCGCGTCGATTGCGATGAGTGCTGTGCCGCTAACGCTACACACATAACAGGACAGCACCCCAGTGAAGAGAAAACGAAATAATGTAATGTTGAATCTTCAAGCAAATTAACGGATGCTTGGAAAGGCAATATATGGAGTAACACTGAATTGAGCCCACAGGCAGCTATATGTCGCATAACCCAAAATATCTGCATCTGCTCCACCATGACGCCATCGTTTATTTCGCGCTAATTTAGCTTATATTAGTTTTGAAACCGCGTATAGTTTCCACAGTGCATGCAGGTGTTGACCACGTGTATTTGCATATTGCTTGTGTAATACGGATGCACGCATATATTCTGCTTTCAAGATAAATGCATGCATAAATCTAAAGGAATCTGCCTGGAAGCTTTTGCAGAAATCAGCCGCTTTTCTCCTGCATGTCTAATGCACATTTCTAGAAATTCCAAGTAATGTATGAGTTGTATTCACCTAGTTCTATATATATGCAAAAGTGGTGCGTGAAAACGTCAGGGGCAACTTTAAAGGAATTCTGCGATCGATTTCTACGCGAAATGGTAAATACATTTTAAGGAATACAACAGTTTCGACGTCCCTTCCTACTTCCGTCGATTTCTATAACATCAACAGACAAAGGAGACGTCCATAAAACTTTCCAAACACAGAATGAAGATTTCCAGGCAGAGCATTCGCTTATTTCCAACTCACATGTCTATGAACACTAAAATTTCTATGCATATTTCTATTTCGTCAATGCCTGTAGCTACAGAGGGAAACCCGGCCCCACCACGGTTAGTCCTGGTGCAGTGCAGATGACCGCTGCACCAAGCACGCTAGGACGACTTGTCCGATTTCCTCTCAGTTACAGAGCAAAGTAGGACAGAAATTATTTTCGCATTCGAGTTTGTCTCCGGTAACGACGAGACGCCTTTCCTGAGAGCAGACCACCGTCTTTCATGCCCAGTATCAAAACGTTTATTTAAAAGAAAAAAAATGCGGAAAGCGAGTGGGTGGAGCCCTTAGTCCAGGGCCCCACTGGCTTGAGCGGTCCGCCGTCCCAGCTACGCTCTTCGTTCATTCTGCCGGTTACGCATGCATGACAGGTAGGCGCGTCATACATGCGTAGATGCTGCCGCACAGATCGTACGCGTCGAAGCACGGCAAGAACATAAGAGATCTACAGACAAAATACAGGTGCTCTGACTGCCTGAAAAAAAAAAATGACACAATGTCTACCAAGACGAAAATGCGAGCCAAATGGACGCGTGCGAGCACGAGCTTTGACGGCCCAGCAAACGTGCGTGCAGTTTGGCCTTTAAGCAGAGTCGGAGCCCGACACCCCACGTAGAAATGGAACTTAAGAGCCTTGTATGCCGATTGTAACACGGGCGACCTTGACACAAGCGCGGTCATCGCGAAACGCATTTAGCGCAGTTAACCAGCAGATGAAACGTCCGTTAGACCGCTAACCCCGGCTGACTGAAAACCGAGCTTGGCTTATTCTAGGTTTAGGTTAACCAACGTTCGACAAGCGGTCAAGATGACGGATAAGATGACGGAGTGCAGTGTGGGTCTGAGGAAGGTCAACGAAGAACGGGCAAATTGTCATGTTGGGACTTATGGAGAGCGTGGTAACCATTTTAGAATATGGCTCCTCTGTGCTGAAATACTCGGATGCACTTATCAACCCAGAGAAGACGCAAGCGCAATGGCACTCTTGCGGCCAACGAAGGGTCACACAAGGGAAATCAAAGGTGGCTGAACCTCGACAATGTGAGCGAGCGTTGCCGGTTGCTGCCTGAGCTAAACCAACTACGCGCGAGAAATAGTTAAGAAAACCTCCACGCCGAATTATACTGTCAAAAACACGCACTGGTTAGTGGACACTGTATCAATTTGCTGCAGCACTCTCAGAAACGCGAGCTGCGTCGCTATCGCCTGGCGAATACGCCGAAGCTTCAGACGAATATTCAGGCGTTCCTGCTCTTCACGCCATGCTCGTTTCGTGCCAAACTAGCTTTAAATTTTTGCGACATTACCTTGCAACTCCAGTGGAACTTTGGAATTGCGTCTCATCGCCGCCGTGAACCGTGATTGGGAATGGAATGGAAGCTTCGGAATACTGTGGTTGGCGCTAAACTTCGTTAAAAGAGACACCACCGTTAAGTTTAACCGCGGTAAGCGGCACTCGAGTGAAAAGGCCATTAGTCATGCGCCAAGGACTTCTACAGAATTACGTGGGTTACCCTTCTATGCTTTCAGATGTATGCTTACACTGACAGGCAGAACTGTCACTAGGTGTGGCAATCAATTTGGACGGAACGTATATTGGAGGTGCTCGATACTATATATGTCTATTCGCGAAATCTAAATGTGCCTTTCCCGCACGTTCGACTCGATAACCAAGACTAATACTTTACGCAATTTCACTTCGCCTTCCTGTCTTTAGAAATCAGCACTTAACTTCAGTTGCTTGATTAGAGCTGCCTATACAACACACCTCCAAATCCATTATATTCTTAATTATTCAACTTAAAACAAAGACACATGACGCCATAACTACCAAGCGGGTCGCGCAGACGACACCACATATACGACGCCTTATGCGTTAACTCTAGCGTCAACTATCAAACGACTCCGGCTGCGTCGCAAGTACATCTCTTCGAGAAATACGGCAGTCACAGCGGCTGCAGAAAAGCCACGTACTTTCCTTCCCTCTTGGAAAACGATATACCGCGAACCTCCTGAAATACAGCCGCTTCCAAGGTTACGCGGGAGAGATATGCCAAGAGAAACCCTCACCGTGTGTACGATCAGCCGTCAGCCAGTGACGTTCTCGGTACCCGTCGAAGTGGTGCAAGCTTCGTCGCATGCCAGTCCCCCTTCTCGCAAGCGAACTGTCGTAGGGGATAAGTAGTCGGAACTCCATACCCTGCTCCGATTTCACCTGTAACCGGGAACGGCCAACGCCGCAAGCGTGTTAAGGGCCACCGGTTAAAAGGCCGCGTCCATACTCGTTGGATCGGCCGCTAAGGGGCCCGAGTGAGCGGACGCGTTTATTATCGGCTCCGCCAATTTCTGGTTCCTGTGCCCAGCTAAGTCCTTTCTAGGACCCACCAAGGCCCTCAACGGATCCTGGAAGGTTCACGGACCCCAAACGCTACCATCTTTTGGATGTGTCCAATGACCTCGGTGAGCTACCTGATGAAAATGTCTCTGGCAGCCACGCCGCTGCGCTAAGCCTCGCCTTGTCGAGGCGAGCCTCGCCGGTGCGCCGCGTTCCTCACTCCCCAACAGCCATGGAGGAGCCCGTGGATGGAGAGACCTCGAACCCGTCGGACTGCCACCCTGGTGAGTGGAAAACTGTGCTCCATGCATACCGTAATCGGACCACGGATTCGAATTCGCCCCCAAAACACCCGGTATCGGCCACCGTTCAACCTAAACCAAGCGCCAGCAACGCCGGCGCGCCACCGGACGCTGCATCTGGGAACAAACGAAGCGCGTTCAAGGAGACGCCACAGCTCCTACGCATGACGCGCGTCGTCGTCCATAGAAGCAAGCAACTCGCCGCACTGCCGGCGGGTACCATCAGAGTAGTCTTTCGCCCGCGAGGCGGCCTCTCCCTGGAGAAGATCCCGGCTCCCAGTATCCTGCAGGCACTTCACTCGACCCTCAGCTGCTCAGTGATAGGCGAGTTGCACATAAGGATCCATCCAACTAACAACACCTTTACAGTGGCGACGGTAGCGGAGGCAACAGCTCTCGCTTTGGTCAAAATCCAGCAAATTACCTTAGATGGACTACAATACCCGGTAGCCGCGTACATCGCGGCCCCTCCAGCGGCAGTCAAGGGCGTCATTTCCCGGGCCTACTGGAACGAGACACCAGAACAAATCCTAACTGACTTACAATACAGAAACCCGGACGCTAACATTATAGCGGCCCGACGCATGAGTAAAACAACGTCCATCTTAATAACTTTTGCCTCAGGTCCCGTGCCTCACACAATTAAATATATGTGTGTGGTACACCGCTGCACCAAATACCAGGGAAGCCCCGATGCCTGCACAAACTGCAGGAAGCCTGGACACAGGTACGACGTGTGCCCTCTCCCGAAGGCTGGACTGTGCCCGCGGTGTGGCGAGAAGCACACCCCTCAAGAGACCCCATGCACGCCAAGCTGCATTATTTGTGGTGGTTCCCACCTTACCGGTACCGGCTCGTGCAAAGCCAGGACCCCTCCACCTCGTAGACAGACCGCGTCGAAACCCAAGCAACCAGTGCCCACGCCAAAGGACTTTCCACCGCTAGTGTCTCATCAAGATCGCCAGCGAGCCTGGACCAAGCCCACCAGTACACCCCAAACCTCACAGCGGGAGGAAGAGATAGCTCTCCTGCGGGAAGAGGTAAGGCATCTTAGGGCAGCCATTAATTCCATCCCTCCTACCGTTTCTCCAACCACTCCTTCACCAACACCCCAAATCTCTTCACCTACACCCCAACCCTCCACACCCCCTCCACAAAAGAAACGCAGATCAGAAGACATTCCAGACATGGATTCTAAATTACAAAAATTTGCCCAACAGCTCGAAGCCAGTATTCTGGCTCAGACTCAAAATTACATTGAAGCCGCCATCACTAAGCTTACAGAAACTATTATCAGTCAGGTAACCTCTACTATTCTACAACAAATTCCACAAATAATTGCTGGAATGCCTTCACATATCCCAGCTAGCAACCCCACAGCTGCTCCCATCCTCCGCCCCCCCCCACCCTTCAGCATGGCCCAGTTGACGGGCAATAATCTCCAATTAAGCATCCTACAATGGAACTGCAGGGGGTTTCGTCGCAAACGAGACCCCCTGCAGCAGCTCCTCTCTGCTTCCTCCACACCCCCTGATATAGTAGCACTTCAGGATGCTGGCACAAATTTATCGCTGCCAGGATACGCTCTGGTACCCTCCGACACCACTCCAAGCCCCAGGGTTACGACGTATCTCCAACATTTCGTACCATACACTTGTCATGTACTAACCTCGCCGGTAGCTCACACATTCATAGAATTAATCCCCTCCACTCACAGATCTCAACCCCTCTTCATCCTCAACTGTTACCTCCTCCCGAGGCAACCGGTCTCAGATTTAATCTCTCTAATTAAAGCCGCCTCCAACGCTGCAAAAAAGGACCCCCTCATTATATTAGGGGATTTCAACTGCGCACATGTAGACTGGGGGTACACACGCACTAACAAGAGAGGAGCGGAATTGCACAACACCCTTCAGATGCACGGCCTGTCCATATATAATGATCTGAGCACACCTACAAGAATCGGCAATAGTGTCACTGCCGACACAAGCCCAGATCTTACTTTTGGTCGCAACCTTCCCACACCAGTGTGGACAAACTCAAATGAGGCCCTGGGCAGTGATCATTATATCATAACTATACAGCTTGATTTCGCCATAAAAGCTAAAGCCTACCGTGTCAGGATTACCAGCTGGGATAATCTTCGGAAGCACAGAGAGGCCAAAACATTAGAATCCCCCTTTAACCTCCACACATGGATGACAGAGCTGAAACAGGATGTCCAGGCATTCACGCAAACATTAGATGCCACCCCCGAGACTCCCGTTGCACACAGTCGCTTAGCGCACCTACTACAAGCTCAAAGCAGTATCCTCACACGCTGGAAAACCCAGAAGCAAAATCGGAAACTTAAGCTAAAATTAGCGCAACTACAGAAACAAATAGAAGAACACAGTGCCGCACTCAGTAAATCTAACTGGCACCAATTATGTGACGGATTACGAGGTAATCTCTCCTCCACCAGGGCCTGGCATCTTTTGCGACATATGATAGACCCCACTCAAACTAAAAAGCAAACTCGGCTCACACTAAAAAGACTTACCCATAAACATCGCCAAAATCATCAAGCACTGTTACGCCAACTCCAATCAACTTATACCACTGTGGGCCAAGCTGTATCATATCCCGACTATGTAGGCCCCGATCAACCCTCCCTCGACGCCCCCATTATGGAGGTTGAAGTCAGAGCAGCCCTTATCAAGCTCCGAAACTCAACCCCTGGGGAGGACCAAATCACAAATGTCATGCTCAGAAATTTAGATGACCGTTCAATTTCCCTTCTCACCGACTACTTCAATGAGTGCTGGGAAATGGGGGTGCTACCTGCTGAATGGAAGCACGGGAAAATAATATTCATCCCTAAACCAAACAAGCCCATTAACGCCCAAAACCTCCGTCCCATTTCGCTGACTTCGTGCTTGGGCAAACTGTTTGAGCATGTCATCCTCACCCGTCTCACGCAACACATGGAATCCCATGGACTATATCCCCATACTATGGTAGGATTTCGATCCCACCTCTCGGCACAGGACGCCCTACTGCAGATTTCACACGCTATCCTCAATGACATGTTACATCACACCAGAGCAATCCTGGCAGTCGACCTCACCAAAGCATTCGACAAAGTTACACACAGCGCCATCCTGCAGGGCATCCAAGAGCTGCATTTGGGGCCTAAGACCTACAACTATATCCGGGCCTTCTTAAACGGTCGCACAGCCTCACTGCATATAGATGATATACAAACCCCCCACTTCACGCTTGGTAACATTGGTACCCCGCAAGGGGCGGTGTTATCTCCCTTCCTCTTCAACCTCACCCTCATCCCCCTGGCCAAGGCTCTCAGCCGCATCCCGCACTTAGGACACACACTTTACGCGGATGATATAACGGTCTGGACCACATACGGCTCGGATGGCGACATAGAATCGACCCTTCAGGAAGCCGCTACAACTATCGCTACTCACGCGGCAAACATTGGGCTTGAATGCTCCCCCACAAAGTCAGCACTCCTCATAATCCGCCCGCGGCGCGTCCCTACCTCCCCCATCACTATCTACCTGCATGACACTCCCATACCGCAAACACCTACCCTCCGCATTCTTGGCCTGCATTTACAGGACACGGGGAAAAAGAACCTTACCCTGAAAGCACTAAAACAGTCCACTTCCTCAGTCATCCATCTTCTTAGAAGGGTTTCACATTCACGAGCCGGTCTAGACGAAGCAGATAATCTGAAGGTGCTGCATGCCTTTGTGCTTAGCCGCATTCTTTACGCCACTCCTTACCTGAACCTCTCCTGTTCGGATAAAGACAAGATCAATGCTCTTATCCGCATGGCTACCAAAGCAGCGCTAAACTTACCAAAGAGCACTAGCACGGACAGACTCTTAAAATTAGGAATGCACAACACTATACAAGAACTTATAGATGCACATCGCTACACACAGTACCTTCGTCTGGCTGGCACGGAAACTGGACGATATATACTGGATTCTCTGGGAATTCGCATACCGGCACACACGACAGACTTCATCTCTCTCCCTCGAGCCATACACTCCGCGCTTATCCTGAAACCCCTTCCTAAGAATGTCCACCCTGAATACCACCAATCCCGCCGAGTCGCGCGGGCCAAAGCTCTCCATAAAGAATATGGCACTTTAAAGGATGTGCGCTGGGTGGACGCCGCGTGTGGTACAGACCGTTCAGTAGCTGTGGCTTATCATCCAGAAGCCCCCCCATTTACCCATTTGATAGACCCACCTTGTACCCCGGAAGAAGCAGAAGAAGCAGCTATAGCAATAGCCATTGCCCAAACCAATGCGGCTTATATACTAAGCGATTCCAAAACAGCCATTCTTAACTTCGCCCGCGGACGCGTCCATCCCCCGCGTGGCAGATATTGAGAATGTGCACCCTAAATCCCGATAGGTGTATTGAGCTCGTGTGGGTTCCGGCTCACTCTGGCAATCCCGGAAATGAGGCCGCCGATAACATAGCCCGAGGACTTATTTGCCGGGCAAATGGCGACCCCAGCCGGGATTTCTCGAGGGAGCGGGCACACACGTTCTCAGAACTAACTCAACAAGCACGCCTTGCCCGTCGACTCTATCCCCCTCCCCACCCCCGCCTATCCCACTCCCAACAAATCCTCTGGAGGCGACTCCAGACGCGAACTCTTCCTACCCCTCAGCTTCTATCCCACTTCCGCCATGTTTCCCCAGAGTGCACTCTCTGCGGAGAATCGCACGCCACCCTTGACCACATCCTCTTCGGCTGCCCTGCCGATCCTCCCCCGCACGGACAGCCCGCCATCGGTACATGGGAGGAATGGGAGGCCCTCCTTGCGTCGCAGGACCCGGACGCGCAACTTCGCTGTGTGAACCGGGGTGCCAGTGCCATGGCCCTACGTGGCCTGGACACATGCGCGTAATGTGAGGGCTGTGCGGTGGCCCTGAGACCTTGTACGGTCCAAACTCACTTGCTTAATAAAGTTTTCCATCCATCCATCCATACTCGTTCGATCGACACGTCAGAAGAACGCTGGCAGGTTGGGCGCTCGAGGCGAGCACGAGCACATGGCGCGAGCCCCGCAGGCCACTGGAGCCCGCACCCAGCGCGTGGCGGTTCAGAAGGTCTCCCAAGACGCGCAGTGGGCAGCGCGAAAGACGACGAAGTCAAATGGACGCGCGAGAGCACGCACACCATCCCATGTATCGGCTCTGTCGGAGCCCGAAGGCTGGTCGCAGCGTTTCCTGGCTTGCGCTGCTGGCGTGAGCGTTGAAAGCACGCACAAGAGCGGCCGTGCGTGTATACCCGACCTTGCGCCATTGGTCTGAGCTGAACGGATAGGGATCAAGCTAAATACTTTCCAGTGTGTCCACAGCTCCCTGCGCTGCGAAGCCTGCTGGAGTTTACAAGTTCCACGGGAATAGACACCCTATAAGCGCCCGCTACAACGCTGGCAACTTTACTGAGGACTGCCACCTGTCGCGCATAGTGGAGTCTATTAGGCCACATCCTCCCTCTTTCTTTATCATCTTTCACTACCCATTCCCTCTCCCCTGATGACGCTTCGCCGTGCTCCCTGACGGGTTTCAAAACCAAGCGTCCTTCCTTTCCTTAAATCACTATCACTATACAATGCTCACCACCCCAGCGTTTCGCGGACGCTTTCAGAGCGTTGCTGATTTTCTCTCAATCGCTTTCAATGCCTCGCCTTCGGGTCCAAAACTGCCTCCTATCGTTTCTTCTCGGCTTCTATTCCCGCTGTAACGATGGTGCTGTGGTGGGTCAGGCGGCTCATCAAGCACAGAAAGTGGACACAGGCCTTAGCGCGCTGAATATTCCCGCGAGCTCTGGAAAAGCAGAACTGTCGAACCGCGCACGTCCTCGAAGCAACGTTCCTCTGTGGAACACGACGCGCATCACAGTCGAGCACCGAGACGTGAACGCAGAATGCAAAAGTGTTTTGCAACGCGGCATAAGCATCGCGAGACGCTAGAAACATATTTCTAAATAATTACGAGCACCGTTTACACCGCGTTACCACCGGTCCTACTTCGCATCGGCCCAGCGACGAAAGGTGTAACGAGCCACAAGGTGACTTCATAAACACGTGAAACATGTGTTCATGAATTTTCATGTTAAGCTGTGCTGCGCTTAGCTCCTGGGGCGCTGCTCTCGAACGATCTGTTTGCAAGACATTTTCACTTTCGCGAGATTTCGCTACACTGGAGGAAGACGCGTTGCGTGTCCGAGGCGACGTAGTTTTCTCACAGTGCTGACTGTAGTAAAACAGCGTAATTCGAGCGCTGTACCTCGCAGAAAACGAAGGCGTGTCCGACAGGGCGTTCTCGTTAAATATTGTCCTCTAAAAGCGATATATAGTACTAAAATATCGCCGTTGGTTATCTGTCTCTCATGCAAAGTCCCGTTCACTACTGCTAACTCAGCTTCAATTGTTGTAAAAATAATGAGCGTAGGCAAACTGGCCATGCGTTCTCACCTCCTCCGTATTAAAATTTCGAGGGCCTGTTACATCTCGGTTAATATAACATTGCTGCCGCCCATTTTTTCCTCGAAATTGGAGCACAAGAGCTCAGGCCCACATAACCACCCTTGAGACGATTTGCACAGCAGCCATTCGCCCGATTCAGTAAGAGGCCCTCTTCGATTATTACACTTCTTTGTCAGTCCCGGACTGCCCGAGACGGATAATTCAGTCACGTGGTTGATTCTGCCAAGAGAAAACAATGCTTCACTAATTGCACTGGAGAGAGCTGGAGAGAACACTGGAACTCTATGCACACACAATTTTGCACGTCACTAGGCATAAAACCCTTGCACCATGCTTTCTACAGAGCTGAACTAAATAATGCCATCCAAAAAAAAAAGGTGGAACGAAGGTGCACCAGATAAGAGGCCAAAGGATAAGAGTACAAACCAAAGACTACAAATCTGTTGCCTTTTAAACTACTGAGAAGGTGGAACTTAGCCATTTTCTCGAAACGTTTTCTTTTTGTCTTTCTCCCCCCAGTTTTGGAGCTAGTATCTTAGTTACTGTGGGGTCTAGTTTGACTCCGCTTTCTTTGCCATCTCCATTAGAGTACAGTGCCAGGTCGTGCCGTGCTTCCTTTTCATCTCTCTCTTTTATGCGAAGCATATTACGAGAGCTCAACCCAGCTCCTCAGGCGCGGCGGTGTCGCCATGAAACCACGTGACACCGTGACGTCACGACAGAGGAGAAGTGGCTTTGGCTCAACTCTTGCAAGACGGGCTGGGTGGGAATCGAACCAGGGTCTCCGGAGTGTGGGACGGAGACGCTACCACTGAGCCACGAGTATGACGCTTCAAAGCGGTACAAAAGCGCCTCTAGTGAATGCGGTGTTGCCTTAGAAACGAGCTGTTTCTAAGGCGTGCGTCTCTTGCTCAGGCGCACATTTCGTTGCCGCGCCGAACGCTGCTTTGCTCGACGCTCACCGCGTCCAATGCGGGGCGCGTAGTCGCTGCCCTGTAGACCATTGCCTTACACCCCTTGGCGGGTCGACGGGAACGCTGTCGCGTTCCACTCTTGAAGGCGAAGCAGTAATGCATGAGTTGTTTCTTCGTCTAGCCGAACCAAATATAGCCAAGCAACAGCAGTTCACCAGGCTAAACAGTGGTTCAACAACTAAAATAAAGGCTAGTATGCTTCGCATCCTGGGCTTAACCTTACCTAAGCCACAGCCATTTTTTCTAAATCTATGATGTGGCTATTCGTTGACTCAAAAATTGTGCTTCATGTGAAAGTAACACAAAAAAATTGCAATACCAAAATTTTTCCTGCCGCAGAAATAAAACCAAGAAAATCACTACCTTGAGCACGCATTTAAATATGCTGTGTACCCTCAACGAGCTTTCGACTGCACTTTTAAGCACTCAGGACTTCCGGAAAAAGTAAGATTCTGAAAAAAATTATCCCATAACACCACCTCAAAATATTGTGGAAGCATCGGGGAAACAATGTTAATATTTGTGCCAGTTTTCATCGAAATCCATGAAGAAATAAGGCATTCGATAGCCACGTCCAACCTTAAAGCACAGCAGTACTGTGCAGCAATAGAATCAACCACAAGATTTTACGCAGCGCGAGATCCGAGGAAATGCTGAATATCTGCGCACCCTCATCACGCAGCTCCGAATTCGCATTCACAGCCTCTGCCAGTTTGTGTGAACATTGTGATGTTCGCTTTTACTGACTACTGTTACAGGCTTCTCGGAAATTGGGTAAAACTTTTGTGGTTGACTGCGCCATAGAGTCAAGGTATTGAAGGTCTCAACGTGACCGCTACCGGTACCGGCTGCCATGACGGCACATCCGCGTGGTTTTCTCGGCTCCCGTAATGTTTACCGTCAACGATCCCACTGTATACGCCGCGCTTGCATTAACAAAATGGCGACAGCGGTATTTACGTGAATGCGAAAGAATGCGACAGTGGCGCATCACATTTCCTAGCGCATCAAGAGTAATGCGATGCACCAGGGTTTGCATGCGTGCGCGTTACCCGTGGTGCGATGGTGGCGGCGCACGGTGTCGCACATCGAAGGCAAAGCAGTGCTTCCGGTGCTTACTGGGGCAAGCCGGTGCGCGGTCCGGTGAGAACAGCAAATCCGCAACAAACTCTTTTCTCCATTATTCCCGTGCGATGGGATCACGTGTACATGCACTGCGAACGTCGACTTACTCCTCAATCCAGACCTGTCCGGCGCATTAATGTTACGCAATATCGTAGCACCTCATTTCTGTAGATGCGATGCTCTAGGAAGTTGATCTGACGCGATGCGATGCTCCACTTGTCGCATTCACATAAACGGGGCTATTGCCCAAGCTGCCTGCTGCGCGATCCTAATTTACCCGCGTTTCTTGTTCTTGGTCAGGAGCAAAAAAGTAAATGGCTAAATTACCTTAGTCTCACTTACCGCTGAGGACAAACTAGAAACAGTGTTTGTCGCAATTATAGAGATAGGCTGTTTTAACACTGCTAGGCCTAGAGAGGTCACTGAGGCAGTGAAGGGTTCATTTACACAGAGCAGTACTTCAATTCGCGATACCTCGCAATACATACTGGGTATTTAACCGGCTTACATAGCGAAGACGCCAGAACGCATAATCCATATAAACTGCGAACACAACTACAACAAAACACGTATTCGCAAACAAACAGGCAAATATTTAAACAGATATATGCAGCGCGGGTTTTTTGCATGTGTTCTTGCGTCCTCGTTTATTTGCGCCGGCTAAACTCGCTCTATGCCCATTTTTCCCTAACAGGTGGCGCCACGTGACTGCAGTGTAGGGGGCATGCATGCTCTGAAGGAAAGCATTCAGTCACCTTAGTGCAGTGTTGACAGACGCTAAATGCTGTGATGCCATCTATTACATAAAAATCGACAAGCATTTCCGCGTCCATGCCGTTCCTCTGGGCATCAGAAGATAACACTGTTAGTGGGTGTACAGTCCGAAGCCTTGCGCTTGTGGTATGTGAGAGACGTTTTTTATGAACTTACCGAGACGGCTGGAAAAGTGCATTGCACACCGCCGAGAAAAAGGTATTTGTAGAAGATGCAGGAAAGGTGCCATTTGGGCGTCCAATACAGAACGGTGCATAAACCCCGAGAACGAGTGGCATTGACCTGAAAAGAAAAAAGTATGCTTGCTTATTATGCGTTAAGTTACGAATCTGTCTAGTCGTTCGGGAAGATTACAAGCAATTTCAAGCAAGAAGTGTCCACATTTAAATATCGTGACATCACACAAAGCGAAAACAGGAGGACGCTAGCTAGTAATTACTCTTACGTAATCCAGTGACAGCGAAGCAGGGGTTTTCAATTTCATGAGGTCGCAAGCAGCTAGCGACTGGATAATCTCCCATTTCTGCATACCTTTAGGGTTACGAGGACACACCCAACGATAATCCTCAGGTTTCTGGCTTTTTTAAGTTTACTTGCCGACCTCAGCAATCCCGGCATGGCACAAGAGCAACTCATGCCGGTTCGAGTCCTTTTCGGGGTAGACCTACCATTAACGCTACCTGTGTTCGCGTGAAATAATTGAAGCGTATCGCGCACGATGTGGGCCGTCTGAGAACGCAATGTTCTCTTTCTGCACTCGCACACTGGGTGGCTCGATTTTATTTTTCTCATTAAAACACATACTTTAAACATCACATTTAATGTATACTGAACCTTACTTAAGCACACACTGCGAGAAATCCGGTTATCCGAAATTAGGTACGACCTCATACGGCACTGCTTATCTCGCATTCTAAAGAACTGTGCGCCTCAATGAAGTTTTGCGTGACGAGGTTATCTCAGCATTTTACTATGCACGCAATGACACATGCCTACAAGATGAAGAGCACCAGCTGGATTCTTAGCGTGTCCACAGAGACCGGCAATGCATCTGGAGGGCGTCGACACAAATTTAGGCTTAGCACGACGTTGGTCGAGGGATCGACTAGAATGTCCTATAACGATGACAAACATCGGAAGTGCGTTGTGAATGAAGTTTGCATAATCAAGATACCAGGGCACGAAACCTACAACGCATGTGCACATGCGACAACACCACAAGCCAGATAGGCAAAGTAACCTAAAAATGAAAAACACGAAAAGAAAGAGGCAGCATAATTCAAGTTAAACATAAGGTATGCATAGGTATAACAGTAAATAAACAAACAAGATATTCAGAGCGACGAAAGAAGTGCGTCAGTCCGAAGGAAGTGTCACGTTAATACAGTGTAGCTCGAGAACCCCATGGCTGGCTTATAATCGTCAGCAAGTATTTTGGTTATATTACTAAAACCTTAAGGAATTCTTTCGAAAAGTTAAACCGGTAACCAAAAGACAGCATCTATACTTTCCTAACAGTTTACTTTAGATAACATAGGTTGGTAGGTTGGATATTTAAAAAAATCTTGCACTTTGAACATACTTCAGGTATGCTCAGGTAGAAGAAAGGCCAACAGGGGAACATACGATCACGCTGCACGCAACCAATCATCCCAGCCGGTGTGCTTTGTGCATCTCCGCCACTGGAATAACCTGCGTAAAAAGGACGACAATGAAGTGTGTGGCCTATTTATACCATGCAGCACTGTTTAGTGCCATTGACATCACCGGTAGAATTGGCGCTGCTCGGTTGGACACACTGCCTCTATCGCTATTTAAGTCACCATGGTAGAGATAGACACTGCGCGAGTTTGAGTAAACTTGAATAAACACTAGTGCATTCGAAAGCTCTAGTACTGCATGCACTATTCCAAGCTAGTTCATGCACATGCACTAGCTTGGAATAGTGCAGGCTGTGTAGCTGTGTAGTGTGCGAACTCATGTACTAGCATGAGTTCGCACAGCTACAAGAGCATTCGCCATTTCCGTACTATATAGGCCCCCTAACTGAACAGCAACAGCTAATACCGGCAGCCGCCTCACAATGTGGGCTTGAGTACAACGTAGGGCGACAACACGGTGCGGCCGTTTAATGTTAAAATGTGCACTTTCATAAAGCCTTCCTTCCTGAGAAGACACAGACTTCGCCCCATACATACACGTCCATTCACATGCCAGGAAATGCCGGCATGTGAATGGACGTGTATGTGCCGGAAAATGGGAAAAGCAGTCATGTTTTTTTTAATGACATAGCCTTCCACTCCTAAAGGCGAAGCTTAAGTGTCCTTCAACCTCTTTAGTTAAAGCATTATAGTTCAAGGTTCAATACACCTAAATGGACATTAATGAAATAGGCTATTATCATTATTACTAGGAAAACAATACTCTAATAATAAAACGGTAGCTGCTAATAGCTGCTTGCTATTTGCCGCTGAAGCACCAGTGCCAATACGTCAGCGTCAAGCCGTGAATTTCAAAGTATGTTCCTGCATGGAGGTTTTGATTGGCGCAATATAAGAGTCCTAGAAACTATATACTATGTAACTACATAAACTATATAATACAGAGTCCAGCCTTTGGCTCCTTTATAAATCCCTGGTGTCAATATCGACTAATGTGCAATTTACCGGCGATGAGCAGAGGCTGTCCAAATCACTGACGTCGCAGCAAGTTGTACGGAAATTGCCAAGATAGCGCTGCCGCCGGTGTTTCGTATTGTTGCGACTTTCTTCATCACGCTTTATTTTAAGGAAGGTCAAAGTGGTTCTTGCTTCTGCAGAAAGGTAATACACCAATACAGTTCAAATTAATTCGCTGTTTAGTGTCCCTTTAACCCTTTAAATATACAAGGCTGCCTTTCACCAGCGTTTGCCTATACACACCAGCGCGTCTCACCTACTTCGAAATTTATTACATATAACAAGTGGTCAACCATAATTATTACCATCATCTCGTATGAAATACTTAATGACCTCATTCCAACATATTAGGTGCAGTTGAGCTTGTTAACAATAACAAATACATACATTAGATATATCAATTCGTTTTTACCTTAAATGCAAACAAGTTATGGCAGAAGAGCCATCTTTTTTCTAGCATATGATTAAGGAATCATCTCCTCAATTAAACAATCGTCGTCACTATCTATGTGTAAGTAGCAAGCGTTCTCTTTCTTTAAAGGGTAGTTTTTAAAAAAAAAAGATAAAGCATTTGTTTCTTGCTCCCCAAAAATATATCTGCTCGATTGCCAAATTCGTTACGTACAGGCTGTTTGCACTTAGGCATATTTAAAACATTCTTTGTCAGTTCCTTGATATTCCTTTGAACGCTATTCTATATATTGTCCTATATATGTCTTACTTTAGCGCAATATTTTGTATTCTTTTAATCATTAAAATTGTGTTATACAATTCCCTATTAGACTCATATTACTGTTTTTTTTTTCTTGCGATGCTTTCTTCTACACTGCCGCTAAATGACGTTTCGTTTGTTTTTCGCAGTACCTGATTGTGCGTTGTGCTGTGGGACCTCCTCCAGTATATCCATTTATGTAATTAACTCAATACAGCGCGATTCCGATTCTGGTTAATAACGTAAACTGCACCATCACCAATTCTGAAGGCGGCGTTCCCACCTGCAAAGCTTCTCTGATATTCTAAACCCACGCGTAATTACTACACTGACTCGATGAAGCGAGAACACACACACACTTTCTGAAAGACGAGCGTCGAAATGTCACGATTCAAGCAAATTGTAGCAGGAAGCCCACTCACCCCTGGTGACAGCGGGCAGAGTCCGATGACTGCGTTTCCAATGATGTCGTCACCTTGAAGCACGCGACTGATTTCCACTGCGGATGGATAGTGTCCCTCGCCATTGCCTTGAAATTTCGAGCCTGGCAACGTCGAGGAAGGCCACCTGCACACAGTATTCAGCAAAATATAATGCTAAGCGCACCAAAGCGAAATCTAGCTTGATGACGCACCATTAAAGATGAAGTTGGATAAGTACCATATACGTGAACAACATGAGAGAATTCCCAAACTAAAGCAGTGATATACACCTTCGTAAAGATGAGAAAACGTCACTCCGTCATGGCTCGGAATGTGTCACTGAGATTTACCACTCGTTAAATCATAACATTGTGCGTGCGGATGAAGATATATCCTCCTGAAATTCATTATACACTGCGTAGACATAACCGCTGTTAAAGATAGTTCTTAACACTGACTAGCACTTTATGAACTTCAAAACACACTTTTTGTCTATGTTGAACTGATGGATGTTAGAAGCACCATCTTCATGCACATGGGCTGCACATGGGGAACGTAAGAGTACCTTGGGGATCTTTCATACGGTAAAAAATAGCTATTCAATGAATCAACACAGAGACGAAGGTGCATTATTGAATTTAGCTTGCTGTGTTTATGCGCAATCTGTAATTTTGAGTTTTGGGGTGTTTGAAACGCACTTTGTGGTTCCTTTCCGCCGTTTGTTGCGATACAATAGCCAATACCAAATTGGTGCCAATATTCCGCAAGATTGTTGTCAAGATGACTGAGCTATTGAGACAGTTCGTCATGCAGCAGACATATCTGGAGCGAATGCGTTAGGTAGGGTTTGCGTCCACGATCGGTTTCCTGCGAAGCGTACTAGATCCATCTGCCCAATTGTAATATGAGGCATTGTCGCAAAACCCACATTTAGCATGAAATGTAAAGATACCAGCCTGCACGTAAAAAAACCGACTAGATATCGCGAGAATACACTATGTGAAATACGTACTTTTTGCAGTGCTAAAACACGTGCTCAGTGTCATCACCATTATCATGAAGGACGGCGTGCTTCTAACCACAGCAGGAGGAAGGCCTGCCAGATCACCAGACCTTCAATTACTCTTTCCATGCGCAAGCTGGCACATCCTTATGCGCGCAAGCTTCTTAATTTCATAATTGCGCTCATTCCCTAATTGTAATACATTACTGTTTATACACCTTGGTCATTGCACCTTATGTCGGACTTCATTTCTTCTTATTTATTATTACATTGGCTACGCTCGTCACAGGTCACAGAATGCAGGTCACAGAACTGTGAGATCTGTAAATGGCGCAGCGATACAAATACGTTAACTTCCTACTTCTATTTATTTCAATATTACGAACTTTCGGCAATATATATCAAAACTGAATCGCACATAAAGATTCCGCTTCCTGCAACAACTTAAAGTTAGCGTTTTCTCTCAAATACAACAGATTTAATTCAAATTGGTACAACGGTTTATCCCAGCAAAACGTTTGCGTTTTGCATGCATTTGAATAGACGAGAAGAAAGGGACTTAACAGAGGGGCCCGATTTTTGTTAGTCTTATCACAAGAAACCAACACACACTTACACCAAGGACAGCAAAGGGGAAATTACTTGTGCTTAATAAATGAAGTGAAGAAACGATAAATTAATGGAAATTAAAGTGGATGAAGAAAGCCAACACTGAGGTCTGCGAGTGGTGGCGCTGGCTAACACTCCCAGCGTTACATATGGAAACATGAATACCAAAGAAAGTGGATGGGGAAATGGCGCCGCGATAGCTCAATTAGTAGAGTATCACACACGAAATGCCAAGATTGTGAGATCGTTCCCCACCTGCGGCAAGTCATTTTTTCATCCACTTTCAACTACTTTATCGTTTCTTTATTTCATTTATGAAGCACAAGTACCTTCCCCTATGTTTTCCTTGGTGCCAGTGTATGTTGGATTCTTGTGATATGCAATGGAATAGGGGACATTGGAGTTGGGCCCGAACTATGAAAACCTCACAAGTCTATGATTCTTGTTTCTCTGATCAATGTAGTAGATACTAACCATCAGTGTCACCATAGATGCAGCCACAACCATCCCTGACGAGCAGTCAGCGGCACGCGGAGCACGCACTCCACTCATGACCATGATGGGTGGACAGAGGGCGCTTCCATCGACGTGCACGGCAACTCCGCAACACTGTGGTCCCTGATGTACTCGGCCTGTGCACAGGATCCAGGCAAAGGAACTAATGTCACCCAGCCGCGTATATCTTGAAGCTTTAAAGAAATTTTAAGTACAAAGAACTAAGCCCAAGCAAATAATTTAGCGAAGTTTCGCACAAAGAACACCGCGGAAGAATGTAAGGTTAATTGCCTTGGTAAGCCAATGGTATGGCTGTTCAGGCAGCTTCGAATTACTGAGCGGTCCAGGTATTTCTGTAAGCGTCGTTGTTCTCGTACCTATTTTGCAATGTCGTCGTACTGCGGAAACAAATTTAAAAGACACGCTAGTAATTCATATGCATGAGAGAAACCAGAGGAAAGAATGACGTCTATCCCGTGTCACTAACCAGAAGTTCCATGACGACTTTTACTTTCAGATATCGAGAATATATGTAAGCAACCCCACTGCGTGCACTGTTACTCTCTCGATTCTGCTATCAAAACTGATCACTCGTGTTGGAAATAAATCGCTCAAGTTTGTTTTGCGATAAGCAACATCTCGTCTCAGCTTGTTCTCCTGACACCCATGGCTCGTCGTACTCGGCCACCTACAACCTAGCGACGTCAGGCGGCAAGCACAAGATACGATTAACGGTAGTCGGAACGAGAGGCATTCACCAGAAAAATTGCAACTGCCCACTTGGCCTGCAAACAACCATGAAGTCATTTCCAGTGCAATTGTAGTGCATATACATGTGTTGTATACATCTAGTTCTATAAATATGCAAAGGGGTGAGCGAGGACCACAGGGTATTTTTAAAATAGTTCTGCGATCGATTTCCACGCGAGATGGTAAATACATTTAAAGAAATACAATTACTGTGATGTCCCTTCCCATTTCATCGATTTCTATAACATCAACAATGGAAGAAGACGTCCATCAATGTTTTCAGATAGAAGATAAAGGTTCTCAGACAGAGCATTCACTTCTTTGAAGCTCACATATCTATGAACACAGAGATTTCGATGTCTATTTCTATTTCGTCAATGTCTGTAGGTACAAAGGGAAACGTGGTGCTGCCGCGGTTATTCGCGGTGCAGTACATGTCACCGTGGCACCAAGAATGCGAGGATGATTTGTCCAATTTTCTCTGGATTAGACAGCAAGGCAGGATAGCTCAGCGCGAGCGTAGATATCTTCTACAGACAAATATTGGTGTTCTTGCGGCCTGAAAAAAAATCCGACACGATATTTACCAAGGCGGAAATGCCAGCAAAGAGGACGCGCGCGAGTGCGAGCTTTCGCCCGCCGCCAAGGGTACGTGTAATTTGGCATTTACACACAGTCGGATTTGTGCAAATTGCACAAATCAAACATTGGCTACCCAAAATCACATTCTTTGTGGGTGCGAGGGCTTACCCCCTCTCAGGTCGCTCCTGCCAGCTCCCTCACAACAGACGTGGGAAGAGCTGCTCAGAACGCCGGATGAAAAAACTGGCTGTGGCTTAGGTAAGGTTAAGACCAGGATGCGAAGCATACTAGCCTTTATTTTAGTTATTGAACCACTGTTTAGCCTGGTGAACTGCTGTTGCTTGGCTATATAGTTGGTTCGGCTAGACGAAGAAACAACTCATGCGTTACTCTGCTTCGCCTTCAAGAGTGGAACGCGACAGCGTTCCCGTCGACCCGCCAAGGGGTGTAAGACAATGGGCTACAGGGCAGCGACTACGCGCCCCGCATTGGACGCGGTGAGCGTCGAGCAAAGCAGCGTTCGGCGCGGCAACGAAATGTGCGCCTGAGCAAGAGACGCACGCCTTAGAAAGAGCTCGTTTCTAAGGCAACACCGCATTCACTAGAGGCGCTTTTGTACCGCTTTGAAGCATCGTACTCGTGGCTCAGTGGTAGCGTCTCCGTCCCACACTCCGGAGACCCTGGTTCGATTCCCACCCAGCCCGTCTTGCAAGAGTTGAGCCAAAGCCACTTCTCCTCTGTCGTGACGTCACGGTGTCACGTGGTTTCAAGGCGACACCGCCGCGCCTGAGGAGCTGGGTTGAGCTCTCGTAATATGCTTCGCATAAAAGTACAAAAAGCCCTCGTTGCCTGGGCCGAAAGGGTCGCTCCTCGTGAGGGGCCATTCTAGGACTCGGGCCTGCCAGATCATAACTGAGCAGAGTCTCAATAAAGTTGTTACCAACACCACCACACACAGTTGGAGACCAACACCCAACGTAGGAATGGGCACCTAAGAGCGGCGCTCTAAAAAAAATCTAGATCGTTGCATACCGTCGTAACGCGGGCGACCTTTTAACACAAACGCTGTTGAGGCAAAACGCGTTTAGCGCAGTTACACAGCAGACGAAACGCCCGTTTGGCCGCTAGCCCATGCTGACTGCCTCGGTAATCTCGATCTAAGTTAACCGACGTTTCGCTAGGGGTCAAGACGGAGGACAGGACATCAACGGAGTGCAGCGTGAGTCCGACGCAGGTCATCAAAGAGAGTGCCAATTCGTGACTTACGGATGCCGTGATTACCAATTGGGAATATAATCTGGCTCCTCTGCTCTGAAATACAAAGCAGAATGTGCGCCTCTGCCCCGAGATGATGCAAGTGCGAAGGCGCTCTTCCGGCCGACTAAGGGCCACACAAAAGGAATCAAGGGCGGCTACCTGCACTACGAATTATACGTGCAAAAACATGTAGTGGCTAGTTGACGCTGCGTGCGTCTGCTTCAGCGTTCTGAGAAATGCGAGCCGCGTCGATGTGGCCCAGGAAAGACGCCTAATCGTCTGACAAGTTTTCAGGCGTGCCGTGCCACGGCCGCTCAATGGAAACAAGGTGCGGCCTGCCGCATGACGCGCCGTCAGTGGGTGAGGGAGTGACAAGCGGAGTTTTCAGTTGCGGCCGCTACTATGGGTGGGGGCGCTGCACATCGGCGAACGTAAGGCGCACGTTTCCAAGGGAGAGCCGGCCGTCCATGTGGTCCATGCGCCGGGAAGGAAGCGTTACGAAGTAGCGTGGCTCCTGTTTCACGTACGTTTTTATTTTATCGTCCAGCTGTTTCGTTACGCGTTTCTAACGGGGAGTTATTAGATGCGTCACGGCATACGCAATGCCAAAGAACTGTTGTGTGCCGCGATGCAAATCCAATGCTGCGAGGAACTCCGACCTTTCTTATCACGAGCTGCCGGCGAAGGAACAACTCCGGGATGTCTGGCTGCGGCATATTTCGCGACAAGGCAACGACAAACGTAGCCAGTGGGTGCCGAACTCCAGGGCCGTCGTTTGTTCGCTTCACTTCAAGGAGGACGACTACAAGGAAGGATTAAAACGTAAGGTGCTGCGTCCGACAGCCGTGCCGACTCAATTTCCGTCGTACCCTGCATACATGCTGCCCGCGGCTTCGAAGAAACGCCGACCAGTAGTACGTGTCGCACCTGCCACTGCCATAACTAAAGTACGCGACTCATTGCAGGATTTATGTGCAGGATCAGAAAACAAAGCGTCCCGCCGCTCTGATGCGGACTTAGGTAAAATTGAAGGCGACGTCGAGCTCCGCGCAACGCCGCCGCATGCGGGCGAGGTCGCTGGTCCGGAAAACTGCTTGGCCACAGGATGCAGCTTGCAAAGCGGTGTGAAAGCGCAAGAATGCCAGACGACGTTCTGTTTAACAAGCTTTATGGCAAATACCAAGAGGAACGCGCACCGCCTGCAAATGCAAGCTAGCAGACTCAACGAGCGACTACAAAAGCTGCAAAAAAAATGCGACGATGTTCAGGAGAAGCTAAAGCTATACGAAGGGGACCAGGCGGTGCAGGCTATAACGAAGATAAGAAAAGCAGCAGCGGAGGGCGACTAAACTGCCGAGTTTCTCGTTGAACAAGTTGAAAATTTTAGTAAGGTCAGACCAACATGGCAAGAGAATATAGTTCGATAATGTGTGCTGTGGAAGGCAACGTCTCGTAAAGGGTACGAACACGTGAGAGCGAGAAAGCTTCTCAGGCTGCCTTGCCGATCTACGCTGCAGAAATTTGTTGGGTCATCTACAGGAGAGACCGGAATAACTAGCCTCATCCGCGAACGTCTCCAAGTGGAAAGGCGTAGGTTACTCTCCGAAAAAGAGCCGTACTGCAGCCTCACAGTTGACGAAATGTCAATACAGCAGAAAGTTACTTATGATCGACAAGTGGATAGGATTTTTGGGCTCGTCGATGTACAGTGCCAGGCGCGAGAACCTGCTGTTCTGGTAGCCAACAGGCTTCTTTGCTTTGTTTCGCGTGGACTCTCAACAGTAGATGTGATTCCAGTAGGTTATTTTTTCACGAGAAATTTGAAGCACGATAAGCTCCTTCTCCTGACGCGCAGTGTCATCAAGGCAGTTGAAGAAATAGGATTTCGAATTGTCCGTATTGTCACTGACAACCACCAAACAAACACAGCCATGTTCCGGAACTTATCCGATGACAACACACTCCAGCATGTCGTCCCACGTCCAGAGCGTGTGTACTTTCGTCGAATTAGCTCTGCAGTCTGCTGAAGTTTATCGCTGTGGGAAACTGTGCCAGCTCCTCTCATGTGCTGTGCTCCCACACCTCATGGTTTGCCCGCTCATGTGGTGTGCAAAGTGTACGGACCAGTATCACTGTCGAGAGCTTTGCGAGATATTTCTAAAAAAGTTCCTGAGACCCCTCCTGGCGAACTGGGCTGGTGACCTTACCAGCTCTTTGGACAGTGTGCTCAGGCTTTCAAGAAAGCCTCTTTCCCGCAAGGTCCTGCGTTTGTAGAGAAGACTGCAAACCTTGAACAGTAGTGTTCAAATAAAACAAATTTGCATTCTGTGAGTCATGCGTCATCTTAAACGAAGCCCTATTTTTTTAAACCTGTGCTCAGAATCAACAAAAACCGTGTTTTGCACGTCAACACCACTCTATATCTTTAGTTCCATATCTGAAGCTGCGCTTCCTTCACGACACAGAAAGCAACTGAAGATATTTGTAAATCCACATCATTGATGAAGTCATCGGTGTAAACACACACGAATAGAGCACTTAAGTGACTCTGCGGTACCTGCCTGTCTTCATTTTTCTTGTACTGTCTTTATTTCTGCTTCGTTTTCCCTTGCCGAATATCGCGCCTGCCACCCTCTCGCGCGCAATCGACACACAATATCTCGACGCCGTGTCGCATGCCCGCGCACATTGCCTAACCCCAAGCAAATAACCGCGTTTTCATATGTAAGCCCTGGAACCACTACACCCTTCCCAAACAGTTCTCAATCACTGGTGGATCTTCCCGAGCCTCTAAGGTGCGTTTCTGTAAGCGCATGCACACCTGTTGGTTGTAAATTTAACTGTTGCTCCTCAATCTCTAACCACTTTTCGTTTCATCTGCCGCCGTGCATAGTTATGTAGCCTTTTGCACGACGATACGTTTTCTATTGTTGACGGTGATGCTAGTCTGAGGTTCCACGTTCTTCATTACTACCTAACCTGGCCTCCTGAGTCCCCGTGGGCCCCCCTCATTCGCCGATGTGCAGCGCCACTACCGGCGCGGCGGAGAGAACAAGAACTATCGCAATCACCGGCGGAGAGGCGCGTTCGGCAGGCCGCACCTTGTTTCCATTGAGCGGCCGTGGCCGTGCCTGCTCTTCACGCCATGCTCATTTCGTGACAAAGTAGCTTTAAATTGTTTGCGTTAGTGCAGCATTGTCATGGAATTCCAGCGTAACTTGAGATTGCGTATCATCGCCGTCGTGAACCATGAATGGGAACGTGGGTGTAGCTGCGAAAGACTGCGGTTAGCGTTAAACTTCGTTAAAGAGACACCACCGTTAAGTTCAACCGTTGTAAGCGGCGCCTGTGTATAAAGGGCATTAAACGCGCCAAAGACTTCACAGAACCACGTGGTTAACCATTCTATGAGTTTAAATGTATGCTTACACTGACGCACAGAACTGTCAGTATGTGTGACAATCAGCTTGGACTGAACGGTTATTGGAGGTGCTCCATACTCCATATCTCCCTTCGCGAATCCTAATTATGCCTTTCCCGCACGTTCTACCATTGCCAAAACTAATATTTCACGCTACTTTACTTCGCACTCCTGTCTTTAGAAATCAGCACTGAACTTGAGATGCTTGAGCAGGGCTGCGTATACAACACACCTCCAAATCCATTATATTCTTATATTTTAAAAAAATATGGGGTTTTACGTGCCAAAATCACTTCCTGATTATGAGGCATGCCGTAGTGGAGGACTCCGGAAACTTTGACCACCTGGGGTGCTTTAACGTGCACTGAAATCTAAGTACACGGGTGTTTTCGCATTTCGCCCCCATCGATATGCGGCCGCCGCGGCCGGGATTCGATCCCGCGACTTCGTGCTCAGCAGCCTAACACCATAGCCACTGAGCAACCATGGCGGGTCATTCTTATATTCAACTTAAACAAAGACCAATGGCGGTATAAATACTAACTCTGTTGCGCAGACCACGCCACGTTTACGTCTCATGCGTTAACTCATGCGTCAACTATCGAACGACTTGGGTCAAGTCACGAGTGCATCTCTCCCTGACGAAGCGGCAGTCACAACGGCTGCATATAAGACACGTATTTTCCTTCGCTCTTGGGAAACGATATACCGACCACGTTCGAGGTCACGCACGGGACCTATTCGAAGAGAAATCCTCACCGTGCGTTGGTTGAGCTTCCGGCCCGGCATGCTCCGAGTACCCGTCGAAGCGATCGAAGCTGCGTCTCTTGCCGATCCCCGTTCTCGTTAGCGAAGTGTTCTAGGCGATCGGTAGTCAGATCTCCGTACCCTCCTCGGATTTCGCCTTACACCTGGAACAGCCGACGCAGCCAGCGTGAGTGAGCGCTCCTAATCAATAGGATGCGTCCACGCTCCTTCAATGGCCACGTCAGAAGAACTCTGGCGGGTGGGGCGCTCGAGGCGAGCGCGACCGCCGCAGGCCCCTCGACGCGCATGCGCGCCCCGCGGGTCTCCAGAGACGCGCAATTAGCAGCGCAAAAGACGACGAAGTCAAATGGCCTCGCGAAGCTCGCACACCATCCCTTCTATCGGCTCTGCCGGAGCGCGGCTTGTCGCAGCGTCTGGCATAAGCCTTGGGACGCTCGCACAAGAGCAGCTGAGCGCATATACGACACCGCGTGCCATTGTCCTGAGCGGAAGGTATAGGAATGAAGCTAAATTCAACGCTCCCCGCGTTCTGTGACGCCTTCAGCGCGTTGCTAAACATCTTATCGCATTTATTGCCTCGCCTTTTGGCGAAAGTGCCTTTTACAGCAAAGCTGTTCACGCGTACCCTGTGCCTTCGTGGTCGGGCTTCGCTTAAAGGGGGCGACTAGACCTAGCGGGAAAGGAAGAGCTCAGCAGGGGGAAAGGGCTTGTAGTTGCCCCTTTCCCCCTGTGAGAATCCTAAGTCACAAGCGAATCATCTTATACGGTTGTCACACGGTGCATGTTCGGCGATCAAGGCAGATCGGCATCGTATTTATCGACAATGGATCCCACCTTGGCGCGAAAGAAACAAATGTTGTGCTCGCGGTTTTCGCCATTGAAACGCGATAGTAGGAGCGCGTGGCTGCCGGCACTCCTTGCGCCAGCAAGAAGAGCTGGCAGCCACGGCAATCGTCAGACCAATCCGACCAATCATCGAAACGATTGCAGCACCCGCATCTCCAGATGTGGGCCTTGCGCCCAATACACGGAGCTTCGGATTAGTTGTTCCGCACATTCCAACCCAGCTACAACTATGAGGAAACCACGAGTAGCGCGCATTCCCGAGGAAGAGGCTGCCTACAGCGAGCGTCAGCGGGAGTTGGCTCGCGAACGGGCTCATCGTCATAGGGCCGACCCCGAGCTGCGTGCCAGACAGATGTCCAGTTTAAACGGCACTGTTCCTAAAGCATGCTCATCGCGCGAAGCACACAAAAGCGAAAATGTGGTGAAACAATCGTGAAACGAAAAATTTACGACATAAAACTGCTTACGAAGTTTGTCATGCATGGTGTAACATTCGGTGCAACTAACACAGCTTCCCTGTTTGACCATCTTCACGGACTGGAAGAGAAGGTGATTTTTCGTTTTTTCTTGGCTGTTATTCTCGCTGAAACGCTCCAGCTACGGTGGGTTGGATGGCTCATCAGACACAGAAACGAGACCCTGGCCTCAGCGCGCACAATACTCCCGCGCGCTGAAAAGCAGGAGGGGGGGATATTCAGTAAGAGTCCGCCTAGTGGACCGTCCATGTCGTCTGATGCTGATTGGATGCAGCTGTATGAGAGAGGAGGAGACGAGCGGCCCTAGCGAATCAGCAACGACCGAAATAGACAGTCCACTGGGTGGACTCTTACAGAATACCTCTCCAGCAATGTCGCACCGTGCACGTCCTCGAAACAGCGTTCCTCTGCAGAACAGGACGCACTTTACAATCGAGCACAGGCACGTGAACGCAGAATACAAATGCGTTTTGCAACGCGGAATATGTATAACGAGACGCTCGCAACATATTTCTAAATAATTACGCGCAGAGTTTACATGACGTTACCAGCCGTGCTACTAAATAGTGACCGAGTGAGGAAATGTGTAACACTCCATAAGGAGACTTGAACAGCCGACAGTCCCGGACTGTGCGAGGTATTACTTACGCAACGCTAATTGGCTGAAAGCGCCACCTTGGGCTGTCCGGAACTATCAGTGAAGAATAATCGAAGAGGTACACTGTTCTGTCTCCAGCACCTGTCGGGAAAATCCATTTCCACCTTCGTTTCCTCTCAGAAACGGGTAGCTGGCGACGCCAAAGGAGATCAAACACCAAAATCTTGGGTATTTGTTTAATATTACACAGCATTTAGGAGGCCACAATGATGGCCGGCATAAGTGCGATCGTGTACGCAATAATGAAGTGTCACTCAATTTCTGCCTCACAATTTCTCGTTTCAATATTCCCGCCAGCAGGGGTAAATAACCTTTTGAGTGACGTGAATGCTAAGCGCACGACGTCCCGGAGGTCCGGTGAACTAACAAAGCATTGAGGATAGCAAATCGACGCGTCATGGAGCATGGAAAATATA
Organism: Dermacentor albipictus; assembly: GCF_038994185.2. NCBI lineage: Eukaryota > Metazoa > Arthropoda > Arachnida > Ixodida > Ixodidae > Dermacentor > Dermacentor albipictus. The sequence continues at coordinate 111,109,115 of NC_091828.1, forward strand.
GGAAGGCGCATTACGTCACGAAGCGAGCATTGCCAAGCGAACGCTCCGTGTAGCCCACGGTGTAAGAGAAGCCACAGTGGTAGTCCAACACGTGGCCTCTTGCATCGAGATCAGGGAGCAAAAATGGATATTTGCCGATACCTTTGGTTTCCAGTAGCTACACCAGTAGTTTTATTCGGTGCGCGTTTGTTAGGCTGTGCCTGCTGAGCGGGAACGCTAAAACCAACCGCGCATTTGGGCGTGCGATGACGTGTTGGGCCTCTAGGTTGGCTTCAATCGCGTTGCGGTATGCTCCGCTCCCTCCTGTATATTTCCTTCCTCCATGTGGCTCGTCGTCGTTGTCTCAATTTTTCACGTGCGCCCATGCTTATAGATGCCGGAACTGCATAGGTGGTAAAGGCGCGTTTTCGTCTTCCAGCCGTGCTTTGGTAAAATCACGTGCATCCGCTCTGGAAATGCGTCTCCATCAGCGTCTCTACCAGGGTCTTTAACGTCAGACTATTTTACTCTCAACAATGACGTTTCTATTATGGCTATCGCGACGAATCCGGTAAGGGGCGCCGCGTTTCATTTCTGCTCATGAAAATTGAAATGCATATACCCATAGAGAAAGAAAAATACAATTCTCTTTCTCTATGATATACCTTTCACGGGTCTGCTGTGGATCATGCTTCGTAAAGGCTGTCCCCGTTGGTGGGCCAAGCTTATGATAATGACAATTTACTTTAACCTCCGTATTCACAAATGCAACTTAAGTTGAGGCTCATGCTTGACTTGATATCAACGATGCCTGGTGCGAACACGCCGAAGACGCTCGTTGCGTTTCTTTTGGTGCGTTGACGACAGGCGTCTGTTGTGTCGGCAGCGGCAGGCGGCGGGGGCCCGGCGTCCGGCGAGCGCGCGGCGAGCGCCCGACGACGCCGACGCGAGCGAGGGAGGCGCACAGACAACCGCTCTAGTTGAAACCAGACAAAGGACTTGGCCGGATAGCGGCCGTTTATTGCACGAAGACTTCACTTGCCAGATGTCACCTCCTCATTGGTCAATGTCCGACACGTGACCGAAGGGGGTGCGCCATCTAGCTAGACTAGGCCAGAACATGAATGAACAGTCCACAGGAGATCTCTCAGAGGGAGACACTATACCACATCATCCCCCCTGGAAAACAGAGTAACCATTCAGTGAAACGCGCACACAACGCACACGTACTTAAGTCCAAGAATAATTTTTGTTCGTCCCCCCAAGTTCACACACACGCGCACCAGTCTTGGGGCACAAGAACACAGACAGTCATTGAGGAGTTTCCGGTGCGTTTGGCACTTCACAAAGAAATATGCAGGTGTCACACGGCACTGCAGACAAACCAGCACAAAACCCGACAAGCAACACTGGGCACAAGTCTCACTGCACCGCACCGAAGAAAACACATTGTACAACTGTGCTGAACGGAACAACACGTGACCTGTCTCTGTAATGTCTCTGTAAAACGTGGACATGGCGGCACAAATAACGCGTTCCTAAAGTAAAATCTTCATAAAAGGTTTTCATTCACGCATATTAAATCTTCCAGTGACGTTTGCTCACCTACGATGCATAACCATGCAAGCGAAGAAAAGCAAGAACAGATGACAAACTGTTTCAAAGCGAGCGCGAATCTTGTTGTCTCTTCTCCAACTTTAGCAGCCCGCTGATCCTTCTTACGTTCCATATAATTGTACATGCAATAACATAACATAACCGTCGGAACGCGTTATGTGCGATGCTTGCACTACAGCTGCACTCCTCTTTCGTGCTTGTCTACGAACACTCGGCGCCCTCTAGCGCCGCCACCGCAAAGCTTAGGGTGGCCTCCGAAATGCATGGCGCACCGGCGCATGCATTTCGGAGGATTGAGTCATGCGGTAACCAGGCTCCTCCCTCGCGCTTCTTTATGGACACGCTGCGCCATCTATAGGCATTGCCGAGAAGTCCGCGTGTAGCCTCCGAGACGAGAAGCGCGGCGCACCGGTTCTGGCGACCGCTGAGAATTGTTCCCTCAATTGCCACACGCTCAGTGGAACATTCATTCAGAGGAACATATTTCATTTCTCTGTATCATAAAATATCATAAAGATGTCTGCGGAATAAAACATCCAAGCTATTGTCTCTAGTGCCTTCACGAGTGGATTACTTGCATTTCCAAAAGCTTCTTTTCTCTCCATTGCAAAAACAGACATGAATTATTGATTGACTCATTGACTGAATCTTTTATTGAATTTTTGATTCAGCCGTACGTCGAAGCCATAGGGACTTGCCCTGTCTTCTATGAAAATGGTTGAAAGCTCTGCTCTGCTGACGGTGACTGCCAGCCTGCAAGAAAATATTCAGAAAAGGTACGGAGGCATTATTACCAAGACATCTGAGGGAGCAACATTTATGTAAACTGGTTATGTGTACTCTGATGTACAAAATAAAAAGCTGGCTTTATCGCCACCATTCATTCATTCATTTTACTCAATTACAGGAAATCATTATCCAGTTAATTTCTACACATATATGCATTCATTAGTCCAGTATTTATTTAGATATTTATGAACAGACCAATGCGAGCGCTATGTTTCAAACCCAAGCCACAATGTTTTCAAAACGTCACAATATTGACAAGCCATATGACCACCTTCTGCACCATGACATCATGTTATACATACCTCACGCAGATCGAAACCCTCACTTGATTCTGGAAAACCAATCACAGCAACATGTTCGGAGCGCCATGAGGCTTGCCAGCATGGGTTATATAGTTTAGGTCGATGACTTTCGTTTAAGATTCAAGATGAAAACTACAAATTGTCATGCGGCCTCTCTGCTTTCACAGGCACACACACACACACACAACACACTATTGGCAAAGGCAACACAAGACTCAAGCGTCAAGTTAGTTTGCTCAGTTTTCTCATTTACATCATTTTTTATTTCTGTTCATACCGTTTGAAACATCCCAATGAAGTAGCAAGCCCTGCGTAACTTTGCTGGCAACTTCGTTTTTCTTTTTTTTTTGTTAAAGACTTCTCTTTTATCCACGTGCAAACAGGCTTAAAAAGCAACATTATGTAAGCTGTGTAATTAGTGGCAAACCAAAGCAGCAGCTTAATGAATATAATTGAAAAGCAGTGAAACAATACAAAGAAAAAAGTACTGTTTGCTTTGTCCTCCCAGGTGTGATTGAAAGACAGCCCATGTTATTACAGACGATATGCCATGCATAAAAGTTGTCAGATTTGCATGATTCGCAATAATGGAAGCGTGGGATAGACATTGTAACATGTTCCGTTTGTTATTGCGGACTATGTAGACTTAACAGTTTTAAAATCTAACTTGGACTTCCATGGCCTGCAGTATCTTGGGAAATAAAAATATGGTATCTAGCAAAATTATTCTTAGGTTCATAAATAGCTAGCCATTGGGAAACTGACAATTCATGGTAGGCTCCCGCCCATATACCTAAGGAAATTTGTAACAAATCTTCCTGCTGTTCATGTTGCAGCGGAATGACCCTTTTTTGTTATCCATCGTTTTTTTTTTTGCTTATAGGTATTCATATTCACATTCCTCCTAATGCAGTAGACGAGCTGACCTTTCATCCCCCCCCCCAGAAAAATAAAAGGATGATAAAAACCCCCTCGTACAGTTTTCACATAGATCGGCTCGAGGCTGCAGAACGTCCGCTATCTTCAGGAAACGGCGGATGTGTAGCCAGCACTCGTGGTTCAGGTCACAGAGCTGACGCCTGGCACCAGGATCTGCGAGGCATTCCACCGTCTCCTTGACGACGCTGGTCATTCGCATGAACTCCTCGAGGCTCAAATGGCCAACACGAAGCAGGGCACTGCTGATCATCCCCTTGGCGGCGACCTTGGTGACGTCAGCACCTTCACTCACCATTTCGAGCAGACGAGGATGGTCGTGCATCAGCTCGATTGAACGAGCGGCTTCGACGCCATCTTCCTCGCGTAACACGAACTGAGCTGCCGCAAGGACAGCGGAGGCATTCCGTCTGGTCGCTTCCTGCATGTCGAAAAAATGAGCCGTTGTGGGGTTTAAAGCCGAAGAAACGTCGATGAGTTTGCAAAGCGACAAAAGTTCCAAGCGCTTTACTTGTATCAGAGTGTGTGCGCGAAAATGTAAAGAAATCTCAATGAGCTCCGCTCGAAAAGCGGTAACGCAGCTCCAGAATCAGAGCATATTGAAAATCGCGAATAAGAAATCTCAGCAACATGTGATAAACATTCTACTGTAAAGCGTAAACGACTGCAACCGTAAGATTTCGAATACAGTAATCTGTTACGCAAGCATCACAGGAGACTTCTGTTATGGGGTGCACGAGGATATTGGCTTGAAAATAGGAACGAGTTTACGCGGAAAAAAAATACTTGTTCGCTGTATTTCTTCTTTTTTTGAGGGTGTGCGAATGCGTAGGCGTCAGATTTCTCATGTGCGATGCCAGATCTGAAGGCCACAGTGAGTCCAATATGCCTCGTTGTAAATGGAAAGGACTACTATAGAAAGCATCTGCCAGTTCGATAGTTTATAGGGCAGTGCGAAAAATCGTACGCGCCTCACACTGGAGGACCTCTCACCCAGCCCCACAAAAGTGGGTTTTTGCTTGGTGGGTTTACCCTTGGTAATATTCATTGCAAGTACACGTTAGTCTGGTTGTCTAGCTAAGTGGCGCCTTTTAGACAGTCGTTTGGGGCGCTGTTCATCTGTTTCCTGGGTGATTCGTTTCCTCTTCATCTCGTTCCGATGTCGATTCCAGGCCTCCTCCTGCTTATCAGAATGGTCGCCGTCCATCCTGCTGCCTCAATTGTGGTTGCGGCGCACGCGAGCTCTCCCTTTCAATCCTCCGACATGTTATCAGGTATGCGACTCAGCTGGCGATGCGAACGGAGTTGAGCGCAACGACGAGGACCGCGGTGTGACGTCATACCACATGGCGGCGCGGAAAGGCGCGGCGCTGCGCAGCGGCGGAACAGCTGTGTTCGGTGCTACTAGCGGCGCATGCACAATAGTGAATAGGGAGCGAGATAGAAAAATATCCACGGCGAGGCATGCCTTGTGACGTCATGTGCTTCCTCGGAGCACCGCCATGGCGAAATCGCAAGTTCGCGGCCAGTAAAGCTTTCGCTTTAAAAGTGATTCGCCACGTCTTATAGGGCGGCGACTCCCACCTGCAGGAAATAGTCGCCGCTAGAGGAAGAGAGTGAGAACAACGACAATGGAGAGGACCTCGCAAACCAGGTGCAGACGTAGCAGACGAACATGCAACACGAAGCTCGCACGCCAGCGAGCGCGCTGGCATGCTTACATCACAGTTTTGCGCGTTCACGTGCCCAGTTTTGTCTACATTATTTCCTTGGTCCATCTCGTTGCTCTCTGAAACCGAAACATGAACTGGTCGCTACAAACAAGACATCCAATGATTACTGTGATGCTCTTAAGCAAATGATGTTTCGTGCCGTGAATATTGGGTCATTAGCTACTTATTGCAGCAGGAAAAAAAAGATCGAAAATTTTTCTTTCGGTACTTCTTTAACGCGTACACAGCTAATAAACATTTAAATTAGCAAAATTCGACACAGATTTTAAGAAATATTACTAGAGAAAACTAAGGCGCTGTTACCATTTAGCTTCCCCTGGGAATGATGTTAAATATCCGCATTTGTCAATTTGTGTTCACATGTGGCTTCTACCAACCTTGCGGCGTAATCTGTGATGCTATTTCCTAAGTTTCTCTGCGCTCACTTTTCTCCAACCCAGCATAGCAATTAGTCCCTGCAGATGCGCGTAATCATTGGAAATTGTTGCACTCATGGCGCATTGTGCTGATCGATATGGTCAGTTTAGGAAATCCCAAAACCGTTCCAAGCCACAAGTATGAAGCTTATAGGTCGCATCCGTACAACTGTCTGTCATTCCCAAGCTGCTGGAGTAGCCACATTCGCAGCAAGACTAGATACGCGCACTGCACTACTGGTACACTATAATAGTGCTCTACTACTACTGCACTAGTGCACACGTAGCACAAGAGTTCTTTCTGGCGATTGGCGCAGAAAAACACTACATGGCTGGTACTACAACTCGACTTTCTACACTAGCTAATCACTTAACTGACGATCGCAAACAATTCAACAAAAGATAGCTCTGAGTCATACCAATATGTCGTCCAGTGCGATGTTTTTCTTGATGTATACTCCCGTCCAGGCCTCGGCCCAGTGCACCAAACATCTGTTCGGCTGTCCATACACATCACTATGCCCGGTACTGAAGATACAGGCGGGAGTCATGGCGAATTCTGTGAGGCGGAGACTCTTGCTAGCACTATGCGCGAGCCACTTGAAGTCATCGTCGGACAGCAGTACTCCCTTGACGTTGACCCTGACAAGTTTGAGGTTGGAGGCCAGCGCTCTCACTAGTTCCGACTGCACCTCACGAGTCTCTTTTGCCAGATGGGTAAAAAGGTAACCGAGGTTTATGTCTACATCAGTAAGCGTGGACGGAGCTCTTATACATGCCGCCAAGGCGGAGAACACACTGCGATCGAAATGATAGCACTTAACCCGGAGCGACGTTATGTGAGAGCAGCCACCGACCGCTTCTAGAGCTGAGATAACTGGCTGCCAATTGAGCTCGCCATTGTCGCAATAATGCCTCGCGCTGATGGTTGCGCTGCTGATTTGCGGGCATTGCTGCAGACATTCTTCGTTGCGCATGTAAGCCCCGTGGATGACCACTCGGTCTTTCAGTCCTCGCTCCTGGATGGTGGTGCAGACCCTGTCCGGCCGGTCGATTGCGGGCAAGGAGAGAACGACCACCGACTTCAGAGCGTCCGTTTCTGCAACTGCGCCTAAGAAGGCCTGGCACTCAGCTTCGCCGAAGCCCCGCAAGTCGATGCAGAGCTTGCTGAGTGGCAAGTTCGGTCTCCGCAGGGCTGCAAGCCAGGGCTTCATGCATTGCGCGGCTTTGGGATCTGGAAGCTGGACAGTAGGGTTCCAGAATGTGGCATGGAATTCGTAGAACGCCGAAGGTAACCTCAGACTGCGCAGTGTGGCGCTCCGAAGGACCACTTCGGCGAAGAGGCTGACCGCACCCACGCTGGCAAACACACATAGAAAACACGTATTAGCTGAACGATATTTGAACTCAAGGGGGAAAACAAAACGAGAAAATCAATGAACAGCAAGACTACTGTACAAACTCACATTACGTACTCAAATTGCTGTTCTTTACCGCGAAGAAGAATCGCAACCAATGTCATCCGCAAAGGACGTTCAAGGTGTCCACTATGCTTTAGGTCTGCGAAATCTATGTTACAGCAAGTGCCGATTGACAGTGACCACAGGATCTACAAGCTCTTCATGCTGGACACACTGGTCATAGAAGCCTCAAAGTGAGGTATGGCATGTTATTAACCATGCACTGCCCAAACCCAGTTCGAGAAGAAAAGCTGTATCAATTTCCACATTTTCGTTCTTCTCCATGAAGAGTACACATGTAAAAAAAGGTGATTATACGTGTAATAGAATTCGATGGAAGACGATGTTTTTATGGGTAATTTTTGACTAAGGAATGGGGGTTAGAATGGCCTTATTTTGTTTTTAATACCATGCGGATGTGACAGTATTTGATCGGCGTCAACTAGAAGTACAATTGCCTAACAAACGTTTGTAAACAGTTATTATCAATATCCTCATCATCGCCAGCCCCTCCCCAGGGGCATATAGATTTACGCTATATTTCTTTCTGGATGGGCCTGCAAAAGAGGTATTTCGCCAAGGAATATATATATATATATATATATATATATATATATATATATATATATATATATATATAGATAGATAGATAGATATCAATTGAGCTACAATGGCGCCGTTTCCCCAACCACTTTCTTGGGTATTTATGTTTCCTAGTAGAACCCTGGGAGTGTTCGCCAGTGCCACCACTCACACACCTTGGCGGCGGACGTGGAACGTCCTTCTCTGCCGCAGGCGTCACGAGCAGTTAATTTTTTCGGATGAAGGAAACTGGTCAATAAACCCACACATGCTCCCTGAAGGCATCAATGTTGCCGGACTCGAGACCGTCGTTATGTATTAAACGAGAAGAAAGGGAGTTAACCAAGGGGACCAATTTTTCTAAGTCATATCATAAGAAGCAAACAAACACTGACACCGAAGACAACATGCGTTAAGTGTGCCCTGGTAAAATGAAAATTTCAGGTATCAAATTCACAGTAGCGCAAATCGTATCCACGTGTATCCACGTATCCAAGTGTCCTATCGCGCGATACGATACATCGGATACTACAAAGTTACGATGTACCGTAAATCTCTCGCTTCACTGGGGCCCGCTGTGGGGGTCATTGCCCCGTGCTATTTCATGGAACCGAGATGGCTGCCCTACTGGGGCGCCTACACTGCCACTCAAACCTGCTCTTACTTTTGCATGACTCTCCGTTCTCAACTTGTCAACGCGTGTATTCGTAGCCTCGGCTGACAAGGGAAGTCCCGGGAGTACTGTTGTGAAATGCCTGAATGATATATTGTCGACCCATAATACAGTGCCAACTATACTTACAGTTCTGGAGTCATCAGAGCGATGTCCGCAGTCAGCTCCTCCAAAAAAGTCATATTGCACAACGCATTGATCAGTTCTCGCAATACCAAGTCCCTGTCGGAATAGCCACTCGATTTTAGCGTCAATTTTCGCAGCACTGAATCTTCTTTCGCAAGGTAGCTGGCGAAGAGTGCGTTGGAAGCTTCGTCGCGGTAGCCGAACACGCTTTGTCCGACGCGCAGGTCAGTGATAGTTTTGTTTCTTATGAGAGCACGAATGAGCGAACTCGCCTCACTAGGGGACATCGAAAGTTCTGCCACGTCGAGAGTCGTCAGGTGATGCCTGTCTAGATCCAGTGATGTCCCAAACAAACTTATCTTGATTCGCTGTTCCTTCTCGAAATCATGAACCTTGAAAGCAAGACTCTCGAGATGCCAGAAAGACTGGATCACCTCGCATAGGAAAGCTGCGTTGTCTGCTCGAATGTATGTGCCGCAGACGGCAATGCTTTTCAAAGAACAATTACGTTTTACAACAGAAAGCAACGAATGGCGATGCTTCGAGTTCGCGTTGAATTCTATCGCTGTAATGCAGCGATGCTCGGCCACTAGACGTTCAACAAGATCCAGAGGCTTCAATCTGCGCAAGTCTTCGTCTAAGCAGGACAGGAGATGCCCGCAGGTGCCTGCCTCGACGACGGCTATAAGGGCGTCGCCCCTGGTCTTTCCTCGCCTGTCTTCCCGAAGCTCAAGGCAGGCGTCTAGAAGGATTTGGTTTAAGCCACGACGGTGCTCCAGTAAGCGACAGCTTTCCCCGCCCGTCTTTGTGCATGGGATGTTCTGGGCGTGCCATTCCAGGCGGCTTTTGTCGGTTGCAGGCCTGGTGATGATGGCCTCTTTTACATGCCATGCTTTAGACATGATTCACCAGCCCGCTCACTAGCGAAATACAGTGCGGCCACGTGACTTTATATCCCTCAGTCGTCTGCCGCAAGACCTGCACGTAGAAAGAAAAGGGGTGCAACAGTGTCAGAGCATAAATTATAAACCTCGTGCAAGCGGTCTTGCGCCTGACAGCGCCAAGCGACGCGAAGGAGATGGCTGTCATGTTCGCTTGTCTCCCACAAGTCGTGCCCCATGCCTGCGATGACTTCTAGCGACGTCTCCCGGTGTGTCCGGTATGAGCGCAGCAATATAGGCACCAAAACTAGCGTGACGCGTGCTTGATTAAGTTAAGTTGATGTATTTTACTGCGAAAAGCAGTATAAAATATTTCTGAGGGTATTGCAGCAAGTTCGTATCCTTGCACGTATAAAAATTCTATTCTTTGTTTCTTCCGTGCCACCATCGGTAGTATTTGAGGAAAGTACTGCATCAAGTTCCCGCTTTGCGCTATTGGCTAGTTGCTCATAGCACTTCCGGGAGTAAAGCCACGAATTAAGACCGACAAACAGACCGAGCGATCTGCACAAGCGACGGCCCTTTCCGTCGCTCGAAGACGCCACTGGTCGCAGTCGCGCACAAGATCGCTCTCATGCAGTTTAGACTTAAACAAACAATTCTGAGTAAAAAACTGTAAACGCGCTTCGGTATAGGCATTTCCCTTCTTTCGAAAGGCGTGTGGCTTGCGAAAAAAGCCTATAATGACGCCAGTTCTCTCTCATATATATGAAAGACGTAAAGCACTAGGACGGCAGCCGACTAAGAATACATTTTTCACAGTTTTGCCGAGTGAGACCAAGCTGCTGCGGGTTATTCAGCGATGACTTCACTATGTTTGCTCTACTATTCCTACCGTGGTGCTGAAACTGTCCTAAAACCAAAGAAAGCTGAGCAAGTTGATAATGTTATCTTGGTATTAAAGGGCTAGTACAAAGTACGCATTTGTCTTGTGATATTTAGGACTGGTTAAACGCGCATGGACAAGGAGGTTGAGTGAGTGGTTGAGTGAGGAGGTTGAGCACTGAACGTACTTAACATATTGTAACCGTGATTATAGGCCCTTTCCGAAGAGAGCCTTTGTAGTCGAAATTACTGCTTCTGGTCTTTTCTAAACGAACGATGAGTGAATTGCACGCATATTACAATAAAGCCTGGAACAACGCTAGACAGCACTGAGAGATGTCAGCTTATGTTCTATCTTTTGTTTTCATCCCACTCAGAAACATATTCAAAATTTATATCTAAAAGCATAATGCGAAGGCTCTCGCCTTTCAATGTGTAGGATAAAATTGTAATAGGAAATTGCGATGATAGCGCCAATCTTTATAGTATAATGCGCTGCACGGAAGCCGGGCAGTTTTGCGAAGGCGAGCGCATTTTCTCGCACGAATCGCTGTACCCCGGCGGCCACCAGGCGACCTCGCAGCTGGCAGAAAGAATGCCGCACAAGTTTTCACGAGCGCTGATATTAAAGGATGCTTTCGGGTAAGAGAGATGCTACCCTCTCCTTCTTTCTCCTCGGCGCAGCCACTTCGCGCCCGTTCACATCGGGATCAAGTTTTCTGAAAAACTCCGTACATAGGATGTCTCGCGACTCGTTCACCTTCAACCTTCAATTTCACCTGCAACCTATGCACATTGCCTCGGTAGCCGAGATGGCAAACAAAACACTCGAAACAAACAAAAATTTGTTGTGACAACCGACAACCTTCGTCGTTTAATGCGTGCAGCCACGTTCTTGTGAAAGAGGGGCGGTTAACGCCCCACAAGTGGACATCGCGGTTAGGTATACAAACACCGTGACGTCATTGAATCGCGACTCTCGAAACTGCGCGCGCCTGTCTCGCCGTGTTCGTCCTTAACCGAAATAAATCATTATTCTGTGCAAGGCGGTCGTTATCTCAAATTTTATTATTTCATGACTCTTACTACGTAAGTAGCCGCATTTTAAGAACTTTTAAGACCTGCTTATCACTTGACGCCCGGAGTTGTGATAGGGATGACATCGCATACAGCTTTCAATGTACGCAACGCGTCCGCTTGAGTACGCTCAACGAGAAGCTGGGTTGCAACGTATTTCGCAGCTGCTTAAGGAAGAAAATTTGCCCCACCTTAACCATTCTGCGTCCACTAGGAAGCGCAAGCACTGACACTCGATTTTGAGGCAGAGAATGTGGTTCGAGTGCGACGCCTTTGTTGCATTAGCTAGCATCAAATTTTTCACCTACTTCGTTAAAGGACAAGGACACTCATCTCGTAAGCGAACGTTTTGGCTGATCTGTCTATACAACCTCAAAGGGGTTTATATAAACAAATCGGTAGTCTCACTGAGCAATCGCTCCTACACACCTCGTGTTGGTGTATCGCAGGGCACATGAAAAATAAACGCTATGAAAAAAACTGTTGCCATGACCTTGACGCAGAAACGACACCCGTTAAACACTCCATACTTAGTCGGTGGACAAATTTTACACATAGTGACAACCTACAAACACTTGTGTGTAGTTATCACTTTGGACTCGAAGTGGAATGACACGTGTCTTTGGTGGGAAAGAAAGCCGCGCAGAACCTTGGTTACAATGGGGCGTTGCTTGAGAAATTCACCACGCGAGACAAAAGTACTGCCTTTCAAAGCTTTCGTCCATCTGGTACCCGAGTATAGGTCCATCGTATGGGATCGACGTAACCAAGTTAACATAAAAAATGGAGAGAAAGAATTCAAAGAAGTGCGATAAGATTTGTATTCAATTCATTTAGCCGCTATGCATCATGAAGTGCGATGATGTCCCTAACCATTAAGGAATGGAATTTTATTTCTGCTGCAGCGGTTACCGACAACACCACAGATTCCTTCTTAAAACTGTTTAATGAAACTGTACAATTTTCTTTCTTTTGTTTCAGCCTGTCCTTCCGCGTGATTGCCCTCATGTGTTTTCTGATGCGTCGGCCACGGCTAAGCATTTTTACAAACCTAATTGCATTATGTTTTTCTGACCGGATGAACGTTTTGAAACGGCTTGACACGTGTAATATAAATATTATATTATTCTATTTCTCTGTCTCTTAATGTTCGTAAACTTAGAGCTAAGAGCGCTAAGACCAGTTCGCATTTGTTTAGACATTTTTCAAGCTGCTAGCGCTAAATATCGCGTTTCCCTATGTGACACGCTGTTCATGTTTTGCTCTCTATTTTTTTTGCCCACTGAGTGGTATTTCATTCTGCTCAAGCTTCGCACCTTGTACTCAATGCATTGCTCCTGCTATCTGTAACCACTCCTACTTAAAGACTCTCATCAGGGGCGGACAGTACTCTTCGAATAAATAAAATAAACAAAAAATAATACTATAGAAAGAAAGTTTTGCGCAGGATTTGTTCTTAAAAGCAGAGTAATCTTTGAATATGTACTGTAGACCTAGCACTGTCACCATAAAGTTTTCGTCAATGCTGATTCCGGTGTGGTCAAGAACATGGTTATAATTTTTGTTGGAATATCATGCACCGAAAAAACGCAATCTCTTCACTCACCTTCTGTTGCCTGGCTGCTTAAGCGCGGTCTGGCATTCCTGCACGTAGTAGCTTCCCCCGTCGACAACTGATGCGCCCGTCAAAAAAACCCCGGGGACTTGTGTCTGTAGAGGAATGGGAGAGAGGACCCCTTCCTCTATCTGCCACTGTAAAAAGTTGCCCCCTTCGTAGAAAGTGCTTGACATTCCAGTGAGAATTTCCCGTGACCAGTACAAAGGCGGCCAGTTACACTCGCCTGTCTGCCCCCTGCCTCGTATCTTTGGCTTTTTTTTTTACTCTTACCATTTTTCTGAACTACTCATTCACTCTACGTGGGAGGGGGGAGGAGAGGGAATATGATTCGGTTGTGCTCAGAGTCACGTTCCCCATAGAATCAGAAAGCATATGCCAATTTGCATTTTTTTTTCACGGTGCCACAGGCATGCACACTACCCCAGCAGATTCCTCACAAAACTTTTAGGAAGGGACGCGCGCATGGGCCACGCTGCTCAATCTTGGGAAATTGTAGCAGACGTGCCCGACTGCTTAAGAAAAACAATAAGCGTTAGGCCAGTACCTAAGAACATGGACCCCAACCTCCACGAGAGCAGAAGGCAGGCGCGAGCCGAATACGTGGAAAAGACATTCGCGCTACTAGAGAACACGGTGTACGCGGATGCTGGGCCACACCCACACTATACCATGTCACATGGGAATGTAAACACAATAAATCATTCCACCAACACAATAACCCGAGTGCGGAGCAATGGGAGAGTCGGCATACCAGCTGCGAGCTCACGGCCCAAAGGGCCTTAGTGCAGCACGCTAGTGAGGTAGCTAGGCTCAGTGGAGCCCTGGAATAGGGGCCCACCCTTGCTGGAAGAGGCTCCAAGTCACCGGCGCCCAAGACGACCGAGACCTCGAGACGCTAAATCCTTGAAGGAACCAAAATAAAGTTTCTCTCTCTCTCTCTCTCTCTCTCCCGGTAAAAAAAAAAAATATAGTGCTCTAACGCGCACTGCTGCATACATTCGCGTACGCGTTGAAACTCTGCAGATACTAGACCACATGGCATGTCCTCTATGACGCTCCACAGCTGGTAGCTCGACGGCGGTGTGGTGCCGAGAACGTGCGGAGCGTAAAACTGCAGCTCGCCTTCAAAGCTGAAAGCATCTAGGGCTTGGACCGCACTACTGAGTGGACCGGACAGTACCGACAGCCGCGTAGTTACCGCATTTCATTGATAAATTGCAAATTTTATGAAAAACACTCGACACTTCAAAAACTGCAAGAAGACTACGTTGCTGACGTTGTCCTCTTGCAGCGTCAGCGCTCACCTGCTCGGGGTGGCAACGAGCGCCTGACTTCGCGCGCGCGATAACACTGTGTCGATACGATGACCGATAAGACGCTCAGCTCACGCCAACGATTGCCCGCTGATTCAGCACGTGCAGTGTCTCGCTGAAACCATTTAATCACACCAGGCCGAATTATCGTACTGCTTCGGACTGTGTTCTCGTAGGCACCGACAAAACCAGCGTGCCGACGATCGTTCGACCGAATCTCGCGTGACCGGACGTCCAACCGAAAACGCTATAGCCACAGTGCCTTCGCTTGCGCATGCAGGGTGTGCCACGTGACTTTAGTCAAACTTTGGAAATATGCAAATTTATATATTTTATTGTCACACACTGCAGCCCCTGGTGGGGCTATAGCCGCAGGGGATAATGCAATATAATGCAAAATAAAAGAAATACAACAGGTAACAAAGAAAGAAAGTTAAGCGCAATGTTGAGGGAGCACAGACAAGAATTCGTTATGGGAGAGAACAGTTGGTTCTTGGTAGCGAATTCCAAGTTTCAATCCTTTGAGGGAAAAAGCTATACTTAAAGAGTGCGCGCAAGAAAAGTGTATATTGTTAAGCGCGTCATGTCTCCTACTAAAAGAGATTTTTGCAAAGGTCATGTATTCGTTACTGGAGAGGTGACAAAACGAATGAATAATGGCGTGAAAAAATTTTGAAGAATTAACATGTTGCTGTTCGGCTAGGGATGTTAGGTTGGGTGGAAATATGGCTGACGATGGTGAGAACTGATGGTCATAACGTCGGTAGATAAATCTAATGGCTTTCCTTTGGACGGCTTCAACTTTGTCTATTTCGTACAGCTTGTAGGGAATCCTAAACGATGCTACCATACTCAAGTATAAGGCGAACAACTGTTTTATATAACAGTAATTTAGTGTCGCGCGGAGAATTAGGCAGCGTATGACGTAAATAACCAAGTTTTTGTAGAGCATTAGTCGTAATGGAATCATTGTGCTTTGACCAGGACAAGTTAGTGGTGAAAGTAGCACCAATATATTTATATTCAGAAACGCGTTGAATGACATTCCCATTAAATGCGAAGCTGAAAAGGAACCGGCTAGCTTTATTAGAGAAATACATTACGATAGTCTCACGGAAGTTAATATTCATTTGCCATGTTTCACATCATTTGAAAAGTTTGACGAATAATTCAGTAAGGCCAACATGACAAAAGGGAGATGAAATGACGTCATATAATACGCAGTCGTCTGCATAAATTCGGGTTTTAGATATCTCATGTGGTACATCATTATTATATATTAAGAAAAGAAGAGCACCGAGGACCGATCCTTGAGGGACGCCAGATGACACATCCCCCACCGAGGAATTCATCGAGCATACGAATTGAGAGTGGTGAGAAAAAAAAAAAACTCTCTGTCCAGTTCCCTAATTGAGTGTTGTTAAGAATGGCAGTTAGCTTGCACAGCAGTTTTGAGTGAAGTGTGGTATCGAAAGCTTTGGAGACATCTATGAATATAGCGCCAATATGGATTGTGCTAAATCCGAGTCTAAATCCATGCTGTACATCAGAGAGAATATTATTTGATTCAAGAAATACCAGTGTGTTTGTCTATTATATGCTCTAGTATTTTGTAAGAATATGATGTTGCATATTGGCCGGGAGTTAGTAAGATGTTGCTTACTAATTGACTTATGTAACGGAAGCGCCTTAGCCATCTTCCATAACGAAGGTGTTATGCTGGAAGTTAGCGATTTATTGAACCTAAAGTAAGGTATCCTGAAGTCCACAACGCATGCCGTATGAGAAACAAATTCGGGATTTCATCAGGCCCTTCTCTTTTCTATAGATTCAAAATTTAGTATGAGGTTTAAGACACAGTCTCTGCTAAGATAACAATAATGGGGCAACTTGGATGAACATCTGAAAAAGGAGGAACAATGTGATTATCGCAAGGAAAAAGGGGCTTAAAGTATGCGCTGAAGGCGCTGGACGATAATAATGAATCACTAGTCGTTTCGCTGTTCACACATAAAGATCTACAAGAGCTGCAACGAGGAAATATGGAACCCCAAAGCTTATGCGGGTTACTTTTCAACAGAAGCGCCAGCTGCATGCCATACAAAAAGCCTTCAGCTGATTTGGTTTTTGTACGAAGGATCCTCCTTCGCCTTAGCAAACCTAGCAATGTGTACGGGGTGATGGGATTCCTTCAATCGTCTAAGTCTGCGAACATGACGTGAAAGATGTAGTATATCTCTGTTTATCCAAGAAATTTTATCCCCAAATTTGAGCTAAAATTTATAAGAAAGGGGCATCACCACCGCACGTCGATAGAGAGTGCAGATGAATGCCCGGTGCGTTGAAATCACCAAGACAAATAAAGTTGGAAGGACCCAGGTTGTGCATGTGCATGAATGTTTCGATTGCTTGAAGCGAGTCCACCGTTGTACATAGCTGGACATAACCGTAGTAACGTTTATTGCCGTCGCTTGGAAATACTCAGATTATCGTTTGCATTCGGCCTAATTGTCTAATCAAATTTAATTATTCAAGGAAATTGTCAAACCTTGTAATGAAATTGAAATATTAAATGCATTACTATAATATCCTTAAACATCAGTTTTTCTCTTTCCCAAGCTCTACCCCTGTATAAGAACTGCGACAGTGGCAAAGCTGTTATGTAGTCGATTCGCGACTGTGTCAGTTCTACCCATTATCTGCCTCCTCTTATCCTCCTCGCTAGCGATGGATCTAGCTCCCCTTTCGATTTGCACGTTAGTAGAAAGGTGAGCTCTATGATTTCTTAAATGCGTTTGCGGGGGGGTCACGGTTAGTTACAGCTGCGGAGACGCTAACGTGGTGACTTCCATGGAGCCCCAGAGGGCGTTGTGCACATGTGAGGCGATGGAAAAGTCCAAACGAGTTTCTTGCACCGCTTTTTCTCTTTCCGTGCTCTTTCCACGGCGTGCAAGAAAGCAACAGCATCCAGGCACGTAACTTTTCTATGCAAATGAGGAGGAGGGTGCTTTTACTAGTACAAATCTGAATAACCCCACCGTTCGCCATAAACACCAGTAAACCCGCAAAAGAGAACTTAAATAACGTGTTTCTCACTGGCACGCCTGTGAGATACACCTCTTCGTTACTTGGCAACCACGAACCAAATCAAATGGAATCGCGCATGAAAGATGGGCAGGAAGAAACTTGCCAAGAACAAGTTAACAAGCGAAAGTGCAAAATAATATTTCTAGTAGCATTTTTTGAAATAGCTCTGGAAGCATTACAGAGAAATGATTGTTTTTGCAACAATCACAGTTCTTTTGGATCCCTCGTCTGCTGCTCTACCAAGTGACAAAACCGACTCGCGTTGTTATTTGGGAAGTTACGTAATGATGCGTGGTCTCGAGTCCCGTAAAACCGCGTAGGGAGCAGGACGCTGTAATTCTAGACGTACTGCGTCCACCACGGAAGCTTAGAAAAACAGCCCCATTAGCACAACGGGGAAGTGGCTACGTCAGGCGGCTCGATTGATAACTGTAGAAGTGTCATTCAAAACACACGGCATTATTCTCCACATCCGGCGGCGGCATTTCACTATCTTCGGCATGCACCGACGTATGCGGAGTGCTCAACGCCTGCTTCAACTCCGCCGCGGGTGGGCCGCCATCGCACTACCATCGAGTTTAGCCCAGGTATGGCGAGTGCTTAACGGCTGCTTCAACTTTGCCGCAGGTGGCCGCCATTGCACTACCGTCGGGTTCAGTCCATGTATGGTGAGTGCTTAACGGCTGCTTCAACTTTGCCGTGGGTGGTCCAGGCATTGCACTACCTTCGGGCCAACCCGCGGCGCAGGTGAATCACTTTGCTTTTGGTTTGAAAGATTTGAGAGAAAAAACTCCTGGCTACGTGCCTGGGAAAGCCCAAAGGTTTACTTAAAAATTAACACTTCCAAGTAGAAGTTCCAAGAAAATGATTTATCGTCGCTAAAGTACCACAATAGACTCGTTAACATCGTGCGTAGTCGATGAAAAAATACATTTCTCCATATCATAAAGATGTCTGCGTAATAAAACATACCGTTTATTGTCTCTATAGTGCATACACGAGTGGAAGATTTGCATTTCCAAAAGTTTCTTTGCTCTCCAATGCGGAAACAGACATGAATTAATGATTGACTCATTGACTGAATCTTATATTGAATTCTTGATTCAGTCTTACGTCGATGCCATAGGGACTTGGCCTGTCTTCTATGAAGACGGTTGAAAGCTTTGCTCTGTTGACGGCGACTGCCAGCCTGCAAGACAATATTCAGAAAAGGTACTGAGGCATTATTACTAAGACATGTGCGCGAGCAATATTTAGGCAAACTGAATGCGTGTGCCCTATCGCTCCAAACAGAAATGTTGGCTATATCGCCAGCATTACCTTACTTTTCTCATATACGGGAACTCAATACCCAGTTACTTTCTACGCAGATATGAATTAATTAGTCATTCACTTATCTAGTTATTTATGCACAAACCTTGCGAGCGCTATGTTTAAAACGCACGTCGTAATGTTTTCAAAACATCACGACATTCTCAACCAATGGGACCACCTTCTTCACCATGACATCACGTTATACAGATCTCCCGGGGATCGAAACCTTAATTGTGAAAAATAATCATGGTAACATGTTCGGGGCGCCGCAGGGCTTGTCAGTATGCGGTATATTGTTTACGTCGATGATATTCGTTTAACATTAAAGATCAAAACTACACATTGACATGCGAGGTCCCTGCTCACAAACACAGCACTCTTTGCAAAGACTACACAAATCTCAAGCCTCAAGTTAGTTTGCTCACTTTTCTCGTTTATTTTTTTTATTTCCGCTCATACCGTTTGAATCATCGCACTGAAGTAGCAAGTCCTGCGTAACTTGGCTGGCACCTTCCTCTTTTATTAAAGTCTTTCTCTTTCATCCACGTGCAAGTAGGCTTAAGAACCAACATTATGCAAGCTATGTAATTCAGTGGCAATCTAAGACCGCAGCCTAATGAATATAATTGAAAAGGAGTGAAACAATAAAAAGAAAAAGGCACTGTTTTCTGTGTCCTCCCAGGTGTGATTGAAAGGCAACCCAAGCTAGTACAGACGTTTCACGATGCATAAGCCTCGTCACGTTTGCTGGATTCGCAACAATTGAAGCGCGGGATAGGCTTTGTAACTTGTCTCGTTGGATATTGCGGACTATACAGACTCAGCAGTTTTGCGGTCTAACTTGCGCCGCCCGTGGCCTGCATGATCTTAGGAAACAAAAGTATGGTATTTAGAAAAATTAATCCCAGGTTCATAAATACCTACCCGTTGGGAAGCTGACGATTCATAGTAGCCATCCCGCCCCCCAATACCATAGGGAATTTATAACAAATCTTCCTGCCGTTCATGTTGCAGCCGAATGACCCTTTTTTTTATCCAAAATTTTTTTGCTGACAGTTATTCATATTCACATTCCTCCTAATGCAGTAGACGAGCTGACGTCTGACACCCCACCAGCAAAATAAAAGGATGACAAGAAGGCCCTCGTACATGTTTCACATAGATCGTCTCGAGGCTGCAGAACGTCAGCTATCTTCAGGAAGCGGCGGACGTGTAGCCAGCAATCGTGGTTCAAGTCAGAGAGCTGACGCCTGGCACCAGGATCAGCAAGGCATTTCGCCGTCGCCTTGACGACACCGGTCATTCTCATAAACTCGTCGAAGCTCAAGTGGCCAACACGAAGCAGCGCGCTGCTGATCATCTTCTTGGCGGCGGCCTTGGTGACGTCAGCGCCTTCGCTCACCATTTCGAGCAGACGAGGATGGTCGTGCATCAGCTCGATTGAACGAGCGGCTTCGAGGCCATCTTCCTCGCCAAACACGAACTGAGCTGCGGCCAAGATGGCGGAGGCATTCCGTCTGGTCGCTTCCTGCGTGCAAAAGAATGAGCCGTTGTGGGGTTTAAAGCCGAAGAAACGTTGATGAGTTTGCAAAGCGTCAAAAGTTCCAAGCGCTTTACTCGTATCGGACAGCGTGAGCGAAAACGTAAGGAAATCTAAATGAGCTCTGCTTGAAAACTGGTAACGCAGCTCCAGAATCAGAGCAATTGAAAATCGCGAATAAGAAATTTTCGCAATGTGTGATAAACATTCTACTGTAAAGCAAAATCGACTGCAACCGTAAGATGCCGAATACAGTAAAGAATACAGAATACAGAATACACTACTGTTGTTGGGTGCACGAGGATATTGACTTTAAAATACGAACGAGTGTACACAAAAAAAAAAACAATACTTGTTCGCTGTATTCTTTTTTTTTGCGGGTGTGCGAATGCGCAGGCGTCAGGATTCTCATGAGCGATGCCAGATCTGAAGGCCACAGTGGGTCCGACATGCCTTGTTGTAAATGGAAAGGACTACGAAAGAAAGCATCTGCTGGTTCGGTAGCTTATAGGGCAGTGCAAAAAAGAATCGTACGTGCCTCACACTGGAGGACCTCTCACCCAGCCCCACAAAGGTGAGTTTTTGCTTAGTGGGTTTAGCCTTGGTAATATTCATTGCAAGTACAGGTTAGTCTCGTTGTCTAGCTATGTTGCGCCGTTTATACAGTCGTTTGGGCGCTGTTCATCTGTTTCCTGCGCGATAGTCTGCAGGAAATAGTCACCGCTAGAGAACGAGAGTGAGAACTACGATGATGGCGAGGACGTCGCAAAGCAGGGGCAGACGCAGCAGACGAACTTGCGACAGGAAGCTCCCACGCCAGCGAGCGCACTGGCATGCTTACGTCAGTTTTGCGCGTTCACGTGCCAAGTTTTGTTAGCATTTTTTCTTTGGTCCATCTCTTTGCTCTCTGAAACTGAAACATGGACTGGTCGCTACATACGAGACTTCAAATAGTTACTGTGATGTCCTGAAGCAAATGATGCTTCGTGCCGTGAATACTTGGTCATTAACTACTTATTGCAGCAGAAAAAACAAGATCGAAAATTTTTCATTCGCTACTCCTTTAACGTGCACACAGCTAATAAACTTTTATATTAGCAAAATTCCACACAGACTTCAAGAAATATTACTAGAGAAAACTAAGGGGCTGTTACCATTTAGCTACCCCAGAGAATGATGTTAAACATCCGCATTTGTCTATTTGTGTTCACTTGGGGCTTCTACCAACATTGCGGCGTAATCTGTTATGCTATTTCCTAAGATTCTCAGCGCTCACTTTTGTCCAACCCAGCAAACCAATTAGTCCCAGCAGATGCGCGTAATCATTGGAAATTCTCGCACTCATGGCGGATTGTGCTGATGGATATGATCAGCTTACAAAATCCAAAAACTGTTCGAAGTCACAAGTATGAAGCTCATAGGCCACATCCGTGCAACGGTCTCTCATTCCCATGCTGCTGGAGCCGCACTTTCGCAGCAAGACTAAATAGGCGTACTTCACTACTGGTACACTATAGTAGTGCACAGCTACTACTACACAATTACTACTGCACTAGTAGTGCACTAGTGCACACGTAGCACCAGATTTCTTCCAAGCGATCTGAGCAGAAAAACACTACACGGCGCGTAGTACACGTGCAGTGTCCTCAGTAGCTCATCATTTTACTTACGATCGGAAACGATTCAACAAAAGATAGCACTGAGACATACCAAGATGTCGGCCAGTGCGATGTTCTTCTTGGTGGACACTCCCGTCCAGGCCTCGGCCCTGTGCACCGAAGAGCTGCTCACCGGTCCATGCACTTCACAGTGCCCGGCCCTGAGGATACAGGCGGGAGTCATGGCGAATTCTGTGAGGCGGAGACTCTTGCTGGCACCATGCGCGAGCCACTTGAAGTCGTCGTCGGACATCAGTACTCCCTTGAGGTTGACCCTGACAAGTTTGAGGTTGGAGGCCAGCGCTCTCACTAGTTCCGATTGCACCTCACGATTCTCTTTTGTCAGACGGGTGAAAAAGGAACCGAAGTTTATGTCTACATCAGTAAGCGTGGACGGAGCTCTTATACACGCCGCCAAGGCGGAGAACACCCTGCGATCGAAATAATAGCACTTAATCCGGAGCGACGTTATGTGAGAGCAGCCGCCTACCGCTTCTAGAGCTGAGATAACTGGCTGCAAACTGAGCCTGCCATTGTAGTGGAAATGGGCCAATCTGATGGTTGCACTGCCGATTTGCGGGCATTGCTGCAGACATTCGGCGTTGGGCATGTAAGCCCCGCGGATGACCACTCGGTCGTTCAGTCCTCGCTCCTGGATGGTGGCGCAGACCCTGTCCGGCCGGTCGATTGCGGGCAAGGAGAGAACGACCACCGACTTCAGAGCGTCCGTTTCAGCAACTGCACCGAAGAACGCGTGGCATTCAGCTTCGCCGAAGCCCCGCAAGTCGATGCAGAGCTTGCTGAGTGGCAAGTTGGGTCTCCGCAGGGCTGCAAGCCAGGCCTCCATGCATGGCGCGGCGTTCGGATCTGGTAGCTGCACATCGCGCTATGGCAATCGCAGAAAGTCGAAGGTAACCTCAGGCTTCGCAGTGTGGCGCTCCGAAGTACCACTTCGGCGAAGAGGCTGACCACACCCACGCTGCCACACACATATAGAAAACACTTGTTAGCTCAAGAACAATAAAATCAAAAGGGAAAACAACACGAGAAAAATCAATAAAAAGGAGGACTACTTTAAAAGCTCACACTGCATACTCAAATTGCCGTTCCTTAACGCGAAGAAGAATCGCAGCGAAGATCATCCGCAAAGGACGTTCAAGGCGTTCACCATGATTTAGGTCTGCGAATTCTATGTTACAGCAAGTGCCGATTGACACTGACCACAGGATCGACAAGCTTTTCATACAGGACATACTGGTCATACAAGCCTCACAGCGAATCATGGCGCGTTATTAACCGTGTACTGCTCAACGACTGTTCGAGAAGGAAAGCTATATCAGTTTCTACATTTTCGTTCTTCTCCATGAAGAGTGCACATGTTAAAAAAGAATGATTCAACGTGTAATAGAATTTGATCAGACAATGTTTTCATGGGTGAGTTGGGACTGAGGAATGGGGGTCGGAGTAGCCTGATTTATCTTAAATACCGCGCTGGAGCGAGAGTATTTGATCGACGTCAACTAGAAGTGGAATCACCTGCAGACCGTTTGTCAACAGTTATTATCATTAGATTTAAGATTTATGTCTTTCTGGATGGGCCTGTTATAAAGCTAGCTCCCGAAGGTAGACATTGGCCGCAACACAAACACACGTATATATATATATATATATATATATATATATATATATATATATATATATATATATATATATATATATAGAACGGAGGTTAACCAAGGGGCCTCATTTTTATTAGTCATATCATCAGACGCCAACTAACACTGACACCAAGGACAACATAGAGGGAAGTACTTTCGGCTCTTAAATGAACTAACGAAGCGACAAAATCATGGAAATTAAAGTGGATTAAAAAAGAACTTGCTGCAGGTGGGAACCGAAACCACCACATTCGCGTTTCGCATGCAATACTGTACCAATTGAGCTAAAACGGCGCCATTTCCGCATCCAATTTCTTGGGTATCTATGTTTCCTAGTAGAAACCTGGGAGTGTTCTCCAACGCCACCACTCACAGACCTTGGCGGTGGACGTGGAACATCCTTTTCAACCGCAGGCGTCACGAGAACGTGATCTTTTCGGGTGAAGGAAACTGGTCAATAAACCCACACATGCTGCCTGAAGGCATCAATGTTGCCGGACTCGAGACCCTCGTTATGTAATAAACGAGAGGAAAGGGAGTTACCAGAGAGGACCGATGTGTATAAGTCATATCATAAGAAGTCAACAAACACTGACACCAAGGACAACACGCGTTAGGTGTGCCCTCGTAAAATAAAATCTTCAGGTATCAAATTCACAGTAGCCCAAACATATTATACATTACATCGGATATTACACGGTTAAGATGTATCAAAAATATCTCGCTTCACTGTGGCCCACTGTGGGGGTCATTGCCCCGTGCTCTTTCATGGAACCGAGGTGGCTGCCCAACTGGGGCGCCTACACTGCCACTCAAACCTGCTTTTACATTTGCATAAAGAAAGTCGACTCACCGTTGTCAACAAGTCAAAGAGTGTATTCTTTGACTCCGCTGACAACGAAAGTCCCGGCAGGAGTGTTGCTAAATGCCGGAACGATGCAGCGTCGATCCATAATACTATGCCAGCTATACTTACAATTCTCGAGTCATCAGAGCGAGGTCCGCATTCAGTTCCTCCAAAGAAGTCATCTTGCAGAACACATCGATAAGTTCTCTCAATAGCAAGTCCCAGTCGGAATAGCCATCCGATTTTAGCGTCAATTTTCGCAGCGCTGAGTCTTCTTTCGCAAGGTAGCGGGCGAAGAGTGCGTTGGAAGCTTCGTTGCGGTAACCGAACACACATTGTCCGACGCGCAGGTCAGTGATAGTTTTGTTTCTTATGAGAGCATGAATGAACGAACTCGCCTGACTAGGGGACATCAAAAGTTCTGCCACGTCGAGAGTCGTCAGGTGATGCCTGTCTAGATCCAGTGATGTCCCAAATAAACGTGCCCTCAGTCCCCTTCCTTTCTCGAAATCATGAACCTTGAAAGCAAGACTCTCGAGATGCGAGAAAGACTTGATCACCTCGCACATGAAAGCTGCGTCGTCTGCTCTCATTAATGTGCCGAAAACGGCAACGCTTTTCACAGAACAATTACGTTTTACTACAGAAAGCAAAGAACGGCGATGCTTCGAGCTCGCGTTGAATTCTATCGCTGTGATGCAGCGATGCTCGGCCAATAGACGTTCAACAAGATCCAGAGGCTTCAATCTGCGCAAGTCTTCGTCTAAGCAGGACAGGAGATGCCCGCAGGTGCTTGCCTCGACGACGGCTATAAGGGCGTCGCCCCTGGTTTTTCCTCGCCTGTCTTCCCGAAGCTCAAGGCAGGCGTCTAGAAGGATTTGATTTAGGCCACGACGGTGCTCCAGTAAGTGACAGCTTGCCCCAGCTGTCTTTGTGCATGGGATGTTCTGCACGTGTCATTCCATGCGCCTTTTGGCTGTTGCAGGTCTGGCGATGATGGCATCTTTTACATGCATTGCTTTAGACATGATTCACCAGCCCGCTGACTAGCGGAGTACAGTGCTGCCACGTGACTTTATATCCGTCAGTCGTCTGGCGCAAGACCTGCACATAGAAAAGAACGGGGTGCAACAGTGTCAGAGAATAAAGTACAAAACCCACGCAAGCGACCTTGCACGCGACAGCAACAAGCGACGCTGTGAAGACGGCTATCGTGTTCGTTCGTCACCCAGAAGTCGTACCCCATGCCTGTGATGACTTCGAGCGACGTCTCCCGGTTGTTGCCGGTATGGGCGCAGCAATATAGGCACCAAAACTAGCGCGAAACCTGCTTTATTAACTTAAGTTGATGTATTTTACTGCACGAAGCAGCATAAAATATTTCGGAGGGTCTTAATTGCTGCAAGTTCGTATCCTTGCACGTATAAAAATTCAATTGTTTGCTCCTTCCGTGTGACAATCGGTAGTATTCGAGGAACGTACTACATCAAGTTCCGGCTTCGCGCTATTGGCTAGTCGCTCATAGTACTTCCAGGCGTAAAGCGACGAATTCAGACCGACGAACAGACCGAGCGATATGCTCAGGCGACGGCCCGACCCATCGCGCGACGCCACCGTTGGTTGCTGTCACGCGCGAAATCGCTCTCATTGTATTTAGCTTTAAACAAGCGCTTCTGAGTAATAACATTGAACGCGCTTACGTTTAGGCGTTTCCCTTCTTTCAAGGTGCGTATGGCGTGCGAAAAAACGCCATAATGACATCAGTTCTCTCTCATATATATGAAAGACGAAAAGCAATAGGATGGCAGTCGACTAAGAATACATATTTCACAGTTTTGCCGAGGGAGACCAAGCTGCGGCGAGTTATACAGCGAAGACTTCACAACGTGTGTTTTACTATTTCTACCGTGTGGCTAACACTGCGCCGTAAAATGAAAGTAAGCTGAGAAAGTTGATAATGTAATCTTGCTATTAAAGTGTTATTACAAACCACGCGTTTGTGTTCTGATATTTAGGACTGGTTAAAGGTGCACTGACAAGGAGGTTGAGTGAGTGGACACAGAAGCTATGCCAAAGCACAGGCGTAAGTATGTATTCAGTGTTTATGCTTTCGCTCGGGTCGTTTTCTTCCGTACTTAATGTAATCGCCCTTTCGTACGACGAATCTACTGTCAGCGTCACTCGATTAGAAACTGTCAATGTACGAGACATTCCAGTTATCGCATGATGTTGGCTGATTCGACCCATATTTTCTGCTACACGACAAAGTCTTGAGATACCCTTGTCTCGCTTTCTTTCTCTCCAAAATCTGGGAGCTGCTGCTACTTTGTTGCGGCGATGGATAAAGAAGCCCTCGGGGACCTTCCTGGCGCCCAGCCATCTCACCGGGTCGCGTCTAGGAAACGTGGAAATTCGTCAAGTGATGCGGACGGCGAGGCAATCGAGTTGTACTCTGACAGCGTCGACTCGTCCGACGACGATTTCACGTTTGTCATGAGCCGAAGTGCAAAATGGAGGCTGCTACGGAGGTCACCGCCGCCAAGTGTCTCCACCTTGAAGACAACACCAAAACGCTGGCCGTACACAATGCTCTTCATGCCTGTGGACACAGTGTCCAATCTGCGACTCCTAAACACGCAAGTCCTTTCTGCGTTTCTTGAGTGAATCGCGCCAAACGAAATAAAAGGCGTGAGGATAAACGCACGGAAGAATGTCCTTGCAGTAGATGTTCTACACCGTAGTGAACTGCAAAACATTTGACGCGTAACGGAGATCGACAAAGTCAAAGTGCGATCCATGATTCCTACAGGCTGCAATCACCCTGTCGGCGTCATTTATGATGTCGATATTTCTATACAAACACACTACTTACCAATATTAATAAAGCCAACTACAGTAAGCACTCTTATCACGCACATCACAAGACTTGGCCATACACGTTGCCTGAAGCTAAGGTTTGAGGGAGACACCATTCCCTCGCACTTCAAATTTGGCCATGTCCACCATCCAGTCCGTCCATAGGTACTGAAGCCCCTGCAATGCTACAAATACTGCAAGATGAGACACGTAAAAGGTGTTTGTAGGAATAACGTCATGTGCCCACGGTGCGCTGAATCTCATTCAGCAGATGCCTGACGCGCAACTGTGTTAAAGGGGTCTAACTTCCATGCTACTTATGAGAGCTCATCCAATGATTGCCCGCAGGTGAGGAACGAGCGAGCAGTACTCAAACGTATGATACCGGACCATTCACCACATAGAGAGGCTGCCGCTACTCTCAGGCGATTACATCGCCACCGAAGAGCATCACGAAGAGTTGCACCTACCGAAAGATAGACACCAGCTTTCGGCAAAGCGGCTACCATATCAACGCCGACTTCCACAAAAACGGACACTGCGAAAACGAAGAATGGGTCAAGACTCGCACATCCCTGTTCGTGAGGTCCTCAATGACCTCAAGAACTGCGGATGTGACGAGAACTGAGGATCTCCAAGACATAGCGACGTTGTAGTAACTTCTGGACGCCATGTGCATTCTACTGAGCAGCATGAGAACCCTGTCGGCACAGAATGCACTGTAAATTCTGGACACCTTGAGTCCTGTGTCTCCTGACGAAATAAATCAGTACCTTTGCTTAACATTGAAGAAGAAAAAGCTCACGTTGACAATTTTTGGATCCTACTTATCTCCAACAAGCCGTCTAGACTATGAGCGCTGACGGGGAACCTTCGTTTCACGTTCGCTTTCGGAAAGATTGCACTGGCTGTCGGATTTAGAAACGCCGGGTAGCCACGACATCCAAACCTATTTGAAGATCGAAGGCTTGACTAGCTCCAAGTCCTCCAGAACCGTTCAATGCACCAATTGGCCTAAATACAATGTAATCATGGAAGACTGTTGTCGTGACGACACCTTCTATAACCTACAGGGTGCGATAAATGATGCCATATATACAAACACGCATTTGCTTTTGAAGTGTTCTTCGAGCACCGATTTCAACATCGAACTCGCGAAACTTCGAGCACTTCGCAGTCGTGCGGAACGAAGATATAGACGCACAAAGTCCAATGATGATTTCAGAATGACTAGACGAACACAAAAGAAAATACAGCGTCACATGAACAAGCTGGCATCGCGACAATGGGTATCCTTATTCAGGTGCCTGGATCCGCGAAAACCTTTCTCGCTTTTATGGAGGACTTTTCGGGGCCTTCGCACAATCATTGCTCTGCGCCAGCCGTTTACATCTCCGGCACTCCATCTACAATGTAGAGATATTGACGTCGCTAATGCTTTCTGCACAAACATTGCTTGTGTTGCATATTCCGATGGAATGGGTGCGGGAACGCTCGACCAGCCACTGTGCTCACGCGATCCTCGCATGGAATTCCCTTCTTGTATGGAAGAACTGGAAGCGGCGCTGGCTATGTCTAGATGTTTTTCAGCGCCAGGACATGACGGCATTACATACCGTGCTCTGTGTAACCTAAGAGACCAAGCATGGAAGGCACTCTTGCTCCTGTACAACGACTCCTGGCAGACGGGTACGGTTCCGCAAGAATGGAAGTCAACTCGCCTCATTACACTTCTCTAAGCTGGCAAGTAGCCTTTGGACATTTCCTCATGCCGTGCGATCGCACTTGCTAGCTGTGTCGGAAAAACAATGGAGAGAATTAGTTTAACACATCTTGAATGGTACTTAGAGTTCTGTGAAATCTACCCAGACGCTATGGCGGTATTCAGACGTGGCCGTTCGCCAACAAACAACGTTGTTGAAGCCCGTGTTTTCTCCGTGGTGTTTGAGCCATCCACAAGTACATATAATGATTCCAGGACTGCAGGAGAAGACAGATCTATGGGCCCCTGTTCTAAAAGACCTGAGCTTACTTCTGCATGAAAAGTACAGCCACCAAGTACACATCTATACTGATGGATCGACTACATCGTCCAGTTCTGGTGGTGTGGTGGTAATACCAACGCGAGAATTAACACTACGGTTCAAGACATCGCATGTCAGGACCTCAACGGCTGCAGAACTAACGGCTCTGCGGCGTGCACGAGAATTCTGTGATTCTGAAGGATCTAGAAAATGGGCTGTGTTCTGTGATTCAAAACCTGCATTACAGTGCATGCTGTCAGTTCTCCGACGGAGATGGCATTTGCAAATGACATACGAAATCGAGAAACTTCACCATCACGTCCAACAAAAAGGTCGCGAGGTTGTTTTTCAATGGGTACCTGGCCATTGTGGAATCAGTGGCAATGATCCCGCCGATAACGCTGCTCGCACAGCACATCAAGAAGAGCACAGCGTTCCAATTCCGCTTTCGAGGACAGGCGCCGCAAGGCAGCTTCGCCACCTGGCAGGCAGTCTCTCACTGACCGAGTGAAACTCGTCAAACTTACGCCATACATGACTGCATCAATTGAGCCCCTCACTTCATCTCGGACCTTCACTCCGGCTTCCTCGAGGGGAAGCTACGCTTCTGTGTCGCCTTTGGTTGGGAGTTGCTTTCACAAAGGCATAGTATACATTAGTTGGAGTGAACAACAGTGCACCATGCGAGGTGTGCGGCACCTAAGAAAATATATACCACCTCCTGTGCCCCTGTTCACGATATACCAGCCAGAAAGACAAGAACTTGCTAACGCTCTCCAAAAACTGGACAATCGGCCGCTTTCTGTGCAGGTGACTTGAACCCGCTTGAAAACTTGAACCCGCTGCGATGGGCCGGGGAGCAGCTGCGCTCCGCTATCGCGGCGCTGCCACCACCGGCGTGGGCCGCTGTTTGCTTTCGCCGAGGATAAAGAGGGCAAGGGAAGCATGTCTCCCAAGCGACGGTTTGCAAGTAACGCGTCGATCATGCCGTTTGCAGCGTATGCTGGATGAGCGGGCGGGGGTCTCTGGTGGCCGCTGTCAAACGCGAGACAATCTAAAGAAAGGTTGCACCATTTGGAGTGTGCATTTGCCACAAAACGATAATCGTCATCTGTCTTGTCCACATTTCCGGTCTTTAACGAGCCCGGTACTTCACAGTAACTAACGCCATGCGCGTTATCAGCATCTCATAGCATTTCCGACAGGATAGTAACGAACGCACCGTTTTCAAGAAAGGAAACGCAAGCAAGACAGATGACGATTATTGTTCCGTGGCAAATGTACACCACAAAGTGTGTAAACTTTTTTGAGTTTGTACAGTCGAAATTTCGCAGTTATGGTAATGATGAAAATGCTTCTTCCAGTGAACCTGTGACAGCGATAGCACCACCGGTGTCATGCCTCCACTGTGCGAGAATCCTATAATCTCGGGGCCGTGGTCAACATTACGCGATTCAAACGCCCGATGCCCAATGCAAAGGCGCGGAACTTACACTCGCCTCATCTGTGCCTGAAACTATTAAATTATGGGGTTTTACGTGCCAAATCAACTTTCTGATTATGAGGCACGCCGTAGTGGAGGACTCCGGAAATTTCGACCACCTGGGGTTCTTTAACGTGCACCGAAATATAACTACATGGGTGTTTTCGCCTTTCACCCCCATCGAAATGCGGCAGCCGTGGCCGCGATTCGATCCTGCGACCTCGTGCTCAACAGCCCAACACCATAGTCACTGAGCAATCATGGCGGGATCATGTGTGCTTGAAAGTGGGTCCTAAAGACAATGAGCCACTATACATGAAGATATCAAAAAGGCCGGGTTGTGGGCACTTTCCAAAATGCCGAAGGAATGCGTCTAGCTCAATCGGCTACTCAGGCAGGGCAACCGTCTGCGAGTCCCCAAAAGTTTTCATAATCTCACCATGGGTTTTTTTAAACAACTTCAATGCCAAACCCAATTTTGTGGTCGTTTCTTAGTGGACAAGTACACTGAACGTACTTAAAATATTGTAACGGTGATTATAGGCCCTTTCCGAAGAGAGCCTTTGTAGTCGAAATTACTGCTTCTGCTCTTTTCTAAATGAACGATGAGTGAATTGCACGCATATTACCATAAAATCTGGAACAACGCTAGACAGCACTGAGACAAGTCAGTCTATATTCCATCTCTTGTTTTCATCCCGCTCACAAACACATTCAAAATGTATATCCAAAATCATAATGCGAAAGCTCTCGCCTTTGAATGTGTAGGAAAAAATTGTAACAGGAAATTTCGATGATAAGGGCAACTTTTACAGCATAATGCGCTGCAAGGAAGCCGGGCAGGTTTGCAAAGGCGAGCGCATTTACTCGCTGATTTGCGGCGCAAACCGCCGCAAACCGGCGGCTGCAAGACGACCTCGCAGCTGGCAGAATGGACGTAGCACTAGTTTTTCACGAGTGTGGTTATCAAAGGATAATTGAGGGTAAAAGAGATGCTACCCTCGACCACTTTATCCTCGGCATAGCCACTGCCATGACCGTTCACAGCGGGTTCACGTTTTTTGACCAAGTCTGTACATAGGTCGTCTCCCTACTCCTTTCCATTTCTCAGCGCAAGATTTCACCTGAAATCTACGTGCATTGCCTGCGTCGGCCAAGTCGGCAGACAAAACACTCGAAGCAATCACAAATGTGTTCTGATCACCGACAATCTTCGTCGTTTAATGCCTGCAGTCACGTTTTTGTTACAGCGCGGTGGTTGAAGCCCAACAATTGGACATCACGACTTAGGCAAACGGACACTGTGACGTCATCGAATCGCGACTGCCGAAACTGGGCGCGCCTTTATCGCCGTGTTCGTCCTTAACCGAGTAAATCATTAAGCGGTGCAAGGGGGTCGTATCTCAAATTTTATTATTTCACGGCTCCTACTACGTAAATAGGCGCATTTTAAGAACTTTTATGACCTGCTTATCATTTGACGCCCGGAGTTTTGATTAGGATGACATCGCATACAGCTTTCAATGCACGCAACGCACCCGCTTGAGTACGATCAACGAGAAGCTGGGTTGCAACGTATTTCGCAGCTGCTTAATTAAGAATATTGCCCCACCTTAACCATTCTGCGTCCACTACGAAGCACAAGCACTGACACTCGATTGTGAGGCAGAGAATGTGGTTCGTGCGCGACAGCTTTGTTGTGTTAGTTTGCATCAAATTTTTCACCTACTTCGTTAAAGGACAAGGACACTCATCTCGTAACCGAACGCTTTGGCTCATCTGTCTATACAACCTCACATGGTTTTATACAAACAAATCGGTAGTCTCGCTGACCAATCGCTCCTGTACACCTCGTGGTGGCGTAGCGCCGGGCACATGAAAAATCATTGCGATTATAAAAACTGTTGCCATGACCTTGACGCAGAAACGACACCCGTAAAACAAACCCAATTTAATCGGTTGACAAATTTTAGACATAGTGACAAGCTACAAACGCTTGGGTGTAGTTATCACTTTGCACTTGAAGTGGAATGAGCACGTGTCGTTGATGAAAAAGAAAGCCGTGCAGAACCTTGGTTACACTGGGGCGTTGCTTGAGAAATTCACCCAGCGAGACAAAGCTGCTACATTACAAATATTTCGTCCACCTAGTAGCCGAGTATAGGTACATCTTATGGAATCCACGTAACGAGGTTAACATAAAAAAATGGAGAGAAAGAATTCAGAGAAGCGTGATAAGATTTGTATTCAATTCGTTTAGCCGGTATGCATCACCAAGTGCGATGCTCTAGACAGAATTATTTACCCTACAAAAACGACGATATAAAGGAAAAATGAAGTACAGGTATCTTCTTAATCACGGAAAACTACGCATTGACAACGACACATGTAGTTAACCTCTCACTCGTCGATTCACTCGGCCTAGCCGCGCTAAGAAGCTGAAAGGCCACTACTGCTAAACTTAAGCGTTTAGAAATTGATAATGTCCCTAAGCATTAGGGAATTGAATGTACTTTCTGCTGCGGCGCTTACTGACGACACCATTGATTCATTCTTAAAACTGCTTATAGAAATTCTAGAAATTCGTTTCTCTTGTATGAGCCTGCCCTTCCGCGGGATAGCACTCATGTGTTTTTAGATGCGTCTGCCACGGCTAAGCATATTTACACACCTAATTTCATTATGCTTTTCTAGCAGCATGTATGCTTTGAAAGCGCTGGATACGCGTTATATACATATTATATTATTCTGTTTCTCTGTCTCTTAATATTCGTAAACTTAGCGCCAAGAGCAGTTCGAACATGTTTACACATTTTTCAAACTACTAGCGCTAAATAGCACGTTTTCCGAAATGGCACGCTGTTCATGTTTATCACTCTCTCTTTTTTTATTCCCATTCAGTGGTATTTGATTCTGCTCAAGCTTCGCACCTTGTATTCAATGCATTGTTCGTCATGTCTGTAATCACTCCTGCTTATGGACTATCAACAGGGGCGGGCAGTACTCTTCAAAAAATTACAGAAATAGAAAAATGAAAGTAACCAAAAAAGCTTTGCGCACGATTTGTTCTTAACATCAGAGTAATCTTTGAATATGTACTGTAGACATAGCACCGTCACCACCAAGTTTTCATCAATGCTAATTTCGGAGTCGTCAAGAACATCGTTGTAATTTTTGTTGGAATATCATGCATAAAAAAAACGCAAACTCTTCGCTCACCTTCTGTAGCCTGGCTGCTTAAACCTTGCCTCGTACTCGTGCCCGTGGTAGCTCTCCGCGTCGACAACTGGTGCACCCGTCCAAAAGACCCCGCGAACTTGTCTCTGGAGGGTAATGGGAGAGAGGACCCTTTCCTCCGTTTGCCACTCTCAAAAGTTGCCCCCTTCGTAGAAAGCGCTTGACATTCCAGCGAAAATTTCCCGTGGCCAGTACAAAGGCGGCCAGTTAGATACGCCTGACTCTGCACCCTGCCTCGTTTCTTGGAATATTTTTTTTATCCTTAACATTTTGATGAACTACTCACTCACCCTACCAGCGGGGGAAGGGGGGTGGCGAGGGATCTGTACTTCCGATCACGTTTCCCATAGAATAAGACAGCAAATACCAATCCGCATTTTTTTTCACGGTGCCCCAGGGCATGGGCACTGACCCCACGGATTCGTCACAAAACTTTTGGGAAGGGACGCGTGCAACGGCCGCGCCGCCCAATCTCGGGACAATGTTTCCCCGTAAAAAAAAAAGAAAGTGCTCCAACGCGCGCTGCTGCATACAATCGCATACTGGAGATATCAGACCACATGGCATGCCCTCTATCACGCTGGTAGGGCATCGCACGTGAGATGCGCAGTTTGTGGGATTGTTCCCCACGTGCGGCAACTTGTTTTTCATCCACTTGCATTTCCATTATATTTATTGTTTTTTTTTTATTTCATTCATTAGGCACAAGTTGTTCTTGGTGTCAGTGTTTGTTGACTTCTGATGGTACGACTAATAAAAATCGGGCCCCTCGGTTTACCCTCTTTCTTCTCGCTCGGCAGCTGGTAGCTCGACATCGGCGCGGTGCCGAGAACGTGCGTTGCGTAAGACTGCAATTCGCCTTCAAAGCTGAAAGCATCCAGGGCTTCGGCCGGACTGCTGAGTGGTCCGGACCGCACCGTGTGCGGCGTAGTTTGATTGATGGCTTAAAAATTTTACGAAATAGCTTCCATGTTACACATGGACGACACTTCGAAAACGTCACGTTGCTGGCGTAGTCTTCTTGCAGCGTTGGCCCTCATTTGCTCGGGGTGACAGCGCGTGCCTTAATTCGCACGCGCGATAACACTTTGTCGATACGATTACCGATAAGACGCTCAGCTCACGTCAACGATTGCCCGGTGATTCAGCACGTGCAGTGTGTCGCTGAAATGATTTTATCACACCAGGCCGAATTATCGTACTGCGTCGGACTGTCTTGTCGAGGGCACCGACAAAACCAGCGTGCCGACCATCATTCGAGTGAATCTCGCGTGATCGGGCATCGAACCGAAAACGCGATATGCACAGCGCCTTCGCTTGTGCATGCAGGGTGTGTCACGTGACTTTAGTCAAACTTTGGAAATATGCAAATTTATTTATTTTATTGTCACATACTGCAACGCTTGGTAGGGCTATAGCAGGGGTGGATAGTACAATATAATACAAAAAAAGAAATACAACAAACAACGCAGAAGAAAGTAAAGCACCATGTTGAGGACGCACACACAAGAATTCTAGGGTGGTTGCTTGGGCTAGTTGGTAATTCATGATCAAAAATAAGGTACAGCGCAAAAGACAAGCACAGCGATAGACGACATACACAGCGCTGACTTCCAACAAGATTTCATTGCGTTGACACATCTTGTGTATATATACAAGAAGAGGCATGCGCAGAAAATGTACGACAGTCACATGGGGTGTCCTAACAGCAAGTCATAGAACTAAGAATCCTAAGAATCCAGCAAGTCATTGAACTAAGAATGCAAATCCCTTAGCCTTGACAAGCTAGCAAAAGTGATAGAGAAAACTAAAAAGCTAAGCCTAGACATTTTCTTCTCAGCTAAGACGCATAAGAATGACTGCCCTCTGCAGGTTATCGTAACTGAAGCAGCGACTTCGCAGAAAGCTGTTGGCCTGTTTTTGCAAGATAAACTAAACCTTCTAACCATTGACGATCCTTTTCTCGTTAGACATTCTGGTGAAGTTATTAGTTTTTTAAAAGAGAATAAAAAGGGACTCAAGATGTTCTCTATCGACGTTAAAGATCTTTACTATTCACTTCCGCATGACAAGTTGCTTCTGGTTGTTGAATAATGCATTGATGACTTTGGAGCAGTTGGCTTTCAGAATGCCATAGGTGTTTCTGTTAGCGGCTTTCTTGAATTGCTCACCTTCTACTTGAAGTCAACTTACATCTCATGGAATGAACAAAATTTCATACAAAAGAAAGGTGTTTGTATAGGATCATGTCTTGCGCCCGTACTAAGTAATATTTACCTAGCTCATCATGATCGCAATATTCATGGTCACCTAGCCGCGTCCCCTGTTGTCAAGGTGTGCAGGTTTGTGGACGACTACCTGATATTTATTGATTGCACTAATCCCGCTTTTGAGCCTGCTGTTTCTGAAGTCTTAGATTTCTTTAAGATAGAGCTGGAGCCTCTAGAACTTACGCATGAGGTCCCCATCGATGATTCCTTGCGCTTTCTAGATCTCAGCATGAGCCTTGCTGACAAACATGTGTGCTGGTGCTTCGAACCGAGAAGGAAGAAGCCACTCTTGCCCTTTAATTCCGCACACTCAAAACTCGTTAAACGAGGTATTATAAAGCTATGTCTCATTAACAGCCTCAATAAATCGTGCCTACACCAGATGCAACATAGTCTTGCGGCTCAGGTTGACCGTCTTTCTTGGGCTGGTTACCCTGTGGCCTTAATTCCAGCCATAGCGGAACAGCTTCTGAGGCGCACAAAACGTGATGATCCCGCTCAATCAGGGAACCAGCGGGCTGAAAGACGCAGGTTTGCAGTGCTGCCATATGTGCATGATGTATCCCATAGGCTGAAGAAAATTGGGCAGCGTGCAGGGATCACAGTCGTTTTCTCAGCCCCGGAAAAATTGGCAAAGCTCTGTAAGCGTGTAAACGCGCCTAAATCGCATCAGAGTTGTTGTTCTGTCAGGCACAGAAAACGATTTGTGACGTGCACAACTAATGTAGTCTACCAAATTTCCCTGTCTTGCGGCAGTAAATATGTAAGACAGACGGGCAGGTGCTTAAACGACCGACTAAGAGAGCATTGTAACAACGTCCGCAACACTGTACAACGCCACTTGGGCATTCATTGCCGGGACTGCGGCTGCGTGCCATTCTTTGAAGATACGAAAGTTTTAGCGAGACACTGCTCACAGCTCACCAGGGAAATTGTGGAAGCTGATTTCATCAGAAAACTTGGTAGTATGTGCGTTAGTGCGCCCTCAATCGTGCTGACCCCTGGTGAAGTCGCGTTTCTAAACAGATAGTAATCGTAGTGCTTATTTTTCAGTTGATAATGTTCTTAGTTCGATGACTTGCTGTTAGGACACCCCCTGTGACTGTCGTACATTTTCTGCGCATGCCTCTTCTTGTATATATACACATGATGTGGCAACGCAATAAAATCTTGTTGGAAGTCAGCGCTGTGTATGTCGTCTATCGCTGTCCTTGTCTTTTGCGCTGTACGTTATTTTTGATCACAAGAATTCGTTTAATTGGAGAGAACCGTTGGCTTCCGGAAAAGAATTCCAAGTTTCAGTTGTTTGAGGGAGAAAGCTATACTTAAAAGCATTAGTGCGCGCAGAAAAAGGGTGCAATATTAAGCGTGTAATGTCTCCTAATGGAAGACATTTTCGCAAAGGTGATATATTCATTACTGGAGAGGCGACAAGACGAATGAATAATGCCGTGAAAACAAAATTTAAAGAATTTACGTGTCGCTGTTCGGCGAGAGATGTTAGGATGAGGGAGGACTTGATTTACCATGGTGAGAACTGGTGGGCATAACATCGGTAGATAAATCTAATGGCTTTCGTTTGGACGGCCTCAACTCGATCTATTTCGTACTGCTTGTAGGCAATTCCAAACAATACTACCATACTCAAGTATAGGGCGAAAAATAGTTTATATAACAGTAACTAGACAGCGTGCGACGTAAATACCCCGGTTTTTGTAGAGCTTTAGTCGTAATGGAATCAACGTGTTTTAACCAGGACAGGGTTGTGCTGAAAGTGAGACCAAGATATTTATATTCCGAAACGCGTTGAATTAAATTATATTTAAATTCGTATCTGAAAAATAATGGGCTATTTTTATCGGAAAAATGCCTAACGATAATCTTGTGGAAGTTGATATTCTTTTGCCATGTTTCACATCATTTGAAAAATTTGACAAATAATTCCGTAAGGCGAACATGACAAAAGGGAGATGAGATTACGTCATACATTACGCAGTCGTATGCATACATTCGGATTTTAGATATCTCACTTGGCAAATCATTAATACATAGTAAGGAAAGAAGAGGACCGATCCTTGAGGGACGGCAGACCACACATCCCTCATCGAGGAATTGATCGAATTAAACCTCATGAATTGAGAGCGGTGAGACAAAAAGCTCTCCATCCAGTTCACTAATTGACGGTTGTTAAGAATGGCATTTAGTTTCGACAGCAGTTTTGAGTGAAGTGTGGTATCCAAAGCTTTGGAAAAATCTATGAATATAGCACCAATTTGGAAATCCCTTATCAGGGGTGAAGCTATGTCACGCGCGAACTGGACAAGTTGTGCTATTGTGCTAAATCCGAGTCCAAATTCCATGCTGTATATCAGAGAGAATAATATTTTATTCAAGAAAGACCATAATGTGTTCGTATATTATATGCTCCAGTATTTTGCATGAAAATATTGACCGGTAGTTAGTAAGATCTTGCTTACTACCTGACTTATGTGACGGAAACGCCTTAGCCAACTTCGATAATGAAGGTACTATGCCGGAAGTTAGTGATTTATTTAAAGTAAAATAATGTACCGTGAAGTTCATAAGGCATGCCGAACGAGAAACAAATTCAGGATTCCATCAGGCCCTTCACTGTTCTATTGATTCAAGATTTAGTATGAGATTTAAGACACATTCTGTGCTAAGATGTCAATAATGGGGCAACTTGGATGAACGTCTGAAAAAGGAGGGAAATATGATTATCGCAAGCAAAAATTGACTCATAGTATGCGTTGAAGGAGTTGCAGATTAATAATGAATCACTACTCGTTTCATTGTGCACACATAAAGATGTACAAGAGCTGTCACGAGGGAAAATGGAACACAAGAACTTATGCGGGTTACTTTTCAACAGAAGCGGCGGCTGTATGCTATACAAAAAGTCTTCAGCTGATGTGGTTTTTGTACGAAGGATCCTCCTTCGCCTTAGCAAACCTAGCAATGTGTACGGGATGATGGGATTCCTTCATACGTCTAAGTCTGCAAACACGACATGAAAGATGTAGTATATCTCTGTTCGTTCAAGAAATTTTATCCCCAAATTTGGGCTAAAATTTATACGATAGTGGCATCAAGACAACACGTCGATAGAGAGTGCAGATTAATGCCCTGTGCGTTGAAATCACCACGACGAATAAAATTGGAAGGACCCAGGCTGTGCATGTGCATGAATGTTTCGATTGCTTGAAGCGAGTCCACCGCTGTATATAGCTGGACATAACCGTGAGACGTTTATTGCCGTCGCTTGGAAATACTCAGATTATCGTTTGCATTCCGCTTAATTGCAATTATTCAAGGAAATTCTCAGACCTTGGAATGAAATTGATTAATTAAATCTATCATTAAAATAATACTTCAACGCCAGTTCCTCCCTTTCACAAGTTCTACCCCTGTATAGGAACTGAGAGACTGGCAAAGCTGTTATGTAGTCGATTCGCGACTGTGTCAGTTCTACTCCTTCTCTGCCTCCTCTTATCCTCCTCGCTAGCGTTGAATCTAGCTCCCCTTTCGATTTGCACGTTAGTAGAAAGCTGAGCTCTACGATTTCTTAAATGCGTTTGCGGGGGGGTCACGGTTAATTACAGCTCCGGAGACGCTAATGTGGTGCCGTCCAGGGAGCCAGAGAGGGCGGTATGCACATGTGAGGCGATGGAAAAGTCCAAACGAGTTTCTTGCACCGCCTTTTCTCTTTTCCACGCTATTTCCGTGTATGTGCACGCTCCGGACCTCCCTACGACACGGCGTGCAAGAAAGCAACAGCATCCAGCCACGTAACTTTCCTATGCAAATGAGGAGGAGGGTACTTTTACTAGTACAAATGTGAATAACCCACCACTCGCCACAAATACCAGTAAACCCGCAAAAGAGAATTGAAATAACGTGTTTCTCACTGGCACGCCTGTCAGATACACCTCTTCGTTACTTCGCAAACAGCGAACCAAATCAAATGGACTCGCGCATGACAGATGGGCAGGAAGAAACTTGCCAAGAACAAGTTAACAAGCGAAAGTGCGAAATAAAAATTTCTAGTAGCATTTTTTGAAAACGCTCTGGAAGAATTACAGAGAAATGATTGTTTTTGCAACAATCACAGTTCTTTTGGATCCCTCGTTTACTGCTCTACCAAGTGACAAAACCGATTCGCGTTGTTATTTGCGAAGTTACGCAACGATGCGTGGTCTCGCGTCCCGTAAAATCGCGTAGAGAGCAGCACGCTGCGGTTCTATATGTACTGCGCCCACCACGGAAGCTTAGAAAAACGCACCCATTAGCACAACGGGGAAGTGGCTACGTCAGGCGGCTCGATTGATAACTGTAGAAGCGTCATTCAAAACACACGGAATTATTCTCCACATCCGGCGGTGGCATTTCACTATCTTCGGTATGGACCCACGTAAGCAGAGTGCTCAACGCCTGCTTCATCTCCGCCGCAGGTGGGCCGCCATCGCACTACCATCGGGATCAGCCCAAGTATGGTGAGTGCTTAACGCCTGCCTCACCTTTGCCGTGGGTGGTCCAGGCATTGCACTACCTTCGGGCCAACCCGCGGCGCAGGTGAATCACTTTGCTCTTGGTTTGAGAGCTTTGAGTGTCGTCAGGTGTCGCTGCCATTCCGTCTTCACGGAGTGGGATGGTTGTCAAATTTTTTCACTCTTTTTCGGTGGCGGTAGTTATCGGCATGTCCTGGGGTGTGAAGGCCAGTGCTCTCATTTATTACCTGCCCGCGCAAATAATTCGAGATCATTTCAGCTGTCACCATCTATCCAACGATCACGCGCATTGCTATTCCTTCGTTACTACAACCTTCCTTGTTTAGACTGATCCAGGGACAAGGCAAGAGATTCGGTTCGTAATCAGCTATGGTCTGTACGCTCGTGGAACGAGTGAAACACCAGTTGCGCTTAACTGTTCCTTTTGCTTCATTATTTCCTCGAGTGACAGTTTGCCGCGATGATTGCAGATCTTTGGAACCACACACCCTCGTCTGTACACGTATATACTGTAATGAACATACGATGTTATTATAATAAGCTGATTAGATTTGATATGGGTTAGATGAGATTGGAAATAGAACAATGCGAAGCGTAGTCCATCCTCAGATCCTGAAATAGGCGCTAAACCCATCAGCAATATCACTGTCACCCGTTACCTCGTCTGGCTTTTCGATAATTGCACAGCAGTCGCAAACAACAGTCGCAAAGAGTTAAGAAATTAAGCGATCCACAAAGAGAGAGAGCCAAGGTAACAGCCAAACAGGAAACAAAAGCGAAACTTGACAAATTTACCCATTTTTTGCGAAAATATTTATGGATCAACATCTTTCTTTTTTTAAAGGAAGTAGAGAAAACGCGACCGGAAGTGGAGAATGATGCAGCGTGCATTGAACGACGCTTCTACATAAATCAGTCCAGCCACCTGATGTTGCCACTTCTCTACTGTGCTCATGGGGGTGTTTTTCTAATCTTCCCCGGTGGGCGCATACGTCAAGAGCCGCAGCGTCCTGCACTATATGTGGTTGTACGCGACTGGTGACGATGCATTGTTACGCAACATCCCGAATAACAAAGCGAATTGGTTTTGGCACCTAAAGCGGTAGAGCAGTGAACGGGGAATCCATGAGAAATTCGATTGTTTCCCCAATATATATATATATATATATATATATATATATATATATATATATATATATATATATATATATATATAGTGGGAAGAACACTACTCTATATCATTATTGTACATTTTCGCTTGTTTACTTCTTGGCAGTATTCTCCCTGCCCTTCTCTCATGCGCCAGTACATTTGATGTGGTGCCTTGTTCGCCAAGTAAAGCAGAAGTGTACAGGGGGACAGGCGTGCCTGTCAGGTACACCTTATTTATTTCTCTTTTGCGGGTCTAACCGTGTTTATAGCTAATGGTGGCCATAATTCACATTTGTACTAGTTAAATGACTTCAGCGCCCCCTCATTTGCATAGGAAAGTTACTTTGGGATGCCTGCCCCACCCCGAAAAAACTCCTGGGTACGCGCCTTGGACAGCCCGAATGTTTAGTAAAATTTTAGCACTTCCGAGAACTAGTTCCAAGAAAATGTTTTATCGTCACTAAAGTAGCACAATACACTCGCCTTTTACGTGCACAGTCCATATTTAATTTCTCTACATCATAAAATATCACAGATGTCTGCGGAATAAAACATCCAGTTTATTGTTTCTAGTACATACACGAGTGGAAGAATTGCATTTCCAAAAGCTCCTTTGCTCTCCAATGCGAAAACAGGCATGAATTATTGATTGACTCATTGACTGAATCTTTTATTCAATTCGTGATTCTGCCGTACGTCGACGTTATAGGGAAATGCCCTGTCTTGTATGAAAATGGTTGAAAGCTCTGCTCTGCTGACGGTGACTGCCAGCCTGCAAGAAAATATTCAGAATATGTATGGAAGGATCATTACCAAGACATGTGCGGGAGCAATATTTAGGCAAACTGAATGTGTGTGCCCTATCGCTCCGAACAGAAAGGTTGGCTATATCGCCAGCATTACCTTATTTTTCTAATTTACGGGAACTCAATACCCGGTTAATTTCTACGCAGATATGAATTAATTAGTCATTCATTTATTTAGTTATTTATGCACAAACCTTGCGAGCGCTATGTTTAAAACGCACCTCGTAATGTTTTCAAAACATCACGACATTCTCAACCAATGGGACCGCCTTCTTGACCATGACATCACATTATACAGATCTCCCGGGGATCTAAACCTTAATTGTGAAAAATAAATCATGGTAACATGTTCGGGGCGCCGCAGGACTTGTCAGTATGCGTTATATTGTTTAGGTCGATGATATTCGTTTAACATTAAAGATCAAAACTACAAATTGACATGCGAGGTCCCTGCTCACAAACACAGCGCCCTTTGCAAAGACTACACAAATCTCAAACCTCAAGTTTGTTTGCTCACTTTTCTCGTTTATTTCTTTTTTTTATTTCCGTTCATACCGTTTGAATCATCCCAATGAAGTAGCAGGTCCTGCGTAACTTGGCTGGCACCTTCGTCTTTTGTTAAAGTCTTTCTCTTTCATCCACGTGCAAGTAGGCTTAAGAACCAACATTATGCGAGCTATGTAATTCAGTGGCAATCTAAAACCGCAGCCTAATGAATATAATTTAAAAGGAGTGAAACAATAAAAAGAAAAAGGCACTGTTTGCTATGTCCTCCCAGATGTGATTGAAAGGCAACCCAAGCTAGTACAGACGTTTTACGATGCATAAACCTTGTCACGTTTGCTGGATTCGCCATAATTGAAGCGCGGGATAGACTTTGTAGTTTGTTCCGTTTGTTATTGCGGATTATGTAGACTTAACAGTCTTGCAGTCTAACTTGGGCCGCCCGTGGCCTTCAGTATCTTGGAAGATAAAAATATGGTGTCTAGAAAAATTAATCGCAAGTTCATAAGTAGCTAGCCGTTGGGAAGCTGACGATTTATGGTACCCCCCCCCGACCGCCAACACCTAAGGGAATTTATAACAAACCTTCCTGCTGTTCATGTTGCAGCCGAATGACCCTTTTTTGTAATCCACCATTTTTTGCTGACCGTTATTCATTTCCACATTCCTCCCAATGCAGTAGACGAGCTGACCTCTCACACCCCACCAAAAAAATAACACGATGATAAGAACCCCCTCGTACATGTTTCACATAGATCGGCTCGAGGCTGCAGAACGTCAGCTATCTTCAGGAAGCGGCGGACGTGTAGCCAGCAGTCGTGGTTCAAGTCAGAGAGCTGACGCCTGGCACCAGGATCTGCAAGGCATTTCGCCGTCTCCTTGACGACACCGGTCATTCTCATAAACTCGTCGAGGCTCAAGTGGCCAACACGAAGCAGG
Organism: Dermacentor albipictus; assembly: GCF_038994185.2. Classification (NCBI taxonomy): domain Eukaryota; kingdom Metazoa; phylum Arthropoda; class Arachnida; order Ixodida; family Ixodidae; genus Dermacentor; species Dermacentor albipictus. The sequence goes on from NC_091828.1 coordinate 111,153,406, forward strand.
GCGCTGCTGATCATCTTCTTGGCGGCGGCCTTGGTGACGTCAGCGCCTTCGCTCACCATTTCGAGCAGACGAGGATGGTCGTGCATCAGCTCGATTGAACGAGCGGCTTCGAGGCCATCTTCCTCGCCAAACACGAACTGAGCTGCGGCGAAGACGGCGGAGGCATTCCGTCTGGTCGTTTCCTGCAAGTAGAAAGAATGAGCCGTTGTAAGGTTTAAAGCCGAAGAAACATTGATGAGTTTGCAAAGCGTGAAAAGTTCCAAGCGCTTTACTCGTATCGGACAGCGTGAGCTAAAAAGTAAGGAAATCTAAATGAGCTCCGCTTGAAAAGTGGTAACGCAGCTCCAGAATCAGAGCAATTGAAAATCGCGAATAAGAAATTTCGGCAATGTGTGATAAACATTCTACTGTAAAGCAAAATCGACTGCAACCGTAAGATTTCGAATACAGTAAAGAATACAGAATACACTACTGTTGTTGGGTGCACGAGGATATTGGCTTTAAAATAGGAACGAGCGTACACGAAAAAAAAACAATACTCTTTCGCTGTATTTTTTTTTTTGTTGCGGGTGTGCGTATGCGCAGGCGTCAGGATTCTCATGAGCGATGCCAGATCTGAAGACCCCAGTGGGTCCAATATGCCTTGTTGTAAATGGAAAGGACTACGAAAGAAAGCATCTGCTGGTTCGGTAGCTTATAAGGCAGTGCAAAAAAAGAATCGTACGTGCCTCACACTGGAGGAACTCTCACCCAGCCCCACAAAGATGGGTTTTTGCTTGGTGGGTTTAGCCTTGGTAATATTCATTGCAAGTACAGGTTAGTCTCGTTGTCTAGCTATGTAGCCCCGTTTAGACAGTCGTTTGGCGCGCTGTTCATCTGTTTCCTGCGCGATAGTATGCAGGAAATAGTCGCCGCTAGAGAAAGAGAGTGAGAACAACGATGATGGCGAGGACGTCGAAAAGCAGGGGCAGACGCAGCAGACGAACTTGCAACAGGAAGCTCCCACGCCAGCGAGCGCACTGGAATGCTTACGTCAGTTTTGCGCGTTCACGTACCCAGTTTTGTTCACATATTTTCTTTGGTCCATCTCGTTGCTCTCTGAAACTGAAACATGGACTGGTCGCTACATACGAGACTTCAAATAGTTACTGTGATGTCCTGAAGCAAATGATGTTTCGTGCCGTGAATACTGGGTCATTAACTACTTACTGCAGCAGAAAAAACGAGATCGAAAATTTTTCTTTCGCTACTCCTTTAACGCGTACACAGCTAATAAACTTTTAAATTAGCAAAATTCCACACAGATTTCAAGAAATATTATTAGAGAAAACTAAGGCGCTGTTACCATTTAGCTACCCCAGATAATGATGTTAAATATCCGCATTTGTCTATTTGTGTTCACTTGTGGCTTCTACCAACCTTGCGGCGTAAACTGTGATGGTATTTCCCAAGTTTCTCAGCGCTCACTTTTGTCCAACCGAGCAAACCAATTAGTCTCTGCAGATGCGCGTAATCATTGGAAATTCTCGCACTCTTGGCGCATTGTGCTGATGGATATGGTCAGCTTACAAAATACAAAAACCGTTCGACGTCAGAAGTATGAAGCTTATAGGTCACATCCATGCAATGGTCTCTAATTCCCATGCAGCTGGAGCCGCACTTTTGCAGTAAGACTAGATAGGCGTACTTCACTACTGGTACACTATAGTAGTGCACAGCTACTACTACACAACTACTACTGCACTATTAGTGCACTAGTGCACACGTAGCACCAGATTTCTTTCAAGCGATCTGCGCAGTAAAACACTACACGGCGCGTAATACACGTGCACTGTCCTCAGTAGCTCATCATTTTACTTACGATCGGAAACGATTCAACAAAAGATAGCACTGAGACATACCAAGATGTCGGCCAGTGCGATGTTCTTCTTGGTGGACACTCCCGTCCGGGCCTCGGCCCTGTGCACCGAACAGCTGCTCACCGGTCTATGCACTTCACAGTGCCCGGCCCTGAGGATACAGGCGGGAGTCATGGCGAATTCTGTGAGGCGGAGACTTTTGCTGGCACCATGCGCGAGCCACTTGAAGTCGTCGTCGGACATCAGTACTCCCTTGACGTTGACCCTGACAAGTTTGAGGTTGGAGGCCAGCGCTCTCACTAGTTCCGATTGCACCTCACGATTCTCTTTTGTCAGACGGGTGAAAAAGGAACCGAAGTTTATGTCTACATCAGTAAGCGTGGACGGAGCTCTTATACACGCCGCCAAGGCGGAGAACACCCTGCGATCGAAATAATAGCACTTAATCCGGAGCGACGTTATGTGAGAGCAGCCACCGACCGCTTCTAGAGCTGAGATAACTGGCTGCAAACTGAGCCTGCCATTGTAGTGGAAATGGGCCAATCTGATGGTTGCACTGCCGATTTGCGGGCATTGCTGCAGACATTCGGCGTTGGGCATGTAAGCCCCGCGGATGACCACTCGGTCGTTCAGTCCTCGCTCCTGGATGGTGGCGCAGACCCTGTCCGGCCGGTCGATTGCGGGCAAGGAGAGAACGACCACCGACTTCAGAGCGTCCGTTTCAGCAACTGCACCGAAGAACGCGTGGCATTCAGCTTCGCCGAAGCCCCGCAAGTCGATGCAGAGCTTGCTGAGTGGCAAGTTGGGTCCCCGCAGGGCTGCAAGCCAGGCCTCCATGCATGGCGCGGTGTTCGGATCTGGTAGCTGGACAGTAGGGTTCCAGAATGTGGCATGGCAATCGCAGAAAGTCGAAGGTAACCTCAGGCTTCGCAGTGTGGCGCTCCGAAGTACCACTTCGGCGAAGAGGCTGACCACACCCACGCTGCCAAACACATATAGAAAACACTTGTTAGCTGAAGAACAATAAAATCAAAATGGAAAACAACACGAGAAAAATCAATAAAAAGGAGGACTACTTTAAAAGCTCACATTGCATACCCAAATTGCCGTTCCTTAACGCGAAGAAGAATCGCAGCCAAGATCATCCGCAAAGGACGTTCAAGGCGTCCACCATGATTTCGGTCTGCGAATTCTATGTTACAGCAAGTGCCGATTGACACTGACCACAGGATCGACAAGCTTTTCATACAGGACATACTGGTCATACAAGCCTCACAGCGAATCATGGCGCGTTATTAACCGTGTACTGCTCAACGACTGCTCGAGAAGGAAAGCTATATCAGTTTCTACATTTCTACAAAAAGAATGATTCAACGAGTAATAGAATTTGATGAAAGGCAATGTTTTCATGGGTGAGTTGGGACTGAGGAATGGGGGTCGGAGTAGCCTGATTTATCTTAAAAACCGCGCTGGAGCGACAGTATTTGATCGACGTCAACTAGAAGTGGAATCACCTGCAGACCGTTTGTCAACAGTTATTATCATTAGATTTACGATTTATGTCTTTCTGGATGGGCCTGCTATAAAGCTAGCTCCCGAAGGTAGACATTGGCCGCAACACAAACACACGTAGATATATATATATATATATATATATATATATATATATATATATATATATATATATAGAACGGAGGTTAACCAAGGGGCCTGATTTTTATTAGTCATATCATCAGATGCCAACTAACACTGACACCAAGGACAACATAGAGAGAAGTACTTTGGGCTCATAAATGAACTAAAGAAACGACAAAATCATGGAAATAAAAGTGGATTAAAAAAGAACTTGCTGCAGGTGGGAACCGAAACCACCACATTCGCGTTTCGCATGCGATACTGTACCAATTGAGCTAAAACGGCGCCATTTCCCCATCCAATTTCTTGGGTATCTATGTTTCCTAGTAGAAACCTGGGAGTGTTCTCCAACGCCACCACTCACAGACCTTGGCGGTGGACGTGGAACATCCTTTTCAACCGCAGGCGTCACGAGAACGTGATCTTTTCGGGTGAAGGAAAGTGGTCAATAAACCCACACATGCTGCCTGAAGGCATCAATGTTGCCGGACTCGAGACCCTCGTTATGTAATAAACGAGAGGAAAGGGAGTTACCAGAGAGGACCGATGTGTATAAGTCATATCATAAGATGCCAACAAACACTGACACCAAGCACAACATGCGTTAGGTGTGCCCTCGTAAAATAAAATCTTCAGCTATCGAATTCACAGTAGCCCAAACATATTATACGTTACATCGGATATTACACTGTTAAGATGTATCAAAAATATCTGGCTTCACTGTGGCCCACTGTGGGGGTCATTGCCCCATGCTCTTTCATGGAACCGATGTGGCTGCCCGACTGGGGCGCCTACACTGCCACTCAAACCTGCTTTTACATTTGCATAAAGAAAGTCGACTCACCGTTGTCAACAAGTCAAAGAGTGTATTCTTTGACTCCGCTGACAACGAAAGTCCCGGCAGGAGTGTTGCTAAATGCCGGAACGACGCAGCGTCGATCCATAATACAATGCCAGCTATACTTACAATTCTCGAGTCATCAGAGCGAGGTCCGCATTCAGTTCCTCCAAAGAAGTCATCTTGCAGAACACATCGATAAGTTCTCTCAATAGCAAGTCCCAGTCGGAATAGCCATCCGATTTTAGCGTCAATTTTCGCAGCGCTGAGTCTTCTTTCGCAAGGTAGCGGGCGAAGAGTGCGTTGGAAGCTTCGTCGCGGTAACCGAACACACATTGTCCGACGCGCAGGTCAGTGATAGTTTTGTTTCTTATAAGAGCATGTATGAGCGAACTCGCCTCACTAGGGGACATCAATAGTTCGGCCAAATCGAGAGTCGTCAGGTGATGCCTGTCTAGATCCAGTGATGTCCCAAACAAACGTGCCCTCAGTCCCCATTCCTTCTCGAAATCATGAACCTTGAAAGCAAGACTCTCGAGATGCGAGAAAGACTTGATCACCTCGCACATGAAAGCTGCGTCGTCTGCTCTCATTAATGTGCCGCAAACGGCAACGCTTTTCACAAAGCAATTACGTTTTACTACAGAAAGCAACGAATGGCGATGCTTCGAGTTCGCGTTGAATTCTATCGCTGTAATGCAGCGATGCTCGGCCACTAGACGTTCAACAAGATCCAGAGGCTTCAATCTGCGCAAGTCTTCGTCTATGCAGGACAGGAGATGCCCGCAGGTGCCTGCCTCGACGACGGCTATAAGGGCGTCCCCCCTGGTTTTTCCTCGCCTGTCTTCCCGAAGCTCAAGGCAGGCGTCTAGAAGGATTTGATTTAGGCCACGACGGTGCTCCAGTAAGTGACAGCTTGCCCCAGCTGTCTTTGTGCATGGGATGTTCTGCACGTGCCATTCCATGCGCCTTTTGGCGGTTGCAGGTCTGGCGATGATGGCATCTTTTACATGCATTGCTTTAGACATGATTCACCAGCCCGCTGACTAGCAGAGTACAGTGCTGCCACGTGATTTTATATCCTTCAGTCGTCTGGCGCAAGACCTGCACATAGAAAAGAACGGGGTGCAACAGTGTCAGAGAATAAAGTACAAAACCCACGCAAGCGACCTTGCACGCGACAGCAACAAGCGACGCTGTAAAGATGGCTATCGTGTTCGTTCGTCACCCAGAAGTCGTACCCCATGCCTGTGATGACTTCGAGCGACGTCTCCCGGTTGTTGCCGGTATGGGCGCAGCAATATAGGCACCAAAACTAGCGCGAAACCTGCTTTATTAACTTAAGTTGATGTATTTTACTGCACGAAGCAGCATAAAAATTTTCGGAGGGTCTTAATTGCTGCAAGTTCGTATCCTTGCACGTATAAAAATTCAATTGTTTGCTCTTTCCGTGTGACAATCGGTAGTATTCGAGGAACGTACTACATCAAGTTCCGGCTTCGCGCTATTGGCTAGTCGCTCATAGCACTTCCAGGCGTAAAGCGACGAATTCAGACCGACGAACAGACCGAGCGATATGCTCAGGCGACGGCCCGACCCATCGCGCGACGCCACCATTGGTTGCTGTCACGCGCGAAATCGCTCTCATTGTATTTAGCTTTAAACAAGCGCTTCTGAGTAATAACATTGAACGCGCTTAGGTTTAGGCGTTTCCCTTCTTTCAAGATGCGTATGGCGTGCGAAAAAACGCCCTAATGACATCAGTTCTCTCTCATATATATGAAAGACGAAAAGCAATAGGATGGCAGTCGACTAAGAATACATATTTCACAGTTTTGCCGAGGGAGACCAAGCTGCGGCGAGTTATACAGCGAAGACTTCACAACGTGTGTTTTACTATTTCTACCGTGTGGCTAACACTGCGCCGTAAAACGAAAGTAAGCTGAGCAAGTTGATAATGTATTCTTGCTATTAAAGTGTTATTACAAACCACGCGTTTGTGTTGTGATATTTAGGACTGGTTAAAGGTGCACTGACAAGGAGGTTGAGTGAGTGGACACAGAAGCTATGCCAAAGCACAGGCGTAAGTATGTATTCAGTGTTTATGCTTTCGCTCGGGTCGTTTTCTTCCGTTCTTAATGTAATCGCCCTTTCGTACGACGAATCTACTGTCAGCGTCACTCGATTAGAAACTGTCAATGTACGAGACATTCCAGTTATCGCATGATGTTGGCTGATTCGACCCATATTTTCTGCTACACGACAAAGTCTTGAGATACCCTTGTCTCGCTTTCTTTCTCTCCAAAATCTGGGAGCTGCTGCTACTTTGTTGCGGCGATGGATAAAGAAGCCCTCGGGGACCTTCCTGGCGCCCAGCCATCTCACCGGGTCGCGTCTAAGAAACGTGGAAATTCGTCAAGTGATGCGGACGGCGAGGCAATCGAGTTGTACTCTGACAGCGTCGACTCGTCCGACGACGATTTCACGTTTGTCATGAGCCGAAGTGCAAAATGGAGGCTGCTACGGAGGTCACCGCCGCCAAGTGTCTCCACCTTGAAGACAACACCAAAACGCTGGCCGTACACAATGCTCTTCATGCCTGTGGACCCAGTGTCCAATCTGCGACTCCTAAACACGCAAGTCCTTTCTGCATTTCTTGAGGGAATCGCGCCAAACGAAATAAAAGGCGTGAGGATAAACGCACGGAAGAATGTCCTCGCAGTAGATATTCTACACCGTAGTGAACTGCAAAACATTTGACGCGTAACGGAGATCGACAAAGTCAAAGTGCGATCCATGATTCCTACAGGCTGCAATCACCCTGTCGGCGTCATTTATGATCTCGATATTTCTATACCAACACACTACTTACCAATATTAATAAAGCCAACTACAGTAGGCACTCTTATCACGCACATAACAAGACTTGGCCATACACGTTGCCTGAAGCTAAGGTTTGAGGGAGACACCATTCCCTAGCACTTCAACTTTGGCCATGTCCACCATCCAGTCCGTCCATACGTACTGAAGACCCTGCAATGCTACAAATACTGCAAGATAAGACACGTAAAAGGTGTTTGTAGGAATAACGTCATGTGCCCACAGTGCGCTGAATCTCATTCAGCAGATGCCTGACGCGCAACTGTGTTAAAGGGGCCTAACTTCCATGGTACTTATGAGAGCTCATCCAATGATTGCCCGCAGGTGAGGAACGAGCGAGCAGTACTCAAACGTATGATACCGGACCATTCACCACATAGAGAGGCTGCCGCTACTCTCAGGCGATGACGACATCGCCACCGAAGAGCATCACGAAGAGTTGCACCTACCGAAAGATAGACACCAGCTTTCGGCAAAGCGGCTACCATATCAACGCCGACTTCCACAAAAACGGACACTGCGAAAACGAAGAATGGGTCAAGACTCGCACCTCCCTGTTCGTGAGGTCCTCAATGACCTCAAGAACTGCGGATGTGACGAGAACTGAGGATCTCCAAGACATAGCGACGTTGTAGTAACTTCTGGACGCCATGTGCATTCTACTGAGCAGCATGAAAACCCTGTCGGCACAGAATGCACTGTAAATGCTGGACACCTTGAGTCCTGTGTCTCCTGACGAAATAAATCAGTACCTTTGCTTAACATTGAAGAAGAAAAAGCTCACGTTGACAATTTTTGGATCCTACTTATCTCCAACAAGCCGTCTAGACTATGAGCGCTGACGGGGAACCTTCGTTTCACGTTCGCTTTCGGAAAGATTGCACTGGCTGTCGGATTTAGAAACGCCGGGTAGCCACGACATCCAAACCTATTTGAAGATCGAAGGCTTGACTAGCTCCAAGTCCTCCAGAACCGTTCAATGCAACAATTGGCCTAAATACAATGTAATCATGGAAGACTGTTGTCGTGACGACACCTTCTATAACCTACAGGGTGCGATAAATGATGCCATATATACAAACACGCATTTGCTTTTGAAGTGTTCTTCGAGCGCCGATTTCAACATCGAACTCGCTAAACTTCGAGCACTTCGCAGTCGTGCGGAACGAAGATATAGACGCACAAAGTCCAATGATGATTTCAGAATGACTAGACGAACACAAAAGAAACTACAGCATCACATGAACAAGCTGGCATCGCGACAATGGGTATCCTTTTTCAGGTGCCTGGATCCGCGAAAACCTTTCTCGCTTTTATGGAGGACTTTTCGGGGCCTTCGCACAATCATTGCTCCGCGCCAGCCGTTTACATCTCTGGCACTCCATCTACAATGTAGAGATATTGACGTCGCTAATGCTTTCTGCACAAACATTGCTTGTGTAGCATATTCCGATGGAATGGGTGCGGGAACGCTCGACCAGCCACTGTGCTCACGCGATCCTCGCATGGAATTCCCTTCTTGTATGGAAGAACTGGAAGCGGCGCTGGCTATGTCTAGATGTTTTTCAGCGCCAGGACATGACGGCATTACATACCGTGCTCTGTGTAACCTAAGAGACCAAGCATGGAAGGCACTCTTGCTCCTGTACAACGACTCCTGGCAGACGGGTACGGTTCCACAAGAATGGAAGTCAACTCGCCTCATTACACTTCTCTAAGCTGGCAAGTAGCCTTTGGACATTTCCTCATACCGTGCGATCGCACTTGCCAGCTGTGTCGGAAAAACAATGGAGAGAATTAGTTTAACACATCTTGAATGGTACTTAGAGTTCTGTGAAATCTACCCAGACGCTATGGCGGTATTCAGACGTGGCCGTTCGCCAACAAACAACGTTGTTGAAGCCCGTGTTTTCTCCGTGGTGTTTGAGCCGTCCACAAGCACATATAATGATTCCAGGACTGCAGGAGAAGACAGATCTATGGGCCCCTGTTCTAAAAGAGCTGAGCTTACTTCTGCATGAAAAGTACAGCCACCAGGTACACATCTATACTGATGGATCGACTACATCGTCCAGTTCTGGTGGTGTGGTGGTCATACCAACGCGAGGATTAACACTACGGTTCAAGACATCGCATGTCAGGACCTCAACGGCTGCAGAACTAACGGCTCTGCGGCGTGCACGAGAATTCTGTGATTCTGAAGGATCTAGAAAATGGGCTGTGTTCTGTGATTCAAAACCTGCATTACAGTGCATGCTGTCAGTTCTCCGACGGAGATGGCATTTGCAAATGACATACGAAATCGAGAAATTTCACCATCACGTCCAAGAAAAAGGTCGCGAGGTTGTTTTTCAATGGGTACCTGGCCATTGTGGAACCAGTGGCAATGATCCCGCCGATAACGCTGCTCGCACTGCACATCAAGAAGAGCACAGCGTTCAAATTCCGCTTTCGAGGACAGGCGCCGCAAGGCAGCTTCGCCACCTGGCAGGCAGTCTCTCACTGACCGAGTGAAACTCGTCAAACTTACGCCTTACATGACTGCATCAATTGAGCCCCTCACTTCAACTCGGACCTTCACTCCGGCTTCCTCGAGGGGAAGCTACGCTTCTGTGTCGCCTTTGGTTGGGAGTTGCTTTCACAAAGGCATAGTATACATTAGTTGGAGTGAACAGTGCACCATGGGAGGTGTGCGGCACCTAAGAAAATATAGACCACCTCCTGTGCCCCTGTCCACGATATACCAGCCAGAAAGACAAGAACTTGCTAAGGCTCTCCAAAAACTGGACAATCGGCCGCTTTCTGTGCAGGTGACTTGAACCCGCTGCGATGGGCCGGGGAGCAGCTGCGCTCCGCTATCGCGGCGCTGCCACCACCGGCGTGGGCCGCTGTTTGCTTTCGCCGAGGATAAAGAGGGCAAGGGAAGCATGTCTCCCAAGCGACGGTTTGCAAGTAACGCGTTGATCATGCCGTTTGCAGCGTATGCTGGATGAGCGGGCGGGGGTCTCTGGTGGCCGCTGTCAAACGCGAGACAATCTAAAGAAAGGTTGCACCCTTTGGAGTGTGCATTTGCCACAAAACGATAATCGTCATCTGTCTTGTCCACATTTCCGGTCTTTAACGAGCCCGGTACTTCACAGTAATTAACGCCATGCGCGTTATCAGCATCTCATAGCATTTCCGACAGGATAGTAACGAACGCACCGTTTTCAAGAAAGGAAACGCAAGCAAGACAGATGACGATTATTGTTCCGTGGCAAATGTACACCACAAAGTGTGTAAACTTTTTTGACTTTGTACAGTCGAAATTTCGCAGTTGTGAGTATCGTAATGAACAGTTAATGTTTTTCGGGACCAAATTAAAGGAACAACGCTATGAATGGTCCTGCGCATGCTCGAACTGAGGCACCTTGCGAGGATCGTAGCAAGATCTGGCTTCAGCAGCTGAATGCTATATTAATAAATATGCCACAATGGCATCTCGTAATTGTCATCATGAATGTCGCAAGAAGCAAATTAAGCAAGAAAGCATATGCTTCAGGGTGGCACCTGCATTTCTCGAAGAAATCACAGGAAGGAGCATGCCTTCAAAGCATTGAGTGTGGTTTGGTCCGTGGTTTTTCCGTAGAATAGCAGCTTGCCCACGTATTTGACTGTAAACTAGCCAAGGCCTGTGGTTGAAAGGATGCCACGTGTAAACCTTTTTTTACTACGTGTGAGGCCCTTTCTCGTAGGGACGAACGATACCTCAGTAATCCATATCCAAAATGCTTCTTCCAGTGAACCTGTGACAGCGATAGCACCACCGATGTCATGCCTCCACTTTGCGAGAATCCTATAATCTCGGGGCCGTGGTCAACATTACGCGATTCAAACGCCCGATGCCCAATGCAAAGGCGCGGAACTTACACTCGCCTCATCTGTGCCTAAAACAATTAAATTATGGGGTTTTACGTGCCAAATCAACTTTCTGATTATGAGGCATGCCGTAGTGGAGGACTCCGGAAATTTCGACCACCTGGGGTTCTTTAACGTGCACCGAAATATAACTACACGGGTGTTTTCGCCTTTCACCCCCATCGAAATGCGGCAGCCGTGGCCGCGATTCGATCCTGCGACCTCGTGCTCAACAGCCCAACACCATAGTCACTGAGCAATCATGGCGGGATCATGTGTGCTTGAAAGTGGGTCCTAAAGACAATGAGCCACTATACATGAAGATATCAAAAAGGCCAGGTTGTGGGCACTTTCCAAGATGCCGAAGGAATGCGTCTAGCTCAATCGGCTACTCAGGCAGGGCAACCGTCTCCGAGTCCCCAAAAGTTTTCATAATCTCACCATGGGTTTTTTTAAACAACTTCAATGCCAAACCCAATTTTGTGGTCGTTTCTTAGTGGACAAGTACACTGAACGTACTTAAAATATTGTAACGGTTATTATAGGCCCTTTCCGAAGAGAGCCTTTGTAGTCGAAATTACTGCTTCTGCTCTTTTCTAAATGAACGATGAGTGAATTGCACGCATATTACCATAAAATCTGGAACAACGCTAGACAGCACTGAGACAAGTCAGTCTATATTCCATCTCTTGTTTTCATCCCGCTCACAAACACATTCAAAATGTATATCCAAAATCATAATGCGAAAGCTCTCACCTTTGAATGTGTGGGAAAGAATTGTAACCGGAAATTTCGATGATAAGGGCAACTTTTACAGCATAATGCGCTGCAAGGAAGCAGGGCAGGTTTGCAAAGGCGAGCGCATTTACTCGCTGGGTTGCGGCGCAAACCGCCGCAACCCGGCGGCTGCAAGACGACCTCGCAGCTGGCAGAATGGACGTAGCACTAGTTTTTCACGAGTGTGGTTATCAAAGGATACTTGAGGGTAAAAGAGATGCTACCCTCGACCACTTTATCCTCGGCATAGCCACTGCCATGGCCGTTCACAGCGGGTTCACGTTTTTTGACCAAGTCTGTACATAGGTCGTCTCCCTACTCCTTTCCATTTCTCAGCGCAAGATTTCACCTGAAATCTACGTGCATTGCCTGCGTCGGCCAAGTCGGCAGACAAAACACTCGAAGCAATCACAAATGTGTTCTGATCACCGACCATCTTCGTCGTTTAATGCCTGCAGCCACGTTTTTGTTACAGCGCGGTGGTTAAAGCCCAACAATTGGACATCACGACTTAGGCAAACGGACACTGTGACGTCATCGAATCGCGACTGCCGAAACTGGGCGCGCCTTTATCGCTGTGTTCGTCCTTAACCGAGTAAATCATTAAGCGGTGCAAGGGGGTCGTATCTCAAATTTTATTATTTCACGGCTCCTACTACGTATATAGGCGCATTTTAAGAACTTTTATGACCTGCTTATCATTTGACGCCCGGAGTTTTGATAAGGATGACATCGCATACAGCTTTCAATGCACGCAACGCACCCGCTTGAGTACGATCAACGAGAAGGTGGGTTGCAACGTATTTCGCAGCTGCTTAATTAAGAATATTGCCCCACCTTAACCATTCTGCGTCCACTACGAAGCACAAGCACTGACACTCGATTGTGAGGCAGAGAATGTGGTTCGTGCGCGACAGCTTTGTTGTGTTAGTTTGCATCAAATTTTTCACCTACTTCGTTAAAGATCAAGGACACTGATCTCGTAACCGAACGCTTTGGCTCATCTGTCTATACAACCTCACATGGTTTTATACAAACAAATCGGTAGTCTCGCTGACCAATCGCTCCTATACACCTCGTGGTGGCGTAGCGCCGGGCACATGAAAAATCATTGCGGTTATAAAACCTGTTGCCATGACCTTGACGCAGAAACGACACCCGTAAAACAAACCCAATTTAATCGGTTGACAAATTTTAGACATAGTGACAAGCTACAATCACTTGGGTGTAGTTATCACTTTGCACTTGAAGTGGAATGAGCACGTGTCGTTGATGAAAAAGAAAGCCGTGCAGAGCCTTGGTTACACTGGGGCGTTGCTTGAGAAATTCACCCAGCGAGACAAAGCTGCTACATTACAAATATTTCGTCCACCTAGTAGCCGAGTATAGGTACATCTTATGGAATCCACGTAACGAGGTTAACATAAAAAAATGGAGAGAAAGAATTCAGAGAAGCGCGATAAGATTTGTATTCAATTCGTTTAGCCGGTATGCATCACCAAGTGCGATGCTCTAGACAGAATTATTTACCCTACAAAAACGACGATATAAAGGAAAAATGAAGTACAGGTATCTTCTTAATCACGGAAAACTACGCATTGACAACGACACATGTAGTTAACCTCTCACTCGTCAATTCACTCGGCCTAGCCGCGCTAAGAAGCTGAAAGGCCACTACTGCTAAACTGAAGCGTTTAGAAATTGATAATGTCCCTAACCATTGGGGAATTGAATGTACTTTCTGCTGCGGCGCTTACTGACGACACCATTGATTCATTCTTAAAACTGCTTATAGAAATTCTAGAAATTTCTTTCTCTTGTACGAGCCTGCCCTTCCCCGGGATAGCACTCATGTGTTTTTAGATGCGTCTGCCACGGCTAAGCATATTTACACACCTAATTTCATTATGCTTTTCTAGCAGCATGTATGCTTTGAAAGCGCTGGATACGCGTTATATACATATTATATTATTCTGTTTCTCTGTCTCTTAATATTCGTAAACTTGGCGCCAAGAGCAGTTCGAACATGTTTACACATTTTTCAAACTACTAGCGCTAAATAGCACGTTTTCCGAAATGGCAGGCTGTTCATGTTTATCTCTCTTTTTTTTTGCCCATTCAGTGGTATTTGATTCTGCTCAAGCTTCGCACCTTGTATTCAATGCATTGTTCGTCATGTCTGTAATCACTCCTGCTTAAGGACTATCAACAGGGGCGGGCAGTACTCTTCAAAAAAATTACAGAAATAGAAAAATGAAAGTAACCAAAAAAGCTTTGCGCACGATTTGTTCTTAACATCAGTGTAATCTTTGAATATGTACTGTAGACATAGCACCGTCACCACCAAGTTTTCATCAATGCTAATTTCGGAGTCGTTAAGAACATCGTTGTAATTTTTGTTGGAATATCATACATAAAAAAACGCAAACTCTTCGCTCACCTTCTGTAGCCTGGCTGCTTAAAGGGAAGCTGAAGCGGTTTTCAATTTCCATGAATTGCTGGGATTGGGAAGAACAGACCTAATAATTTACGGTTCCGAAATTTTTTTCTTCGTTTTGTTAATATAAGGGGCGGAAATCGCTTTCTAAATCAACCCCGCGGACACGCCCCCATCGCTTCCCGGAGCGCCGGGTGAGGAGGTTAGCAGAGGAGAGAACCGGCGAGAGTGACGTCACTGGCGGGGACCGAGCTGCCGGACCGGCGTGCTGGCATGCGCTGGCATGCCTCTTTCGGTGCTGCGCTTTACTGAACGACGCTACAAGAGATTTGCCGCCGCCGCCGCTCACGTTTGTTTTGCGATTTTCGTAGACTGTTCTTTCCTTCTGTGCTGCGTGAGTGCCTACAGCCAAGGGCGCCCAACATGCCCTCGTTCTGTGCAGCAATCGGCTGCGCGAACACACGCGGGCGAGACGATGTGGTGTTTCACAGGTTCCCGAAGCACAAGAAGCTTGCGGCGCAGTGCGGTGAGGAGAGATAAGTTCGTGCCGACGAAATCAACTGTGCTGTGCTCGGACCATTTCCGCGATAGCCGGATAGCCTTACGACAAATGCGGAAACGCGTTGTTGCTAGCGTTGCTATACTCCGTTTCATACATCAGGTGCAACGCTGTGGAGGCTTGAGATACTTCTTGCAGTGGCTGCGTTCGCACTTAGAAAAAGTTCGGTGTTTCTTGACCCGATTTTTGAGAAAACTTTTCATATATAAGCTCAGTTCTGAATGAAAAAAAAAAAGAATTTACCCATAGAAACAATCCGTGTACTTATACGGCTGCTAACACGTTCTTTTAAATCAATTTTCTTTTCGGCATTCTTTAATTTCAGCCCGTCGCGGCAGCTTCACGTGCATGCTCGCGCGAGCAAATGCCGCTGGCACGCTGCGAACCATAGATGGAAACGCGCGCAGTAATAAATTTTGGTAACCGGACTTCGTGCGTAGCTTCCACAGCGTTGCACCTGAGGTATAAATTTGAGTATAGGCTTGCCTAGTGACATTCGACGTACGGTTGCAGTTATCATGTTTACCACACGGTGGTGCTAAAACTGCCTAATATCTTTATGTCAACACTAGCATGGAGCGCGCATACCGATTCTTGATCGAGCCACAATCGCAAAGTCGTCGAACCATATTCTGAATATTGCACATATAATCCCCCTGACCATCTCGATCTGGATGTGTATGATAAGCAACTTCCATGACTGTACCTCGCAGCACTGCATATGCGCGCTTTGAAACGCGGCACTTATGTTCGCGATCGTGTATCAACGCTCAGAAAACCACGGGACTTCAGACAAGCAGCGGCAAAGTGCTTGACATCGCGGAATTGTACCCGTGTTTACATTCTAATGAGAAGTTAGTGCTTCGGCAATCTTCCAGCAGCAAGTTCCCAGTGACACTTTAGCGCATTTTTTCTCCCGTCATTGGAACGTGCAGCTACATGAAAAAAAAAGCATACGTAACAGCTAAGATTTCCAGCGCGCGAGAAGGTGTACACATCGCTCTCGCTTTTGGCACACTCAACATCGTCGTTGCCGCCGCTGCCGCCATCGTTTTCCGTATCGGCTGTCGGTTCGAACATGTATACGGCGAAAATACAAGCTGTCCGAGACAGCGAGAACGTTCCATAATGCTTACAACTCAGCTATGCAGCCAGAACAGAACAGCGTGCTACGCTCTCAAACGGCGGCGCCGACCGGCGACTGCCGCCACTGACGTCACAGCGGCTCCGACCAATCACGGGCAACAGCGGCGTTCGCGCGATACCCTGAGGCGCTGGTGCGCGTTTTCATGAAAAAACAGCCGCTTGCGCTTGTTTCCGCCCTTTTTGAACGAGATATTCGTGTTCAGGGGACTCAAAACTGTAGAATGCCGCAGAGAACTCATTTTTTTCGAAAAGTGTTTCAGCTTCCCTTTAAACGTTGCCTCGTACTCGTGCACGTGGTAGCTCTCCGCGTCGACAACTGGTGCACCCGTCCAAAAGACCCCGCGAACTTGTCTCTGGAGGGTAATGGGAGAGAGGACCCTTTCCTCCGTTTGCCACTCTCAAAAGTTGCCCCCTTCGTAGAAAGCGCTTGACATTCCAGCGAAAATTTCCCGTGGCCAGTAAAAAGGCGGCCAGTTAGATACGCCTGACTCTGGACCCTGCCTCGTTTCTTGGA
Source organism: Dermacentor albipictus (assembly GCF_038994185.2). Lineage (NCBI taxonomy): Eukaryota > Metazoa > Arthropoda > Arachnida > Ixodida > Ixodidae > Dermacentor > Dermacentor albipictus. The sequence continues at coordinate 111,169,948 of NC_091828.1, forward strand.
ATATTTTTTTATCCTTAACATTTTGATGAACTACTCACTCACCCTATCAGCGGGGGAAAGGGGGAGGCGAGGGATCTGTACTTCCGATCACGTTCCCCATAGAATAAGACAGCAAATACCAATCCACATTTTTTTTCACGGTGCCACAGGGCATGGGCACTGACCCCACGGATTCGTCACAAAACTTTTGGGAAGGGACGCGTGCAACGGCCGCGCCGCCCAATCTCGGGACAATGTTTCCCCGTAAAGAAGAAAAAAGAAAGTGCTCCAACGCACGCTGCTGCATACAATCGCATACTGGAGATATCAGACCACATGCCATGCCCTCTATCACGCTGGTAGGGCATCGCACGTGAGATGCGCAGTTTGTGGGATTGTTCCCCACGTGCGGCAACTTGTTTTTCATCCACTTGCATTTCAATTATATTTATTGTGTTTTTTATTTCATTCATTAGGCACAAGTTGTTCTTGGTGTCAGTGTTTGTTGACTTCTGACGATATGACTAATAAAAATCGGGCCCCCTCGGTTAACCCTCTTTCTTATCGCTCCGCAGCTGGTAGCTCGACATCGGCGCGGTGCCGAGAACGTGCGTTGCGTAAGACTGCAATTCGCCTTCAATGCTGAAAGCATCCAGGGCTCGGACCGGACTACTGAGTGGTCCGGACAGCACCGGGAGCCGCGTAGTTTGATTGATGGCTTGCAAATTTTATGAAAAAGCTTCCATGTTACACATGGACGACACTTCGAAAACGTCACGTTGCTGACGTAGTCTTCTTGGAGCGTTGGCCCTCACTTGCTCGGGGTGGCAGCGCGTGCATGACATCGCGGCTGCGATAACACTTTGTCGATATGATTACCGACAAGACGCTCAGCTCCCACCAACGATTTTCCCTGTGATTCAGCACGTGCAGTGTGTCGCTGAAACGATTTTATACACCAGGCCGAATTATCGTACTGCGTCAGACTCTCTTCTCGGCGGCGTCGACAAAACCAGCCTGCCGACCATCGTTCGAGCGAATCTCGCGTGATCGGGCATCGAACCGAAAACACGATATGCACAGCGCCTTTGCTTTTACATGCAGGTTGTGTCACGTGACTTTAGTCAAACCTTGGAAATATGCAAATTTATTTATTTTATTGTCACATACTGCAACCCTTGGTGGGGCTATAGCAGGCGTGGATAATACAATATAATACAAAAAAGGAAATACAACAGGCAACAAAGAAGAAAGTAAAGCACAATATTCAGGACGCACAGACAAGAATTCGTTTAATGGGAGAGAGCGGTTCGTTCCTGGTAACGAATTCCAAGTTTCAGTTGTTTGAGGGAAAAAGCTACACTTAAAAGCCTTAGTGCAGGAAGAAAAAGGGTGCACTTTTAAGCGCGTGATGTCTCCTTCTAGAAGAGATTTTGCAAAGGTCATATATTCATTACTGGAGAGGGAACAAGACGAATTAATAATGCCGAGAAAAATTATTTTAAGAATTTACCTGTCGCTGTAGATCAAGCGAGGACTTGATTTACGATGGTGAGAACTGGTGGTCATAACGTCGGTAGATAAATCTAATGGCTTTTGTTTGGACGGCCTCAACTCTGTCTATTTCGTACTGCTTGTAGGGAATTCCAAACGATACTACCACACTCAAGTATAGATAACAGTAACCAGACAGTGTACGACGTAAATACCCCGGTTTTTGTATAGGTTTAGTCGTAATGGAATCAACGTGTTTTGACCAGGACAGGTTTGTGCTGAAAGTGAGACCAAGATAATTATATTCAGAAACGCTTTGAAATTAATTATCTTTAAATTCGTATCTGAAAAAAAATGGCTAGCTTTATTAGAGAAGGACCTAACGATATTGTTATGGAAGTTAATATTCATCTGGCATGTTTCACATCATTTGAAAAATTTGACAAATAATTCAGTAAGGCAAACATGACAAAAAGGAGATGAAATGACGTTTATGCATACGCAGTCGTATGCATACATTCGGATTTTAGATATCTTACGCGGCAAATCAATATAATTTAGTAAGAAAAGAAGACTAGCCAGGACCGATCCTTGAGGGACGCCAGATGACACATCCCCCGCCGAGGAATTCATCGAGTCAAACCTTACGCATTGAGAGCGGTGAGAAAAAAATCTCTCAGTGCAGTTTTCTAATTGAGGGTTGTTAAGAATGGCATTTAGTTTGGACAACAGTTTTTAGTGAAGTGCGGTATTCAAAGCTTTGTAAAATTTTATGAATATAGCGCCAATTTGAAATCCCTTATCCAGGTTAGGAGCTATGTCATGCATTAAATCGACAAGTTGTGTTATTGTGATAAATCCGGGTCTTAATCCATACTGTATATTAGAGAGAATTACATTTATTTCCAGAAATTCCATAATGTGTTTGTATATTATATGCTCCAGTATTTTGTATGAATATGCTGTTAAAGGTATTGGCCGGTAGTAAGAACGATTTTGCTTACTACCTGACTTATGTAACGGAAGCACCTTAGCCATATTCGATTATTAAGGTACTATGCCGGAAGTTAGTGATGTACTGAAGATAAAACTAAGGTACCGCAAAGTCCATAAGGCATGCCAAACGAGAAACAAATACGGGATTCCATAAGGCTCTTCACTTTTCTGTGATTCAAGATGATGTTTAGCATACCTTCTCTGCTAAGATATCATTAATGGGGCAAGTTGGATGAACGTTTGAAAAGGAGGAACAATATGATTATCGCAAAGAAAAATTGACTCAAAATGTGCGTTGGAGGTGTTGAAGAATAATAATGAATCCCTACTCGTTTCATTGTTCACACATAACGATGTACAAGAGCTGTTACGAGGAAAAATGGATCCCCAGAACTTATGCGGGTTACTTTTCAACAGAAGCGGCGTCTGTATGCTATACAAAAAGTCTTCAGCTCATGTGCTTTTTGTACGAAGATCCTCCTTCACCTTAGAAAACCTAGCAATGTGTACGGGGTTATGGGATTCCTTCAATCGTCTAAGCCTGCGAACCCGACATGAAAGATGTATATCTCTCTTCATCCAAGAAATTTTGTCCCCAAATTTGGGCTAAAATTTATACGATAGTGGCTTCAAGACTGCACGTCGATAGAGAGGGCCAATGAATGCCCGGTGCGTTGAAATCACCAAGACAAATAAAGTTGAAAGGAACTGAGGCTGTGCATGTGCATGAATGTTTCGATTGCTTGAAACGAGTCCACCGTTGCACATAGCTGGACATAACCCTAGTAGCGTTTATTGCCATCGCTTGGAAATACTCAGATTATCGTTTGCATTCCACCTAATAACTAAATTTAAATTTTCAAGTAAATTATCAAACGTTGTAATGAAATTGATTAATTAAATTTATTATTACAATATACATAAACGTCAGTTTTTCCCTTTTCCCAGCTCTACCCCTGTATAGGAACTGAGAGAGTGGCAAAGCTGTTATGTAGTCGATTCGCGACTGTGCAAGTTCTACCCATTATCTGCCTCCTCTTATCCTCCTCGCTAGCGTTGAATCTAGCTCCCCTTTCGATTTGCACGTTAGTAGAAAGCTGAGCTCTACGATTTCTTAAGTGCGTTTGCGGGGGGGTCACGGTTAATTACAGCTGTGGAGACGCTAACGTGGTGACGTCCAGGGAGTCCCAGAAGGTGCTGTGCACATGTGAGGCGATGGAAACGCCTAAACGAGTTTCTTGCACCGCTTTTTCTCTTTTCCACGCTCTTTCCACGGCATGCAAGAAAGCAACAGCATCCAGGCACGTAACTTTTCTATGCAAATGAGGAGGAGGGAACTTTTAGTAGTACAAATGTGAATAACCCCACCATTCGCCATAAACACCAGTAAACCCGCAAAAGATAATTGAAATAACGTGTTTCTCACTGGCACGCCTGTGAGATACACCTCTTCTTTACTTGGCAAACAGCGAACCAAATCAAATGGACTCGCGCATGAAAGATGGGCAGGAAGAAACTTGCCAAGAACAAGTTAACAAGTGAATGTGGAAAATAAAAATTTCTAGTTGCATTTTTTCAAAACGCTCTGGAAGAATTACAGAGAAATGATTGTTTTCGCAACAATCACACTTCTTTTGGATCCCTCGTTTACTGCTCTACCAAGTGACAAAACCGACTCGCATTGTTATTTGGGAAGTTACGTAACGATGCGTGGTCTCGAGTCCCGTAAAACCGCGTAGAGAGCAGGGCGCTGCGGTTCTATACGTACTGCGCCCACCACGGATGGTTAGAAAAACACCCCCATTAGCACAACGGGGAAGTGGCTACGTCAAGCGGCTCGATTGATAACTGTAGAAGCGTCATTGAAAAAAACACGGAAATATTCTCCACATCCGGCGGCGGCATTTAACCATCTTCGGCATGGACCCACGTATGCGGAGCGCTCAACGCCTGCTTCACCTCCGCCGCAGGTGGGCCGCCATCGCACTGCCAACGGGTTCAGCCCAGGTATGGTGAGTGCTTAACGGCTGCTTCAACTTCGCCGTGGGTGGTCCAGGCATTGCACCACCTTCGGGCCAACCCGCGGCGCGGGTGAATCACTTTGCTCTTGGTTTGAGAGATTTGAGTGTCGTTAGCTGTCGCTGCCGTTCCGTCTTCACGGATTGGGATGGTTGTCAATTTTTTCCCTCTTTTTCGATGGCGGTAGTTCTCGGCATGTCCTGAGGTGTGAAGGCCAGTGCTCTCATTGATTACCTGCCCGCGCAAATAATTCGAGATCATTTCAGCTGTCACCATCTATCCAATGATCTCGCGCATTGCTGTTGTTTCGTTACTACAACCTTCCTTGTTTAGACTGATCCAGGGACAAGGTAAGAGATTCGGTTCGTAATCAGCTATGGCCTGTACGCTCGTGGAACGAGCTGGGGCTGCCGAAAACACCAGTTGCGCTTAACTGTTCCTTTTGCTTCATTATTTCCTCGAGTGAAGGTTTGCCGCGATTATTGCAGATCTTTGGAACCATACACCCTCGTCTGTACACTTATATACTGTAATGAACATACGATGTAATAATAATAAGCTGATTAGATTTGATATGGGTTAGATGAGATCGGAAATAGAACAATGCGAAGCGGAGTCCATCCTCAGATGCTGAAATAAGCGCTAAACCCATCAGCAATATCACTGTCACCCGTTACCTCGAGTGGCTTTTCCATAATTGCACAGCACTTTTCGTGAAAAATTGGCGACTGGAAACAACAGTCGCAAAGAGTTGAGAAATTAAGCGATGCACAAAGAGAGAGAGCCAAGGTAAGAGCCAAACAGGATACAAAAGGAGACTTCACAAATTTACCCATTCTTTGCGAAAATATTTATGGATGAACATCTTTCTTTATTTAAAGGAAGTAGAGAAAACGCGACCGGAAGTGGAGAATGATGCAGCGTGCATTGAACGACGCTTCTGCATTAATCAGTCCAGCCACCTGATGTTGCCACTTCTCTACTGTGCTCATGGGGGTGTTTTTCTAATCTTCCCCGGTGGGCGCAGTACGTCTAGAGCCGCAGCGTCCTGCACTATATGTGGTTGTACGCGACTGGTGACGATGCATTGTTACGCAACATCCCGAATAACAAAGCAAATTGGTTTTGGCACTTAAATCGGTAGAGCAGTAAACGGGAAATCCATGAGAACTTCGATTGTTCCCTAAAATATATATATATATATATATATATATATATATATATATATATATATATATATATATATATATATATATATATATATATATATATATATATTGCAAAACACCCTGCTATAAATCAGTATTGTACATTTTCGCTTGTTTACTTCTTGGCAGTGTTCTCCCTGCGCTTCTCTCATGCGCCAGTGCATTTGATGTGGTGCCTTGTTCTCCAAGTAAAGGCGAAGTGTACAGGGGGACAGGCGTGCCTGTTAGGCACACCTTATTTAATTTCTCTTTTGCGGGTCTAACCGTGTTTATAGCTAATGGTGGCCATAATTCACATTTGTACTAGTTAAATGACTTCACCGCCCCCTCATTTGCATAGGAAAGTTACTTTGGGATGCCTGCCCCACCCCGAAAAAACCCCTGGGTACGCGCCTGGGAAAGCCCGAAGGTTTAGTAACATTTTAGCACTACCGAGAACTAGTTCCAAGAAAATGTTTTATCGTCACTAAAGTAGCACAATACACTCGCTTATTACGTGCACAGTCCATATTTAATTTCTCTATAATATAAGATATCACAGATGTCTGCGGAATAAAACATCCAGTTTATTGTTCCTAGTACATACACGAGTGGAAGAATTGCATTTCCAAAAGCTCCTTTGCTCTCCAATGCGGAAACAGGCATGAATTATTGATTGACTCATTGACTGAATCTTTTATTGAATTCTTGATTCTGCCATACGTCGACAGAATCGACGTATGGCAGAATCTATGTCCCTGTCTTCTATGAAAATGGTTGAAAGCTCTGCTCTGCTGACGGTGCCGGCCAGCCTGCAAGAAAATATTCAGAAAATGTATGGAAGGATCATTACCAAGACATGTGCGGGAGCAATATTTAGGCAAACTGAATATGTGTGCCCTATTGCTCCAAACAGAAAGGTCGGCTATATCGCCAGCATTACCTTATTTTTCTCATTTACGGGAACTCAATACCCAGGTAATTTCTGCGTAGATAAGCATTAATTAGTCATTCACTTATTTAGTTATTTGTGCACACACCTTGCGAGCGCTATGTTTAAAACGCACCTCGTAATGTTTTCAAAACATCACGACTTCCCTATGACATCACGTTATACAGATCTTCCGGGGATCGAAACCTTAATTGTGAAAAAAAATTATGGTAACGTGTTCGGGGCGCCGCAGGGCTTGTCAGTATGCGTTATATTGTTTAGGTCGATGATATTCGTTTAACATTAAAGATCAAAACTACACATTGGCATGCGAGGTGCCTGCTCACAAACACAGCACTCTTTGCAAAGACTACACAAATCTCAAGCCTCAAGTTAGTTTCCTCACTTTTCTCGTTTATTTCTTATTTCTTTATTTCCGTTCGTACCGTTTGAATCATCTCAATGATGTAGCAAGTCCTGCGTAACTTGGCTGGCACCTTCGTCTTTTGTTAAAGTCTTTCTCTTTCACCCACGTGCAAGTAGGCTTAAGAACCAACACTATGCAAGCTATGTAATTCAGTGGCAATCTAAAACCGCAGCCTAATGAATATAATTGAAAAGGAGTGAAACAATAAAAAGAAAAAGGCACTGTTTGCTATGTCCTCCCAGATGTGATTGAAAGGCAACCCAAGCTAGTACAGACGTTTTACGATGCATAAACCTTGTCACGTTTGCTGGATTCGCCATAATTGAAGCGCGGGATAGACTTTGTAGTTTGTTCCGTTTGTTATTGCGGATTATGTAGACTTAACAGTCTTGCAGTCTAACTTGGGCCGCCCGTGGCCTTCAGTATCTTGGAAGATAAAAATATGGTGTCTAGAAAAATTAATCGCAAGTTCATAAGTAGCTAGCCGTTGGGAAGCTGACGATTTATGGTACCCCCCCCGACCGCCAACACCTAAGGGAATTTATAACAAACCTTCCTGCTGTTCATGTTGCAGCCGAATGACCCTTTTTTGTAATCCACCATTTTTTGCTGACCGTTATTCATTTCCACATTCCTCCCAATGCAGTAGACGAGCTGACCTCTCACACCCCACCAAAAAAATAACACGATGATAAGAACCCCCTCGTACATGTTTCACATAGATCGGCTCGAGGCTGCAGAACGTCAGCTATCTTCAGGAAGCGGCGGACGTGTAGCCAGCAGTCGTGGTTCAAGTCAGAGAGCTGACGCCTGGCACCAGGATCTGCAAGGCATTTCGCCGTCTCCTTGACGACACCGGTCATTCTCATAAACTCGTCGAGGCTGAAGTGGCCAACACGAAGCAGGGCGCTGCTGATCATCTTCTTGGCGGCGGCCTTGGTGACGTCAGCGCCTTCGCTCACCATTTCGAGCAGACGAGGATGGTCGTGCATCAGCTCGATTGAACGAGCGGCTTCGAGGCCATCTTCCTCGCCAAACACGAACTGAGCTGCGGCGAAGACGGCGGAGGCATTCCGTCTGGTCGTTTCCTGCAAGTAGAAAGAATGAGCCGTTGTAAGGTTTAAAGCCGAAGAAACATTGATGAGTTTGCAAAGCGTGAAAAGTTCCAAGCGCTTTACTCGTATCGGACAGCGTGAGCTAAAAAGTAAGGAAATCTAAATGAGCTCCGCTTGAAAAGTGGTAACGCAGCTCCAGAATCAGAGCAATTGAAAATCGCGAATAAGAAATTTCGGCAATGTGTGATAAACATTCTACTGTAAAGCAAAATCGACTGCAACCGTAAGATTTCGAATACAGTAAAGAATACAGAATACACTACTGTTGTTGGGTGCACGAGGATATTGGCTTTAAAATAGGAACGAGCGTACACGAAAAAAAAGCAATACTCTTTCGCTGTATTTTTTTTTTTTTGTTGCGGGTGTGCGTATGCGCAGGCGTCAGGATTCTCATGAGCGATGCCAGATCTGAAGACCCCAGTGGGTCCAATATGCCTTGTTGTAAATGGAAAGGACTACGAAAGAAAGCATCTGCTGGTTCAGTAGCTTATAGGACAGTGCAAAAAAGAATCGTACGTGCCTCACACTGGAGGACCTCTCACCCAGCCCCACAAAGGTGGGTTTTTCCTTGGTGGGTTTAGCCTTGGTAACATTCATTGCAAGTACAGGTTAGTCTTGTTGTCTAGCTATGTTGCGCCGTTTATACAGTCGTTTGGCGCGCTGTTCATCTGTTTCCTGCGCGATAGTCTGCAGGAAATAGTCGCCGCTAGAGAAAGAGAGTAAGAAAAACGATGATGGCGAGGACGTGGAAAAGCAGGGGCAGACGCAGCAGACGAACTTGCAACAGGAAGCTCCCACGTCAGCGAGCGCACTGGAATGCTTACGTCAGTTTTGCGCGTTCACGTGCCCAGTTTTGTTCACATATTTTCTTTGGTCCATCTCGTTGCTCTCTGAAACTGAAACATGGACTGGTCGCTACATACGAGACTTCAAATAGTTACTGTGATGTCCTGAAGCAAATGATGTTTCGTGCCGTGAATACTGGGTCATTAACTACTTACTGCAGCATAAAAAAACGAGAACGAAAATTTTTCTTCCGCTACTCCTTTAACGCGTACACAGCTAAAAAAGTTTTAAATTAGCAAAATTCCACACAGATTTCAAGAAATATTATTAGAGAAAGCTAAGGCGCTGTTACCATTTAGCTACCCCAGAGAATGATGTTAAATATCCGCATTTGTCTATTTGTGTTCACTTGTGGCTTCTACCAACCTTGCGGCGTAAACTGTGATGCTATTTTCCAAGTTTCTCAGCGCTCACTTTTGTCCAACCGAGCAAACCAATTAGTCTCTGCAGATGCGCGTAATCATAGGAAATTCTCGCACTCTTGGCGCATTGTGCTGATGGATATGGTCAGCTTACAAAATCCAAAAACCATTCGACGTCAGAAGTATGAAGCTTATAGGTCACATCCATGCAATGGTCTCTAATTCCCATGCAGCTGGAGCCGCACTTTTGCAGTAAGACTAGATAGGCGTACTTCACTACTGGTACACTATAGTAGTGCACAGCTACTACTACACAACTACTACTGCACTAGTAGTGCACTAGTGCACACGTAGCACCAGATTTCTTTCAAGCGATCTGCGCAGTAAAACACTATACGGCGCGTAATACACATGCACTGTCCTCAGTAGCTCATCATTTTACTTACGATCGGAAACGATTCAACAAAAGATAGCACTGAGACATACCAAGATGTCGGCCAGTGCGATGTTCTTCTTGGTGGACACTCCCGTCCAGGCCTCGGCCCTGTGCACCGAAGAGCTGCTCACCGGTCCATGCACTTCACAGTGCCCGGCCCTGAGGATACAGGCGGGAGTCATGGCGAATTCTGTGAGGCGGAGACTTTTGCTGGCACCATGCGCGAGCCACTTGAAGTCGTCGTCGGACATCAGTACTCCCTTGAGGTTGACCCTGACAAGTTTGAGGTTGGAGGCCAGCGCTCTCACTAGTTCCAATTGCACCTCACGATTCTCTTTTGTCAGACGGGTGAAAAAGGAACCGAAGTTTATGTCTACATCAGTAAGCGTGGACGGAGCTCTTATACACGCCGCCAAGGCGGAGAACACCCTGCGATCGAAATAATAGCACTTAATCCGGAGCGACGTTATGTGAGAGCAGCCACCGACCGCTTCTAGAGCTGAGATAACTGGCTGCAAACTGAGCCTGCCATTGTAGTGAAACTGGGCCAATCTGATGGTTGCACTGCCGATTTGCGGGCATTGCTGCAGACATTCGGCGTTGCGCATGTAAGCCCCGCGGATGACCACTCGGTCGTTCAGTCCTCGCTCCTGGATGGTGGCGCAGACCCTGTCCGGCCGGTCGATTGCGGGCAAGGAGAGAACGACCACCGACTTCAGAGCGTCCGTTTCAGCAACTGCACCGAAGAACGCGTGGCATTCAGCTTCGCCGAAGCCCCGCAAGTCGATGCAGAGCTTGCTGAGTGGCAAGTTGGGTCTCCGCAGGGCTGCAAGCCAGGCCTCCATGCATGGCGCGGCGTTCGGATCTAGTAGCTGGACAGTAGGGTTCCAGATTACGCCATGGCAATCGCTGAAAGTCGAAGGTAACCTCAGGCTCCGCAGTCTGGCGCTCCGAAGGACCACTTCAGCGAAGAGGCTGACCACACCCACGCTGCCAAACACATATAGAAAACACTTGTTAGCTGAAGAACAATGAAATCAAAAGGGAAAACAACACGAGAAAAATCAATAAAAAGGAGGACTACTTTAAAAGCTCACATTGCATACTCAAATTGCCGTTCCTTAACGCGAAGAAGAATCGCAGCCAAGATCATCCGCAAAGAACGTTCAAGGCGTTCACCATGATTTAGGTCTGCGAATTCTATGTTACAGCAAGTGCCGATTGACACTGACCACAGGATCGACAAGCTTTTCATACAGGACATACTGGTCATACAAGCCTCACAGCGAATCATGGCGCGTTATTAACCGTGTACTGCTCAACGACTGTTCGAGAAGGAAAGCTATATCAGTTTCTACATTTTCGTTCTTCTCCATGAAGAGTGCACATGTTAAAAAAGAATGATTCAACGTGTAATAGAATTTGATGAAAGACAATGTTTTCATGGGTGAGTTGGGACTGAGGAATGGGGGTCGGAGTAGCCTGATTTATCTTAAATACCGCGCTGGAGCGACAGTATTTGATCGACGTCAACTAGAAGTGGAATCACCTGCAGACCGTTTGTCAACAGTTATTATCATTAGATTTACGATTTATGTCTGTCTGGATGGGCATGTTATAAAGCTAGCTCCCGAAGGTAGACATTGGCCGCAACACAAACACACGTAGATATATATATATATATATATATATATATATATATATATATATATATATATATATATATATATATATATATATATATATATATATATATATATATATATATATATATATATATATATATATATATATATATATATATATATATATATATATATATATATATATATATATATATATATATATATATATATATATAGAACGGAGGTTAACCAAGGGGCCTCATTTTTATTAGTCATATCATCAGATGCCAACTAACACTGACACCAAGGACAACATAGAGGGAAGTACTTTCGGCTCTTAAATGAACTAAAGAAACGACAAAATCATGGAAATTAAAGTGGATTAAAAAAGAACTTGCTGCAGGTGGGAACCGAAACCACCACATTCGCGTTTCGCATGCAATACTGTACCAATTGGGCTAAAACAGCGCCATTTCCCCATCCAATTTCTTGGGTATCTATGTTTCCTAGTAGAAACCTTGGATTGTTCTCCAACGCCACCACTCACAGACCTTGGCGGTGGACGTGGAACATCCTTTTCAACCGCAGGCGTCACGAGAACGTGATCTTTTCGGGTGAAGGAAACTGGTCAATAAACCCACACATGCTGCCTGAAAGCATCAATGTTGCCGGACTCGAGACCCTCGTTATGTAATAAACGAGAGGAAAGGGAGTTACCAGAGAGGACCGATGTGTATAAGTCATATCATAAGAAGTCAACAAACACTGACACCAAGGACAACACGCGTTAGGTGTGCCCTCGTAAAATAAAATCTTCAGGTATCAAATTCACAGTAGCCCAAACATATTATACATTACATCGGATATTACACGGTTAAGATGTATCAAAAATATCTCGCTTCACTGTGGCCCACTGTGGGGGTCATTGCCCCGTGCAACCGAGGTGGCTGCCCAACTGGGGCGCCTACACTGCCACTGAAACCTGCTTTTACATTTGCATAAAGAAAGTCGACTCACCGTTGTCAACAAGTCAAAGAGTGTATTCTTTGACTCCGCTGACAACGAAAGTCCCGGCAGGAGTGTTGCTAAATGCCGGAACGATGCAGCGTCGATCCATAATACAATGCCAGCTATACTTACAATTCTCGAGTCATCAGAGCGAGGTCCGCATTCAGTTCCTCCAAAGAAGTCATCTTGCAGAACACATCGATAAGTTCTCTCAATAGCAAGTCCCAGTCGGAATAGCCATCCGATTTTAGCGTCAATTTTCGCAGCGCTGAGTCTTCTTTCGCAAGGTAGCGGGCGAAGAGTGCGCTGGAAGCTTCGTTGCGGAAAGCGAACACACATTGTCCGACGCGCAGGTCAGTGATAGTTTTGTTTCTTATGAGAGCACGAATGAACCAACTCGCCTGACTAGGGGACATCAAAAGTTCTGCCACGTCGAGAGTCGTCAGGTGATGCCTGTCTAGATCCAGTGATGTCCCAAACAAACGTGCCCTCAGTCCCCATTCCTTCTCGAAATCATGAACCTTGAAAGCAAGACTCTCGAGATGCGAGAAAGACTTGATCACCTCGCACATGAAAGCTGCGTCGTCTGCTCTCATTAATGTGCCGCAAACGGCAACGCTTTTCACAAAACAATTACGTTTTACTACAGAAAGCAACGAATGGCGATGCTTCGAGTTCGCGTTGAATTCTATCGCTGTAATGCAGCGATGCTCGGCCACTAGACGTTCAACGAGATCCAGAGGCTTCAATCTGCGCAAGTCTTCGTCTAAGCAGGACAGGAGATGCCCGCAGGTGCTTGCCTCGACGACGGCTATAAGGGCGTCGCCCCTGGTTTTTCCTCGCCTGTCTTCCCGAAGCTCAAGGCAGGCGTCTAGAAGGATTTGATTTAGGCCACGACGGTGCTTCAGTAAGTGACAGCTTGCCCCAGCTGTCTTTGTGCATGGGATGTTCTGCATGTGCCATTCCATGCGCCTTTTGGCTGTTGCAGGTCTGGCGATGATGGCATCTTTTACATGCATTGCTTTAGACATGATTCACCAGCCCGCTGAATAGCGGAGTACAGTGCTGCCACGTGACTTTATATCCTTCAGTCGTCTGGCGCAAGACCTGCACATAGAAAAGAACGGGGTGCAACAGTGTCAGAGAATAAAGTACAAAACCCACGCAAGCGACCTTGCACGCGACAGCAACAAGCGACGCTGTGAAGATGGCTATCGTGTTCGTTCGTCACCCAGAAGTCGTACCCCATGCCTGTGATGACTTCGAGCGACGTCTCCCGGTTGTTGCCGGTATGGGCGCAGCAATATAGGCACCAAAACTAGCGCGAAACCTGCTTTATTAACTTAAGTTGATGTATTTTACTGCACGAAGCAGCATAAAATATTTCGGAGGGTCTTAATTGCTGCAAGTTCGTATCCTTGCACGTATAAAAATTCAATTGTTTGCTCCTTCCGTGTGACAATCGGTAGTATTCGAGGAACGTACTACATCAAGTTCCGGCTGCGCGCTATTGGCTAGTCGTTCATAGTACTTCCAGGCGTAAAGCGACGAATTCAGACCGACGAACAGACCGAGCGATATGCTCAGGCGACGGCCCGACCCATCGCGCGACGCCACCGCTGGTTGCTGTCACGCGCGAAATCGCTCTCATTGTATTTAGCTTTAAACAAGCGCTTCTGAGTAATAACATTGAACGCGCTTAGGTTTAGGCGTTTCCCTTCTTTCAAGATGCGTATGGCGTGCGAAAAAACGCCATAATGACATCAGTTCTCTCTCATATATATGAAAGACAAAAAGCAATAGGATGGCAGTCGACTAAGAATATATATTTCACAGTTTTGCCGAGGGAGACCAAGCTGCTGCGTGTTATACAGCGAAGACTTCACAACGTGTGTTTTACTATTTCTACCGTGTGGCTAACACTGCGCCGTAAAACGAAAGTAAGCTGAGCAAGTTGATAATGTAATCTTGCTATTAAAGTGTTATTACAAAGCACGCGTTTGTGTTATGATATTTAGAACTGGTTAAAGGTGCACTGACAAGGACGTTGAGTGAGTGGACACAGAAGCTATGCCAAAGCACAGGCGTAAGTATGTATTCAGTGTTTATGCTTTCGCTCGGGTCGTTTTCTTCCGTACTTAATGTAATCGCCTTTTCGTACGACGAATCTACTGTCAGCGTCACTCGATTAGAAACTGTCAATGTACGAGACATTCCAGTTATCGCATGATGTTGGCTGATTCGACCCATATTTTCTGCTACACGACAAAGTCTTGAGATACCCTTGTCTCGCTTTCTTTCTCTCCAAAATCTGGGAGCTGCTGCTACTTTGTTGCGGCGATGGATAAAGAAGCCCTCGGGGACCTTCCTGGCGCCCAGCCATCTCACCGAGTCGCGTCTAGGAAACGTGGAAATTCGTCAAGTGATGCGGACGGCGAGGCAATCGAGTTGTACTCTGACAGCGTCGACACGTCCGACGACGATTTCACGTTTGTCATGAGCCGAAGTGCAAAATGGAGGCTGCTACGGAGGTCATCGCCGCCAAGTTTCTCCACCTTGAAGACAACACCAAAACGCTGGCCGTACACAATGCTCTTCATGCCTGTGGACCCAGTGTCCAATCTGCGACTCCTAAACACGCAAGTCCTTTCTGCATTTCTTGAGGAAATCGCGCCAAACGAAATAAAAGGCATGAGGATAAACGCACGGAAGAATGTCCTCGCAGTAGATGTTCTACACCGTAGTGAACTGCAAAACATTTGACGCGTAACGGAGATCGACAAAGTCAAAGTGCGATCCATGATTCCTACAGGCTGCAATCACCCTGTCGGCGTCATTTATGAGGTCGATATTTCTATACCAACACACTACTTACCAATATTAATAAAGCCAACTACAGTAGGCACTCTTATCAAGCACATCACAAGACTTGGCCATACACGTTGCCTGAAGCTAAGGTTTGAGGGAGACACCATTCCCTCGCACTTCAAATTTGGCCATGTCCACCATCCAGTCCGTCCATACGTACTGAAGCCCCTGCAATGCTACAAATACTGCAAGATGAGACACGTAAAAGGTGTTTGTAGGAATAACGTCATGTGCCCACGGTGCGCTGAATCTCATTCAGCAGATGCCTGACGCGCAACTGTGTTAAAGGGGCCTAACTGCCATGGTACTTATGAGAGCTCATCCAATGATTGCCCGCAGGTGAGGAACGAGCGAGCAGTACTCAAACGTATGATACCGGACCATTCACCACATAGAGAGGTTGCCGCTACTCTCAGGCGATGACGACATCGCCACCGAAGAGCATCACGAAGAGTTGCACCTACCGAAAGATAGACACCACCTTTCGGCAAAGCGGCTACCATATCAACGCCGACTTCCACAAAAACGGACATTGCGAAAACGAAGAATGGGTCAAGACTCGCACCTCCCTGTTCGTGCATGAGGTCCTCAATAACCTCAAGAACTGCGGATATGACGAGGACTGAGGATCTCCAAGACATAGTGACGTTGTAGTAACTTCTGGACGCCATGTGCATTCTACTGAGCAGCATGAAAACACCGTCGGCACAGAATGCACTGCAAATGCTGGACACCTTGAGTCCTGTGTCTCCTGACGAAATAAATCAGTACCTTTGCTTAACATTGAAGAAGAAAAAGCTCACGTTGACAATTTTTGGATCCTACTTATCTCCAACAAGCCGTCTAGACTATGAGCGCTGACGGGGAACCTTCGTTTCACGTTCGCTTTCGGAAAGATTGCACTGGCTGTCGGATTTAGAAACGCCGGGTAGCCACGACATCCAAACCTATTTGAAGATCGAAGGCTTGACTAGCTCCAAGTCCTCCAGAACCGTTCAATGCACCAATTGGCCTAAATACAATAATCATGGAAGACTATTGTCGTGACGACACCTTCTATAACCTACAGGGTGCGATAAATGATGCCATATATACAAACACGCATTTGCTTTTGAAGTGTTGTTCGAGCACCGATTTCAACATCTAACTCGCGAAACTTCGAGCACTTCGCAGTCGTGCGGAACGAAGATATAGACGCACGAAATCCAATGATGATTTGAGATTGACTAGACGAACACAAAAGAAAATACAACGTCACATGAACAAGCTGGCATCGCGACAATGGGTATCCTTTTTCGGGTGCCTGGATCCGCGAAAACCTTTCTCGCTTTTATGGAGGACTTTTCGGGGCCTTCGCACAATCATTGCTCTGCGCCAGCCGTTTACATCTCTGGCACTCCATCTACAATGTAGAGATATTGACGTCGCTAATGCTTTCTGCACAAACATTGCTTGTGTAGCATATTCCGATGGAATGGGTGCGGGAACGCTCGACCAGCCACTGTGCTCACGCGATCCTCGCATGGAATTCCCTTCTTGTATGGAAGAACTGGAAGCGGCGCTGGCTATGTCTAGACGTTTTTCAGCGCCAGGACCTGACGGCATTACATACCGTGCTCTGTGTAACCTAAGAGACCAAGCATGGAAGGCACTCTTGCTCCTGTACAACGACTCCTGGCAGACGGGTACGGTTCCGCAAGAATGGAAGTCAACTCGCCTCATTACTCTTCTCTAAGCTGGCAAGTAGCCTTTGGACATTTCCTCATACCGTGCGATCGCACTTGCCAGCTGTGTCGGAAAAACAATGGAGAGAATTAGTTTAACACATCTTGAATGGTACTTAGAGTTCTGTGAAATCTACCCAGACGCTATGGCGGTATTCAGACGTGGCCGTTCGCCAACAAACAACGTTGTTGAAGCCCGTGTTTTCTCCCTGGTGTTTGAGCCGTCCACAAGTACATATAATGATTCCAGGACTGCAGGAGAAGACAGATCTATGGGCCCCTGTTCTAAAAGAGCTGAGCTTACTTCTGCATGAAAAGTACAGCCACCAGGTACACATCTATACTGATGGATCGACTACATCGTCCAGTTCTGGTGGTGTGGTGGTCATACCAACGCGAGGATTAACACTACGGTTCAAGACATCGCATGTCAGGACCTCAACGGCTGCAGAACTAACGGCTCTGCGGCGTGCACGAGAATTCTGTGATTCTGAAGGATCTAGAAAATGGGCTGTGTTCTGTGATTCAAAACCTGCATTACAGTGCATGCTGTCAGTTCTCCTACGGAGATGGCATTTGCAAATGACATACGAAATCGAGAAACTTCACCATCACGTCCAACAAAAAGGTCGCGAGGTTGTTTTTCAATGGGTACCTGGCCATTGTGGAATCAGTGGCAATGATCCCGCCGATAACGCTGCTCGCACAGCACATCAAGAAGAGCACAGCGTTCCAATTCCGCTTTCGAGGACAGGCGCCGCAAGGCAGCTTCGCCACCTGGCAGGCAGTCTCTCACTGACCGAGTGAAACTCGTCAAACTTACGCCTTACATGACTGCATCAATTGAGCCCCTCACTTCAACTCGGACCTTCACTCCGGCTTCCTCGAGGGGAAGCTACGCTTCTGTGTCGCCTTTGGTTGGGAGTTGCTTTCACAAAGGCATAGTATACATTAGTTGGAGTGAACAACAGTGCACCATGCGAGGTGTGCGGCACCTAAGAAAATATAGACCACCTCCTGTGCCCCTGTCCACGATATACCAGCCAGAAAGACAAGAACTTGCTAACGCTCTCCAAAAACTGGACAATCGGCCGCTTTCTGTGCAGGTGACTTGAACCCGCTTGAAAACTTGAACCCGCTGCGATGGGCCGGGGAGCAGCTGCGCTCCGCTATCGCGGCGCTGCCACCACCGGCGTGGGCCGCTGTTTGCTTTCGCCGAGGATAAAGAGGGCAAGGGAAGCATGTCTCCCAAGCGACGGTTTGCAAGTAACGCGTTGATCATGCCGTTTGCAGCGTATGCTGGATGAGCGGGCGGGGGTCTCTGGTGGCCGCTGTCAAACGCGAGACAATCTAAAGAAAGGTTGCACCCTTTGGAGTGTGCATTTGCCACAAAACGATAATCGTCATCTGTCTTGTCCACATTTCCGGTCTTTAACGAGCTCGGTACTTCACAGTAACTAACGCCATGCGCGTTATCAGCATCTCATAGCATTTCCGACAGGATAGTAACGAACGCACCGTTTTCAAGAAAGGAAACGCAAGCAAGACAGATGATGATTATTGTTCCGTGGCAAATGTACACCACAACGTGTGTAAACTTTTTTTTAGTTTGTACAGTCGAAATTCCGCAGCTGCGAGTATCGTACTCATCAGGTAATGTTTTTCGGGACCAAATTAAAGGAACGACGCTATGAGTGGGCCTGCGCATGCTCGAACTGGGGCACATTGCGAGGATCGTAGCCAAGATCTGCCTTCAGCAGCTGAATGCTATATTAATAAATATGCCACAATGGCATCTCGTAATTGCCATCATGAATGTCGCAAGAAGCAAATTAACCAAGAAAGCATATGCTTCAGGGTGGCACCTGCATCTCTCGAAGAAATCACAGGCAGGAGCATGCCTTCGAGGCATTGAGTGTGGTTTGGTCCATGATTTCCCGTACAATTACAGCTTTCCCACATGTTCCACTGTAAACTAGCCACGGCCTCTGGTTTAAAGTATGCCACGTGTTACCCTTTCCACATGTAGGCCCTTTCTCGTAGGGACGAATGATACCTCAGCAATCCATATCCAAAATGCTCCTTCCAGTGAACCCGTAACAGCGATAGTACCGCCTGTCCGACGCCTTCACTGTGCAAGAATCCTATAATCTCGGGGCCGTGCTCTACTTTACGCGATTCAAACGCCCGATGCCCAATGCAAAGGTGGGGAAGTTACGCTCGCCTCATGTGTGCTTAAAAAACAATTCTGGGGTTTTACGTGCCAAAACAACTTTCTGATTTTGAGGCCTGCTGTAGTGGAGGACTCCGGAAATTTCGACCACCTGGGGTTCTTTAACGTGCACCTAAATATAGGTAGGTACACGGGTGTATTCGCATTTCGTCCCCATCGAAATGCGGCCGCCGTGGCCGGCATTCGATCCCGCGACCTCGTGCTCAACAGCCCAACACCATAGTCACTGAGCAACCACGGGGGGTTCATGTGTGCTTGAAAGTGGGTCCTAAAGACAATGAGCCACTATACATTAAGATATCAAAAAGGCCAGGTTGTGGGCACTTTCCAAAATGCCGAGGGAATGCGTCTAACTCAATCGGCTACTCAGGCAGGGCAAACATCTCCGAGTCCCCAAAAGTCTTTATAATATCACCATGGGATTCTTTAAACAACTTCAACGCTAATTCAATGTTGTGGTCGTTTCTATGTACTCAGAGCGTAATTAAAATATTGTAACGGTGATTATACGCCCTTTCCGAAGAGAGCCTTTGTAGTCGAAATCGCTGTTTCTGGTCTTTTCTAAATCAATGATGAGTGAATTGCACGCATATTACCATAAAACCTGGGGCAACGCTTGACTGCACTGAGATACGTCAGTCTATATTCTATCTTTTGTTTTTATCGCACTCAGAAACACATTCGAAATGTGCATCCAAAAGCATAATGCGAAGGCTCTCGCCTTTGAATGTGTAGGATAAAATTGTAATAGGAAATTTCGAGGATAAGGACAATTTTTATAGCAGAATGCGCTGCACGGAAGCCGGGCAGTTTTGCAAAGACGAGCGCATTTACTCGCACAAATCGACGTAGCCCGGCCACCGCAAACGACCTCGCAGCTGGCAGAACGAACGTTTTACTAGTTTTTCACGACCGCTTTTATCAAAGTATGCTTGAGGGCAAGACATGCTACCCTTGCCCTCTCTATCTTCAGCGCAGCCGCTCCCCGGCTGTTCACAGCGGGTTCCAGTTTTTTGACCAAGACTGCACATAACGCTTCACGAGAGTGGCTTGTTGGGCTAGGTGGTACACAGGGAATGCCAGCAAACTTGAAAGTTAAAAAATTGCGAAGCAGACACACTAACCGGGAGAGTGACTGGACTAACCACAGTTTAGTTCAGCAACCTTTCTGTCGCTTTGTCTATGTTTGCTTCTCGATTTTTTCTACTGTCAAATTTGCTGGCATTCTTCTAGCCCAACGCCGCCCCGCAGGGGTGGAGAACAGAGATCAACCGACCACACACAATGAAATTGCGCAGCACTTTTATCTCGGCAAGAGAGACTTTCCCCTTCCACACAAGAAGTTAAACGGAGCGCAGGCATTGACCCTCAGATTACTGCAAACAGGCTCGTATCCCAACCCGGCTTTATTTCAAAAAATTTATCCCGACACCTATGCCACTAGTTCTTGCAGGCACTGCAATGACATCGCTAGCCTAGATCATATGCTCTGGCGTTGCCCCTCGTTACGAGGCACAGAAGAAATCAATGAAGACAAGTGGCTCTCCGCTATCAAGAGCCCTGATGCCGGGGCGCAACTATGGGCTGTCCAGAGGGCCCACGATGCGGCGGTCGGGCAAGGCCTGACTGTCCCAACGTGTGAGCGGCCCGCAGCGCGCTGAGACGCGTACCTCAGGACCTTATTAAAGTTTTTGCATCCACCCATCCATCCATCCGACTCTTTCCATTTCTCAGCGCAAAATTTCGCTTGAAATCTACGTGCATTGCCAACGGTAGCCAAAGGGCACCGGATTGGGCGAGTTGGTGTTGCATGGTAACAATAAAAATTCAAACAGCGCATAAACGACGGGACCAGAATGAGAAGGAGACAAACACTGCGCAGTGTTTGTCTCCTTCTCATTCTGGTCCCGTCGTTTATGCGCTGTTTGAATTTTTATTGTAACGGTAGCCAAGTTGGCAAACAAAAACAAACAAAATTTTTTTTCTGAGGACCCACAATCTTCGTCGTTTAATACCTGCCGCCACATTTTTGTGACAACGGGGAGGTCAACGCCCGAGAAAAGGACATTGCAGCTTAGGTATTCAAAATTTGTGACGTCATTGAATCGCGACTGCCGAAACTGGGCGCACCTTTATCGCCGTGTTCGTCCTTAACGGAATAATTCATTAAGGGCCCGTACATGGTCGCTCCGCACGTCCGTTCAGCCCTCGCCCGGTCGCGTGCGGATAGCTCTCTACTGGTGAGCGAGGAGCGGACGCAAGTTTCCCGTCCGGCCGCCTGCTCGTCTCTCATTGGCTGGTCCGAGGCGGACGGTTTGGCTGTCGTCACAGCAAACATGGCGCGTGCTCGAAGCGAAGCGAAGCAGGGCCGCAAGGCCTAGGCTACAGCCGCGTCAGAAACAGTCTATTTTTTTCTCCTGTTTGTGATTTTTACCAGAGATATGTGGCACCCACGGAGATAGTCATCGGAAGAAGCAAGCCGGTGTACGCTTCCAGACCTCATCAGTGCGTGCGATCGCCAACAGAAACAGACGGAGCGCAGGAAGTGTGTGTTGTGTTTACGAGAGCGTCGGAGGAAATATTTCAAGCCGTCGACTTCGTGATTTCTTGTGCCATGCTTCGCGTGTGCGTCGCAGACGAGAACTCCATCACATACACGTGCATTCTGAGCAGCACACCTGTTCAAGGCGTGGCGAAATAAGTAGCGTACGATTGGCGCACCCAGCGTACACGTTTGGTTTCTGCTCTGTGTATGCCGATCGTTGCCGCGGTGTGGTGAACGCCAGCCCTTCGCAACTTACCAAAAGTAACGATACGATCAGTAGCGATAAGTTTTTATCGCCTAGTTATCGCTGCCATTCTGCGTGTGCTATACTGCGTATGAGCCGTTTTGCCGGCTGCGATGCGCCGTGGTGATCGCGACGTTCGAGCTGTGCTCTTGCCGTTATGAAGTGCGTTTGCGAGCTACAAATCGTGATATATATGTGCGATGTGTTGCAGCGTTACTGGGTGTAGAAGTGGTCGTACTACGCGATGTTCGTGTGCTCAGAACTGAGCTGAGCGTAAGTGTTGCCGATTGCGTTTTCTTATGTAGTAGCCCGATAGAGAAGCCCTATCACACCGGCCTTTTCTGCTTCGTACATCTATCGTTTGTTTCAAAAGTTGTTACTGCACGGTTAAAGATGCTTCTATCGGTGGGGGGAAATTAGGGAACAACATTATAATTGCATACGTCAAGACGTTCAGCGCTGTCGTGAAATGTGGACGCGCCTGAGAGCACTAATGTCATGAATGCAATTAAAATTTCCCGAGACAGTATTAAGAGAACGGTTAAAAAAGAAAACATATGAGAAGGTAAGCACAGCAGCTTGTGAACCCGCTCCTATAATACCTCGACCCGCGTCTGTTTGTAAATGTATGTTTTCTTGCGTTTGTCAATTTTTTTTTCTATTTCCCAGATTTCTTTACGTTGGAGTTCTTCTTAGTTCTCGCATTTGTGTGTGAATACGTGCCTGTTTCCATGCGTGCTTGCGCTTACCATTATTTCTGTCCTTTTATATTATATTAGCATTTGCTTTTGCTAGTTTTCTTTCAGGAAAGTCATTACACATTTTCATAAACCAATCTCATTCAAAGCACTAACTCATGTACACGGCAGGGCAGGCCTCTTCCATCTCATTAAAACCTTTCTCACTGGTCTACCTCGTCTTCTCAGTCTGCCTACTCGCTGTGTTTTCTGTCCTTGCTTCTTGTGTTGTTGCTGCAGTGTGATTAACCAACTTGCTCAAAACAGATTTTCATCGCCTATGAAAACAGAAAGGTTTAGAGATAGATTTTCTTAAAAGCGTCATGGGGGTTGCACAGCAACTTAGCCTCTTACCTCAGTTCATGTTTATGCATCAGTGCATGTGGCAGCTCGCCAGAAGTGCACATGAAAGGGTGCCATATTGTGAAACTACACCTTGCTATGCTGTTGCATTTTTCATGCAATCAGTCTTAGTAAACGGATGGTTTCGCTGCCCATCACATATGATGGCAAAAAAGTTCAACACGAATAACACTGTGCAGTGGGGTGTCATTTCCTGTCTGATGCTTTTGTCGTTGCAAAGAAATTTTTCAGTAAATGGAGCCCAGCAAAGCAGTGCACTGATAGCTTTTGCAACTTTCACCATTTATTACTTCACAAATGTCATTGTTTGAACCTGGCCGTCGATCACTATGCCGATGGCTTGTGAATTAAATAATTGCCTCAATAAAACACATTCAACTTCACTCAGAATGTTTTAGTACAAACAATGCTAGCAAAGCTATTCAGGGTGAATAATTGTGCTTACATTGGCGTTACTTGCCGTGAGATAAACAAATACAACAATGGCTGCGACATGACTGTGATTTGACGTGCAGACTGCTAATGGTGCATTTCAAGTGTGCCCTCGACTACTGCGATTAATAGCTGCCTGACTGAGTATTTTGGGCCTAACTAAGCTAATGATGTTTGATAATTGTTCTCCTATTCGCATTACTTGCCTAGGCCAGGTAACCAAAATAAACAATGCCACCACATGAATGTGTGTTTGCATGCAAGCTGCCAACAGTGGCTGTCATTTTCACATTGAGTGCTGCCGTTTCACCAACAGTGGCGACGACTTGACTGCGCTTTGACGTGCAGACTGCTAATGGTGCCTTTCAAGCGTGCCCTCGACTACTGCTATGAATAGTTACCCGACTGAGTATTTTGGGCCTAACTAAGCTAATGATGTTTGATAATTGTTCTCCTGTTCGCATTACTTGCCAGGGCCAGGTAACCAAAATAAACAATGCCACCACATGAATGTGTGTTTGCATGCAAGCTGCCAACAGTGGCTGTCAATTTCGCGTTGACTACTGCTGTTTCACCTACAATGGCTATGACATGGCTGCGGTTTGAAGTGCAAATGCTGAAGGTGCCTTTCAAGCATACCCCGATGACTGCTATTTCATGGTGTACTTGATCTACACAAACGTGTACAGCTATTTTAAAAATTAAAATATCATTACAACATGGGCTCATGTCATTTAGAACAAACTCAACAATTTTTAGAAGTGGAAACAAAGTTTCCACTTACCGTATGCTTATCGGATACAAAGGCTCTTTGTATCATGGATACAACTCTTTGTATCCCAGCTGCAACACATGTTGCCATTAGGAAGTGCTGCACCACAACTTCTGTGCAGTAGTTAGACCCCACTGAAACACGTGTTACATCAGTGCTTTGATAAAGCCACACAGAGTGCACAACCTGAGGAGCAGTTACCCGCCGTGATTGCTTAGTGGTTGTGGTGTTGGGCTGCTAAGCATGAAGCTACGGCATCGACTGCCAGCCACAGCGGCTGCATGCAGAGGAGGATGATTTACATATGTAACAGTTACTCATCCCTTGAAATGTGAATGACCCAAACCTTCGCGAGCATATCAGTCGCAACCATCCAGCAGCGCATAGTAGAAGTACAAGCACAAGTAGAATAGTACCAACGTCTCAGCTGGTTTGTTGTGATTACCTTGCCTGCAAGTTTCTTGTTTATATTGGATAGGCTTCCTACTTCCTACAAATAGCTTGTATACATATTTGACCTGCACCACAAAGAGCTGATGTGACAAAAAATGTGTACACCGTAGTGTTATGTTGCTTTTCATGGTGTCTCAGTTTACTTAATACAGTTTTGAATTTACAGATTGCTTCACATGTTTATAGCTAAACACCACTGAAAACTACTTGCATTGTGACTGCAAGGTCACAACACGAGGATTTGTGTGGTATCCTTCCTGTTCATCGGTGTGTCCTTGCACTATAAATGTAAAATGTCACACCTGCAAACCTGAGCATCCACCCTTACATTTCAAACACTTTTTTGAATGCTCGGCAGTTATGCTTACAAGCACATTGTGACAGCAAATCTGCACCACCTTAATTTAAGTGCGATGTAAAGGATTGTTTGTGCATATCCAAGCTGTTCTAGCGTGCCTGCAGGGATACAGCATTGTCCAATGGCACTGTATAGTTCAGGCGTAACAGTGAACTAGTAAACAAAGCGGCTGATAATACTAAGCTGACCCATATGTAGGAGCATTATTTTATCTAACCCACACGCAGTCGCGTAGCTAGGTCGTCTGGCACCCGGGGCCCATAGGTCTTTTGTCACCCCCCTCCCCGGGTGTAGCCGGCGGAATGAGGGGTGTCTTCAGACGTATATGACACCCCCCCCCCTTACTGGCCCCTTGCACCCGGGGCCCACGGCCCCCCGCCCCCCCTGTTGCTACGCCACTGCCCACACGCAAAGTTGCTTTCAGTGTATTGAATAACCGCAGCTTTGATTTACCAAGTTATATTACTGCACGCACAGAGCGCTGAAACAAAGTCTGTACAATGGTGAGAAATGTGCCAAGGAATGAAAGATTACTTGTGATGTGTGGATTTGAATAGCAGATGTGAATGCATACCCAATTCACCAGTATGCATGTTTTCTTTTGGAACAATTTTACATTTGGCACAGAGGCTGAGCCACTGCGGCCTCTTGACTGCAAATTTCTGTGCTCTCACAGTGCCAAAGGGGGTATCATTCATTTGGCTACCCGAATAGTGAATACGTAAAGGAGCACAACCATCTTTCAGTTTTGCGCAGAACACCTTGTGCATTACTCACAAATCTGAACCTAAGGAACTATTTGCTGGTTTGCTATGCAAATAAAAAAAATGGCAGTAACTGTTTCCCCACTTTTTGTGTGGCCCTGTGTTCCACCACGTGTGCCTTCTTTTCATTGTCATGTGCATGTTAAAACACCAACTAAATAAGAAAGCCGAACACGAAACTACTAACTACATCAACCTTTTCACACCACAAGATGTCACTTAACTCACTGCTAAGCTACACTTGATAATATCGGCTTGCTTTCAAATAAATGCAGGCACTGGCCAGCTGTTTATGTTATGCTATGCTATGCATTTTTCATTTTCCTAAAATATGTCTGTGCATGAGCTAGCAAGGTTGTTACTGCATAAATACATACACAACATGCAGCCCTTGCCCAACTAACTCACATAACCTGAGTAGAGCTTATTTTTTATATGTAGAGCAATCAAAATAGAACACGCATGTATGATGCCAACAGTATCAAACAGTCTCAAGTCGAACATCCTAGTTTGGTGCCATGGGTGAGAGAGGAAGCATGCCTGTCAAGGTACTGCTTAATTTTGTGTGCTTTGGTAATGTTTGTGCATTTTTGAAATGTTAAATTAGGTATGTTAAGTAGTAAGGTGGCAACATATTGGGTAGCCAGGCTGGCAAAAAAGAATGCAATTTGATTTCACTCAAAATAAGTTTTCTTATCAGCAATGTAAATTATATGCTTTCAAATAAGTACTCCCCTTGGAAACATATCTCATGAGTATGCATATATCTGCATAAGGTCACCGCAATACATACACATTGCTTTAAGCCAGTCATAATGAATTGTACACTCACTGCTTAACCTTCAATTCCTTGCTGCATGAAGTTAACCACTCATGCACAACTTTTTCTTCACACGGTGAGAACCTAAGTCATCGCTGAGCATATCATTTAAGGAAAAGGCATTCCATGCATCCAACTGCTTTAAGCAGCCTCTTAAAATTGGCAGAGTGAAAAAAAAAAGCACGAGCAAGCGTATCAGCAAGCTGTACTCGGGGCCTCACACGCGTGCTCAGTGGTAGAAATGTGCGTCTTGGCGACCTACGCAAATGCATTCCGCGACAGATGTGCGTGTGTTCTGTATTCTTGCAAGCTGTCACTAACACTATAGAAACCGCGCCACCGCGCTTCCGGCGACAATATCAGTTTCGCGTGTCGCAGAACGGATCACGTTGGATAATTAGAGAGGTGTTGTTCAACCAGCCAAGGCAGCGTGCACTGAAAGTAATCATCCGAGAATACGTCGCGTGCTGCGACGTGGTGCGATTGCAATACATCTGTAAAAGGTGGCGCAGATAAGACGACTGTGCAATGTTTCGAAGAAGGATGACGGTGCCAATGCAACACATACGGCTGCAGAACAGAATGTGGCAGCCTAGAGTCGCATTTTCGCCGGAACGCGGAAAATTGAAATCACATCTGCAAAAATATGCCAGTGTCGTCTGCTGTCAAAGGTCGTTGCCAACCTTGAACACCTTTGCTCCGCCGAACGGTTGCCAGCTGTCAACAGGCCGCGTCGCCCAATAGGAGTGCGCGTGCGTTCCGCTCGTGCGGATTGAGCGTGCATCGAATTTTGCGACACCTTCCGCCTTTCGGGCTTCCGCTCGCGACCGGACGAGGGCGGAACGGACGGGCGGAGCGACCATGTACGGGCCCTAAGCGGTGCAAGGCGGTCGCTGTCTCAAATTTTATTCCTTCACGGCTCCTACTACGTAAATAGCCGCATTTTAAGAACTTTTATGACCTGTTTATCATTTGACGCCCGGAGTTGTGATAAGGATGACATCATATACAGCTTTGAATGTACGCAACGCGTCCGCTTGAGTACGCTCAACGAGAAGCTGGGTTGCGACGTATTTCGCAGATGCTTAATTAAGAATATTGCCCCATTTCAGCCATTCTGCGTCCACTACGAAGCACAAGAACTGACACACTCCACTGTGAAACAGAGAAAATGGTTCGTGTGCGACAGCTTTATTGTGTTAGTCTGCATCAAATTTTTCACCTACTTCGTTAAAGGACAAGGACACTGATCTCGTAACCGAACGCTTTGGCTCATCTCTCTATACAACCTCAAAGTGTTTTATATAAACAAATCGGTAGTCTCGCTGAGCAGTCGCTCCTGTACACCTCGTGGTGGTGTAGCGCCGGGCACATGAAAAATCAACGCGATGAAAAAAACTGTTGCCATGACCTTGACGCACAAACGACACCCATTTAACAATCCCGATTTAATCGGTGGACAAATTTTAGACATAGTGACAAGCAACAAAAACTTTCGTGTAGTTATCACTTTGGACTTGAAGTGGAATGAGCACGTGTCATTGATGGAAAAGAAAGCCGTGCAGAGCCTTGGTTACACTGGGGCGTTGCTTGAGAAATTCACCCAGCGAGACAAAACTGCTACATTACAAATATTTCGTCCGCCTGGTAGCCGAGTGTAGGTACATCTTGTGGGATCCGCGTAGTGAAGTTAACATACAAAATGGAGAGAAAGAATTCAGAGAAGCGCGATAAGATTTGTATTCAATTCATTTAGCCGGTAAACAGGAGAATTAGTTACCCTACATAAGCGACGATATAAAGGAAAATTGAAGTACATGCATCTTCTTAATCACGGACAACTACGCATTGACAAGGACACAGATAGTTAACCTCTCACTCGTCGATCCACTCGGCCTAGCCGCGCTAAGAAGCTGAAAGGTCACTACTGCAAAACTGAAGCGTTTAGAAATTGATATTGTCCCGAACCATTAGAGGATTGATTGTACTTTCTGTTGCGGCGGTTACTGACGACAACATTGATTCATTCTTAAAACTGCTTACAGAAATTGTACAAATTTCTTCCTTTTGTTTCAGCCTGCCCTTCCGCGGGATAGCACTCCTTTGTTTTCTGATGCGTCTGCCACAGCTAAGCTTTTTTACACACCTAATTTCATTATGTTTTTCTAGCAGGATGTATGTTTTGAAAGCGCTGGCTACGCCTAATATACATATCATATCATTCTGTTTCTTTGTATCCTAATATGCATAAACTTAGCGCTAAGAGCAGTTCGCATTTGTTTAGACATTTTTCGAACTGCTAGCGGTTAAGAGCGCGTTTTCCCAAATGACACGCTGTCCATGATTTTCTTTTCTTTTTGCCCACTGAGTGGTATTTCATTCTGCTCAAGCTTCGCACCTTGTATTCAATGCATGGTTCCTCATGTCTGTAATCACTGCTGCTTAAGGGCTCGCAACAGGGGCGCACAGTACTCTTAAGATGGATAAAATAAAGAAAAAATAAACGTATGGAAAGATAGCTTTGCGTACAATTTGTTCTTAAAAGCGGGGTGATTTCTTAATATGTGCTGTAGACCTAGCACAGTCACCATCAAGTTTTCGTCAATGCTAATTTCGGAGTGTTCGAAAACAACGTTATAATTTTTGTTGGAATATCGTACACAAAAAAAAAAGAAACGCAATATCTTCACTCACCTTCTGTAGCCTGGCTGCTTAAACGTGGTCTCCTACTCCTACACGTGGTGCTATCCGCGTCGAAACTGATGCGCCCGTCAAAAAGACTCCGAGGACTTGTCTCTGGTGAGGAGGAATGGCAAAGACGACCCTTTCCCCCGTCTGCCACTGTCAAAAGTTGCCCCCTTCGTCGAAATTCTTGACATTCCAGCGAGAATTGCACCTGACAAGTACAAAGACAGCCAGTTAGACACGCCTGACTCTGCCCCCTGCCTCGTTTCTTGGACTTTCTTTTATCCTTAACATTTCTCTGAACAACTCTTTCACCCTACGGGTGGAGGGAGGGAGATCTGATTCGGTTGTGCTTAGGATCACGTTCCCCATAGAATCAGGAAGCATATGCCAATCCGCATTTTTTTTTTCACGGTGCCACAGGCATGCGTGCTGCCCCAGCGGGTTAGTCACAAAACTTTTAGGAAGAGACACGTGCATCGGCCGCGCGGCCCAACCTCGGGAAAATGTTTCCCGGTAAAAAAAAAAATAAAAGCGTTCCAACGCGCACTCCTGCATACAATCGCATACTGGAGATATCAGACCAGATGGCATGTCCGCTATCACACTCATCTATGCTCTATGTCGTGTATCATGCCCTCTATCACGCTGGCATAGCATCGCACGCGAGATGCGAAGTTTGTGGGATTGTTCCCCACCTGCGGCAACTTGTTTTTCATCCACTTGCGTTTCCATTATTGATTGTTTTTTTTATTTCATTCATTAAGCACAAGTTGTTCTTGGTGTCAGTGTTTGTTGACTTCTGACGATGTGAGTAATAAAAATCGGGCCCCTCGGTTAACCCTCTTTCTTCTCGCTCCGCAGCTGGTAGCTCGACATCGGCGCGGTGCCGAGAACGTGCGTTGCGTAAGAGTTCCACTTACCTTCACTGCTGAAAGCATCTAGGGCTCGGACCGGACTACTGAGTGGTCCGGACAGCACCGTGAGCCGCGTAGTTTAATTGATGGCTTGCAAATTTTACCAAAAAACTTCCATGTTACACATGGACGACACTTCGAAAACGTCACGTTCCTGACGTAGCCTTCTTGCAGCGTTGGCCCTCACTTGCTCGGGGTGGCAGCGAGTGCATGACTTCGCGGCTGCGATAACACTTTGTCGATATGATTACCGTCAAGACGCTCAGCTCACGCCAACGATTTTCCCGGTGATTCAGCACGTGCAGTGAGTCGCGGAAATGATTTTATCGCACCAGGCCGAATTATCGTACTGCGTCGGGACTGTCTTGTCGGGGGCACCGACAAAACCAGTGTGCCGACCATCGTTCGAGCGAATCTCGCGTGATCGGGTGTCGAAGCGACAACGCGACATCCACAGCGCCCTCGCTTGTGCACGCAGGGTGTCTCACGTGACTTTAGTCAAGCTTTCGAAATATGAAATTTATTCATTTTATTGCCACTTGCTGCAGCCCCACGGATTCCAAGTTTCAATTATTTGAGGGAAAAGGGGTGTGATGTTGAGCGCCTAATGTCTCCTACTAGAAGAGATTTTTGCAAAGGTGATATATTCATTACTGGAGAGGCGACAAGAAGAATGAATAATGCCGTGAAAGAAAATTCTAAGAATCTACGTGTCGCTGTTCGGCCAGAGATGTTAGGACCCTAAATTGAACATTCGGAATAACCCTTTTTTTTTGACGGTTGGACATATGTCAACGGTCCTCGATGCGAACCACATTCAAGTCGGTATCAGCTTGCAAAGGTGGAAATCAGATGAAGCGTTTTCAAGCGGATATGTTCCTAGCATAAGGACATTTTTATTGAATTTTCGTTCTTTGCCATGAGATAAGAGCTGAATAATAAGCATATTAATTTTTCTTTATTCTTAAGACCTCCTGTTACTATAACGTTCTGTCTTCTACGACATCCTGAATTAAATTGTCAATTATGAATAATAATTTATTGCGTTAAATGTGTAAACGCACACGCAACAAAAGACCTAGTCCATTTCCCAGTATGCGTTCGGTAAGAACGTTACACGTCTATAATGTCACGTTGTAGTGATGTGAATAACGAGGCGGTCCGTAAACAGTCAATCACGAATCTAACTCATTATAAAGCGAGATTGGGCTGGAAAAAAAGGGTAACACTCGAAACACGATGGCAGCGCACAAAGTTGTGCTTCCTCTGAATCTGTCCTACGGATCAAGGCATCGGTTCATCAGACTGGAATGCTCGTAGAGTGCAGCGTCAGCTCGGGCGCTCAAAGTGATCGAGTCGCAGTCTGATTAGATAACGCTCTTTTGATATTGAGCCAGTGACAACATTATGGCTATTTGACATACACGGAGGTGCGTCTAAAGCCAAGCTACGACCTTCGAACAGTGGTTAGGTATGCAGTTGGTAAGTAAACAGCATGCAATTGCTTCAAATATTAGGTGAAACATAGTGCTCGTGATAAAAGGGGCCCCCAAGAAAGCTACAGCGGCGCCGACATACCAAAAGTTCAAGGGCTAAACACTTTCCGATTGCTGGTATTTATCGAACCAGCATTTCGTGGTTCTATGTAACCCCTGTAGTCCCGGTGCCAGTTTCACCACAGGTACTGTGTCGGAGCTCATACTTCACGTGACTGTACTTATGTCACAAATAATTGTCACAAAATCACAGTTTTTCTTCTTTATATCTTAGCATTAGACAGCCAAAATACATGCAGCGAAACCCTCAGCCTAATATTTCAGTGCCTGGCGTTCTAAAGTACATGTCCTCGCTCATCCATAGCTTACAAACTATTCAAAATATATCCAGTGCTTTCCGTCAGGCAGCTGTTTTTATTCCTGATCATACCAGGAAGCCGAGGCTGATACCACCAACGCTCGTAAATCTAATCGGGAACGCGCACAATGTTATCGCACATCTTTTGTGATGTACCATTGCGCTGAGGCGCTTCTTGTATAAAGTAGGAGAATTGGTTGTAAAGGCAGAAGTGCACAGTTGGGCAGATACGTTTAAGCTCATTAACTTGATTTGCGCCAACATAACCTGTCCAAGCTTTAACACTTGATTTATTAGAAGCCTACTATACCATCAATATGCCGACTGCTTTTTAATGCACCATACAAAACTATTCAACCAATACAAATATTGGGGACATCTTTTTATCATTCGAGTGTTCAGATTGCTAACCTCTGGATGCGGAGTAAGTTGAGAAATTCTGCGCTTAATTAACGAAGCTACGTTAACTAAATCTTCAATACGTGGGCTTTGGTGGCTAAAGAAAATGAGTAGTTTGGAGCCCCTCCTCGAGATTGTCTATCCGAGCAAATAATGTTTGATGAAATATGTTTCTCTAAGAGCTATGCGAACAAAAAGTTTCGAATTATTCTTGGAACACTTAACTTACGCAGAAAAGGAACGTCCGTAAAGCCACAGAACAGGGCTTCAAGACGGGACACAAAGGAATAACCACACACGGCGTTAACAAGCTGAAGCGGTGTTCTTTCTGTGATAATGAACCAACTAGCCCGACAGCCAAGCCTTCCAAACCTGTAAATGCAGCCTGACCTCACCTACACTTTCGTGATGTGGTCACCAATAGTATTGCTCCGTAAGCATGTTCCTTGTGGCCAGTCCGCTTTCGATTTTTATTCACGCAGTTTTTGCGAAGGCAAGTAGTTCAGTGTCAATATAGCAGCAAGCGTGTGCCCCCGAAAGCTTGCTTGGTCGGAGAAGCGATGCATGACGCAATGATGGTGCAGATTTCGCGCGTCGCTGGCATCAAGACAATGTGCTGCCGCAGAGGCAAGGAAGGTAATGAAACTGACCGCTTGGTAGCTGCTTACGGAGCAGTACCGATGGGGAAGGTGCCATCGTGACGAAATCTGGGACGGCGATATTGACGGCTCAGACGGTTTTCTTTTTTGCTTTTTTTCAGTGAAGCTGTTAAGGGTTACTTTCCACACGATCGTGGCCGCGTCTAGAACAAAGTCCCGAAAATGGTTCAATGGCGGGCCGACCGGCGGAAGAGGTGACGCAGACATTGAGAACTCCCCAAACGTGTGTTGATCACGAAGACAGCACGATACCTGGCCGACCCGCGGCGGAAGCGAAGCAGGTGTAAAGCACTCTCCATACGTGGGCCGATACCGGTGTAGTGAAATGCCGGGCAGATCCACGGCGAGGTTGCAGCTTCATATCCACATACACAGCTTCACTGGTGATACTTCTTCAAAGAGTTGAAGGGAACTTAGTCTTTTTTTGCATAGATTTTGCTTTCAGAAAGAGACAAGGTTATAAATCTAATGCTAGCCCTTCTTGCCTCGTGTATATAAATATGGGTGTAAATAAACTCTATAATTCATTCCCAAGAGTAGGTGTAAGTGGAGAAAAGCTCACTAGCTCGCTCGCGCACGCACACAAATACGTTCGCAAACACTCAGACAAACGCACACACACAGAAACATGACACGTCTTCACCCACGTATGCACACACACACACAAATGCCCACACGCACACGGAAATGCACCCACACACAAACACGCCTATGCTCGCATACACGCATAGTGTGCGCACATATAAAATGCAAATACGACAACACGCGCACACACGCAAAACGAAGTACACCCGCACGCATGCTCAAGGCGTGCCCGCACATATACACTCCCCTCTCCTTCCCTGTTGCCTCACAAAAACATGCTCGTGCAAACAGACTGAATGACACTCGCTCTACAATTAGAGCATCGCACGCGAAATGCGAAGGTTGTGGGATCATTCCCCACTTGCGGCAAGTTGTTTTTCATCTACTTTAATTTCCGTTAATTTATTGTTTCTTAATTTCATTTATTAGGCACAAGTAATTTCCCCTATGTTGTCCTTGGTATCAGTGTTTTTTCGCTTCTTATGATATGACTTATAAAACGCGGGCACCTCGGTTAACCCCTTTCTTCTCGTTTATTACATAACAAGGATCTCGAATCCGGCAATATTTATGCCTTCAGGTAGTATTTGTGGGTTTATTGACCGCTTACCTTCCCCCAAAATAATCACGTTCTCGTGACGCCTGCTGCAGAAAGGACGTTCTACGTCCGCCGCCAAGATCTGTGAGTGGTGGCGCTGGCTAGCACTTCCAGGGTTCTACTAGCAGACATAAATAGCCAAGAAAGTCACTGGGGAAACGTCGCTGCGGTAGCTCAATTGGTGCAGCATTGCACGCGAAATGCGAAGGTTGTGGGACCATTCTCCACCTGAGCAAGTTGTTTTTATTTCACTTTCATTTTCATTACCTTATTATTTCTTTATTTCATTCACTAAGCACAAGTAATTTCCCCTATGTTGTCCTTGGTGTCAGTGTTTGTGTGCTTCTGATGATATGACTGATAAAAATCGGGCACCTCTGTTAGCCCGCGCTCTTCTCGTTTATCGCTCTACAATTGCCGTTCAAACACGAGCTGTAATAAATGTCTTTACGGTTTAAATTTGGCGCTTCTTCAAGTCAATGTGCGCTGTGCTCAGAGGGAGCAAAACCATTTCCTCATGTCGTGCGACATAACCAGCTATCCCCGACCACAACACAGCTTTAACCCACCACCACTATTCAGACGATGTAAGTGCCATAAATGCATATGTTGGCGCAGACAACATCATCATCATCATCAGCCTCGTCACGCCCACTGCAGGGCAAAGGCCTCTCCCATACTTCTCCAACTACCCCGTTCATGTACTAATTGTGGCCATGTTGTCCCTGCAAACGTCTTAATGTCATCCGCCCACCTAACTTTCTGCCGCCCAATGCTACGCTTCCCTTCCCTTGGAATCCAGTACGTAACCCTTAATGACCATCGGTTATCTTTCCTCCTCATTACATGTCCGGCCCATGCCCTCCCCCTCATTTTTTTTTCCTGCTTTCAACAAAGATGTCATTTAACCGCGTTTGTTCCCTCAACCAATCTGCTCTTTTCTTAGCCCTAACGTTACACCCATCATTCTTCTTTCCATAGCTTGTGCGTCTTCCTCAATTTCAGCAGAATCCTTTTCGTAAGCCTCCGGGTTTCTGCCCCATATGTGAGTACTGGTAACACACAGCTGTTATTGACTATTCTCTTGAGGGATAGTGGCAACCTGTTGTTCATGATCTGAGAATGCCTGCCAAACGCACTCCAGCCCGTTCTTATTCTTCTGATTATTTCAGTCTCATGATCCGGATCCGCGGTCACTACCTGCCCTAAGTAGATGTATTCGCTTACCACTTCCAGTGCCTCGCTACCTATTGTAAACATCTGTTCGCTTCCGAGACTGTTAGACATTACATTAGTTTTCTCGAGATTAATTTTTAAACCCACCCTTCTGCTTCGCCTCTCCAGGCCAGTGAGCATGCATTGAAATTGGTCCCCTGAGTTACTAAGCAAGGCAATATCATCAGCGAATCGCAAGTTACTAAAGTATTCTCCATCAACTTTTATCCCCAATTCTTCCCACTCCAGGTCTCTGAATGCCTCCTGTAATCAGGCGTTAGCAATCCACGCCAATTTCCTTCCGTCACCGGCGTTACGATGTGGTTTGTGTGCCTAAGTTGGGACTGACGACACTTCAAATAACTTTCCCTCAACCAAAAACAATTCGCAAGGGTAACGAAGGCCTCCAGCGCACAGACGGAAGTGAACTGCAAAAGCAATCGCGTATTTAGATTTAGGTGTAGGTTAAAGAACCCAGTGGTTAAAATTGTCATGGAGTCCCCCAGAACGGCGTGCTTCATAGCCAGATGGTCGTTTGGTAGGTAAAGTGCCATGGTTGAATTAAAGTTTAAGGCGTCCAAGTACTAGTTGAGGGCTGGCAAAAATAAAATGTTTTATTGTGGCTACAGTATCACAAAAGACTGGCTTATTAAGTGCGCAGTCGATATTTCATTTCTTTGTATTATGAAATATCATAAAGATATCTGCGTAATTAAAACATCCAGTTTATTGTTTCTATAGTACATACACGAGTGGAAGATTTGCATTTCCAAATGCTTCTTTGCTTTCCAATTGGGAAACAGACATGAATTATTACTTCACTCATAGACTGAATCT
Source organism: Dermacentor albipictus (assembly GCF_038994185.2). NCBI lineage: Eukaryota > Metazoa > Arthropoda > Arachnida > Ixodida > Ixodidae > Dermacentor > Dermacentor albipictus. The sequence goes on from NC_091828.1 coordinate 111,206,435, forward strand.
TTTATTCAATTCTTGATTGCGCCGTACGTTGACGCTATAGGGACATGCCGTGTCTCCTATTCCAACACTTCAACACTTCAAAGCCGACGGTGATTGCCCACCTGCAAGAAAATATTCCCAAAATGTACGGAGGCACTATTACCAAGATATGTGGGGGAGCAATATTTATGCAAACTGGTTATGTGCGGTCAATCGTACAAAATAGAAAAGCTGGCTATATGGCCAGCATTAATTGCTTATTTTACACAGTTACAACAACCAATTACCCAAATAATTTGAACGTCGATATGCATTGATTCGTCAATTTTATATTTAGTAATTTATGCAGAGACTCTTGTGAGGGCTATGCTCAAAACCCATGTCACAATGTTCCCAGCTCATGCGACCGACTTCTTCACAAGGAAGTCACGGTATGCATATATACCGGGGATCGAAACCTAAACTTAATTGTGGAAAACCAATCATAGTGACATGTTCGGGGTGCCCTGGGGCTTGCCAGTATTTGTTATATCGTTTAGGCCGATGACTGTCTCTTAAGATTAAAGATGAAAACTACGAAATGTCATGCGAGTTCTCCTCTGCTCACACGCACACACATACACACAATTTGCAAAAGCTACACAAATCTCAAGCGTCAAGTTTGTTTGCACAGTTTCCACGTTTATTTCTTTTTTATTATTATTTCCGTTCATACCATTTCGATCGTAACAATGAAATACCAAGTCTTGCATAACTAGGCTGCCACCTTCGTATTTCTTTAGTCTTCCTCCTTCTTGCACGTACAGATAGACTTAATATGCAACATTCTGCAAGCTATGTCATTCAATGGGACTCCGAAACAGCAGCTTAATTATGTATAAATAAAAACCAGTGAAGCAATAAAAACTACTGTTTGCTTTGACGTCCCACGTGCGATCGAAAGACAGCCCAAGCTAGTACAGACGATTTACGATGCTTAAACTTTGCCAGGTTTGTCGGAATCGCAATAAAAAATCGCGGAATAGCTCTTGTAGCTTTTTTCCGACTGTCATTGCGGACTGTGTAGGCTTAACAGTTCTTCAGTCTAACTTGTACCACCTGTGGCCTTCAGTCTCTTGTAAAATAAGAATATGGTATACAGAAAAATCAATCTCAGGTTCAAGAATAGCTAGCCATTCGGAAACTGATCATGCATAGCAGCAATACGTAACGATATTTCTAACAATTACTCCTGCTGTTCATGTTGCTGCGGAATGACACCTTTTGTTTTGTAATCCATCATTTTTTGCTTACACGTATTCATATTCACATTCCTCCTAATGCAGTAGACGAGCTGACCTCTCACACCCCACCAGCAATATAAAAGGATGATAAGAACCCCGTCGTACATGTTTCACACAGATCGGCTCGAGGCTGCAGAACGTCCGCTATCTTCAAGAAGCGGCGAATGTGAAGCCAGCAGTCGTGGTTCAAGTCAGAGAGCTGACGCCTGGCACCAGGATCTGCAAGGCATTTCGCCGTCTCCTTGACGACGCCGGTCATTCGCATAAACTCGTCGAGGCTCAAGTGGCGAACACGAAGCAGGGCGCTGCTGATCATCTCCTTGGCGGCGGCCTTGGTGACGTCAGCGCCATCGCTCACCATTTCGAGCAGACGAGGATGGTCGTGCATCAGCTCGATTGAACGAGCGGCTTCGAGGCCATCTTCCTCGCCAAACACGAACTGAGCTGCAGCCAAGATGGCGGACGCATTCCGTCTGGTCGCTTCCTGCAGGTAAAAGAATGAGCCGTTGTGGGGTTTAAAGCCGAAGAAACGTTGATGAGTTTGCAAAGCGTCAAAAGTTCGAAGCGCTTTACTTGTATTAGAGAGTGTGCGCGAAAATGTAAAGCAATCTTAATGAGTTCCGCTTGAAAAGCGGTAACGCAGCGCCAGAATCAGAGCATCTTGAAAATCGCGAATAAGAAATCTCAGCAACGTGTGATAAACATTCTACTGTAAAGAGCCATCGACTGTAACCGTAAGATTTCGAATACACTAATCTGTTACGCAAGCATCACAGGGGACTTCTGTTGTTGGGTGCACGAGGATATTAGCTTAAAAATTGGAACGAGTGTACGCGAAAAAAAAATCAATACTTGTTCGCTGTATGTCCTTTCTTCTTTTTTTTTGCGGCTGTAGCGTAGGCGTCAGGATTCTCATGTGCGATGCCAGATCTGAAGGCCACAGTGAGTCCAATATGTCTTGTTATAAATGGAAAGGACTGCGATAGACAGCATCGGCCGGTTCGATAGCTTATAGGGCAGTGCAAAAAAGAATCGTACGCTCATCACACTGGAGGACCTCTCACCCAGCCCCTGAAAGGTGGGCTTTTGCTTTGAGAAATACGGACACTCATTGAAAACATAGTAAAACTCATCGTAAAAGAAAAAAGCGAATATAACCTATCTGCCTGTACCACTCCTAAATATTTTCGTTAAAGGAGTGCTGACACAAAATTTCGAAGTTGAGTTAACCTGTGTGAACGATTTATTTGGGCACACACACATCATCTGGTAAATATCAACGGTGAATTTCGCTTTAGTACATGCAGGCATCCAACCGCAAAACGCCGCACCACGTGACATATACATCAAAGCAGAAATGCAAACAACCGAGAATAAGCTACTTCACGTGTTTGCGCTGCCGTCGGGGCTGGGGGGGGGGCGTTAGTCTGGTTAGCCTTGTTAATTTTGATTGCAAGTCCAGGTTAGGCTGGTTGTCTAGCTATGTGGCGCCATTTAGAAATTCGTTTGGCGCGCTGTTCATCTGTTTCCTGGCCTACTTGTTTCCTCTTCGTCTCGTTCCGATGTCGAATCCGGGCCTCCTCCTGCTTATAAGAACGGCCGCCGTCCATACTGCCGCCTCAATTTTGGTTGCGGCGTAGGCGAGCTCTGCTTTTCAATCCTCCGCCATGTTATCAGGCATTCGACGCACCTGGCGAAGCCAGAGGAGGCGAGCGCAACGACGAAGAAAGCAGTGTGACGTCATACAATAGAGCGGCGCAGTTAATCCGCGGCGCTGCGCAGTAGTGACTACGAAGCGAGAGAGAAATGTCCGCAGCGAGGCGCGCGTTGTGACGCCATGTGTCTTCTCGGAGTACCGCCACGGGGAAATCGCAAGTTTGCGGCCACTATAGCTTTCGATTTAAAAGTGATTGACCACGTCTCATAGGGCAGCGACTCCAGCCTGCAGGAAACAGTCGCCGCTAGAGGAAGAGAGTGAGAACAACGATGATGGTGACGACGTCGCAAAACGCGTGCAGACGTAGTAGACGAACTTGCAACACGAAGCTCGCACGCCAGCGAGCGCGCTGGCATGCCTACGTCAGTTTTGCGCGTTTACATGCGCAATTTCGTTTGCATTCTTTCTTTGGTCCATCTCGTTGCTCTCTGAAACCGAAACTTGGACGGGTTGCTACATACGAGACTCCAAATAATTACTGTGATGCCCTGAAGCAAGCGATGTTTCCTGCCGTGAATATTGGGTCATTAGCTACTTATTGCTGCAGAAAAAACAAGATCGAAAATTTTTGTCTCGGTACTCCTTTAACGCGTACAAAGCTAACAACCTTTTAAATATGCTAAATTCCAGACAGATTTCAAGAAATATTACTAGATAAAACTAAGCGGCTGTTACCATTTAGCTACCCCAGGGAATGATGTTAAACATCCGCATTTGTCTATTTGTGTTCACTTGTGGCTTCTACCAACCTTGCGGCGTAATCTGTGATGCTATTTCCTAAGATTCTCAGCGCTCACTTTTGTCCAACCCAGCAAACCAATTAGTCTCTGCAGATGCGCGTAATCATTGGAAATTTTCGCACTCATGGCGCATTGTGCTGATGGATATGGTCAGCTTACAAAATCCAAAAACTGTTCAAAGTCACAAGTATGAAGCTTATAGGCCACATCCATGCAATGGTCTCTCATTCCCATGCTGCTGGAGCCGCATTTTCGCAGCAAGACTATATAGGCGTACTTCCCTTGGTACCCTGTGGTAGTGCACAGCTACTAATACACAATTACTACTGCACTAGCAGTGCACTAGTGCACACGTAGCACCAGATTTCTTTCAAGCGATCTGCGCAGAAAAACACTACGCGGCGCGTAATACACGTGCACTGTCCTCAGTAGCTCATCATTTTACTTACGATCGGAAACTATTCAACAAAAGATAGCACTGAGACATACCAAGATGTCGGCCAGTGCGATGTTCTTCTTGGTGGACACTCCCGTCCAGGCCTCGGCCCTGTGCACCGAACAGCTGCTCACCGGTCCATGCACTTCACCGTGCCCGGCACTGAGGATACAGGCAGGAGTCATGACGAATTCTGTGAGGCGGAGACTCTTGCTGGCACCATGCGCGAGCCATTTGAAGTCGTCCTCGGACATCAGTACTCCCTTGACGTTGACCTTGACAAGTTGGAGGTTGGAGGCCAGCGCTCTCACTAGTTCCGATTGCACCTCACGATTCTCTTTTGTCAGACGGGTGAAAAAGGAACCGAAGTTTATGTCTACATCAGTAAGCGTGGACGGAGCTCTTATACACGCCGCCAAGGCGGAGAACACCCTGCGATCGAAATAATAGCACTTAATCCGGAGCGACGTTATGTGAGAGCAGCCACCGACCGCTTCTAGAGCTGAGATAACTGGCTGCAAACTGAGCCTGCCATTGTAGTGAAAATGGGCCAATCTGATAGTTGCACTGTCGATTTGTGGGCATTGCTGCAGACATTCGGCGTTGGGCATGTAAGCCCCGTGGATGACCACTCGGTCGTTGAGTCCTCGCTCCTGGATGGTGGCGCAGACCCTGTCTGGCCGGTCGATTGCGGGCAAGGAGAGAACGACCACCGACTTCAGAGCGTCCGTTTCAGCAATTGCATCGAAGAAGGCTTGGCACTCAGATTCGCCGAAACACCGCAAGTCAATGCAGAGCTTGCTGAGCGGCAAATTCGGTCTTCGCAGGGCTGCAAGCCAGGCCTCCATGCATGGCGCGGCGTTCGGATCTGGTGGCTGGACAATAGGGCTGCACATTACGCCATGGCAATGGCAGAAAGTCGAAGGTAACCTAAGGCTCCGCAGTGTGGCGCTCCGAAGGACCACTTCGGCGAAGAGGCTGACCACACCCACGCTGCCAAACACATATAGAAAACACTTGTTAGCTGAAGAACAATAAAGTCAAGAGGGAAAACAACACGAGAAGAATCAATAAAAAGGAGGACTACTTTAAAAGCTCACATTGCATACTCAAATTGCCGTTCCTTAACGCGAAGAAGAATCGCAGCCAAGATCATCCGCAAAGGACGTTCAAGGCGTCCACCATGATTTAGGTCTGCGAATTCTATGTTACAGCAAGTGCCGATTGACACTGACCACAGGATCGACAAGCTTTTCATACAGGACATACTGGTCATACAAGCCTCACAGCGAATCATAGCGCGTTATTAACGGTGTACTGCTCAACGACTGTTTGAGAAGAAACGCTTTATCAGTTTCTACATTTTCGTTCTTCTCCATGAAGAGTGCACATGTTAAGAAAAGGTGATTCAACGTGTAATAGAATTTGATGAAAGAATGTTTTCATGGGTGAGTTGGGACTGAGGAATTGGGGTCGGAGTAGCCTGATTTATCTTGAATACCGTGCTGGAGCGACAGTATTTGATCGACGGCAACTAGAAGTGGAACCACCTGCAGAGCGTTTGTCAACATCGCATTCCCAGGAGCACTTAGATTTACGATGTATGTCCTTCTGGATGGGCCTGTTATAGAGCGAGCTCGCGAAGGGTGACATTGGCCGCAACACAAACACGCGTGTATATATATATATATATATATATATATATATATATATATATATATATATATATATATATATATATATATATTAGGAGGTTAACCGAGGGGCCTCATTTTTATTAGTCGTATCATCAGATGTCAACTAACACTGACACCAAGGACAACATAGGGGAAAGTACTTTGGCCTTATAAATGAACTAAACAAACGAAAAAATGATGGAAATTAAAGTGGATTAAAAAAGAACATGCCGCAGTTGGGAACCGAAACCACCAAATTCGCGTTTCGCATGCGATGCTCTACCAATTGAGCTAACACGGCGCCGTTTCCTCGTCCAATTTCTTGGGTATCTATGTTTCCTAGTGGAAACCTGGGAGTGTTCGCCAACGCCACCACACACAGACCTTGGCGGCGGACGTGGAACATCCTTTTCAACCACAGGCGTCACGAGAACGTGATCTTGTCGGGTGAAGGCATCAATGCTGCTGGACTCGAGACCCTCGTTATGTAATAAACGAGAAGAAAGGGAGTTACCAGAGGGGACCGATGTGTATAAGTCATATCATAAGAAGCCAACAAACACTGACATCAAGGACAACATGCGTTAGGTGTGCCCTCGTAAAATAAAATCTTCAGGTATCAAATTCACAGTAGCCCAAACTTATTATACATTACATCGGATATTACACGGTTCAGATGTATCAAAAATATCTCGCTTCACTGTGACCCACTGTGGGGGTCATTGCTCCGTGCTCTTTCATGGAACCGAGGTGGCTGCCCGACTGGGGCGCCTACACTGCCACTCAAACCTGCTTTTACATTTGCATAAAGACAGTCGACTCACCGTTGTCAACAAATCAAAGAGTGTATTCTTTGACTCCGCTGATAACGAAAGTCCCGGAAGGAGTGTTGCTAAATGCCGGAATGATGCAGCGTCGATTCCTAATACAATGACAGCTATACTTACAATTCTTGAGTCATCAGATCGAGGTCCGCATTCAGTTCCTCCAAAGAAGTCATCTTGCAGAACACATCGATCAGTTCTCTCAATAGCATGTCCCAGTCGGAATAGCCATCCGATTTTAGCGTCAATTTTCGCAGCGCTGAGTCTTCTTTCGCAAGGTACCTGGCGAAGAGTGCGTTGGAAGCTTCGTCGCGGTAGCCGAACACGCTTTGTCGGACGCGCAAGTCAGTGATAGTTTTGTTTCTTATGAGACCATGTATGAGCGAACTCGCCTCACTACGGGACATTGAAAGTTCTGCCACGTCGAGAGTCGTCAGGTCATGCCTGTCTAGATCCAGTGATGTCCCAAAAAAACGTGCCTTCATTCCCAGTTCCTTCTCGAAATCATGAACCTTGAAAGCAAGACTCTCGAGATGCGAGAAAGACTTGATCACCTCGCACATGAAAGCTGCGTCGTCTGCTCTCATTAATGTGCCGCAGACGGCAACGCTTTTCACAGAACTATTACGTTTTACTACAGAAAGCAACGAACGGCGATGCTTCGAGCTCACGTTGAATTCTATCGCTGTGATGCAGCGATGCTCGGCCAGTAGATGTTCAACAAGATCCAGAGGCTTCGATCTGCGCAAGACTTTGTCTGAGCTGGACAGGAGATGCCCGCAGGTGCTTGCTTCGACGACGGCAATAAGGGCATCGCCTCTGGTCTTTCCTCGCCTGTCTTCCCGAAGCTCAAGGCAGGCGTCTAGAAGGATTCGGTTTAAGCCACGACGGTGCTCCAGTAAGTGACAGCTTGCCCCAGCTGTCTTTGTGCATGGGATGTTCTGCACGTGCCATTCCATGCGCCTTTTGGCGGTTGCAGGTCCGGTGGTGCTGGCATCTTTCACATGCAATCTTTTAGGCATGTTCACCAGCCCGCTGACAAGCGGAGTACAGTGCTGCCACGTGACTTTATATCCTTCAGTCGTCTGGCACAAGACCTGCGCATAGAAAAGAACGAGGTGCAACAGTGTCAGAGAATCAAGTATAAAACCCATGCATGCGATTTTGCACGCGACAGCAACAAGCGACGCTATGGAGATGGCTATCGTGTTCGTTCGTCACCCAGAAGTCATACCCCATTCCTGCGATGAATTCGAGCGACGTCTCCCGGTTGTTGCCGGTATGGGTGCCGCAATATAGGCACTAAAACTAGCGTGACACCTGCTTTATTAACTTAAGTTGATGTATTTTACTGCAAAAAGCAGTATAAAATATTTCGGAGGGCCTTAATTGCAGCAAGTTCGCAAGTTCGTACGCACGAGGTCCAATCGTGATTTGACATTGGCTAAACGAACACAAAAGAAAATACAGCGTCGCATGAACAAGCTGGCTTCGCGACAATGGGTATCCTTTTTCGAGTCCATGGATCCGCGATAATCTTTGTCGCTTATACGGAGGACTGTTTGTGGCCTTAGCACAAGCTGTGGTCCGCGCCACCCGTTTCTATCTCTGGCACTCCATCTACAATGTAGAGATATTGACCTCGCTGAATCTTTCTGCAGGAAGATTGCTGGCGAAGCGAATTCCGATGGAACGGGTACGCCACTGTACTCACGCGATCCCCGCATGGAATTCCCTTCTTCTATGGAAGAACTAGAAGCTGCGCTGGCTTTGTCCAGAAATTCTTCTGCGCCAAGACCTGACGGCATTACATGCCGTGCTCTGTGAAACTTAGGAGACCAAGCTCGGAAGGCACTCTTGCTCCTGTACAACGACTCCTGGCAGACTGGTACGGTTCCGCAAGAATGGAAGTCAACTCGCCTCATTCCACTTCTCTAAGCTAGCAAGTAGCCTTTGCACATTTCCTCATACCATCCGATCGCACTTACCTGCTGTGTCCAAAAAACGATGGAGAATATTATTTTAACATGTCGGGAATGGTACTTAGTTCTATGAAATCTACCCAAATGCTATGGCCTGATTCAGGTGTGGTCGTTCGTCAACAGACAACGTTGTTGAAGCCTGTGCTTTCTCCGTGGTGTTTGAGCCGTCCACCAGTGCATATAATGATTCCAGGACTACAGAAGAAGACAGATCTACCGGCCCCTGTTCTAAATACGCTGAGCTTACTTCTTCAGCATGAAAAGTACAGCAACCACGCGCACATCTATACCGATGAATCAACTACATTGCCCAGTTCTGGGGGTGCGTTGGTTATACCAACGCGAGGAATAAAACAGCGGTTCAAGAGATCGCATGTCACGACCTCAACGGCGTCCAAAAAAAGGCCGCGAGGTTGTTTTTCAGTGGGTACCTGGCCATTCTGGAATCCGTGCCAATTATTCCGCCGATAACGCTGCTCGCACAGCACATCAAGAAGAGTACAGCGTTCCAATTCCGTTTTCGAGGACAGACGCCGCAAGGTAGCTTCCACACCTGGCACGCAGTCTCTCACTGGCGGATTGAAACCCGCAAAACCTACGCCTTACACGACTGCATCGATTAAGCCCCTCACTGCAAGTCCGACCTCGAGTCGGACTTCCCTACGCTTCTCTGTCGCCTCTGGTTGGGAGTTGCCTTCACAAATGCATACTCTACATTAATCGGAGCGACCGACAGTGCAGTATGCGAGGTCTGCGGCACCGAAGAAAATATAGACCACCTCGTGTGCCACTGTCCACGATATGCCAGCCAGAAAGACAAAAACTTGCTAACGCTCGTGCAGCGGTGGCGTAGAGGTAGAACACCCACCTCGCGTGCAAGAGGTCCATGGTTTGAATCCCGGTGCCGGCAATTTTCCACCGGAAAAAAAAATCCGCGTGTCGATAAAATTGCATAAACAGGCCTGGAGTGTGGCCTGATCCCGGTGACCAGAACCGGTAACGCACTCCCTCACCAGAGCAGGATTGGCCACCCTGGTGCAGTACTTGGCCACAACCTCCTATATGAACAACACAATCAAACCCCGGTCCTCAGTCCCCAGCAGCTGTGAAGCAACTGACCACGGCGGCGTTCAGACCTGCGACGCAGCAGAGGGTGCTCAGAATCACTGGCTCCGGACAGGCCGCCATTGGAATATGAACCTGGCAACGTTTAACGCTAGAACGTTATCTAGTGAGGCGAGTCTAGCAGTGCTATTGGAGGAATTAGAGGGCAGTAAATGGGATATAATAGGGCTCAGTGAAGTTAGGAGGCCAAAAGAAACATATACAGTGCTAAAAAGCGGCCACATCCTGTGCTACCGGGGCTTAGCGGAGAGAACTAGGCGTCGGATTCCTGATTAATAAGAAAATAGCTGGTTGCATACAGGAATTCTATAGCATTAACGAGAGGGTGGCAGGTAGATCTTGTTGTGAAACTTAATAAGAGGTACAAAATGAAGATTGTAGAGGTCTACGCCCCTACATCCAGTCATGATGACCAGGAAGTCGAAAGCTTCTATTAAGACGTGGAATCGGCGATGGGTAGAGTGAAAACTAAATACACTATACTAATGGGCGACTTTAATGCCAAGGTAGGCAAGAAGCAGGCTGGAGACAAGGCAGTGGGGGAATATGGCATAGGCACTAGGAATATCAGGGGAGAGTTATTAGTAGAGTTTGCGGAACAGAATAATATGAGGATAATGAATACCTTCTTCCGCAAGCGGGATAGCCGAAAGTGGACGTGGAGGAGCCCGAACGGCGAGACTAGAAATGAAATAGTCTTCATACTCTGCGCTAACCCTGGCATCATACAAGATGTGGACGTGCTCGGCAAGGTGCGCTGCAGTGACTACAGGATGGTAAGAACTCGAATTAGCCTAAACTTGAGGAGGGAACGAAAGAAACTGGTACATAAGAAGCCGATCTATGAGTTAGCGGTAAGAGGGAAAATAGAGGAATTCCATATCAAGCTACAAAACAGGTATGCGGCTTTAACTCCGGAAGAGGACCTTAGTGTTAGAGCAATGAACGACAGTCTTGTGGGCATCATTAAGGAATGTGCAATGGAAGTCGGTGGTAACTCCGTTAGGCAGGATACGAGTAAACAATCGCAGGAGACGAAAGATCTGATCAAGAAACGCCAATGTATGAAAGCCTCTAACCCTACAGCTATAATAGAACTGGCAGAACTTTCGAAGTTAATCAACAAGCGTAAGAGAGCTTACATCAGGAAGTATAATATGGATAGAATTGAACATGCTCTCAGGAGCGGAGGAAGCCTAAAAACAGTGAAGAAGAAACTAGGAATTGGCAAGAATCAGATGTATGCGTTAAGAGGCAAAGCCGGCAATATCATAACTAATATGGATGAGATAGTTCAAGTGGCTGAGGAGTTCTATAGAGATTTATACAGTACCAGTGGCACCCACGATGATAACGGAAGAGAAAATAGTCTAGAGGAATTCGAAATCCCAAAGGTAACGCCGGAAGAAGTAAAGAAAGCCTTAGGAGATATGCAAAGGGGGAAGGCAGCTGGGGAGGATCAGGTAACAGCAGATTTGTTGAAGGATGGTGGGCAGATTGTTCTAGAGAAACTGCCCCCCCCTGTATACGCAATGCCTCATGACCTTGAGCGTACCGGAATCTAGGAAGAACGCTAACATAATCCTAATCCATAAGAAAGGGGACGCCAAAGACTTGAAAAATTATAGACCGATCAGCTTACTGTCCGTTGCCTACAAACTATTTACTAAGGTAATCGCAAATAGAATCAGCAACACCTTAGACTTCTGTCAACCAAAGGACCAGGCAGGATTCCGTAAAGGCTACGCAACAATAGATCATATTCACACTATCAATCAGGTGATAGAGAAATCTGCGGAATATAACCAACCCTTATATATAGCTTTCATTGATTACAAGAAAGCGTTTGATTCTGTCGAAACCTCAGCAGTCATGGAGGCATTACGGAATCAGGGTGTAGACGAGCCGTATGTAAAAATACTGAAAGATATATATAGCGGCTCCACAGCCACCGTAGTCCTCCATAAAGCAAGCAACAAAATTCCAATAAAGAAAGGCGTCAGGCACGGAGATACAATCTCTCCAATGCTATTCACAGCGTGTTTACAGGAGGTATTCAGAGACTTGGATTGGGAAGAAATGGGAATAAAAGTTAATGGAGAATACCTTAGTAACTTGCGATTCGCTGATGATATTGCCTTGCTTAGTAACTCAGGGGACCAATTGCAATGCATGCTCACTGACCTGGAGAGGCAAAGCAGAAGAGTGGGTCTAAAAATTAATCTGCAGAAAACTAAAGTAATGTTTAACAGCCTCGGAACAGAACAGCAATTTACAATAGGCAGCGAGGCAGTGGAAGTCGTAAGGGAATACATCTACTTAGGGCAGGTTGTGACTGCGCATCCGGATCATCAGACGGAAATAATCAGAAGAATAAGAATGGGCTGGGGTGCGTTTGGCAGGCATTCTCAGATCATGAACGGCAGGTTGCCATTATCCGTTAAGAGAAAAGTGTATAATAGCTGTGTCTTACCAGTACTCACCTACGGGGCAGAAACCTGGAGGCTTACGAAAAGGGTTCTACTTAAATTAAGGACGACGCAACGAGCTATGGAAAGAAGAATGATAGGTGTAACGTTAAGGGATAAGAAAAGAGCAGAGTGGGTGAGGGAACAAACGCGAGTTAATGATATCTTAGCTGAAATCAAGAACAAGATTTGGGCATGGGCAGGACACGTAATGAGGAGGGAAGATAACCGATGGTCATTAAGAGTTACAGAATGGATTCCAAGGGAAGGGAAGCGTAGCAGAGGGCGGCAGAAAGTTAGGTGGGCGGATGAGATTAAGAAGCTTGCAGGGACGGCATGGCCACAATTAGTACATGACCGGGGTTGTTAGAGAAATATGGGAGATGCCTTTGCCCTGCAGTGGGCGTAACCAGGCTGATGATGATGATGCTCTCCAAAAACTGGACAATCGGCCGCTTTCTGGGCAGGTGCTGCTTGAACACCACCCCCATCGCTCGTCGGCTCCTAAAGCGGTGACATAGCTTTTGTTCTTCTTGAGGACGACGGGCTTGTGCGAACGGTTGTGACTACTAATGCATTTTCTATTAGATCGCACGCGTCGGCGAACTCGCCGCTAATTGCCTTCTTTCGGTCCCTCCTCTCTGTCCCTATCACCTTTGTTTCCCCTTTCCCAATCACTGGTGTGGGGTAGCCAACCGGACGTTATTCTCGTTTTCTCTTTCCTCCTCCTCCTCTGCACAATGAAAGTGACGTGACACAAACCAGTTTTCGTGCCGCTGTCCATGCTTCCTTCTTCGCAAAAAATAAAAAAATAAGCTGACGTTAGCGCATTCTACGCGCTCTTCTTGCCCGAACATGACGTCATCGAAAAGCGCAGGGTACTGGCTGTGGCGTCAAGGCCACCTTCGTATTGTGATTCAGTGGTTGTTTGCAAAAGCGCGGCTTCGTTTAATAGTACTGCTATACTGGTACTGTGTACGAAGCTTGATTAGGACAATTTTCTATTCGCACTGAATATGTGCTCTATGGAAAACATTCTGATGCGAAATCAATACACAGAAGATAATTACAAGTAAATTCCAAACACTGAATCTTCTACAGAAAAGGTCAGTGACGCTACCGGCGGCTGCCGCAATTTTCATACCGAAAGAAAGACAATCGGAGGCACAACCTGGGAATGAATAACGCAATGATTATATTGAAATTTTATGCATTTCCGCGCTCCGGATTGAGCTCGGCCTCCGTTACTACTACAATTTGCCATGGAAGTATATTGTATTTCTTTGCCGTTGTTGCCTTTGCAGCCAATAATATTGGGATAGCCGTCCCCGAACCTCCAATATGTTACGCCTAACAGAGAAGAGAAAACGTGGTCCTTTGTTCAAGGCTATAATCACAAGAAAGCCGCCCTACCAATATACAGGCTTTAGTAAAGAACAGCTACAAACCGTTAACGTAAGCCGCAAATTATTGGCACTTGGAATCAAGATGTTCCCGTCGTGCGACGATGTAAGCGCAAGCATCGCCGGAGGTAACGCGAAAATGCACAGACTTGGTCAAAAAACTTGAACCCGCTCTGATGGGCCGGGGAACAGCTGCGCTTCACTATCGTGGCGCTGCCACCATCGGCGCATGCCGCTGCTTGCTATCACCGAGGATAAAGAGGCCGAGAGAAGCATGTCTCCCAAGTGACGGGGGCGAGCGGGAAGCCACCCGACCGGCTATCATTCCATTTGCAGCGTATGCTGAATGAGCGGGTGGGAGTCCCTGGCGGCGGCTGTCAAACGCGAGACAGTCTAAAAAAAGGTTGCACCCTTTGGAGTGTACATTTGCCACAAAATGATAATCGTCATCTGTCTTGCCCACATTTCCGGTCTTTAATGAGCCCGGTACTTCACAGCAACGAGCGCCATGTGCATTATCAGCATCTCATAGCATTTCCGACAGGAAAGTAACGAGCGCAGCGTTTTCAAGAAAGGAAATGCGGGCAAGACAGATGACGATTGTTGTTGCGTGGCAAATGTACACCCCAAAGGGTGTAAATTTCATTTAGATTGTACAGTCAAATTTCGCAGTTCCGAGTATCGTAATCATCAGTTAATGTTTTTCGGGACCAAATTAAAGGAACAACGCTATGAATGGTCCTGCGCATGCTCAAACAGGGGCACATTGCGAGGATCGTAGTTAAGATGGGACTTGAGCAGATGACTGCTATAATAAATCATGTGCTACAATGGCATCTCGAAATTGTCATCGTGAATGTCACAAGTAGCGTATTAGTCAAGAAAGCATAAGCTTCAGGGATGCACTTGCATCTCTCGAAGTAATCACAGGGGGGAGCATGCTTTCAAGGCGTTGAGTGTGGTTTTGTCTATGGTTGGCCCGTACAATTCCAGCTTGCCCATGTGATTTGATTGTAAAATAACCAATGTCTCTGACTGAAAGGATGCTACGTATAACACTTTTTTTAACTACCTGTGAGGCCCTTTCTCGTAGAGACAAACGGTACCACAGTAATCTATAACCGAAATGCTTCTTCCAGTGAACCCGCAATACCGATAGCATTGCCCGTCCGACGCCTTCACTGTGCAAGAATCCTACAATCTCGTGGCCGTGGTCTACTTTTCGTGATTCAAACGTCCGATGCCCAATGCAAACGGGCTGAACTTACACACCCCTCGTATGTGCTTGAAAGTTGGTCCTAACGGCAATGAGGCACTATGCACGAAGATACGGAAAAAGCCGAGGGAATGCCTCTATCTGAATCAGCTACTCAGCGAAAAGTTTTCATAATCTCACCGTGGGTTTATTCCAAGAACTTCAACGCCAAACGCAATTCTGCGGTCGTTGCTTAGATGAGAAGTGCGGTCAACATATTTAAAATATTGCAATGGTATTACAGGCCCTTTCCGAAGAGAGCATTTGTAGGCGAAATTACGGCTTCTGGTCTTTTCTAAACGAACGATGAGTGAATTGCCCGCATATTACAAAAAAAGCTGGAACAATGCTAAACAGCTGCGAGATGTCAGTTTATATTCTACCTTTTGTTTTCATCTCACTTCGAAACATATTCAAAATGTATATCTCAAGGCATAATGCAAAGGCTCTCGCCTTTGAATGTGTAGGACGAAGTTGTAATATGAAGTTTCGACGATAGGCAATTTTTTTGCATAATGCGCTGCATGGAAACCGGGCCGTTTTGCAAAGACGAAAGCATTTACTGGAACGAATCGCCGTACCCCGGCGGCCGCAAAACGACCTCGCACCTGGCAGAACGGACGTCGCACTAGTTTTTCACGAGCGCTGTTATCAAAGGGTGCTTGAGGGTAAGAGACATGGTACCCTCGCCCTCTTTATCATCGGCGCAGCCACTGCCATGGCCGTTCACAGCAGGTTCACGTTTTTTGACCAAGACTGCACATAGGACGTCTCCCGACTCCTTCCGTTTCTTAGTGGAAAATTTCACCTGAAACCTACGAGCATTGCCTACGCAGGCCAAATCGGCAAACAAAACACTCGAAACAATCACAAATTTGTTCTGACGACCGACATTCTTCGTCGGTTAATACCTGCAGCCGCGTTTTTGTGACAGCGCGGTGGTTAACGCCCAACAATTAGACATCACAACGTAGGTATACGAACAGTGTGACGTCTTTGAATTGCGACGGCCGAAACTGGGCGCGCCTTTATCGCCGTGTTCGTCCTTAACCGAATAAATTATTAAGCGGTGCAAGGTGGTCCATATCTCAAATTTTGTTAATTCCCGGCTCCTACTACGTGAATAGGCGCATTTTAATAACTTTTATGACCAGCTTATCATTTGACGCCCGGAGTTTTGGTAAGGATGACATCATATACAGCTTTGAATGCACGCAACGCACCCGCTTGAGTACGATCAACGAGAAGCTGGGTTGCAAGGTATTTCGCAGCTGCTTAATTAAGAATATTGCCCCACCTTAACCATTCTGCGTCCACTACGAAGCACAAGCACTGACACTCGGTTGTGAGGCAGAGAATGTGGTTCGTGTGCGATAGTTTTATTGCATTAGTTTGCATCAAATTTTTCACCTACTTCGTTAAAGATCAAGGACACTGATCTCGTAACCGAACGCTTTGGCTCATCTGTCTATACAACCTCAAAGGGTTTTATATAAACGAATCGTTAGTCTCGCTGAGCAATCGCTCCTGTACACCTCGTGGTGGTGTAGCGCCGGGCACATGAAAAATCAACTCGATGAAAAAAAGCTGTTGCCATGACCTTGACGCACAAACGACGCCAGTTAAACAATCCTGATTTATTCGGTGGACAAATTTTAGACATAATGACAAGCAACAAACACGTTGGTGTAGTTATCACTTTGCACTTGAAGTGAAATGCGAACCTGTTATTGACGGAAAAGAAGTCCGCGCAGAACCTTGGTTACACTGGGCCGTTGCTTGAGAAATTCACCCCGCGAGACAAAACTAACAACTAGCTTACAAAGGAAAGCATAGAGGGACACGAGTATAGGTCTATCGTATGGGATCCACGTAGCGAAGTTAACATCTAAAATGGAGAGAAAGAATTCAGAGAAAGGCGATAAGATTTGTGTTCAATTCATTAAGCCGGCATGCATCACCATGTGTGATGCTCGAAACAGGAGAATTAGTTACCCTACAAAAACGACGATATATGGGAAAATTGAAGTACATGTATCTTTTTAATCTCCGAAAACTACGCATTGACAACGACACATGTAGTTAACCTCTCACTCGTCGATTCACTCGGCCTAGCCGCGCTAAGAAGCTGAAAGGCCACTACTGCAAAACTGAAGCGTTTAGAAATCATCGTTATCTTCCCTAACCATTAGGGAATTGAATGTACTTTCTGCTGCGGCAGTTACTGACGATACCAGTGATTCATTCTTAAAACTGCTTATAGAAACTCTACAAGTTTCTTCCTTTTGTTTCAGCCTACCCTTCCGCGGGATAGCACTCATGTGTTTTCTGATGCGTCTGCCACGGCTATGCATTTTTACACACCTAATTTCATTATGTTTTTCTAGCAGGATGTATGTTTTGAAAGCGCTGGCTACGCGTAATATACATATTATATTATTCTGTTTTTCTGTTTCTGAATATTCGTAAACGTAGTGCTAAGAGCAGTTCGAACGTGTTTAGACATTTTTCAATCTACTAGCGCTAAAGCGCACGTTTTCCGAAATGACGCGCTGTTCATGTTTTTCTTTTTTTCCCATTCAGTGGCATTTCATTCTGCTCAAGCTTCGCACCTTGCATTCAATGCATTGTTCCTGATGTCTGTAATCACTCCTGCTTAGGGACTCTCAACAGGGGCGGGCAGTACTCTTCAAACAAATTACATATATAAAAAATAACAGTAACGAAAAAAGCTTTGCGCACGATTTGTTCTTAAAATCGGAGTAATCTTTCAAGATGTACTGTAGACATAGAACCGTCACCATCAAGCTTTCGTCAATGCTAATTTCGGAGTCGTCAAGAAAATCGTTGTAATTTTTGGTGGAATATCATACATAAAACAAAACGCAATCCCTTCGCTCACCTTCTGTAGCCTGGCTGCTTAAACGTTGCCTCGTACTCGTGCACGTGGTAGCTCTCCGCGTCGACAACTGGTGCACCCGTCCAAAAGACTCCGGGGACTCGTGTCTGGAGGGGAAAGGGAGAGAGTACCCTTTCCTCCGTCTACCACGGTCAAAAGTTGCCCCCTTCGTAGAAAGCCTTGGAATTTCAGCGAGAGTTTCCCGTGACCAGTACAAAGGCGTCCAGTTAGATACGCCTGGCCGTGCCCCCTGCCTCGTTTCTAGGACTTTTTTTTTATCCTTAACATTTTCTGAACTACTCATTCGCGCTACGAGGGGTGGGGGGGGGGGGGCAGGGGGTCTGTGCTTCTGATCACGTTCCCCATAGAATACGACAGCATATACCAATCCGTTTTTTTTTCTTTTTTTTTACTGTGCCACAGGGCATGGGCACTGACCCCACGGATGCGTCACAAAACTTTTGGGAAGGGACGCGTGCAACGGCCGCGCCGCCCGATCTCGGGACAATGTTTACCCGTAAAAAAAAAAAAAAGAAAGTGCTCCAACGCGCGCTGCTGCATACAATCGCATACTGGAGATATCAGACCACATGGCATGCCCTCTATCACGCTGGTAGAGCATCGCACGCGAAATGCGAAGTTTGTGGGACTGTTCCCCACCTGCGGCGACTTGTTTTTCATCCACCTGCATTTCCATTAATTTAATGTTTTTTCTTATTACATTCATGAGGCGAAAGTTGTTCTTGGTGTCAGTGTTTGTTGAGCTCTGATGATATGAATAATAAAAATCGGGCCCCTCGGTTAACCCTCTTTCTTCTCGCTCCGCAGCTGGTAGCTCGACATGGGCGCGGTGCCGAGAACGTGCGTTCCGTAAGACTTTCACTCGCCTTCAATGCTGAAAGCATCCAGAGCTTTGACCGGACTACTGAGTGGTCCGGACAGAACCGTGAGCCGCGTAGTTTGATTGATGGCTTGCAAATTTTACGAAAATACTCCTGTCTTAGACTTGGACGAACCTTCAAAAACGTCACGTTGCTGACGTAATCTTCTTGCAGCGTCGGTACTCAGCTGCTAGGGGTGCCAGCGCGTGCATGACTTCGCGGGCGCGATAAAAGTGGGTCGATATGATTACCGACAAGACCCTCAGCTCCCGCGAACGATTTTCCCGGTGATTCAGTACGTGCAGTGTGTCGCTGAAACCATTTTATCACACCAGGCCAAATTATCGTACTGCGTCAGACTCTCTTCATGGTGGCATCGACAAAACCAGCCTCCTGACCATCATTCGAGCGAATCTCGGGTGATCGGGGTCGAACCGAAAGCACGATATGCACAGCGCCTTCGCTTGCACATGCAGAGTGTGCCACGAGTTAGTAAGATGTTGCTTACTAATTGGTTTATACCCGCCGTGGTTGCTCAGTGGCTATGGTGTTGGGCTGCTGAGCACGAGGTCGCGGGGTCGAATCCCGGCCACGGCGGCCGCATTTCGATGGGGGCGAAATGCGAAAACACCCGTGTGCTTAGATTTAGGTGCACGTTAAAGAACCCCAGGTAGTCAAAATTTCCGGAGTCCTCCACTACGGCGTGCCTCATAATCAGAAAGTGGTTTTGGCACGTAAAACCCCAAATATTATTATTATTAATTGGTTTATGTAACGGAAGCGCCTTAGCCATCTTCCATAACGAAGGTATTATGCTGGAAGTTAGCGATATATTGAAGTTAAAGTAAAGTACCGTGAAGTTCATAAGGCATGCCGAACGAGAAACAAACTTGGGATTCCATCAGGCCCTTCACTGTTCTATTGATTCAAGATTTCGTATGAGGTTTAAGACACATTCTGTGCTAAGATGTCAATAATGGGGCAACTTGGATGAACGTCTGAAAAAGGAGGAAAATATGATTATCGCAAGGAAAAATTTACTTATAGTATGCGTTGAAGGTGTTGAAGATTAATAACGAATCACTACTCGTTTCATGTTCACACATAAAGATGTACAAGAGTTGGCACGAGGGAAAATGGAACACCAGAACTTATGCGGGTTACTTTTCAACAAAAGCGGCAGCTGCATGCTATACAAAAAAGTCTTCAGCTGATGTGGTTTTTGTACGAGGATCCTCCTTCGCTTTAGCAAACCTAGCAATGTGTACGGGGTTATGGGATTCCATCAATCGTCTAAGCCTGCGAACACGACATGAAAGATGTAGTATATCTCTGGTCATTCAAGAAATTTTATCCCAAATTCGGGCTAAAATTTATAAGATAATGGTACCATGACCGCGCGTCGATAAAGAGGGCCAATGAATGCCCGGCACGTTGAAAACACCAAGACGAATAAAATTGGAACGACCCAGGTTGTGCATCTGAATGAATGTTTCGATTGCCTGAAGAAAGTCCACCGTTGTACATAGCTGGACATAACCGTGGAAGCGTTTATTGTCGTCGCTTGGAAATACTCAGATTATCGTTTGCATTCCGCCTAATTGCATAATTATATTTCAATATTCAAGGAAATTCTCAAACCTTGTAATGAAATTGATTACCTAATTGTATTATTTTAATAATACTTAAACGTCAGTGTTTTTTTCTTTCCCATGCTCTACCCCTGTATTGGAACTGCGAGAGTGCAAAGCTGTTATGTAGTCGATTCGCGACTGTGTAAGTTCTACCCATTAGGGACTTTTAGTGTTGGGGACGCAAGTGGCTTGCGTACGCAAGAACTAGGGGCGGCGTTACTGCGCATGCGCAGACCGCTATGTTTTTATGTGTATTAGAGAGGATTAGCGTGTCTGGTATTCGGATAAACGCAGGTGGGGTGTTGGGGCGGAGCCATAAACGGGAGCGTCCTGCTTGGTGCATCCACCTGGCGGCGCAAAGCTCAAATCGACAAAAGCAGCTAATATAGCTGTAACCAAGTCTATTCTACTTCGCTGCTGGTGTAAATTATCGCCACTGGCTTAATTGTGTTGCTGCCAAAAATTTATACCCGCAGCAAAGTAAAATACACTTGGTTACTGCAATACTAGCTGTTTTTGTCTGTTAGAGCTTTGCGCCACCAGGTGGCAGCACCATGCAGGCCGCTCTAGTTCATGGCTCCGCCCCAACGCCCCAGCCTGCGTTTACCCGATTATCGGACGCTGTAAACCTCTCTATTAACTGCTTCTAATAAAAAGAGTTTAATGTACTTTACTTCATATGCTTCATTTCATATTTTATAACATGATAACACAGCAACAATCAGACGTTGGTGGTGCTGCGAGCGCATGCGACCTCATTGCGGTTTGCGTTTGGGGCCGCTAACCTATAACACGTTTCTGCTTGCGTACGCAAACGCAAACGCACCCAAGCACTTGGGGCCCCAACGCCTTGCGTCCCCAATACTAAAACTCTCTATTATCTGCCTCCTCTTATCCTCCTCGCTAGCGTTGAATCTAGCTCCCCTTTCGATCTGCACGTTAGTAGAAAGGTGAGCTCTACTATTTTTTAAATGCGTTTCCGGGGGAGGGGGGGGGGGGGTGTCACGGTTAACTACAGCAGTGGAGACGCTAACGCGGTGACTTCCATGGAGCCCCAGATGGCGCTGTGCACATGTGAGGCGATGGAAAAGTCCAAACGAGTTTCTTGCACCGCCTTTTCTCTTTCCATGCTCTTTCCACGGCGTGCAAGAAAGCAACATCATTCAGGCACGTAACTTTTCTGTGGTAATGAGGAGCAGGGTACTTTTACTAGTAGAAATGTGAATAACCCCACCATTCGCCATAAACACCAGTAAACCCGCAAAAGAGAATTTAAATTACGTGTTTCTCACTGGCACGCCTGTGAGATACTCCTCTTCTTTACTCGGCAAACAGCGAACCACCTCAAATGGACTGGCGCATGAAAGATGGGCAGGAAGAAACTTGCCAAGAACAAGTTAACAAGCGAAAGTGCACAATAAAAATTTCTAGTAGCATGTTTTGAAATAGCAGCAATCACAGTTCTTTTGGATCCCTCGTTTACTGCTCTACCAAGTGACAAAACCGATTCGCGTTGTTATTTGGGAAGTTACGTAACGATGCGTGGTCTCGAGTCCCGTAAAACGGCGTAGAGAGCAGGACGCTGCGGTTCTAGACGTACTGCGTGCACCACAGAAGCTTATGGCGTTTTTCACTGGTCGATCTGGAGCAGCCGCCTGAATCCTCGAGCGAGCGCTCGGCTTTCACCAATCCGAGTCTGCCAGTGGAGCGCACGAACGCTCCGCGGGAGATCACACAGGAAGTCTGCGTGCACGTGACACAAACCGGTTCCGCAAACTATGCCCAACACAATGTTGTGCGCACCGACCGGGTACCGATTTCGCTTGAAGACGGAAGTGACGCCATGTGACACGTTCTATTTCCGCCCGAATCCGGTCTCGGCGGCGGAGCAAGTGAGAGCGATCCGGCGCGGAGTGAGTTGATCCGAAACGACCAGTGGAACGCGCGAACCCGCTCCAGATCGACCAGTGAAATTCGGATTCGTTGCTGCGGAGCAAAAAAACCTGCTCCGAATCGACCAGTGAAAAACGCCATTAGAAAAACACTCTCATTAGCACAACAGGGAAGAAGCTACGTCAGTCGGCTCGATTGATAACTGTAGAAGCGTCATTCAAAACACGGAATTATTCTCCACATCCAGCGGCGGCATTTCACTATCATCGGGATGGACCCACGTATGCGGAGCGCTCAACGCCTGCTTCACCTCCGCCGCAGGTGGGCCGCCATTGCACTACCATCGGGTTCAGCCCAGCTATGGTGAGTGCTTAACGGCTGCTTCAACTTTGCCGTGGGTGGTCCAGGCATCGCACTACCTTCGGGCCAACCCGCGGCGCGGGTGAATCACTTTGCTCTTGGTTTGAGAGCTTTGAGTGTCGTCAGCTGTCGCTGCCATTCCGTCTTCACGGAGTGGGATGGTTGTGCCATTTTTTCACTCTTTTTCGATGGCGGTAGTTCTCGGCATGTCCTGGGGTATTTATTTATTTTATTTATTTGTACATACTGCAGCCCCATAGGAGGGCTATTGCAGGAGTGGGCAAAAACAGTGTTGAACAAAAATAAAGTGAAATCAACATTGACTCTTACAACATCTTTACAATCATTTACAAAAATTTTACAAATTGTTTTCAACGATTCATAAAAAGCAACGACACAGCAATACGCACACATAAACTATAAACTAAACCTGATTTAAATAGTTACATATACTGGTTTTTATAGACAGCAATTTCAAATTCGCTTATCGGGAGTGAACGAACGCAGCCAGGCAAGGAATTCCACACTTCTATTGTGCGGGGAAAGAAGCTGTACTTGAAGGTATTTGTACGGGCATGGAGAGGGTTAAGATTAAGCTCGTGGTAATTACGCGTGCAAGAAGGCTTGGTGAAAGATATGCAAGCTGTGTTTGAAGTGTGGTATGACTTGTTAATTATGTTGTGCAAAAATTTTAAGGATTCCACATCACGACGTACTGAAAGTAATGTTAGATTCAGCGTTGGGAGGGCGGACGACGGTGAAAAATAGCGGTCATACCGATGTAAAATGAAACGGACGGCTTTTTTCTGAACTGCTTCTAGTTTGATTATGTTGTTTTGGTTATGTGGTGACCAGACTGTTGCGGCATAATCGATAATGGGGCGAACAAGAGTTTTATACATTAGAAGTTTTGTTGCTTTCGGAGCCTTTTGCATAGTACGACGTAGGTATGCAAGCTGTTTTAGGGCCTTTGGTCATGGCTTTAGGGACATGTTTGGTCAATGTGTGAAGTCCATGAGAGATTGTGAGTAAATGTTACGCCAAGGTATTTGTATTGTCGAACTCTGGTTAAAGGAGACCCATTCAATGAATATGTCGCAATTACAGGTGCGGCTCTTTTCGTGAAGGACAAAACAACCGTTTTTTTTAAATTAATGTTCATTTTCCATTTTTCGCACCAAGCACTGAAAGAGATAAAAGAATCGTTTAATCGCTGAAAGCTATTCGGGGAATCAATCACGTCGTATAAGACGCAATCGTCAGCATAAAGACGAATATTAGAGGAAACATGTTGAATCACTTTGCTGACAGCAGGTAATCAATGAAGGCTAGTGCTCTCATTGATTACCTGCCCGCGCAAATAATTCGAGATCATTTCAGCTGTCACCATCTATTCAATGATCTCGCGCATTGCTGTTGTTTCGTTACTACAACCTTCCTTGTTTAGACTGATCCAGGGACAAGGTAAGAGATTCGGTTCGTAATCAGCTATGGTCTGTACGCTCGTGGAACGAGCTGGGGCTGCCGAAAACACCAGTTGCGCTTAACTGTTTATTTTGCTTCATGATTTGCTCGAGTGACGGTTTGCCGCGATGATTGCAGATCTTTGGAATCGCACACCCTCAACTGTACACTTATATCCTGGAATGAACATACGATGTTATTATAATAAGCTGATTAGATTTGATATGGGTTAGATGAGATTGGAAACAGAACATTGCGAAGCGGAGTCCATCCTCAGATCCTGAAATAAGCGCTAAACCCATGAGCAATATCACTGTCACCCGTTACCTCCTCTGGGTTTTCCATAATTGCACAGCACTTTTCGTGAAAAATTGGCGATTGGAAACAACAGTCGCAAAGAGTTGAGAAATTAAGCGATCCACAAAGAGAGAGAGCCAAGGTAACAGCCAAACAGGAAACAAAAGGAAACTTGACAAATTTACCCGTTTTATGCGAAAACATTTATGGATCAACATCTTTCTTTTTTTAAAGGAAGTAGAGAAAACGCGACCGGAAGTGGAGAATGATGCAGCGTGCATTGAACGACGCTTCTGCATTAATCAGTCCAGCCACCTGATGTTGCCACTTCTCTACTGTGCTCATGGGGGTGTTTTTCTAATCTTCCCCGGTGGGCGCAGTAGGTCTAGAGCCGCAGCGTCCTGCACTATATGTTGTTGCACGCGACTGGTGACGATGAATTGTTACGCAAAATCCCGAATAACAAAGCGAATTGGTTTTGGCACCTAAATCGGTAGAGCAGTAAACGAGAAATCCAAGAGAACTTCGATAGTGCCCCAGTGTATATATATATATATATATATATATATATATATATATATATATATATATATATATATATATATATATATATATATATTGCAAAAAACACCACTATAAATCATTATTGTACATTTTCGCTTGTTTACTTCTTTGGCAGTGTTCTCCCTGCGCTTCTCTCATGCGCCGGTACATTTGATGTGGTGCCTTGTTCGCCAAGTAAAGGAGAAGTGTACAGTTCTCTTTTGCGGGTCTAACCGTGTTTATAGCTAATGGTGGCCATAATTCACATTTGTACTAGTTAAATGACTTCACCGCCCCCTCATTTGCATAGGAAAGTTACTTTGAGATGCCTGCCCCACCCCGAAAAAACCCCTGGGTACGCGCCTAGGAAAGCCCGAAGGTTTAGTAACATTTTAGCATTTCCGAGAACTAGTTCCAAGAAAATGTTTTATCGTCACTAAAGTAGCACAATACACTCGCTTATTACGTGCACAGTCCATATTTAATTTCTCTATAATATAAGATATCACAGATGTCTGCGGAATAAAACATCCAGTTTATTGTTCCTAGTACATACACGAGTGGAAGAATTGCATTTCCAAAAGCTCCTTTGCTCTCCAATGCGGAAACAGGCATGAATTATTGATTGACTCATTGACTGAATCTTTTATTGAATTCTTGATTCTGCCATACGTCGACGTTATAGGGACGTGCCCTGTCTTCTATGAAAATGGTTGAAAGCTCTGCTCTGCTGACGGTGCCGGCCAGCCTGCAAGAAAATATTCAGAAAATGTATGGAACAATCATTACCAAGACATGTGCGCGAGCAATATTTAGGCAAACTGGACATGTGTGCTTCATTGCTCCGAACAGAAAGGTCGGCTATATCGCCAGCATTACCTTATTTTTCTGCTTTACGGGAACTCAATACCCAGCTAATTTCTACGTAGATATGCATTCATTAGTCATTCATTTGTTTATTTAGTTATTTATGCACAAACCTTGCGAGCGCTATGTTTAAAACGCACCTCGAAATGTTTTCAAAAGATCACGACATTCTCAACCAATGGGACCGCCTTCTTCACCATGACATCACGTTATACAGATCTCCCGGGGATCGAAACCTTAATTGTAAAAAATAAATTATGGTAACATGTTCGGGGTGCCGCAGGGCTTGTCAATATGCGTTATATTGTTTAGGTCGATGATATTCGTTTAACATTAAAGTTCAAAACTACCCATTGACCTGCGAGGTCCCTGCTCAAAAACACAGCACTCTTTGCAAAGACTACACAAATCTCAAGCATCAAGTTAGTTTGCTCACATTTCTCGTTTATTTCTTTTTTTTATTTCCGTTCAAACCGTTTGAATCATCCCAATGAAGTAGCAAGTCCTGCGTAACTTGGCTGGCACCTTCGACTTTGGTAAAGTCTTTCTCTTTCATCCACGTGCAAGTAGGCTTAAGAACCAACACTATGCAAGCTATGTAAGTCAGTGGCAATCTAAAACCGCAGCTTAATGAATATAATTGAAATAGAGTGAAACGATAAAAAGAAAAAGGTACTGTTTGCTTTGTCCTCCCAGGTGTGATTGAAGGGCAACCCAACCTAGTACAGACGTTTTACGATGCATAAGTCTCGTCACGTTTGCTGGATTCGCAATTATTGAAGCGCGGGATAGGCTTTGTAACTTGTTTCGTTGGTTATTGCGGACTATGCAGACTCAACAGTCTTGCGGTCTAACTTGCGCCGTCCGTGGCCTGCATGATATTGGAAAACAAAAGTATGGTATTTAGAAAAATTAATCGCAGGATCATAAATACCTAGCCGTTGGGAAGCTGACGATTCATAGTAGCCACCCCCTCCCCAGTACCATAGGGAATTTATAACAAATCTTCCTGCCGTTCATGTTGCAGCCGAATGACCCTTTTTTGTAATCCATAATTTTTTGCTGACAGTTATTCATATTCACATTACTCCTAATGCAGTAGACGAGCTGACCTCTCACACCCCACCAGCAAAATAAGAGGATGATAAGAACCCCCCTCGTACATGTTTCACATAGATCGGCTCGAGGCTGCAGAACGTCAGCTATCTTCAGGAAGCGGCGGACGTGTATCCAGCAGTCGTGGTTCAAGTCAGAGAGCTGACGCCTGGCACCAGGATCTGCGAGGCACACCGCCGTCTCCTTGACGACGCCGGTCATTCTCATAAACTCGTCGAGGCTCCAGTGGCCAACACGAAGCAGGGCGCTGCTGATCATCTTCTTGGCGGCGGCCTTGGTGACGTCAGCGCCTTCGCTCACCATTTCGAGCAGACGAGGATGGTCGTGCATCAGCTCGATTGAACTAGCGGCTTCAACGCCATCTTCCTCGCCAAACACGAACTGAGCTGCGGCGAAGACGGCGGAAGCATTCCGTCTGGTCGTTTCCTTCAAGTAGAAAGAATGAGCCGTTGTAAGGTTTAAAGCCGAAGAAACGTTGATGAGTTTGCAAAGCGTGAAAAGTTCCAAGCGCTTTACTCGTATCGGACAGCGTGAGCTAAAAAGTAAGGAAATCTAAATGAGCTCCGCTTGAAAAGTGGTAACGCAGCTCCAGAATCAGAGCAATTGAAAATCGCGAATAAGAAATTTCGGCAATGTGGGATAAACATTCTACTGTAAAGCAAAATCGACTGCAACCGTAAGATTTCGAATACAGTAAAGAATACAGAATACACTACTGTTGTTGGGTGCACGAGGATAGTGGCTTTAAAATAGGAACGAGCGTACACGAAAAAAAAAACAATACTTGTTCGCTGTATTTTTTTTTGTTGCGGGTGTGCGAATGCGCAGGCGTCAGGATTCTCATGAGCGATGCCAGATCTGAAGACCCCAGTGGGTCCAATATGCCTTGTTGTAAATGGAAAGGACTACGAAAGAAAGCATCTGCTGGTTTGGTAGCTTATAGGGCGGTGCAAAAAAAGAATCGTACGTGCCTCACACGGGAGGACCTCTCACCCAGCCCCACAAAGGTGGGTTTTTGCTTGGTGGGTTTAGCCTTGGTAATATTCATTGCAAGTACAGGTTAGTCTCGTTGTCTAGCTATGTTGCGCCGTTTAGACAGTCGTTTGGCGCGCTGTTCATCTGTTTCCTGCGCGATAGTCTGCAGGAAATAGTCGCCGCTAGAGAAAGAGAGTGAGAACAACGATGATGGCGAGGACGTCGAAAAGCAGGGGCAGACGCAGCAGACGAACTTGCAACAGGAAGCTCCCACGTCAGCGAGCGCACTGGAATGCTTACGTCAGTTTTGCGCGTTCACGTACCCAGTTTTGTTCACATATTTTCTTTGGTCCATCTCGTTGCTCTCTGAAACTGAAACATGGACTGGTCGCTACATACGAGACTTCAAATAGTTACTGTGATGTCCTGAAGCAAATGATGTTTCGTGCCGTGAATACTGGGTCATTAACTACTTACTGCAGCAGAAAAAAACGAGAACGAAAATTTTTCTTTCGCTACTCCTTTAACGCGTACACAGCTAATAAACTTTTAAATTAGCAAAATTCCACACAGATTTCAAGAAATATTATTAGAGAAAACTAAGGCGCTGTTACCATT
Organism: Dermacentor albipictus; assembly: GCF_038994185.2. NCBI lineage: Eukaryota > Metazoa > Arthropoda > Arachnida > Ixodida > Ixodidae > Dermacentor > Dermacentor albipictus. Next base: position 111,234,870 of record NC_091828.1, read on the forward strand.
TAGCTACCCCAGAGAATGATGTTAAATATCCGCATTTGTCTATTTGTGTTCACTTGTGGCTTCTACCAACCTTGCGCCGTAAACTGTGATGCTATTTTCCAAGTTTCTCAGCGCTCACTTTTTTCCAACCGAGCAAACCAATTAGACTCTGCAGATGCGCGTAATCATTGGAAATTCTCGCACTCTTGGCGCATTGTGCTGATGGATATGGTCAGCTTACAAAATCCAAAAACCATTCGACGTCAGAAGTATGAAGCTTATAGGTCACATCCATGCAATGGTCTCTAATTCCCATGCAGGTGGAGCCGCACTTTTGCAGTAAGACTAGATAGGCGTACTTCACTACTGGTACAGTATAGTAGTGCACAGCTACTACTACACAACTACTACTGCACTAGTAGTGCACTAGTGCACACGTAGCACCAGATTTCTTTCAAGCGATCTGCGCAGTAAAACACTACACGGCGCGTAATACACGTGCACTGTCCTCAGTAGCTCATCATTTTACTTACGATCGGAAACGATTCAACAAAAGATAGCACTGAGACATACCAAGATGTCGGCCAGTGCGATGTTCTTCTTGGTGAACACTCGCGTCCAGGCCTCGGCCCTGTGCACCGAACAGCTGCTCACCGGTCCATGCACTTCACAGTGCTCGGCCCTGAGGATACAGGCGGGAGTCATGGCGAATTCTGTGAGGCGGAGACTTTTGCTGGCACCATGCGCGAGCCATTTGAAGTCGTCCTCGGACAGGAGTACTCCCTTGACGTTGACCCTGACAAGTTTGAGGTTGGAAGCCAGCGCTCTCACTAGTTCCGATTGCACCTCACGATTCTCTTTTGTCAGACGGGTGAAAAAGGAACCGAAGTTTATGTCTACATCAGTAAGCGTGGACGGAGCTCTTATACACGCCGCCAAGGCGGAGAACACCCTGCGATCGAAATAATAGCACTTAATCCGGAGCGACGTTATGTGAGAGCAGCCACCGACCGCTTCTAGAGCTGAGATAACTGGCTGCAAACTGAGCCTGCCATTGTAGTGAAAATGGGCCAATCTGATGGTTGCACTGCCGATTTGCGGGCATTGCTGCAGACATTCGGCGTTGGGCATGTAAGCCCCGCGGATGACCACTCGGTCGTTCAGTCCTCGCTCCTGGATGGTGGCGCAGACCCTGTCCGGCCAGGCGATTGCGGGCAAGGAGAGAGCGACCACCGACTTCAGAGCGTCCGTTTCAGCAACTGCACCGAAGAACGCGTGGCATTCAGCTTCGCCGAAGCCCCGCAAGTCGATGCAGAGCTTGCTGAGTGGCAAGTTGGGTCTCCGCAGGGCTGCAAGCCAGGCCTCCATGCATGGCGCGGCGTTCGGATCTGGTGGCTGGACAATAGGGCTGCACATCGCGCCATGGCAGTCGCAGAAAGTCGAAGGTAACCTCAGGCTCCGCAGTGTGGCGCTCCGAAGGACCACTTCGGCGAAGAGGCTGACCACACCCACGCTACCAAACACATATAGAAAACACTTGTTAGCTCAAGAACAATAAAATCAAAAGGGAAAACAACACGAGAAAAATCAATAAAAAGGAGGACTACTTTAAAAGCTCACATTGCATACTCAAATTGCCGTTCCTTAACGCGAAGAATCATCGCAGCCAAGATCACCCGCAAAGGACGTTCAAGGCGTCCACCATGATTTAGGTCTGCGAATTCTATGTTACAGCAAGTGCCGATTGACCCTGACCACAGGATCGAAAAACTTTTCATACAGGACATACTGGTCATACAAGCCTCACAGCGAATCCTGGCGCGCTATTAACCGTGTACTGCTCAACGACTGTTCGAGAAGGAGAGCTATATCAGTTTCTACATTTTCGTTCTTCGCCATGAAGAGTGCACATGTTAAAAAAGAATGATTCAACGTGTAATAGAATTTGATGAAAGACAATGTTTTCATGGGTGAGTTGGGACTGAGGAATGGGGGTCGGAGTAGCCTGATTTATCTTAAATACCGCGCTGGAGCGACAGTATTTGATCGACGTCAACTAGAAGTGGAATCACCTGCAGACCGTTTGTCAACAGTTATTATCATTAGATTTACGATTTATGTCTGTCTGGATGGGCATGTTATAAAGCTAGCTCCCGAAGGTAGACATTGGCCTGCAACACAAACACACGTATATATATATATATATATATATATATATATATATATATATATATATATATATATATATATATATATATATATATATATATATATATATATATATATATATATGTATAGAACGGAGGTTAACCGAGGGGCCTGATTTTTATTAGTCATATCATCAGATGCCAACTAACACTGACACCAAGGACAACATAGAGGGAAGTACTTTGGGCTCATAAATGAACTAAAGAAACGACAAAATCATGGAATTTAAAGTGCATTAAAAAAGAACTTGCTGCAGGTGGGAACCGAAAACACCACATTCGCGTTTCGCATGCGATACTGTACCACTTGAGCTAAAACGGCGCCATTTCCCCATCCAATTTCTTGGGTATCTATGTTTCCTAGTAGAAACCTGGGAGTGTTCTCCAACGCCACCACTCACAGACCTTGGCGTTGGACGTGGAACATCCTTTTCAACCGCAGGCGTCACGAGAACGTGATCTTTTCGGGTGAAGGAAACTGGTCAATAAACCCACACATGCTGCCTGAAGGCATCAATGTTGCCGGACTCGAGACCCTCGTTATGTAATAAACGAGAGGAAAGGGAGTTACCAGAGAGGACCGATGTGTATAAGTCATATCATAAGACGCCAACAAACACTGACACCAAGCACAACATGCGTTAGGTGTGCCCTCGTAAAATAAAATCTTCAGCTATCGAATTCACAGTAGCCCAAACATATTATACGTTACATCGGATATTACACTGTTAAGATGTATCAAAAATATCTGGCTTCACTGTGGCCCACTGTGGGGGTCATTGCCCCGTGCTCTTTCATGGAACCGATGTGGCTGCCCGACTGGGGCGCCTACACTGCCACTCAAACCTGCTTTTACATTTGCATAAAGAAAGTCGACTCACCGTTGTCAACAAGTCAAAGAGTGTATTCTTTGACTCCGCTGACAACGAAAGTCCCGGCAGGAGTGTTGCTAAATGCCGGAACGATGCAGCGTCGATCCATAATACAATGCCAGCTATACTTACAATTCTCGAGTCATCAGAGCGAGGTCCGCATTCAGTTCCTCCAAAGAAGTCATCTTGCAGAACACATCGATAAGTTCGCTCAATAGCAAGTCCCAGTCGGAATAGCCATCCGATTTTAGCGTCAATTTTCGCAGCGCTGAGTCTTCTTTCGCAAGGTACCTGGCGAAGAGTGCGTTGGAAGCTTCGTCCCGGTAGCCGAACACGCTTGGTCCGACGCGCAGGTCAGTGATAGTTTTGTTTCTTATGAGAGCATGTATGAGCGAACTCGCCTCACTAGGGGACATCAAAAGTTCGGCCAAATCGAGAGTCGTCAGGTGATGCCTGTCTAGATCCAGTGATGTCCCAAACAAACGTGCCCTCAGTCCCCATTCCTTCTCGAAATCATGAACCTTGAAAGCAAGATTCTCGAGATGCGAGAAAGACTTGATCACCTCGCACATGAAAGCTGCGTCGTCTGCTCTCATTAATGTGCCGCAAACGGCAACGCTTTTCACAAAACAATTACGTTTTACTACAGAAAGCAACGAATGGCGATGCTTCGAGTTCGCGTTGAATTCTATCGCTGTAATGCAGCGATGCTCGGCCACTAGACGTTCAACAAGATCCAGAGGCTTCAATCTGCGCAAGTCTTCGTCTAAGCAGGACAGGAGATGCCCGCAGGTGCCTGCCTCGACGACGGCTATAAGGGCGTCGCCCCTGGTCTTTCCTCGCCTGTCTTCCCGAAGCTCAAGGCAGGCGTCTAGAAGGATTTGATTTAGGCCACGACGGTGCTCCAGTAAGTGACAGCTTGCCCCAGCTGTCTTTGTGCATGGGATGTTCTGCACGTGCCATTCCATGCGCCTTTTGGCGGTTGCAGGTCTGGCGATGATGGCATCTTTTACATGCATTGCTTTAGACATGATTCACCAGCCCGCTGACTAGCGGAGTACAGTGCTGCCACGTGACTTTATATCCTTCAGTCGTCTGGCGCAAGACCTGCACATAGAAAAGAACGGGGTGCAACAGTGTCAGAGAATAAAGTACAAAACCCACGCAAGCGACCTTGCACGCGACAGCAACAAGCGACGCTGTGAAGATGGCTATCGTGTTCGTTCGTCACCCAGAAGTCGTACCCCATGCCTGTGATGACTTCGAGCGACGTCTCCCGGTTGTTGCCGGTATGGGCGCAGCAATATAGGCACCAAAGCTAGCGCGAAACCTGCTTTATTAACTTAAGTTGATGTATTTTACTGCACGAAGCAGCATAAAATATTTCGGAGGGTCTTAATTGCTGCAAGTTCGTATCCTTGCACGTATAAAAATTCAATTGTTTGCTCCTTCCGTGTGACAATCGGTAGTATTCGAGGAACGTACTACATCAAGTTCCGGCTTCGCGCTATTGGCTAGTCGCTCATAGTACTTCCAGGCGTAAAGCGACGAATTCAGACCGACGAACAGACCGAGCGATATGCTCAGGCGACGGCCCGACCCATCGCGCGACGCCACCGTTGGTTGCTGTCACGCGCAAAATCGCTCTCATTGAATTTAGCTTTAAACAAGCGCTTCTGAGTAATAACATTGAACGCGCTTAGGTTTAGGCGTTTCCCTTCTTTCAAGATGCGTATGGCGTGCGAAAAAACGCCATAATGACATCAGTTCTCTCTCATATATATGAAAGACGAAAAGCAATAGGATGGCAGTCGACTAAGAATACATATTTCACAGTTTTGCCGAGGGAGACCAAGCTGCGGCGAGTTATACAGCGAAGACTTCACAACGTGTGTTTTACTATTTCTACCGTGTGGCTAACACTGCGCCGTAAAACGAAAGTAAGCTGAGCAAGTTGATAATGTAATCTTGCTATTAAAGTGTTATTACAGAGCACGCGTTTGTGTTGTGATATTTAGGACTGGTTAAAGGTGCACTGACAAGGACGTTGAGTGAGTGGACACAGAAGCGATGCCAAAGCACAGGCGTAAGTATGTATTCAGTGTTTATGCTTTCGTTCGGGTCGTTTTCTTCCGTACTTAATGTAATCGCCCTTTCGTACGACGAATCTACTGTCAGCGTCACTCGATTAGAAACTGTCAATGTACGAGACATTCCAGTTATCGCATGATGTTGGCTGATTCGACCCAAATTTTCTGCTACACGACAAAGTCTTGAGATACCCTTGTCTCGCTTTCTTTCTCTCCAAAATCTGGGAGCTTCTGTTACTTTGTTGCGGCGATGGATAAAGAAGCCCTCGGGGACCTTCCTGGCGCCCAGCCATCTCACCGGGTCGCGTCTAGGAAACGTGGAAATTCGTCAAGTGATGCGGATGGCGAGGCAATCGAGTAGTACTCTGACAGCGTCGACTCGTCCGACGACGATTTCACGTTTGTCATGAGCCGAAGTGCAAAATGGAGGCTGCTACGGAGGTCATCGCCGCCAAGTGTCTCCACCTTGAAGACAACACCAAAACGCTGGCCGTACACAATGCTCTTCATGCCTGTGGACCCAGTGTCCAATCTGCGACTCCTAAACACGCAAGTCCTTTCTGCATTTCTTGAGGGAATCGCGCCAAACGAAATAAAAGGCGTGAGGATAAACGCACGGAAGAATGTCCTCGCAGTAGATGTTCTACACCGTAGTGAACTGCAAACCATTTGACGCGTAACGGAGATCGACAAAGTCAAAGTGCGATCCATGATTCCTACAGGCTGCAATCACCCTGTCGGCGTCATTTATGATGTCGATATTTCTATACCAACACACTACTTACCAATATTAATAAAGCCAACTACAGGAGGCACTCTTATCACGCACATCACAAGACTTGGCCATACACGTTGCCTGAAGCTAAGGTTTGAGGGAGACACCATTCCCTCGCACTTCAAATTTGGCCATGTCCACCATCCAGTCCGTCCATACGTACTGAAGCCCCTGCAATGCTACAAATACTGCAAGATGAGACGCGTAAAAGGTGTTTGTAGGAATAACGTCATGTGCCCACGGTGCGCTGAATCTCATTCAGCAGATGCCTGACGCGCAACTGTGTTAAAGGGGCCTAACTGCCATGGTACTTATGAGAGCTCATCCAATGATTGCCCGCAGGTGAGGAACGAGCGAGCAGTACTCAAACGTATGATACCGGACCATTCACCACATAGAGAGGCTGCCGCTACTCTCAGACGATGACGACATCGCCACCGAAGAGCATCACGAAGAGTTGCACCTACCGAAAGATAGACACCACCTTTTGGCAAAGCGGCTACCATATCAACGCCGACTTCCACAAAAACGGACACTGCGAAAACGAAGAATGGGTCAAGACTCGCAACTCCCTGTTCGTGAGGTCCTCAATGACCTCAAGAACTGCGGATGTGACGAGGACTGAGGATCTCCAAGACATAGTGACGTTGTAGTAACTTCTGGACGCCATGTGCATACTACTGAGCAGCATGAAATCCCCGTCGGCACAGAATGCACTGCAAATGCTGGACACCTTGAGTCCTGCGTCTCCTGACGAAATAAATCAGTACCTTTGCTTAACATTGAAGAAGAAAAAGCTCACGTTGACAATTTTTTGATCCTACTTATCTCCAACAAGCCGTCTAGACTATGAGCGCTGACGGGGAACCTTCGTTTCACGTTCGCTTTCGGAAAGATTGCACTAGCTGTCGGATTTAGAAACGCCGGGTAGCCACGACATCCAAACCTATTTAAAGATCGAAGGCTTGACTAGCTCCAAGTCCTCCAGAACCGTCCAATGCACCAATTGGCCTAAATACAATGTAATCATGGAAGACTGTTGTCGTGACGACACCTTCTATAACCTACAGGGTGCGATAAATGATGCCATATATACAAACACGCATTTGCTTTTGAAGTGTTCTTCGAGCACCGATTTCAACATCGAACTCGCGAAACTTCGAGCACTTCGCAGTCGTGCGGAACGAAGATATAGACGCACGAAGTCCAATGATGATTTGAGATTGACTAGACGAACACAAAAGAAAATACAGCGTCACATGAACAAGCTGGCATCGCGACAATGGGTATCCTTTTTCGGGTGCCTGGATCCGCGAAAACCTTTCTCGCTTTTATGGAGGACTTTTCGGGGCCTTCGCACAACCATTGCTCCGCGCCAGCCGTTTACATCTCTGGCACTCCATCTACAATGTAGAGATATTGACGTCGCTAATGCTTTCTGCACAAACATTGCTTGTGTAGCATATTCCGATGGAATGGGTGCGGGAACGCTCGACCAGCCACTCTGCTCACGCGATCCTCGCATGGAATTCCCTTCTTGTATGGAAGAACTGGAAGCGGCGCTGGCTATGTCTAGACGTTTTTCAGCGCCAGGACATGACGGCATTACATACCGTGCTCTGTGTAACCTAAGAGACCAAGCATGGAAGGCACTCTTGCTCCTGTACAACGACTCCTGGCAGACGGGTACGGTTCCGCAAGAATGGAAGTCAACTCGCCTCATTACACTTCTCTAAGCTGGCAAGTAGCCTTTGGACATTTCATCATACCGTGCGATCGCACTTGCCAGCTGTGTCGGAAAAACAATGGAGAGAATTAGTTTAACACATCTTGAATGGTACTTAGAGTTCTGTGAAATCTACCCAGACGCTATGGCGGTATTCAGACGTGGCCGTTCGCCCACAAACAACGTTGTTGAAGCCCGTGTTTTCTCCGTGGTGTTTGAGCCGTCCACAAGTACATATAATGATTCCAGGACTGCAGGAGAAGACAGATCTATGGGCCCCTGTTCTAAAAGAGCTGAGCTTACTTCTGCATGAAAAGTACAGCCACCAGGTACACATCTATACTGATGGATCGACTACATCGTCCAGTTCTGGTGGTGTGGTGGTCATACCAACGCGAGGATTAACACTACGGTTCAAGACATCGCATGTCAGGACCTCAACGGCTGCAGAACTAACGGCTCTGCGGCGTGCACGAGAATTCTGTGATTCTGAAGGATCTAGAAAATGGGCTGTATTCTGTGATTCAAAACCTGCATTACAGTGCATGCTGTCAGTTCTCCGACGGAGATGGCATTTGCAAATGACATACGAAATCGAGAAACTTCACCATCACGTCCAACAAAAAGGTCGCGAGGTTGTTTTTCAGTGGGTACCTGGCCATTGTGGAATCAGTGGCGATGATCCCGCCGATAACGCTGCTCGCACAGCACATCAAGAAGAGCACAGCGTTCCAATTCCGCTTTCGAGGACAGGCGCCGCAAGGCAGCTTCGCCACCTGGCAGGCAGTCTCTCACTGACCGAGTGAAACTCGTCAAACTTACGCCTTACATGACTGCATCAATTGAGCCCCTCACTTCAACTCGGACCTTCACTCCGGCTTCCTCGAGGGGAAGCTACGCTTCTGTGTCGCCTTTGGTTGGGAGTTGCTTTCACAAAGGCATAGTATACATTAGTTGGAGTGAACAACAGTGCACCATGCGAGGTGTGCGGCACCTAAGAAAATATAGACCACCTCCTGTGCCCCTGTCCACGATATACCAGCCAGAAAGACAAGAACTTGCTAACGCTCTCCAAAAACTGGACAATCGGCCGCTTTCTTTGCAGGTGACTTGAACCCGCTTGAAAACTTGAACCCGCTGCGATGGGCCGGGGAGCAGCTGCGCTCCGCTATCGCGGCGCTGCCACCACCGGCGTGGGCCGCTGTTTGCTTTCGCCGAGGATAAAGAGGGCAAGGGAAGCATGTCTCCCAAGCGACGGGTTGCAAGTAACGCGTTGATCATGCCGTTTGCAGCGTATGCTGGATGAAGGGGCGGGGGTCTCTGGTGGCCGCTGTCAAACGCGGGACAATCTAAAGAAAGGTTCCACCCTTTGGAGTGTGCATTTGCCACAAAACGATAATCGTCATCTGTCTTGTCCACATTTCCGGTCTTTAACGAGCCCGGTACTTCACAGTAACTAACGCCATGCGCGTTATCAGCATCTCATAGCATTTCCGACAGGATAGTAACGAACGCACCGTTTTCAAGAAAGGAAACGCAAGCAAGACAGATGACGATTATTGTTCCGTGGCAAATGTACACCACAAAGTGTGTAAACTTTTTTGAGTTTGTACAGTCGAAATTTCGCAGTTGTGAGTATCGTAATGAACAGTTAATGTTTTTCGGGACCAAATTAAAGGAACAACGCTATGAATGGTCCTGCGCATGCTCGAACTGGGGCACTTTGCGAGGATCGTAGCAAGATCTGGCTTCAGCAGCTGAATGCTATATTAATAAATATGCCACAATGGCATCTCGTAATTGTCATCATGAATGTCGCAAGAAGCAAATTAAGCAAGAAAGCATATGCTTCAGGGTGGCACCTGCATCTCTCGAAGAAATCACAGGAAGGAGCATGCCTTCAAAGCATTGAGTGTGGTTTGGTCCGTGGTTTTTCCGTAGAATAGCAGCTTGCCCACGTATTTGACTGTAAACTAGCCAAGGCCTGTGGTTGAAAGGATGCCACGTGTAAACCTTTTTTTACTACGTGTGAGGCCCTTTCTCGTAGGGACGAACGATACCTCAGTAATCCATATCCAAAATGCTTCTTCCAGTGAACCTGTGACAGCGATAGCACCACCGGTGTCATGCCTCCACTGTGCGAGAATCCTATAATCTCGGGGCCGTGGTCAACATTACGCGATTCAAACGCCCGATGCCCAATGCAAAGGCGCGGAACTTACACTCGCCTCATCTGTGCCTAAAACAATTAAATTATGGGGTTTTACGTGCCAAATCAACTTTCTGATTATGAGGCACGCCGTAGTGGAGGACTCCGGAAATTTCGACCACCTGGGGTTCTTTAACGTGCACCGAAATATAACTACACGGGTGTTTTCGCCTTTCACCCCCATCGAAATGCGGCAGCCGTGGCCGCGATTCGATCCTGCGACCTCGTGCTCAACAGCCCAACACCATAGTCACTGAGCAATCATGGCGGGATCATGTGTGCTTGAAAGTGGGTCCTAAAGACAATGAGCCACTATACATGAAGATATCAAAAAGGCCAGGTTGTGGGCACTTTCCAAAATGCCGAAGGAATGCGTCTAGCTCAATCGGCTACTCAGGCAGGGCAACCGTCTCCGAGTCCCCAAAAGTTTTCATAATCTCACCATGGGTTTATTTAAACAACTTCAATGCCAAACTTAATTTTGTGGTCGTTTCTTAGTGGACAAGTACACTGAACGTACTTAAGATATTGTAACGGTGATTATATGCCATTTCCGAAGAGAGCCTTTGTAGTCGAAATTACTGCTTCTGCTCTTTTCTAAATGAACTATGAGTGAATTGCACGCATATTACCATAAAACCTGGAACAACGCTAGACAGCACTGAGACAAGTCAGTCTATATTCCATCTATTGTTTTCATCCCGCTCACAAACACATTCAAAATGTATATCCAAAATCATTATGCGAAACCTCTCGCCTTTGAATGTGTAGGAATAAATTGTAACAGGAAATTTCGATGATAAGCACAATTTTTACAGCATAATGCCCTGCAAGGAAGCCGGGCAGGTTTGCAAAGGCGAGCGCATTTACTCGCTGGGTTGCGGCACGAACCGCCGCAACCCGGCGGCTGCAAGACGACCTCGCAGCTGGCAGAATGGACGTAGCACTAGTTTTTCACGAGTGTGGTTATCAAAGGATACTTGAGGGTAAAACAGATGCTACCATCGACCACTTTATCCTCGGCATAGCCACAGCCATGGCCGTTCACAGCGGGTTCACGTTTTTTGACCAAGTCTGTACATAGGTCGTCTCCCTACTCCTTTCCATTTCTCAGCGCAAGATTTCACCTGAAATCTGCGTGCATTGCCTGCGTCGGCCAAGTCGGCAAACAAAACACTCGAAACAATCACAAATGTGTTCTGATCACCGACAATCTTCGTCATTTAATGCCTGCAGCCACGTTTTTGTTACAGCGCGGTGGTTAAAGCCCAACAATTGGACAACACGGCTTAGGTATACGGACACTGACGTCATCGAATCGCGACTGCCGAAACTGGGCGCGCCTTAATCGCCGTGTTCGTCCTTAACCGAATAAATCATTAAGCGGTGCAAGGTGGTCGTATCTCAATTTTTATTATTTCACGGCTCCTACTACGTAAATAGGCGCATTTTAAGAACATTTATGACCTTCTTAGCATTTGACGCTCGGAGTTGTGCATGGTATGCCATCGTATACAGCTGTGAAAGTCCTCAACGCATCCGCTTGAGTGCGCTCAACGAGAAGCTGCGTTGCAATGTATTTCGCAGCTGCTTAAAGAAGAATATTGCCCCATCTCAACCATTCTACATTCACTACGAAGCGCAAGCACTGACACTCGATTGTGACGCAGAGAAAATGGTTCGTGCGCGACGGCTTTGTTGCATTAGCTTGCATCAAATTTTTCACCTACTTCGTTAAAGGACAAGGACACCCATCTCGTAACCGAACACTTTGGCTCATCTGTCTATACAACCTCACATGGTTTTATATAAACAAATCGGTAGTCTCGCTGAGCAATCGCTCCTGTACACCTCGTGGTGGTGTAGCGCCGGGCACATAAAAAATCAACTCGATGAAAGAAAGCTGTTGCCATGACCTTGACGCACAAACGACACCCGTTAAACAAACCCAATTTATTCGGTTGACAAATTTTAGACATAGTGACAAGCTACGAACGCTTTCGTGTAGTTATCACTTTGGACTTGAAGTGGAATGAGCACGTGTCATTGATGGAAAAGAAAGCCGCGCAGAGCCTTGGTTACACTGGGCCGTTGCTTGAGAAATTCAACCCGCGAGACAAAACTAACTACTAGCTTACAAAGCATAGCATAGAGGGACACGAGTATAGGTCTATCGTATGGGATCCACGTAGCGAAGTTAACATTTAAAATGGAGAGAAAGAATTCAGAGAAAGGCGATAAGATTTGTGTTCAATTCATTAGGCCGGCATGCATCACCATGTGCGATGCTCGAAACAGGAGAATTAGTTACCCTACAAGAACGACGATATATGGTAAAATTGAAGTACATGTACCTTCTTCATCACGGAAAACTACGCATTGACAAGGACACACATAGTGAGCCTCTTACTTGTCGATCCACTCGGCCTAGCCGCGATAAGAAGCCGAATGGCCACTACTACAAAACTGAAGCGTTTAGAAATCATGGTTATCTTCCCTAACCATTAGGGAAATAAATTTACTTTCTGCTGCAGCAATTACCGACGATACCATTGATTCATTGTTAAAACTGCTTATAGAAACTCTACAAGTTTCTTTCTTTTGTTTCAGCCTACCCTTCCGCGGGATAGCACTCACGTGTTTTCTGATGCGTCTGACACGGCTAAGCATTTTTACATACCTAATTTCATTATGTTTTTCTAGCAGGATGTATGTTTTGAAAGCGCTGGCTACGCGTAATATACATATTATATTATTCTGTTTCTCTGTCTCTGCATATTCGTAAACTTTTACGCTAAGTGCAGTTCGCATTTGTTTACACATTTTTCAAGCTGCTAGCGCTAAATGGCACCTTTTCCCAAATGACGCGCTGTTCATGTTTTTCTTTTTTTTGCCTACTGAGTGGTATTTCATTTTGCTCAAGCTTCGCATCTAGTATGCAATGCATGGTTCCTCATGTCTATAATCACTCCTGCTTAAGGGCTCGCAACAGGGGCGGGCAGTACTGTTCAAAGGAATAAAATAAAGAAAAAATACACGTACGGAAAGATAGCTTTGCGTACGATTTGTTCTTAAAAGCGGGGTGATTTTTTAATATGTTCTGTAGACCTAACACCATCACCATCAAGTTTTCGTCAATGCTAATTTCGGAGTGTTCAAAAACGTTATAATTTTTGTTGGAATATCATACACAAAAAAGAAGAAACGCAATATCTTCACTCACCTTCTGTAGCCTGGCTGCTTAAACGTGGTCTCCTACTCCTACACGTGGTGCTATCCGCGTCGAAACTGATGCGCCCGTCAAAAAGACTCCGAGGACTTGTCTCTGGTGAGGAGGAATGGCAAAGACGACCCTTTCCCCCGTCTGCCACTGTCAAAAGTTGCCCCCTTCGTCGAAATTCTTGACATTCCAGCGAGAATTGCACCTGACAAGTACAAAGACAGCCAGTTAGACACGCCTGACTCTGCCCCCTGCCTCGTTTCTTGGACTTTCTTTTATCCTTAACATTTCTCTGAACAACTCTTTCACCCTACGGGTGGAGGGAGGGAGATCTGATTCGGTTGTGCTTAGGATCACGTTCCCCATAGAATCAGGAAGCATATGCCAATCCGCATTTTTTTTCACGGTGCCACAGGCCATGCGTGCTGCCCCAGCGGGTTAGTCACAAAACTTTTAGGAAGAGACACGCGCATCGGCCGCGCGGCCCAACCTCGGGAAAATGTTTCCCGGTAAAAAAAAAATAAAAGCGTTCCAACGCGCACTCCTGCATACAATCGCATACTGGAGATATCAGACCAGATGGCATGTCCTCTATCACACTCATCTATACTCTATGTCGTGTATCATGCCCTCTATCACGCTGGCATAGCATCGCACGCGAGATGTGAAGTTTGTGGGATTGTTCCCCACCTGCGGCAACTTGTTTTTCATCCACTTGCATTTCCAATATTTATTGTTTTTTTTTATTTCATTCATTAAGCACAAGTTGTTCTTCGTGTCAGTGTTTGTTGACTTCTGACGATATGAGTAATAAAAATCGGGCCCCTCGGTTAACCCTCTTTCTTCTCGCTCCGCGGCTGGTCGCTCGAAACTCGGTGCCGAGAACGTGCGTTGCGTAAGAGTTCCACTCACCTGCTGAAAGCTTCTAGGGCTCGGACCGGACTACTGAGTGGTCCGGACAGCACCGTGAGCCGCGTAGTTTAATTGATGGCTTGCAAATTTTACCAAGGAACTTCCATCTTACACATGGACGACACTTCGAAAACGTCACGTTGCTGACGTAGCCTTCTTGCAGCGAGTGGATGACTTCGCGGCTGCGATAACACTGGGTCGATACGATGACCGACAAGACGCTCAGCTCGCGCCAACGATTGCCCGGTGATTCAGCACGTGCAGTGAGTCGCGGAAATGATTTTATCACACCAGGCCGAATTATCGTACTGCGTCGGACTGTCTTGCCGGAGGCACCGACAAAACCAGCGGCACGCTGGTTTTGTCGAACGATGCCGACCATCGTTCGAGCGAATCTCGCGTGATCGGGTGTCGAACCGACAACGCGACTTCCACAGTGCCTTCGCTTGTGCATGCAGAGTGTGTCACATGACTATAATCAACTTTTGAAATATGAAATTTATTTATTTTATTTCCACATGCTGCAGCCCCTCGTTGGGCTACAGCATGTAGCCCCCCTCGTCTAAGTACATTTCGAGGACTTTGCTCACCTCTTTCTCTCCAGTGTTCCCGCTTAAACTACTCGCTCGTGCTAGACACAACAAAAACACGCAACGAAATTAATGACGTATCAATTACACGCTGCCTATCATGCTGTCGATGTAGATTTCCGCTGATCACCGGGATAGAAACATGGCCCTGTCTCTGGTGACATTCTCGGTCTACAGCCTCGTTCAGAAACACCACTCATTATTCATCCCCCCCCTTTTTTTTGTCGACAGCAGCATACTTTATTCGCTCTGAACATACATTCGGCTTTAGGTGCTACCTTGCACGCCGGCTTGTACTGTTATGCTGACCGTGACCGTTGCCCTCAGGCCCCAGTGTCATTCTGAGCTTCACCGTCTCCAGAGAACACAGAGAGCTGTCTTCACAAACAAGCCATCGGGATTCGAGCCGAAGTATTTACAGCATTCTGCATTTTGATAACTGGGCACGCTAACCATTACCCTACCACCATCCCCCACTACTTTCGGTTTATCTGCCTTCCCACTTCTCCTTTTCTTCGCGGACATAGGCAGAACGGACGCAGAAATTAAAAGTGAAGGTTGCTTGAACCGATGGCTGACACATCGCCTCAACTTAGACAGGCTACTCTCATGGGAGCTCATGTGGGCATGCGGCTGCGTGGAGATCGTCGCCTTAGCTATATTGGAAAATTGCTTTCACTGACTCTAACCGGTTAAAACTGAAACCCTGCACAAAACCGAGACCTACCGTTGCATATTTTCTTGTTTTCTAGATTTTAAACAAGAACACTTATTCCGAAATTTAACCAGCAACACTTTCATTATCAGCGACTTGAACGCTCATTACACAAAGAGTGATTTTTCAAGAAATGGCATAAGGATACTGTATATCGAGGTCATGTCGCGGCCAATACGAGCATCAACATGTATCGGCAAAAGGGCAGCATATTGCCGAGGCAAGATGCAGGTTACTCAATCATGAAAACAGAAAATACGACTACTTTTCAGTTTTAGCAACTTATTATACACAAAACACAAGGCAACCGCCACCATGACCCATTTCTTTTTTCGACAACTGCGACACACAAAGGCGGGCTGATATACTTCTTAAAGGGGTTTAATTTTGCTTTTCATCGTGGAACCGCAAGCGCAGGTAACGCCGGGCGTATGCCGCGCCCACGTGCTGTAGCCGCGCTCTTTTTCCTCTGGCAATATGGCTGCCTCCCTCGCTCCTCTAAGCGGCGGCTGGGACTGTCACTGAAGAAGTCTGAGTATATAAAGTGCTTGCATGGAAACGGCAGCACGGTTGCTAATAGATTGTTCGCTTGGATATGTTTGGTAAGAGGCCCAAGACGGCCCATAACGCGTTCTTAGGTTTGCGTTCGCATCTCCGTCTTGAAGGGACGCGCACCGTAACATGCTGCAAAGGTGCTTGCGCTGAGCTTATGCAAGGAGAGAAACGCTGTACTAAACTGTCTGCGTTTTCTAACTTGTGCAATAAACCCTCGTTTATAGTATTCTCGTAATCGCAAGAGTCAGGAGTATGGCAATCATAACCGCAAGCGTCATGGTATGATCGTAACTTGTCGCGACAGTACAGTTGTGATTCACAGAGCCTGCCACTAAGGAATACGCAGTAAGGTATGGCTGATGAATAAGTAATTGCCAAGATCGGTATTCAGTAGACATTTATTACAAGGAACGGCGTGTACTTATATACTACCGCTAAGCACGGGTGCTGGGCGGTGGCTCCAATCATTTGCTTGCCATATCACACATCACCACTGTAATTCAACTGGTTTGGCCAACTCCCGGTTATACTTTCTCGACCCTAAACTGCGACTTCGTCTGCCACACGGAGTCCCCCTCTCCCTCTTTTTGTCCCCCGTTCCTTCCACAATGCACTGGGATGTGCTTCCACCGATGTTTGCTCCTCCTTTTTCTCGTTAAACGAAGTCATCCATTTATCCATTCCTAGATTGCTGTGGAAAATAGCGTGTCTTCATCTCTTTAACACCCTGTCTTTCACCTCGACTGTCCCGCCGCAAAACAATGTAGCTGTGTTGCAAATGGCTGGATGTCACACGTAGAGTTTTCTAGGAATGGCCAGCAGGGCGGCGTGCAATCTTCGGTGGGTGCCGAGAATGCATACAGTACCTTCTCAGCCATTTCTACACTCAGCGCTCTGCTCCATGAGCTATTAGCCGCTAGAAAGAAGTGCGAAATGAAGGAAACCTAGCTGGGGGTGGCCGGTCACGGGCAGCTCTTTTCAGATTCGCGATTCGTTGAAATAAAATAAGCATTTCTTATCCAAGCTCAAATGACAACGATATCGGCGAGGTGAGTTACGGTAGCTCGTGGGTTTGGAGTAACGACGCTCTTCACGCAGCACTTATGCGCGTTTGAGAACTGGATTGAAAGGAAAGAGAGTAATAAGTTTACCCTAAATTGAACATTCGGAATAACCCTTTTTTGACGGTTGACATATGTCAAGGGTCCTCGATACGAACCACCTTCAAGTCGGTATCAGCTTGCAAAGGTGGAATTCAGATGAAGCGTTTTCAAGCGGATATTCTCTCATCATAGGGGTATTTTTTATTGAAATTTCGTTCTTTGCCATGAGATGAAAGCTGAATAATAAGCATATTTGTTTTCTTTATTCTTGAGACATCCTGTTATTATGAGGTTCTGTCTTCTACAACATTCTAAATCAAAAAGTAAATTATGAATAATAATTTATTGCGTTAAATGTGTAAACGCAGACGCAACAAATGACCTAGTCCATTTCCCACTATGCGTTAGATAAGAACGTAACACGTTTATAATGTCACGTTGTAGTGATGTGAATAACGAGGCGGTTCGTAAAGGGTCAATCACGAATCTAACTCATTATAAAGCGAGAATGGGTTGGAGTAAAGGTAACACTCAAAACACGATTGTTGCGGGCAAAGCTGTGCTTCCTCTGAATCGGTTCTACGGATCAAGGCATCGGTTCATCAGACTGGAATGCTCGTAGAGTGCAGCGTAAGCTCGGGCGCTCAAAGGGATTGAGTCGCAGTCTGATTAGATAACGCTCTTTTGATATTGAGCCAGTGGCAACATTATGGCTATTTCACATACACGAAGGTGCGTCTAAAGCCAAGCTATGACCTTCGAACAGTGGTTAGGTATGCAGTTGGTAGGTAAACAGTATGCAATTGCTTCAAATATTAGATGAAGCATAGTGCTCGTGATAAAAGGGGCCCCCAAGAAAGCTACAGTGGCGCCGACATAACAAAAGTTCAAGAGCTAAACGCTTTCCGATTGCTGGTATTTATCGAACCAGCATTTCGTGGTTCTATGTAACCCCTGTAGTCCCGGTGCCAGTTTCACCACAGGTACTGTGTCGGAGCTCATACTTCACGTGACTGTACGTATGTCACAAATAATTGTCACAAAATCACAGTTTTTCTTCTTTATATCTTAGCATTAGACAGCCAAAATACATGCAGCGAAACCCTCAGCCTAATATTTCAGTGCCTGGCGTTCTAAAGTACATGTCCTCGCTGATACATAGCTTACAAACTATTGAAAATATATCCAGTGCTTTCCGTCAGGCAGCTGTTTTTATTCCTGATCATACCAGGAAGCCGAGGCTGATACCACCAACGCTCGTAAATCTAATCGGGAACGCGCACAATGTTATCGCACATCTTTTGTGATGTACCGTTGCGCTGAGGCGCCTCTTGTATAACGTAGGAGAATTGGTTGTAAAGGCAAGCGTACGTGGCTGGAAACATGCGCTTAAGTTCATGAATTTTGTTTGTGCCAAGATGACCTATCCAAGCTTTCATGCTTGCTTTATAAGAAGCCTACAGCACCCTCAATATGCCGGCTGCTTTTAAGTGCACCGAGCAAAACCATTCAACCAATACAAATATTGGTGACATCATTTTATCATCCGTCTGTTCAGATTGCTAGCCTCTGGATGCGGAGTAAGTTGAGAAATTCTGCGCTTAATTAACGAAGGTACGTTAACTAAATCTTCAATACGTGGGCTTTGGTGGCTAAAGAAAATGAGTAGTTTGGAGCCCCTCCTCGAGATTATCTATCCGAGCAAATTATGTTTGATTAAATATGTTGCTCTAAAGCTATGTGAACAAAAAGTGTCCAATTATTCTTGGAAAGCTTAACTGACGCAGAAAAGGAACGGCTGTAAAACCACAGAACAGGGCTTCAAGACAGGACACAAAGCAATAACCACACACACGGCGTTAACAAGCTGAAGCAGTGTTCTTTCTGTGATAATGAACCAACTAGCCCATCAGCCAATCCTTCTAAACCTGTAAATGCAGCCTGACCGCACCTACACTTTTGTGATGTGGTCACCAATAGTATTGCTCCGTAAGCATTGTCCTTGTGGCCAGTCCGCCTTCTATTTTTATTCACGCAGTTCTTTCGAAGGCAAGTAGTTTAGTGTCAATATAGCAGTGAACGTGTGCCCCCGAAAGCTTGCTTGGTCGGAGAAGCGATGCATGACGCAATGATGGTGCAGATTTCGCGCGTCGCTGGCATCAAGACAATGTGCTGCCGCAGAGGCAAGGAAGATGATGAAACTGGCCGCTTGGTAGCTGCTTACGGAACCGTACGGATGGCGATGTTGCCATCGTGACGAAATCTGGGGTGGCGATATTAACGGCTCTTATGGGTTTTTTTTTTGCTTATTTTACAGTGAAGCTGTTAAGAGCTACTTTCCCCACTATCGTGCCCGCGTGTAGAACAAAATCCCGAAAATGGTTCAATGCCGGGCCGACCCGCGGAGAAGGTGACGCAGACATTGAGAACTCCCCAAACGTGGGTTGATCACGAAGACAGCACAATACCAGGCCGACCCGCGGCGGAGGCGAAGCAGATGTAAAGCACTCTCCATACGTGGGCCGATCCCGATGTAGTGAAATGCCGGGTAGACCCACGGAGAGGGTGCAGCTAAGGGATCCACATACACAGTTTCACTGGTGATACTTCTTCAAAGAGTTGAAGGGAGCTTAGTCTTTTTTTGCATTGATTTCGCTTTCAGAAAGAGACAAGGTTATAAATCCATTGCTACCCCTTCTTGCCTCGAGTATTTAATAATGGGTGTAAATAAACTCTATATCTAATTCATTCCCAAGAGTAGGTGTAAGTGGGAAATGCCCACTAGCTCGCTCGGGCGCACATACACATACGTTCGCAAAACACTCAGACAAACGCACACACACACACAAGCACGACACGTCTTCACCCGCGTTCACATTTACACACGCCAGCGCATGCACACACGCACAAAAATGCCCACACGCACACGGAAATGCACCCACACACAAACACGCCTATGCTCGCATTCACGCTTAGCGTGCACACATATAAAATGCAAATATGACAACACGCGCACACACGTAAAACCAAGTACACCCGCACGCATGCTCAAGGCATGCCCGCACATATACACTCCCCTCTCCTTCCCTGTTACCTTACAGAAACATGCTCGCGCAAACAGACTGAATGACACTCGCTCTACAATTAGAGCGTCGCACGCGAAATGCGAAGGTTGTGGGATCATTCCCCACCTGCGGCAAGTTGTTTTTCATCAGCTTTAATTTCCGTTAATTTATTGTTTCTTTATTTCATTTATTAGGCACAAGCAATTTCCCCTATGTTGTCCTTGGTATCAGTGTTTTTTCGCTTCTTATGATATGATTGATAAAACGCGGGCACCTCGGTTAAGCCCTTTCTTCTCGTTTATTACATAACAAGGATCTCAAATCCGGCAATATTTATGCCTTCAGGTAGTACTTGTGGGTTTATTGACGGCTTGCCTTCACCCAAAAAAATCACGTTCTCGTGACGCCTGCTGCAGAAAGGACGTTCTACGTCCGCCGCCAAGATCTGTGAGTGGTGGCGCTGGCTAGCACTTCCAGGGTTCTCCCAGCAGACATAAATACCCAAGAAAGTCGCTGGGGAAACGTCGCTGCGGTAGCTCAATTGGTGCAGCATTGCACGCGAAATGCGAAGGTTGTGGGGCCATTCTCCACCTGAGCAAGTTGTTTTTATTTCACTTTCATTTTCATTACCTTATTATTTCTTTATTTCATTTACTACGCACAAGTAGTTTCCCCTATGTTGTCCTTGGTGTCAGTGTTTGTGTGCTTCTGATGATATGACTGATAAAAATCGGGCACCTCTGTTAACCCCCTCTCTTCAGGTTTATCGCTCTACAATTGCCGTTCAAACACGAGCTGTAATATATGGCTTTACGGTTTAAATTTGGCGCTTCTTCAGGTCAATGTGCCCTGTGCTCAAAGGGAGCAAAACCATTTCCTCATGTCGTGTGATATAACCAGCCATCCCCGACCACAACACAGCTTTACCCCACCACCAATATTCAGACTATTTAAGTGCCGTAAATGCATATGTTGGCGCAGACATCATCATCATCAGCAGCCTAGTCACGCCCACTGCAGGGCAAAGGCCTCTCTCATACTTCTCTAACTACCCCGGTCATGTACTAATTATGGCCATGTTGTCCCTGCAAACGTCTTAATGTCATCCACCCACCTAACTTTCTGCCGCCCCCTGCTACGCTTCCCTTCCGTTAGAATCCAGTCCGTAGCCCTTAATGACCATTGGTTATCTTCGCTCCTCATTACATGTCTGGCCCATGCCCATTTCTTTTTCTTGCTTTCAACTAGGATGTCATTTACCCGCATGTGTTCCCTCACAAAATCTGCTCTTCTCTTATCCCTTAGCGTTACACCCACCATTCTTCTTTCCATAGCTCGTTGCGTCGTCCTCAATTTCAGCAGAACCTTTTTCGTAAGCCTCCAGGTTTCTGCCCCATACGTGAGTACTGGTAAGGCAAAGCTGTTATACACTTTTCTCTTGAGGGATAGTGGCAACCGGCTGTTCATGATGTGAGAATGCCAGCCAAACGCACCCCAGCCCATTCTTATTCTTCTGGTTATTTCAGTCTCATGATCCGGATCCGTGGCCACTACCTGCCCCAAGTAGATGCATTCCCTTACCACATCCAGTTCATCGCTACCTATCGTAAACTGCTGTTCTCTTCTGAGACTGTTAAACATTACTTTAGTTTTATGCTGATTAATTTTCAGACCCACCCTTCTGCTTTGCCTCTGCAGGTGAGTGAGAATGCATTGCAATTGGTCTCCTGAGTTAATAAGCAAGGCAATATCATCAGTGAATCATAGGTTACTAAGGTATTCTGCATTAACTCTTATCCCCAATTCTTCTCAATCAAGATCTCTGAATACCTCCTGTAATCAGGCGTTAGGAATCCAAGCCTATTTCCCTCCGTCACCACCGTCACGATGTGGTTTATATGCCTAAGCTGGGACTGACGACACTTCAAACAACCTTCCCTCAACCGAAACCAATTCGGAGGGGTAACGAAGGCCTCCAGCACCCAGACGGAAGCGAACTGCAAAAACAATCGCGTATTTAGATTTAGGTGTAGGTTAAAGAACCCGGTAGTTAAAATTGTCATGGAGTCCCCCAGAACGGCGTGCTTCATAGCCAGATTGTCGTTTTGGTAGGTAAAGCCCCATGGTTGACTTAAAGTTTAAGGCTTCCAAGTACTAGTTGAGGGCTGGCAAAACGTTAATGTTTTATTGTGCCTACAGTATCACAAAACACTGGCTTATTAGTGCGCAGTCGATATTTCATTTCTCTGTATTATGAAATATCATAAAGATGTCTGCGTAATTAAAAGATCCAGTTTGTTGTCTCTAGTACACAAACGAGTGGATTATTTGCTATTTCCAAAAGCTTTCTTGCTCTCCACTCATTGACTGAATCTTTTATTCAATTCTTGATTGCGCCGTACGTCGACGCCATAGGGACATGCCGTGTCTCCTATTCCAACGATTCATTGCTCTGCTCTGCTGACGGTGACTGCCCACCTGCAAGAAAATATTCCCAAAATGTACGGAGGCACTATTACCAAGACATGTGGGGGAGCAATATTTATGCAAACTGGTTATGTGCGGTCGATTGCACAAAATAGAAAAGCTGGCTATATGGCCAGCATTAATTGTTTATTTTACTCAGTTGCAACAACCAATTACGCAAATAATTTGTACGTAGATATGCATTCATTCGTCAATTTTATTTTTAGTTATTTATGCTGAGACTCTTGTGAGGGCTATGTTCAAAACCCATGTCACAATGTTCCCAGCCCATGCGACCAACTTCTTCACAAGGAAGTCACGTTATACATATATACCGGGGATCGAAACCTAAACTTAATTGTGGAAAACCAATCATAGTGACACGTTCGGGGGGCCCTGGAGCTTGCCAGTATTTGTTATATCGTTTAGGCCGATGACTGTCTTTTAAGATTAAAGATGAAAACTACGAATTGTCATGCGAGTTCTCCTCTGCTCCCACGCGCACACACACACACAATTTGCAAAAGCTACAGAAATCTGAAGCGTCAAGTTTGCACAGTTTCCACGTTTATTTCTTTTTTTTTTACTATTTCCGTTCATACCGTATCGATCGTCCCAATGAAGTACCAAGTCTTGCATAACTAGGCTGCCACCTTCGTATTTCTTTAGTCTTCCTACTTCTTGCACGTACAGATAGACTTAATATGCAACATTCTGCAAGCTATGTCATTCAATGGGACTCCGAAACAGCACCCTAATTATGTATAAATAAAAAGCAGTGAAGCAATAAAAAGTAGTGTTTGCTTTGACCTCCCACGTGTGATTGAAAGACAGCCCAAGCTAGTAGAGACGATTTACGATGCTTAAACTTTGCCAGGTTTGTCGGAATCGCAATAAGAGAATCGCGGAATAGCTCTTGTAACTTTTTTCCGTCTGTAATTGCGGATTCAGTATCTTGTAAAATAGGAATATGGTATACAGAAAAATCAATCTCAGGTTCAAGAATTGCAAGCCATTAGGAAACTGATCATGCATAGCACCAATGCGTAACGAAATTTATAACAATTACTCCTGCTGTTCATGTTGCGCCGGATGACCCTTCTTTGTTTTGTCATCCATCATTTTTTGCTTACAGGTATTCATATTCACATTCCTCCTAACGTAATAAACGAGCTGACCTCTCATCCCCCACCAGCAAAATAAAAGGATGATAAAAACCCCCTCATACAGCGTTCACACAGATCGGCTCGAGGCTGCAGAACGTCAGCTATCTTCAGGAAGCGGCGGATGTGTAGCCAGCAATCGAGGTTCAAGTCAGAGAGCTGACGCCTGGCACCAGGATCTGCAAGGAATTCCGCCGTCTCCTTGACGACGCCGGTCATTCTCATAAACTCGTCGAGGCTCAAGTGGCGAACACGAAGCAGGGCGCTGCTGATCATCTTCTTGGCGTCGGCCTTTGTGACGTCAGAACCTTCGCTCACCATTTCGAGCAGACGAGGATGGTCGTGCATCAGCTCGATTGAACGAGAGGCTTCGAGGCCACCTTCTTCGCCAAACACGAACTGAGCTGCGGCCAAGACGGCGGAGGCATTCCGTCTGGTCGCTTCCTGCAGGCAAAAGGATGAGCCGTTGTGGAGTTTAAAGCCAAACAAACGTTGGTGAGGCTACAATGGGACTAAAGTTCGAAGCGCTTTACATGCCAACCGCGACTGGCATCGGACAATGTTCGCGAAACTGTAAAGCCAGCTAATTTAGCTTTGCTGGAAAAGCGGTAACGTAGCGTCATAACCAGAGCATCTTGAAAATTGCCAATAAGAAAACTCGGAACGTGTTATAAGCGCTCTGTTACAAAGCGCCATCGACTGCAACCTTAAGATTTCGAATACAGTAATCATCACAGGCGACCTCTATTGTTGGACGCACAACGATATTGGCTAAAAAAATTTGAAAGAGTGAGCATGAAAAAACAATACTTTCTCGCTGGTGTTTGTTTTTTTGCGGGTGTGCGAATGTGCAGGCGCCACGATTCTCATGTGCGATTGCATATGTCAAGGCCACAGAGAGCCCAATATGTCTTGTTGTAAATGGAAAGGACTGCGACAGACAGCATCTGCCAGTTCGATAGCTTAGAGTGCAGTAGAAAAAAAGAATCGTACGCACATGATACTGGAGGACCTCTGACCCAGCCCCTGGAAGGTGTGGGTCTTGCTATGAGAAATTCTGACACTCGTTCTGCACAACGTAAAACTTATAATGCGGGAAACAAAAAAAAGCGATTAGAACTTATCTGTCTGTGGCACTCCTAAATATTTTGGTCAAAGGAGAACTGAGGGGAAATTTCGAAGTCGAGTTTACGTGTGAGGTCGATTTATTTGGGCACCTACACATCACCTGCGAAATCTCAAAGCGAATTTGGCTTAACGTGTATTTGAAATCAATTTCAAAGTACATGCAGGCAGCCAACCGGAAAACGCAGCACCTCGCGACATCGAAATCAAGGTAGAACTCTGAACAACCGAGAATATGCTATGTCACGTGTCTGCCCTGCCACCAGGGCGGGCTCGGCGAGCACGTTTCTATCCGTACCCATCACCGCAGTGTATTTCTTTTTTTTTCACCGCTCAAGGCAGCACAATAATAAGCTAGCATGCGTTTCTGACACGAAATGACTCATGTAGTAAGGTGAAGTCGAAAGTATGCATGTTATAAAACGCTGCGCGAAATAGTGAATGGTTGGGGTGATTTTAACTCGCAAGCGGACAGCGAGCGCAGCCGCAATCGGCTCTGCGAAGAGGCTCGCCTAGCTAACTTGTTTTCTCAGCTCCACCAACGGCGTCGGGAAAACTATTTGCATTGTGAATTATGAGCGACATGAATGTGCAGACGTTGATTGTGTTAACGAATATAGGTGTTTTATTACGAGTTGCGTGCGGATCGCAAGGGCCGTCGGCCTCCGATCCGACGGCCAGCGAGCCAGCGATCGCCAGCGCGTCTGGTTTGCTCTTTCGCTTCCGTCGGTGTCGATAGAAGTGGTCTGAGTTCATGCACGCCTCTGGACGCCTAGAATGGGCCCTCCTTGAAAAGCAACCAGATTTGCTCCTTTCATTTAGGGCGTGCCTGGTAGAAACAAAACCCGGGGATCTTAGACCAGTCCTCTGATCGTCCAGGAAGACCATGTACTCCAAACGTGACGCTGTGCCGACTTTCACCCCGCCTTGTGTGGAATAGGCTTCATTGCAAAACCGTTCACGACTAATGGTTCACATTACTTCTAGCAGTGCGTACGTATGTTGCCGTCACACGCCGCACCTTCCGAGTCGCTGCATTGAAGTATATCAAATAAGAAGTGGTTGGCCACGCCTCATAGGGCGGCGACTCCCGCATGCAAAAGATAGACACCGCTAGACGACGACACCGAGATAAACAATGATGACGAGGACGTCGCAAAACACGTGCAGACGTAGCAGACGAACTAGCAACATGAACCTCGCAAGCCTCCGAGCGCGCTGGCATGTGGGCGTAACAGTTTTGTGCGGTCGGGTGCCCAGCATTGTTAATATTTCATCTTTGACCCATATCATTGCTCTTTAAAACCGAAACTAGGAAGTTCAAGACTCTGTATAATTACCAGTCATGCTCTGAAGCAAATTCTGTTTCGTGCCGTGATTATTAGCTACTTGTTGCAGCAGAAAAAAACAAGATCGAAAATTTTTCTATCAGTACTCCTTTAACTCATACACGGCCATGAACTTTTAAATCAGCAAAATTCCACGCACATTTCAAGAAGTATTACTAGAGGAAACTAAGGGGCTGTTGTCATTTAGCTACCATGGGAATGTTGTCAATTACCAGCATTTGTTTAGATGTGTTCACTTGTGACTCCTACTATCCCTGTGGCCTCCTCTATGACGCTATTTCCTAAGTTTCTCAGCGCTCACAGTTTTCCAACATAGCACAGCAATCAGTCTCT
The DNA here is from genome assembly GCF_038994185.2 of Dermacentor albipictus. Lineage (NCBI taxonomy): Eukaryota > Metazoa > Arthropoda > Arachnida > Ixodida > Ixodidae > Dermacentor > Dermacentor albipictus. Next base: position 111,261,324 of record NC_091828.1, read on the forward strand.
GCAGATGCGCGTAATTATTGCAAATTGTATCGCTCATCGCAAAATTTTTCGAAGCCACAAGTGGGAAGCTTATAGGCCATAACCGTGCAACTGTCTGTCCTTCCCATGCTGCTGGAGGCGCCACTTTCGCAGCATCACTAGATACGCGTAGTGCATCACTGCTGCACTGGTAGTGCGCTACTACTATTTCACAACTATTACTTCACTAGTAGTGCACGCGTAGCACCAGAGTTCTCTGTAACGATTTGCGGAGAAAAACACAACATGGCGCTTACTACTCGTGCACTGCGCTCAGTAGCTCAACACTTACGATCGCGAACGAACCAACAAACGATAGCACTGAGTCATACCAAAATGTCGGCCATTGCGATGTTCTTTTCGATGGATTCTCCCGTCCAGGCCTCGGCCCCGTGCACCGAGCAGCTGTTCACTCCTCCGTGCCAGGCAATGATGACACAGGTGGGAGCCATGGCGAATTCTGTGAGGCTTAGACTCTTCCTAGCACTTTGCGCGAGCCACTTCAAGTCGTCGTTGGACAGCACTACTGCCGTGACCTTGACTCTGACAAGTTTGAGGTTGGAGGCCAACGCTTTCACCATTTCTGCCTGCACATCACGCTTCCCTTGTTTCATCAGATGGGCGAAAGAGTAACCGAAGTTTATGTCTACGTCAGTAAGCGTGGATGGAGCTCTTATACATGCCGCCAAGGCGGAGAACACACTGCGATCAAAGTCATCGCAGTTCACCTGAAGCGACGTTATGTGAGAGCAGCCAGCGACCGCTTCTAGAGCTGAGATGACTCGCTGCAAGCTTAACTTGCCATAGTACTGAAACTGGGCCTCTTGGATGGTTGCGCTACAGATTTGCGGGCATTGCTGCAGACATTCTATGTTGCGCATGTAAGGCCCGTGGATGAAAACTCGATCGTTCAGTCCTCGCTTCTTGATGGTGGCGCAGACCCTGTCTGGCCGCTCGATTCCGGGCAAGGAGAGAACGACCACCGACTTCAGAGCGTTCGTTTCCGCAACTGCACCGAAGAAGGCGTGGCACTCAGCTTCCCCGAAGCGCCGCAAGTCGATCCAAAGCTTGCTGAGCGGCAAGTTCGGTCGCCGTAGGGCTGCGAGCCAGGTCTCCATGCATTGCGCGGCTCTGGGATCTCGAAGCTGGACTATAGATCTCCAGGTTGTGTCATGGCCTCTGTGCAATATCGAAGGTAACCTCAGTCTGCGCAGTGTGTCGCTCCGAAGGACCACTTCGGCGAAGAGGCTGACCGCACCCACGCTGCCAAACACATATAGAAAACACTTGTTAGCTGAAGAACAACTGAACTCAAGGGGTAAAAAAAACGAGAAAAATCAATAAACAGTAAGACTACTTTAAAAACTCACATTACATAGTCAAATTGGCCTCACGTAATGCGTAGAAGAAACGCAGCCAACGTCATGCGCAAGAAACGTTGAAGGAATCCACCATGCTTTAGGTCTGCGAACTCGTATGTTAGAGCAAGTGCCGATTCACAGTGACCACTGGATCTACAAGCCCTTCACACAGGACATACTGGTCATACAAACCTCGCAGTGAGTCATAGCGCGTACTTAACCGTGTACTACCCAAAGAATGTTCGAGAAGAAAAGTTTTATCAAGTTCTACATTTTCGTTCATCTTCATGAAGAGTGCACATGTTAAGAAAAAGGTCAAAAAATGAAAGGCGATATTTTCATCGTTGCGTTGGGGCTCAGGAATCGGGGTCGGTACCACGCGATTTATTTGAACGCCGCAATGGAGCGACCATTATTTATTCGACGTCAACTAGAATTTGAATCGCCTGCCAGACTTTTGTCAATAGATATTATCATTATCTTCATCATCGCCATCCCATTCCCAGCGGCACTTATATTTACGCTGTATTTTTTTTCGGGATGGGCCTGCAGAAGAGCTAGCTCGCCAAGGGAGCCTGTGTCCACACAAAAAAAGAGCTTTGAATATATATATATATATATATATCATTGAAACCTCCAAAATTAAAAGCTCAATTACATGGTTTAAAGCTGAAATTACAAGAGTACAATGAAGCGACCATCGGTCGCTTCGCAGTGCCTCACCGTCGGGGTGATTGCCCCCGGCCTATTGTGGAACCTAGGTGCCTGCCCGATTGGGACGCCAGCACTGCCACTCAAGCCTGCTTTTACTTTTGCATAAAGACAGTCGACTCTCCGTTCTCAACCTGTCGAAACGCATAATCCTTGCCTCCGCTGACAACAAAAGTCCCGGGAGGACTGCTGCGAAATGTCTGAATGCTATACCGTCGATCCATAATATAATGTCGGCTCTACATACAATTCTTGAGGTAGCACACCGAAGTCCACATACAGTTCCTCCAAAGAAGTCATCTTGCAGAAAGCATCGATCAGTTCTCTCAATAGCAAGTCCCAGTCGGAATAGCCATCCGCTTTGAGCGTCAATTTTCGCAGCGTTGAGCCCTGTTTCACAAGGTAGCTGGCGAAGAGTGCGTTGGAGGCTTCGTCGCGGTAGCCGAACACGGCTTCTCCGACTCGCAGGTCAGTGATTGTTTTGTTTCCCATGAGAGCATGGATGAACGAACTCGCCTCACAAGGGGACATTAAAACTTCTGCCACGTCGAGAGTCGTCAGGTGATGCCTGCCTAGATCAAGCGATGTCCCAAACAAGTTTATATTCATTCCATATTCCTTCTCGAAATCATGACGCTCGAAAGCAATACTCTCGAGATGCGAGCAAGAATTGATCACTTCACACCAGAAAGCTGCGTCGTCATCTCCAAAGAATCTGCCGCAGATGGCAACGCTTTTCAAAGAACAATTACGTTTTACTGCTGAAATCAACGAACGGCGATGATTCGAGTTCGCGTTGAATTCAATAGCGGTGATGCAGCGATGCTCGGCCAGTAGGCGTTCAAGAAGATCCAGTGGCTTCGATTTGAGCAAGTCTTCGTCTAAGCCGTGCATGACATAGCCGCAGGAGGTTGCCTCGATGACCGCAATAAGGGCATCGCCCCTGCTCTGTCCTCGCCTATCTTCCCGAAGCTCTAGGCAAGCTTCTAGAAGGATCCGGTTTAAGCCACGACGGTGGTCCAGTAAGCGACAGCTCGCTCCACCCGTCTTTGTGCATGGGATGTTCTGGACGTGCCATTCCATTCGGCTTTTGGTGGTTGCAGGTCTGGCGATGATGTCATCTTTCAGGTGCAATGCTTTAGACATGATTCACCAGCCCGCTGGCTAGCGGAGTACAGTGCTGCCACGTGACTTTATATCCTTCAGTCGTCTGCCGCAAGACCTGCACATAGAAACAAACGGGTGAAACTGCGTCAGAGAAGCGCTTCCGAGTAAATAACTTTGAACGCGCTTCAGTGTAGGCATTTCCCTTCTTTCGAAAGCTGTGTGCCTTGCGAAAAAAGGCTATAATGACGTCAGTTCTCTTTCACATATATGAAAGACGAAAAGCGCTAGGAAGGCAGTCGACTAAGAATACATTTTTCACAGTTTGGCCGAGTGAAACCAAGCTGCTGCGTGTTACACAGCGAAGATTTCACAAAGTGTGCTTTACTATTTCTACAGTGGTGCTGACACAGTGTCCTAAAACGAAAGAAAGCTGAGCAAGTTGACAATTTAATCTTGGTATTAAAGTACTATTACTAAGCACGCGTTTGTCTTGTGATATTTAGGACTGGTTAAGCGAGCATTGACAAGGAGGTTCAGCACAAGCTCTGCCTAAGCATAGACGTAAGTATGTATTCAATATTTGTGCTTTCGTTCGTGTCATTTCCTGACGTATTTGACGCCGTCACCCTTTCCTACGACGAATCTACTGTCAGCGTCGCTCGATTAGAAACGGTCAATGTACGAGAAATTCCGGTTGTCGCACGTAGTTCCCTGATTCAACCCACATATTCTGCGGCACGACAAAGACCCGAGGTAGACTCTGCATCTTTAGTTAGCTAATTCTGCGCACTGTAGGTGACATGACTCAAACCACTTATCTTGGAGCTGTCCACGCTTCTTTCCTCACCAAAAAAAATTTTAAAATATGCTGACATAAGTGCCTTCTGCTCGCCTTTCTTGTCCGAATATGACGTCGTCGAAAAGGGCAAGGTACTGGCTGTGACGTCAAGGTCACCTTCATATTGTGATTCGGTGGTTGTTTGCAGAAGCGCGGCTCTGATTAATATTATATTGGTACGCCGTACGAAGTTCGATCAGGACAACTTTCTCTTCGCACTCAGTTGGTGGTCGATGGAAAACCTCGTGATGCGAAAATTTTTCATATACAAGACAACGCAAACGAATTTTCCAAGCAGTGAATCTTCTGCAGAAAAGCACAACAACGCTACTGACGGTTGTGATGATGATGATGATGATGATGTGGTGTTTTATGGCGCAAGGACCAGGTTTGGCCAAAGAGTGCCATGATAAGTGATAATGTTAACGATGTATTATGGATGACCGGCACAATGAATTCCTCATTGTAGATGTAACATATGGCTGTAAAAAGACTAAAACTTGTCGCTGTAAGTGGCGTAGAACATGTAGGTGCTAAAATTATGTCGCTGACTAGGTAGTTATTTGGGCTATAGCAATGGTCTTTCGTTAAGACATGATGCAAGAAAACATAACAATGACACTAGAGTTTCAAGAGAGCCTCTTAATGCAAGGCTATTGGTCACGTGCTAAAAGATGCATGGCCAAATGAGTTTCAAGGTGGCGGTTTCGGCTAAACAATCTAAGAGTGTTTGCTGTTTAAAAAGCGGTTCATCACTAAGAAAAAATGCAGGGTGAAGGGGTATAGTCTCGCGATATGCAAAAGGGAAATAGTTTTTCCTCTCTGTTTCTATTGCCGGGCAGTGAATAAGAACATGAAGAACTGTCAAACAATTGCCGCACTTATTAAAAGTCGGAGGATCGCTCTCAGTCAAGAGTTAAGAGTGAGTCCCTTATGTGTGGCCTATCCTTAAGCGGCAAAGAAGTACTTCGTTGTACCGTGATGTTTTCCCACTTATTCACTTCCACAGTTTTCGTTTTATCATGTGAAGCTTATTTTTTTTTTATTTGTGATACCCTCAAGCTATATAATTGTACATTGCAGAGGTGAGGGGCGAGAATACATTCGAAGAGTAAAAAATGCAGGATTAGTTCAAGGAATGTTCAAGGAACAAAAGCAATATGAAAAAAGAAGTAATGCATTCATAACAAATAACAGACTTACATAACATGAAAATACAGAAAGAATACACTTTAGCAAGCAGACAATGTTCACGAATAAGTACATAATTATGCCATTTGCCATCATACATTATTTTGTGTGTATTGGTGCATTCTTAAAACGAGTGGGGTCACTGATGCTTACTAATGATGTAGGTAGATTCTTCCAGTCGGCTGATGTCCTAGGAAGGAATGATTGTGAGCACGCGACGGTGCTATGACGGGGTACGTTAACATTATGTAAGTGGTCACGACAAGCCGAATAATAAGGCACAGGTTGGATCCAAAGAGGACGAAGAGATGCGTTGTGGTAGATTTTATGAAAAAGGGAAATACGTGTTTCTTTTCTGCGAAGAGATAGTAATGGAATTTGAAGGGTACTCTTCATTAATGTAACACTAGCAATGCGATGGTAGTTTGCTAAGATGAGACGAACCGAGCGATTTTGCACCGATTCAATTTCGTTAATTAATGTGATCTGATGAGGATCCCAAACGGATGAGGCATATTCTCATTGGGGGCGGACGTATGTCGTGTACAACAGCCGTTTTAATGAAACCGGCACAAGCGAAAAACTTTACCATCAAATATCCTAAGGAGTTGTTAGCTTTAGATATTACATACTGTACATGCTGCTTCCAAGAATGATCGCTAGTTATATGAATGCCAAGATAACGGTAGCATGTAACGGATTGAAGGGGGCAGTCATTAGAGGCGCAGGTAGGGCAAGTTGTGTTAGAATGAGAAATCCGCATGGATTTGCATTTATTAATGTTGAGTTCCGTGCACCAAGTGAGGCACCAGTTACATATGTTATTTAAATCGGATTGAAGGGTAGCTGTATCAGATGCATTAGTCACTTTTCGATATATAACGCAGTCGTCAGCGAATAAACACATTTGTGAGGGAATGTTATCAGGTAAATCGTTAGCATATATTAAAAATAAAAGAGGACCAAGAACAGACCTTTGTGCAACACCGGATTCAACTGGAGCCGCGTGAGATGTGGAGTCATTAGTTACAACAAATTGTGAACGAGAAGAAGCGAACGATTGGACCCAGCTGAGTACTCCCGGCTCAATGTTGAGTGCGCTTAGTTTGTGTAGTAGCAGTACATATTTCACCTTGTCAAAAGCTTTAGAAAAATCCAAAAATATGTAATCAGTCCAAAAACCACTGTCAAGATATACATGTAAGTCATTAGTGAAAGTTACCAGCCGAGTCTCACAAGAAAAAAAAATTGCGAAAGCCATGTTGACTGTTAGAGAAAAAATTATTTTCTTCGAGAAAGTTGACGGGGTTAGAGAATATGATGTGCTCCATAATTTTGCATGGCACTGAGGTAATCGATATGGGCCTGTAGTTAAAAGGATCTTGAGTTTCGCCAGATTTGTGGACATGAATAATCTTTGCTATTTTCCACTAATGAGGCAAGGATGAAGACAGGTATGATTGTGAACAAATGCTCTCTAAGATGATAGAGGAATACTCACTAGTATATTTTAGAAATTTTGTTTCTATTTAATCTATTCCACAAGAAGACGTAAGTTTAAGAGTGTCTATTATATTTATCATGCCAGTACAGTTAAAGATTTCGGGATCCATAGGTTAAAAAGAAGCTTATTCATTGCTTGTGTATCCCACTCGCCTTACCATTGATTCCTCAATTTACGGCGCAGAAAAGCCTTTAGGTCTGTGGCAGGGATGCGGATATTACATCTTTGTCGCTAACACTCTCTGACGTAGCCATTTCGTCAGCAGCTACATCGCCTTCTATACCTCTGTGGCAGGGAGTAAGACATTTAGGAGGTGAAACTCCCGTCAGCGCGAGCCAGCGCGGGCGACCAAATAAGGTCACAATTGTTGTATGCGCTGACGTGGCAGTATACTATTGTAACCAGCGATCTGCTCGTGTTCGCTGCATCGCCTCAACCTGCGACCGGTTGTGGCAGGAGCGACGACGTACAGTGGAATGTAGTGCCTGGGCGCTTGGAGACCACTGCCGCTTTTCGTGCATTTGAAAAGCGGCGACCGTGAACTACTGCTTCAGTGGAATACAACAGCTTGTCCACTTTGCATTCATCTTATGGTGACTGCCACAGCTCTGCTAAGCACTCGCAGGCGTCTCGCCATCGTCTAACAGCAGTCAAAGCGAAAATTCCCGCATCGCAACTCCAGGAAGCGGAAACGCCAGAACCGGAAATACTGGAACTGGATTTGGTGTGAGGTGAAAAGGCGGCGCACAACAAAGGCTGTCGCTACTTAGGAAGGCGGCGGTGGCGCGTGGATGCAGGGGTTTTAGTCCATAGCTGCCCGCGACCGGAAACAGGCGACCGTGACAGGAAGCAGAGGCGGGTGAAGGAAATACGTCACGAGGACTTCCGGTCAAATCTGCCGATTTCGGCGGAGCAAATATTTTTGCTCCACGGAGCAATCCGGGATCAGTGGCTGGTCCCAATCTGCCATTGGATCACACAGCTCACGCTCCCATTCTGCCATCGGAATAGGATTGCTCCATACAGAGCAGATAAACTTGATCTAGATCTGCCATTGGAATTCAACATCAGCCACCATCGTCGGCTCACCCATGCCACTTTCCCCGCACCCCGTACTCTTTCACTCGCACACACAGCGTGCGACGCGTGGTCCCAATGTTATCGCCCTTGGATTTTATACGGAACATGTGGGTGACGGCGACGGCAGGAATGCGCCTGGAGTGTCTACATAACTCCTATAGCAATAATATAATAAGGGTATCCGGCAGCTAAAGCCTCCCGTGGCCCATTACTTTCAACAAAAGGAATAACAAAGTCAAACTTTCACCATGTGACAATTTGCTGCGCCGCAACAATGTCTTCCTTTTTTGTGTGTGTGTGGGGCGGAGGCACGGAAATGAAAAAAAAAATGCAAGGAAAGCATGTTGGCCACAGTGGAATGCCCACTTTGGGCATCTAATGTGGCTACCGAAAAAATATCGAAGAAAACTTGATACGCTTGGTGCATCGAGAACCATAAGCATACTGCTCGGTATCTTACACCGGCGAGACAAAATTTTCCGGAGAGGTTGCTCTCAAGCGAACGCGTTGCAATCCGTCGAGTCCCCGCAGTGATGGCGGCGAGTGACGACGCGTTGTTTCTTTTTTCGTCTGCTAGCCAGAAAGTGTGCAAAACTCTGCCAGACGAAAGTTCACTCGGCCAGAGAACAACGAATGCGCATCAAAGTGCGCTGCGCGGTGGTCGGTCGGGGCAACAAGAGAAAAACGCATGCGCTTTGGCTGGTTCCGGCAGCCCGCGGGTACGGATGGTATGGTATGATGAACCTTATTAATGTCCTGAAGATCAACCCTTAGGTTGACGCAGGCGGCTCCGACGTCGGGAAAGTAAGGTTTAACCTTACCCCATATCGTGGGCCTTCTGGACCACGAAAAAACTCCACTGAGTAGGACTCGCCGCTACCAGTCTCTCTCCTTGTCACAGTCTGTGATAGACACAGGACACTGCCAACGCATGTGATCCAGAGTAATGATGCCATTACACTTCTCGCAATTGATTGGTGCCTCTCTTTCTGAATATAGCTTGATAATAAAGTTTGGTCCTGGATACGTTCTTGTCTACAACGATCTCAGAGCGACCACTCGAGCTCAATTGAGCTTAGCGTGTGGCACTGGGCATTCCCTTCTGATACTGCGGGTAATCCAGGGTGTTTTTCTGTTTGTTCGTTTGCGTATTGCGGGGATAAAATTTTCTTCACGAAGTTTTATGGCACCCTTAAATTTAGCCCACAATCCATTAACATCATATGAAGGCAGTGGTGTGAAATCCTCAAACACAGTTTCTAAGTAATCTATGATGCTTACGTCATCTGCTCTTCTATAATCTTTAAAATCAATGTAAGGATGATCCTGGTAACCCGCCTGTGACGTTAGCCCAGAAAAGGTCAAGAAAATAATTTTATGATCAGAAGCACAATCTCCTATGCTAATTTCTGGTTTGAGAGTGTTCGAGACAAATGCCAGGTCAAGCACTGATGTAGCGCCTCCCTGCTGCCTTGTTGGATGGTTAACGAGCTGCGATAATGAGAAGCTAAACATTATTTTCACCAATTTGTCGCAGCTTTCCTTTTCCCTAGCCCCAAACTTTAGGTTATCCCAGACTATTCCTGCCAGAGTGGAATCACCGGTGAATATCAGCTTGGTTCTTGCATTTGCCTTGGTGTGGGAGAAATCGTGCAATTGCATCATGTATTCGACGGAAGCGTTAGGACGCCTGTACACACCACCTATCAGAACAGACATTCCGCACACGTAAACGGTACACCAGATGCTTTCAGGACCAGGTATGCCCTCGTGTTTTTGAAATAAAACGCTATTTTTTATTACTTGGGCTACACTTGTAGGTATCACTGGACTTGAAGTGGAATGAGCACGTGTCATTGATAGAAAAGAAATACGCGCAGAACCTTGGTTACACTGAGGCGGGGCTTGAAAAATTCACCCCGCGGTACAACACTACTAGCCTAAAAAGATTTCGTCCGCCCGGTACCCGAGTATAAGTCCATCGTCCGGGATCCACGTAGCGAAGTTAACATAAAGAACGGAGAGAAAGAATTCGGAAAAAATGCGATAAGATTTGTATTCAATTTAGTAAGCCGGTATGCATCACCAAGAGCGATGCTCGAAACAGGAGCATAAGCTACTCTACAAAAACCACGATATACCGGAAAATAAAAGAACGTGTATCTTCTTAATCACGGAAAACTAGGCATAGGCAAGGACACGTGTGCTGAGCCCCTCACTCGTCGATCAACTCGGCCTAGCCACGCTAGGAAGCTGAAAGGCCACTACTGCTAAACTGAAGCGTTTAGAAATTAATATTGTCCTGAAGCATTAGGGAATTGAATGCACTTTCCGCTGCGGCGGTTGCCGATGACGTCATTGACTCATTCTTAAAGCTTCTTATAGAAATTGTAGAAGTTTCTTTTTTGTTTCAGCCTGCATTTCCACGGGATGGCACTCTTGTGTTTTCCGATGCCTCTGCCACGTCTAAGCATTTTTACACACCTAATTTCATTATGTTTGTCTGTCAGGATGTATGTTTTGAAACCGCTTGCCATGCGTAATATACATATTATATTATTCTGTTTCTCTGTCTCTTAACATTCGTAAACTTAGCGCTAAGAGCAGTTCGCATTTGTTTAGACATTTTTCAAGCTGCTAGCGCTAAATAGAGTGTTTTCCCAATGGCACGCTGTTCATATTTTCTTTTTTTGTTTGCCCATTGATTGGTATTTCATTCTGCTCAAGCTTCGCACCTTGTATTCGACGCATTGTTCCTCATGTCTGTAACCATTCCTGCCTAAGGACTCTCATCAAGGGCAGACAGTACTCTTCAAATAAATAAAATAAAGAAAAAATAAAAGTAAAGAATGAGAGCTTTGCGAACGATTTGTTCTTAAAAGCAGAGTAGTCTTTGAATATGTACTGTAGATATAGCAACGTCACCATCAAGTTTTCTTCAATGCTAATTTCGGAGTCGTCAAGAACATCGTTATAATTTTTGTTGGAATATCATACATAAAAAACGCAATCTCTTCGCTCACCTTCTGTAGCCTGGCTGCTTAAACGTGGTCTCGTACTCCTACACGTGGCGCCTTTCCGCGTCGAAACTGATGCGCCCGTCCAAAATACCCCATGGGCTTGTGTCTGGAGAGAAATGGGAGAGAGGACTCTTTCCCCTGTCTGCCATCGTCAAAAGTTCGCCCTTCCATGAAAGCGCCTGACATTCCAGCGAAAAGTTATCGTGACCAGTACAAACGCGAGCTATTAGACTCGCTGGACTCTGCCCCCTGCCTCCTTTCTTGGACTTTTTTTATACCCTTAACATTTCTGCTGAACTACTCGTTCACTATACAAGGGGGGGGGGGGGGGTAGGGGGGCTGATTCGGCTGTGCTTGCGATCACGTTCCCCATAGAATCAGAAAGCATATGCCAATCTGCATTTTTTTATTGTGCCACAGGGTATGCGCACTACCCCAGCGGATTAGTCACCATACTTTTAAGAAGGGACGCACGCATCTGCCGCGCAGTCCAATCTCGGCAGAATGCTTCCCGGTAAAAAAAAAAAAGGGAAAGCGCTCCAACGCGCGCTGCTGCATACAATCTCCTATCTCCTTTGCTCCCACTATCCCCCCCACCCCCGTTGACGCTGAGCCGTGCTCCCGCAAGGGCTGCAGAAAACAGCGTCAACCTTTCCTTACCCCTTCAAGAACCACTTCTCTCTACAATCGCGTACGCGTTGAAACCCTGCAGATACTAGACCACGTGTCATGTCCTCTATGACGCTCCACAGCTGGTAGCTCGACGTCGGTGCGGTGCCGAGAACTTGCGTAGCGTAAAACTGCAACCCGCCTTCAAACTTGAAAGCATCTAGGGCTTCGACCGGACTACTGAGTGGACCGAACAGCACCGAGAGCCGCGTAGTTACCGCATTTCATTGATAACTTGCAAATTTTATGAAAACAAACTCCTGTGTTAGACTTGGGCGACACTTCAAAAACTGAAAGAAGACTACGTTGCTGACGTAGTCTTCTTGCAGCGTCAGCCCTCACTTCCTGGCGGTGGCAGCGCTTGCCTGACTTCGCGGGCGCGATAACACTGGGTCGATATGATTACCGACAAGACGCTCAGCTCACGCCAACGATTGCCCGGTGACTGAGCACGAGCAGTGTGTCGCTGAAACCGTTTCATCACACCAGGCCGAATTGACGTACTGCGTCGAACTCTGTTTTCGGCGGCACCGACAAAACCAGCGTGCCGACCATCGTTCGAGCGAATCTCGCGTGATCGGGCGTCGAACCGAAAACGCGATAGCCACATCGCCTTCGCTTGTACACGCAGGGTGTCGCACGTGACTTTAGTCAAACTTTCGAAATATGCAAATTGATTTATTTTATTGTCACATACTGCAGCATCTGGCGGGGCTGTAGCAGGAGGGGATAATGCAACATAATAAAAAATAAAAAGAAATACAACAGGCAACAAAGAAAGTTAAGCGCAATGTTGAGGGAGCACAGACAAGAATTCGTGTAATGGGAGAGAACAGTTCGTTCTTGGCAGCGAATTCCAAGTTTCAATTCTTTGAGGGAAAAATCTATACTTAAAGGGTGAGCGCAAGAAAAGTGTGTAATGTTAAGCGCGTGATGTCTCCTACTGAAATAGATTTTTGCAAAGGTCATGCATTCATTACTGGAGAGGCGACAAAATGAATGAATAATGCCGTGAAAAAATTTTGAAGAATTAATGTGTTGCTGTTCGGCTAGGGATGTTAGGTTGGGTGAGGATATGGCTAACGATGGTGAGAACTGGTGGTCATAACTTCATTAGATAAATCTAATGGCTTTCCTTTTGACGGCCTCAACACTGTCTATTTCGTACTGGTTGTAGGGAATCCTAAACGATACTACGATACTCAAGTATAAGGCGAACAATTGTTTTATATTACAGTAATTTAGTTTCGCGCGGAGTATTAGGCAGCGTACGACGGAAATAACCGAGTTTTTGTAGAGCTTTAGTCGTAATGGAATCAGTGTGCTTTGACCAGGACAGGTTAGTGGGGAATGTGGCACCAATATATTTATATTCAGACACGCGCTAACTTACATTCCCATTAAATTCAAAGTTGAAAAGGAACCGGCTAGGTTTATTAGAGAAATACATAACGATAGTCTCACGGAAGTTAGCATTCATTTACCATGTTTCACACCATTTGAAAAATCTGACGAATGATTCAGTAAGGCGAACATGATCAAAGGGAGATGAAATGACGTCATATAATGCGCAGTCGTCTGCACACATTCGGATTTTAGATATCACACATGGTAAATCATTAATATATTGTAAGAAATGAAGAGAACCGAGGACCGATCTTTGAGGTACGCCTGATGACACATGCCCCACCGACGAATTGATAGAGTTAAAGCTTATGAACTGAGAGCGGTCAGACAAAAAAAAAAACGCTCTATCCAGTGCACTAATTGAGAATTCCTAAGAATGGCATTTAGTTGGGACAATAGTTTTTAGTGAAGTACGGTATCGACAGCTTTAGAGAGATCTATGAACATAGCATCAATTTGAAATTCCTTATACAGGTTAGAAGCTATGTCATGCGTGAACTCGATAACTTGTGTTATTGTGCTAAATCCGCGTCTGAATCCATGCTGTACATTAGAGATAATGACTTAAGATTCAAGAAATTTCATAATGTGTTTGTATATTATATGCTCTATTATTTTGCATGAATATGGTGTTAAATATATTCTCCAGTAGTTAGAAATACGTTGCTTAGTACAGAACTTATGTAACGGAAGCGCGTTAGCCATCTTCCATGATGAAGGTAATATGCCTGAAGTTAGTGACTTATTGAAGATAAGAGTAAGGCAGTGTGAAGTCCATAAGGCATGCCGAACGAGAATGGAATTTGGGATTCCATCAGGCCCTTCATTTTTCTCTGATTCAAGGCTTAGTATTAGGTTTAAGACACCATCTGTGCTAAGGTATCATTAATGGGGCAAGTCGGATGAACGTTTGGAAAAGGAGGAACAATGTGATTATCACAACTAAAAAGGGACTGAAAGTATGTGTTGAAGGCGTTGAAGATTAATAATGAATCACTAGTCATTTCATTGTTTACCCATAAAGATCTACAAGAGCTGTACGTCACGAGGAAAAATGGGAAGCCAGAACTTATGCGGGTTACTTTTCAACAGAAGCGGCAGCTGCATGCTATAAAAAATGTCTTCAATTGATTTGGTTTTTGCACGAAGATCCTCCTTCACCTTAGTAAACCTAGCAATCTTTCAACCGGTTCTTTATCCAGGTTAGATGGCTCATCCCATAGCTTCAAGCTACACCTGGCAACTACTTTCTGTGGCAGCATAGCCAAAGTTACGGAGCCAGAGTACTTCTTTGTTACCATACTCCCGGACAACTTTCTGTGGCATTAAAGGGACAGCTACGGAGGCAGAGTGCGCACAAGCGAGAGGGCCCCTAAAAAGAGAGAGAGAGAGAGAGAGACCCGCGTTTTCATTCGCGTTAATTTAGGTTAGGGCAGGGAAACCGTTTTACAAACGAAAGATTTAAAACAGCCACATAAAACGCCAAGGTATGAGACTGGTGGCGCTGGCTAACACTCCCATGGTTCTAATAGGACACATAAATACCCAAGCAATTGGATGGGGAACTGGCGCTGCAGCAGCTCAATTCGTAGAGCATCGCAGGCGAAATGCGAAGGTTGTGGGGTCGTTCCCCACCAGCGGTAAGTTGTTTTTTTCATCCACTTTCATTTCCATTAATTTATCGTTTCTTTAGTTCATTTTTAAGCACAAGCCATTTCCCCTATGTTGTCCTTGCGGTCGGTGTTTGTTGGCTTCTTATATGACTAATGAAAGTCGGGCCCCTTGATTAACCCCCTTTCTTTCCGTTTATATATACATATACATATATATAGATAGTACACAAACCTCCACAATTCTCTTGTGAGGCAGGTAAACAGCATTGTATGCCTGATAACATCGGTGCGTGGTAAACTGCGTATTAGAAATTTGCCGACGCTGGAATGTGCGATTAAGAATGTTGGCTTTTCCATGCAGATGTACCACCTTTGTTGTGCGGTGATAAAGTGAAACAAACAGCGACGATATCGGCACGGCTTTGCCAATGGAAATGTACCACATTGTGTCTGTGCATGTGTTACCCGATAAGCAATGAACACCATTTGCGAGACTGTGGAAGTGTCTTGCGTGTAATAACTCAAGACGTGATGAGAATGCGTCGATACAACGTCAGGACCCGTAATTTTTCAAGATTCGAGAAAGAATCAGACGCGACGATTAGTCAGCGCAAGTATATCTAGGTCCCAACTGCACTGTATGCAGAAAATAAAAGCTAGAAGAAGAGTCTTCGTTTGAGCATCGTTTATCTACTGAAAGGTATAAAAGATGAGCTCCTAGCATGAATCATCTTATCAAACTACTCCCGACATGCTAGCGTTACCTCAATGAAGGTAACACTTAACTTGCCAGAACTTTCTTTCCGTCGTAGATGCTTCCGCCTTTCGCTATTCCATAAAATATACCACCACAACCCTTTGTTGAAAGAACAGCTCATCACCCAACAGTCATACATATCATCTCGCTCTGACCATAGTTTCAAAGTTGGTGTGCCGTCTTCACGTACTAAACTTTGCAGTAGTGCATTCATCCCTAGCACAAGCAAAGATTGGAACCACCTTCCCGCCGCCGTTGCAGCCATCCTGGATACCGACACCTTCAAAACCAGCATTCATGAAACGCCACGTTGAATCTGTCTTTGTATATTGCACAAATGTTTTGTTATGTTCACCCACTCCTTTCTGTAATGCCTTCGGGCCCTGAAAGTATCTTAAATAAATAAATAAATAAATAAATAAATAAATAAATAAATAAATAAATAAATAAATAAATAAATAAATTGACCAATTTATAGACTGCGCGCATACGTTTGACCACGGAGAATGCACGAGAGCTAAACCATTGAAGTTATCGCAGATGTCCTTATACTACTACCGACACAACATTCCGTTGCTCAATACGTGCTACATAAGAGTGTTTTTTTTTTTAGCTTGAAAGAAGCCCGCGAATACACGCAAAGTGTCTCGAGCGGCCAGTTGCGCGGCAATTTTGCATGTATCCGCGGGCTTTTTTCACGCTCGAAAGAACCCTTTTATGTAGCGCGTCTTGAGCAACAGAAAGTTGTATCGGGAGTTTTTACGTTGCTGTGCAATTTTCTCATTGACGCACTTTTTCTAATCATAATATTCGAGAATTTGTTTATTTTTGAACAATAATTATGCAATTAGGCAGAATGCAAACTATAATTTGAGTATTTCCATGCGACCGCAGGCAGTGTTACCTAGGTTATGTCCAACTATAATTTGCATATTTCAAAACGTTTGGCTCAGATCACGTGGGACACCCTGCACGTACAAACGAAGGCGCTGCGGCTATCCCGTTGCCGGTTCGACTCCCGATCGCGCGATATTCGTCGAAAAATGGTCGGCACGCTGGTTTTGCCGGCGCCGCCAACTAGAGAGTCCGACGCAGTGCGATAATTCGGCCTGGTGTGATAAAACGGTTTCACCGACACCCTGCACGTGCTGAATCACCGGGCAATTGTTGGCGTGAGCTAAGCGTCTTGTCGGTCATCGTATCGACCCAGTGTTATCGCGCCCGAGAATTCAGGCACACGCTGCCACCACCAGCGATTGAGGGCCGACGCTGCAAGAAGGCTACGCCAGCAACGTGACGTTTTTGAGGTGTCGCCCAAGTGCAACTCCGGAGTTTTTTCGTTAAAATTGCAAGTCGTCATTGAAATGCGACAACTACGCGGCTCACGGTGCATTCCGGACCACTCAGCAGTCCGGTCAGAGCCCTGGATGCTTTCTGCTTTAGAGTCGAGTTGTAGTATTACGCTACGCACGTTCTCGGCACCGCACCGACGTCGAGCTACTAGTGGTAGCTGCGGAGCGTGATAGAGGACATGAAACGTGGTCTGGTATCTCCAGAGTTTCAACGCGTACACTATTGAATGCTGCAGCGCTCGTTGGAGCGTCTTTTTTTTTTTCGGCGGGAAACATTTTTTGGAGATCGGGCCACGCGGCTGATGCGGGTGTCGCTTCCAAATGTTTCGCGACAAATCCGCTGGGGCAGTGCGCATGCGCCTTTGCGCTGTGAAAGACAAAAAAGGAAAATGCAGATCCCACGCGCTGTAGGAATCGATGTAACCGAAGCATTCCGTGCTGGATGCCTTGATTGTTGAAAGCTTAGTTTCTTCAAGTTGATGTTAAACGTTACCTTGCGGGCCCCACTGCTGTTTGCGTAGTACACAGAACACACAGGGCGAAGTGTTTGCTTGATGCGTTGTTGTGGGCCATATTTTATAACCTCTGAGACGGTTGAGCGTTGTCATTTCCTCACAAGGCACATCGCATTGTGGCAGAACAATTAAACGCGAATTGAATTATGCGGCTGTACGTGCCAAAAGAACACTTAGATTGTGAGACAAGCCGTAGTGACGGACTCCGGATTAATGTTGACACCGTGATGTTCTTTAACATGTCCGAAAATCTCAGTGCTGGTGCGTTTTCTATTTCGCCACCATCGAAATGCGGCTGCTACGATTGGGGTCAAATCCTCGACCTCTAGCAATGCCATAGCACCAAAGTTAACGCGGCAGGCGCAGAAGGGTTGATTTTACGTTCAATCACTTCCGTAGTGTAATTAGTAATTATAGAGGTGCGCTTTAAATATTTCGGCTCTGCTTCCACACGCCCTGTCTAAGTCGCCTGCCTGACACAATTGCAAGGCGTTTATTTTTCAGAAATAGCAGCAACGTATTGTACCATACCTTGAACTTAATCTTATCCTGTTTCTCTGAAACCACTGTCATGGGTTTTTTTTTGCCTTCTCCCATCACCTCCCCCCCCCTCCCTTGCATAGGAACATCTTATCTCGTCCCTCCCCTTCTTGACACAATTGCAAGGCATTTATTTTTCAGAAATAGCTGCAACGTACTGTACCATACCTTGAACTTAAGCTTATCCTGTTTCCCCGAAACCACTGTCGTGGGCTTTCCTTCCCTTCAAACATCACCTCCCCCCCCTCTCTTGCATAGGAACATCTTATCTCGTCCCTCCCCTTCTTCTCTTCTGCTCTCTACAGTTCTATCTGCGTCCCCTCTGGCCTCGCACGTTCGTAGAAAGGGAAGCTCTGCAGTTTCTGCAATGCTTCTGAGGGTATTCACGGTTAATTACGGCTAATTTGGCGACGGCCAGGCGTCTCCAGAGGGCATTGTGCACATTCGATGCGGTGGGGTCAAAACTAGTCTCTCCCGTCGCCTTTGCTCTCTGACTCACGCTCAGAACCACACCCGAGGTGGTGTGCGCGACGGCTGCAGCCACACCAGCAGCAGCAGCAGTAGAGGGAGAGTCGAAGGAGCAAGCAAACAAAGCTTCGCTTTAACAAAGCGAACTGCATATGCTTCCTGACCCTACCGGGAACGCGATCACAAGCGTATCCGTATCAGACTCCCCCCCCCCCCCCCCCCCCAGTAGAGTGAATGACTAAGTCAGCGAAATCTTAAGGATAAAAAACGACAGTCCAAGAAACGAGGCAGGTGATCACAAGCGCATGCGAAGCAACCCCCCCCCCCCCCCCGTAGAGTGAGTGACTAGTTCTGCAAAATCGTAATGATAAAAAAAATAAAGCCCAGGAAACGAGCCAGGGCATAGAGTAAGGCAAGTCTAACTGGGCTCTTTGTACTGGCCAAGAGAAATTCTCGGCGCATATGTCAAGCACTTCCTTCGGAGGGGGCAGTTTTTGACATTGGCAGACAGCGGAAAGGGTCCTCTCTACCATCCTGCTCCAGAGCTCTGGCAGTTGTCGGGCAGTCGTTGGGCAGGACGGACGTTTGTCGACGCGGAAAGGTGCCACGTGTAGGAGTACGAGACCACGTCGAAGCATCCAGGCTACCGAAGGTGAGCGAAGAAATTTCTGGCATTGCTTTATTTTTTTTTTGTGTATGATATTCCAGAAAAATTACAACGTTCTTGACCACTCTGAAATTAGCATTGGCGAAAACTTGATGGTGACGGTGCTTGGTGTAGATTACGTATCCATTGCCCTGTTTTTAAGAACAAGGCGTGCGTAATGCTTTCTTTCCATACTTGTATTTTTTCTTTATTTCATTTATTTGAAGAGCACTGCGAGCCTCTCATGAGAGTCCTTGAGGAGCTGTTACAGACACAAGGAGCAATACATTGAATCTTGAGCAGAATGAAATAGCAGTCAATTAAAAAAAAATCATGAACAGCGTGTCATTTGAAAATCGCACCGTCTGGCGGAAAAAAATGTGAAATCATTACAAAAAATGCAAGCTGCTCTTAGCGCTATGTTGACGAACGATAAGTGACGGTAAAACAATATACCGGAAGGATATATCTATACGAGACGTGGCAAACGGTTTGATAGCATACGTCCTATAAAAAAATATTATGAAATAGGGCGTGTAAAAATACTTAGCCGTGACAGACGCATAAGAAAACACATAAGTGCAACCACGTGGAATGCAGTCTGAAACAAAAGGTGGAAGTCCAGTCAATATAACGCGCATTCATACAATTTTCTTTGAGCAGTAATAAGATTGAATCAATGGTGTCGTTGGAAACCGCCGAAGCAGGCAGTGCATTCCGTTGCCTAAAGTTTCGGGAGAAATATGAACAGGTTTTGCAGTAGTGATTGCTCAGCGCGGTTAGGCCGAGTGGGTTTGTCTGTGTCTAGCTTTCTGTGATTTCGAACTGATAACTGCGCCCGAGTGTTTGTAGCTTGTCACTATGTCTAAAATTTGGCCGCCGAATAAATACGGATTGCTTAACGGCTGTCGTCTTAGCGTCACGGTCATGACAACAGTTCTTTTCTTCGCGTTCATTTTTCATTGGCCCAACGCTGCCCCACGACTGCTCTCTAGTGAACTGGAAGGCGAAGCGAGCTCCCCTCGAGCTGCCTGATTGTGGCGAACGTAGCGGCGGCGTGTCGTCGCCCACTCTTCTAATTGCGTTAATGTCACATAGGATGTACGATAGATTAGGAGTCATGATTATAGACGAACAGGGCTCCGGCAAAATAGGTAGTGACCACAAACGTATCAAGTTGTTTTAAGAGGGAAACTAAGCACGAACGACGCGTGAGGAAATGCCAGATGGGATTTTTCACTCAGAAGACCAAGTGAAAATATAGGCCAAACAAATTGAAGACGAAATATCATAGGGTACTGAAACTGATTGGACTTACCCAAAGTTAATGGGAGAGAGAGAAAACTTCATTATGTCCGTGATGGTGTTCAGGGATGGCGGGGGTCAGGAGACTAACCCCCAATCCCCCCATTCCTCAGACGCCGGCCAGTCCTTGCTTTCTGGCGGCGTCTTCGGCTATCCGGACGGCCCAGAGATGCTCCTCTGGGTCTCAGCTCAGCAGCAATGTCTCCCACTGCTCGGCCGTAGTTATGATGCGTGTGTTAGTGCGGGAGGTGTTGGTGGGTGAGGCTTTGGAGCATTGCCAGATAATATGATCGAGGTCAGCACGGGCCTCGCACGCTTTGCAGAGTGGGGAGTATGCATCGGGGTACACGCGGTTGTAAAGCACGGGGTTCGGAAAAGCTCGTGTCTGAAGGAGTCGCCAAGTGGTAGATTGAGACTTATTCAGTGTTTTGTGTGCTGGGGGTGGTTAATGAGACTGTTTGAGTGTGAGCTAGGTAAGGCGCGAGTCAAGAAAACAAGGAAAGGGATACGAAAACTAAAGAGCTGGCGGGATGAAGAGGTTAACAAGACTATAAAGAAACTCCAGGAAGCCTCCAGGGAACACAGGTATTCCAAAAGTAAGAGAGAACCTGAAGCAACAGTAGAGAGGAAATTGGTAAACTACATAAAATGCAGAAGGGAAGCATCCTATTTGATCAACGAGAAATTCAAGACAAAAGGGTCCCAATGGCTGTCAGAAATAAGCAACAAAAAGATAAAGAGGCAGCCAGGAAATTCTGGCAACAACTGAACTCCCTGGGTAATAGGACACGCCTAGAGCAGAGGTATATAGTAACAGCTCAAGGTACTCGGTTAGGAGAGGAAGCTAGGAGAGAGCATATAGGAACCATGATGAGGGAAAATTTTACAGAACAGAGAAATACTACATGCAATATGTCGGAGAGGGATAGCCAAGTCAATCCACTGCTTTAGCTTGGACAAACAGAGTGGGAAAGGGCCGAAAAGAGGGTACTAAGTAGCACATCGGCAGGCCCAAATGGTATTCCAATTATGTTAATAAAGAAATTGGGCCCGAAATCTAAGGAAGCATTAAGGGAGGTAGCGAGCAAAATGCTAATGGATGCTGAAGTACCTGACGAATGGAGGCTAAGTAGGACGAGAATGATATATAAGAGAAAGGGGGCAAAACTGATATAAATAACTACCGACCTATAACAGTGACGTCAGTGGTTTACAGGGTCGTTATGCAGATTAATGTGGACAGACTGCAGGCATGGGTAGAGAATGAGGGGGTGCGTGCAGAGCTACAAAATTGGTTCCGGAGCATAGGAGGCTGGAAGACAATCTGTTCTCGCTAACATAGTGCATTGAAATAGCTGAAAAGGAACACAGACCCATATGGCAGGCTTTTTTGGATATCAAGGCAGCCTATGACAGTGTACTTTAAGAGGGCTTGCTGGGCATTATGGAAACTGTAGGAGTGCAAGATGGAGTAACCAATTTCTTAAAAGATATCTATAAATGTAACAGGGTGAATCTACAATGGGAAAAGCAGGTTTCGGAGCCTGTAATGATTCGGTGGGGGCTTAGGCAGGGGTGTCCATTGTCACCTCTAAAGTTTATGCTGTACCTATAAGGTTTAGAGGCCAAAATACAGCAAAGCGGACACGGCTTCAACCTATCATTTTTCAAACAAGGAAAATTGATTGAACAGTCAATGCCGGTACTGATGTATGCGGATGATATTAGAGACCTTTAGCGTGTCCGGTATCCGCACAAGCGCGGGCGGTTTTCCGGTTTAGCAGGAGCGTCAAGGTGAGCGGCCCGATCGGTGGCGCCAGCTGGTGGCGCAAAGCTCAACCACACAAACACAGAGCTAATTACTGTATTCTGCTTAGCTGCTGGCGTAAATTTTCGACAGTGGCGTAATCGTGTTCACAATTACGCCGCTGCCAAAAATTTGCACGAGGGGCGAAGCAGGATATGGTGAGTTACTGCAGTTTTAGCTACGCATTTGTCTGGTTGAGCTCTACAACACCAGGCGTCTACACCGCTCACGCTTACGCCCCGACCATCCGGTAATCCGCCCAAACCGCTCCCGTTTACCGGAATAGCGTACAAGCTAAACGTCTCTATTGTATTTTTGGCTGACAATACAGACGATCTGCAGGGATTGATCTATATATGTGGTACAAAAGAAGACAGATTAGGCTTCAAGTTTAGCAAAGAAAGATCAGCAGTCATAATTTTTAATGATAACATTTGCGGCGAGCCTAAGATACAGGAGGCCACACTGGAGATAGTCGATAAATATAAGTACCTTGGGGTATGGATAAATCATGGCATTGAGTATCTGACAGAGTACGAAAAATGTGCAACAACAAAAGGTAACAGATGTGCAGTGATTATGAAGAGTAAGGCACTGTGGAACTACAATAGGTACGAGATAGTAGGAGGGATATGGAGTTCTATGTATGAGAGCAGAGACTCGGGCACATTTGGAAACTAGGCAATGTGGTGTGGGTAGGCTCGCTCTGGGAGCGCATGGCAAGAGACCAAATCTTGGGGGGCAGGGGCATCTGGGATTGTCTTCTTTCGAGGGCAGAGAGGCTACTAGTAAGATAGCATTTCAGGAGCGATTGAGAAAAATGAGGGAAATACGGTGGGCTAGGACGGTTTTCAGTTACTGATACACAATGAATGTTGACGCAACGTGGAGGAAGCGAACTAGAAAATTGTCAATCAAATACTTGGGCAGTAGTTGGGGGACGGGTAAGGAATCATCTGTCAAGAAAAAGGTTAAGCAGACAGAGAGGGGCATGTGGGAAAGAGCGATGCAAACCAAATCAGCATTAGAGACATACAGGACGTTCAAGCACGAAATAGCCAAAGAAAATATTTACGATGACTTTAAGAGAAGCTCATTGTTGTTTGAGGTCAGGACAGGTGTCATCATCATTATCAGCCTGGTTACGCCCACTGCAGGGCAAAGGCCTCTCCCATATTTCTCCAACAACCCCGGTCATGTACTCATTGTGGCCATGCCGTCCCTGCAAACTTCTTAATCTCATCCGCCCACCTAACTTTCTGCCATCCCCTGCTACGCTTCCCTTCCCTTGGAATCCAGTCCGTAACCCTTAATGACCATCGGTTATCTTCCCTCCTCGTTACATGTCCTGCCCATGCACATTTCTTTTTCTTGATTTCAACTAAGATGTCATTAACGCACGTTTGTTCCCTCACCCAATCTGCTCTTTTCTTATCCCTTAATGTTACACCTATCATTCTTCTTTCCATAGCTCGTTGCGTCGTCCTCAATTTGAGTAGAACTCTTTTCGTAAGCCTCCAGGTTTCTGCCCCGTAGGTGAGTACTGGTAAGACACAGCTAATATACACTTTTCTCTTGAGGGATAATGGCAACCTGCTGTTCATGATCTGAGAATGCGTGCCAAACGCACCCCAGCCCATTCTTATTCTTCTGATTATTTCCGTCTTATGATCCGGATCCACAGGCACTACCTGCCCTAAGTAGATGTATTCCCTTACGACTTCCAGTACCTCGCTGCCTATTGTAAATTGGTGTTTTCCTCCGAGACTGTTAAACATTACTTTAGTTTTCTGCAGATTAGTTTTTAGACCCAATCTTCTGCTTTGCCTCTCCAGGTCATTGAGCATGCATTGCAGTTGGTGCCCTGCATTAGTAAGCAAGGCAATATCATCAGCGAATCGCAAGTTACAAAGGTATTGCATTCGTGTTGTCTTTCTCTCCTTGTCATTGTACAATTGTGCGCTGGAACTATGTTTCATAATGATAATCATAACCAACTAGCCCAGCTGTCCATACTCAGCGGTAAGGTATTCTCCATTAACTTTTATCCCCATTTCTTCCCAATCCAGGTCTCTGAATACCTCCTGTAAACACGCTGTCAATAGCATTGGAGCGATCGTATCTCCCTGCCTGACGCCTTTCTTTATTGGGATATTGTTGCTTTCTTTATGGAAGACTACGGTGGCTGTGGAGCCGCTATAGATATCTTTCAGTATATTTACATACGGCTCGTCTACACCCTGATTCCGTAATGCCTCCATGACTGCTGAGGTTTCGACTGAATCAAATGCTTTCTCGTAATCAAGACAGGTGTAGTGCGGAGTAAAACGTACCGAACCAGACACCAGGATATAGATTTGTTGTGCGGGGCTTGTGGAGAGGAGGAGGAAACGGCTGAACACCTGATACTTGCTTGTGAAGAACTTCACCCTGCAGTTGAATGTAACGGTGAACTATTGAAAGTTTTGGGTTTGAAAGACAGTGACAGTAAACTAGACTTTGAACAGGTAGAGATAACTAAACGGAGGCTATCTGATTGGTGGACAATATCAACGCAAAAGTAAAGGAGTAAATACACAGGTATGCATGCATGTAGTACCATTCAAGGCTAGGTGGCGCGCGCCGCCGCCGCCCGATTCAAAGGGTTGAGCCTCATTTATCCATCCATTCATCCTTCCGATTTAGTTTAGTCTGCGGCATGTTCGCCGTCACTTTTCCTGTGTCGTGTGCTTGTTTATCCTCGTGAAAGGTCTGAAAAAGCAGACTGTAAAGCATTGTTACACATAAGGTTGCGCAACTGGATAGGCGCGTCTGTAATAAAGCTGTAAGTCATCTCTTTTTAAAGCCCAGAACGACTTCTTTGGGAATGTCTTGACAAGCCGCTTGACGCGAACTGCGCTCTGCGGGAGTTGCAACTTGAATTGCATATTATTGCGGGAAACTACGTGCATACCCTTAATGGTGTTGAAGTTCGAATGCCAAGGGGAACGCAACGCTCGCTGCTTATGCAGTTCGACGATTTTGCAAGACCTGCATGCATATTTGACACGAGAAACTTTGGTTCTGCAAAGCGGCGTTAATTGCCTTAGCTATTACAATATTGTCAAGAGCCTCATTGGATCAAACGTTCAAGAGTAATTTCTGAGCCCGCTTTAGATAGTTAAAAACCAGACTGCTACTTTGTACAAGCAGGAGTTGACTTGTTGCTTGATGAGCCAGATCTTGAAGGTGCCGAAGGTTCGCTTGATAGCAGCTCTCTGACTGTACTGGACCACCCGTACATCATTCACTGTAGTGACTCGAGACTTATTATGTGGCAGGCTTTCTCGCAAGGAAGTGTGTACTGAAAACAAAGTGTAGTGCATGCATGAACCAGCTTCTGCTGCCTGCTTCAGAGAGAAAGTACTTAAATGCTGCCGGTTTCCTGAAGTCTTGCGACTTCGTTGGTCTTCTCTGCTCTTCACTGAAGCTTTCCGTGTTTATCAGTGAAATTCGAGATATTTTCACTGGCTGCTTTAGCAAGAGTAAGCTACATCGAGACAGCATTATGGATTTGTTTGCAGTCATCAACAAGAGCAGCACTGGTGGTGTTGGTTGTAGTGAACATCGCAAGGTATTAAGCGCGAAGTTGATCGGTATTTTATGACGTCACACGAATGTATTTCTACATCAAGTGTCTGAATAACTCTCACGATGTGAAACGAAGTACACGGCAGCAACTGAAGTCGATTGTAAATGGCTGCAGAGCCAAAAATGCATGTTGCCCTTCTTGTGCCTATTCCAACGCACTGTGTTGATTTTTGTATAAGTGTGCAAATAAGAAGTTTTTGAACAATGTGATTAAATAACATGTGGTTTTTATTACCACGTCCGATGACCGCAACCTGGGAGAAATGGGATACAAGATGTGCACAGCAGACTCCTGCATTTTTTTCAATGCCACCAGTAAACCCAGAGTAGAGTGAGCTCCCAATACATTCGCGTGGTGTATTGGCAAAAGTAATGATGTATTCAAAACTAGTCCATCTTGTCGCGCCCGCGACCGGTTGTAATGTCTGGGCAGCGGTGACAGCAACGTAGGAGCGGGTAAAAGCTGTCTTACAAAGAGTGATAATGTAATCGCTCCCTGCTCAGTATACATGGAAGTGATGCTTCAAAGTGTTGTTTTCACTGGCTTTACTTAACGAAAAATAACAAAAACATAGACGTTTCGCCACCTATGCGGGTGGCATCGTCAGTACACAATGGCAGCAAATGAGAAATACATCCTATTTATCTATGATACTGCCGTAAACATCCGGCAGGGGGCCACGGTTAGAGTTGCATGAAGATTGATTACGACGGATGAACCATGATTCTACGAACTTTCTTGGGCCCCATCGGTGTTCCCGTGCTAGTGTGGTTACATTGTTAAAATCGAACATATGTCCCTTTGATAAACAATGATCAACCAATTCCGTCTTGGCACGTGTAGCATGGGTGGCTTTCGTAGCATCTCTTAAATGTTCCTTGATTCGGGTGCGACGTCGCCGCCCCGTCTCGCCAATGTGGCTGGCACCACAGTCCGAGCAGTTGACCTTGTAGACCACACCACTTTGTTCGTCCGGAGGTGTACGGTCCTTTGGCTTCGGGAACACGTTTCCCAACGTGTACGAGGGTTTGAACACAGTTCGAACACCCAAAGGCCGTAAAGCTCTGCGCACTGCTTCTGATACACCGCGGACATACGGAATGCACACAAAGGAAGCTGGCCTTTTGGCCTTGCTCTCGCGAGGTTTTTGCATGCGGCGCTGCGTATCATTGACAAAGTGCTCAGGGTAACTCCGTTTATGCAAAAGAGCGGCAACATTCGTTAATTCTTGCTCCCTCAAAGTTTGCGCTGACGAGAGCGCATCGTAACGAGACAGGAGCGTACGTACCACGGCATGTTTGTGTTCTATATGGTGGTGAGAGTCAAAACTCAGCACACTCCCGCTATCGCAAGATTTGGGATGTACGGCTGTCTCCACCGAACCTCCTTCGCTCCGTCGTACCAGCACGCCTAGAAAGGCTAGGCTGCCACTATTCTCCGTCTCACATGTAAATCGAATGGCATAATGGACGGCATTAAGCGCCTCATGCATGGCATGCAGGTTTTTCTTTTGGACAATCACAAAGGTGTCATCTACATAGTGGCAGTACATTTTGACAGGGAAGCGCAAGGACGTCATCACAGCCGTTTCCACGTGTTACATTAACAGATCAGCCACGATTACAGAAACAGGACTACCCATCAGGACGCCTTCTATCTGGTGATATATGGTACCGGCAAACGAGAAATATGTTTGCTTCAAGCAGAACCTAAGCAGAATCATGATGTCGTCAACAGTCAGGGAAGTACGGCTTTCTAGCGTACAGTCCTCCTGCAGGCGTTTCTCAATAATATCCGTAGCCAATGCTATCGGCACATTCGTGAAGAAGGACACGACATCGTAGGATACTATAACATCATCGTCCCGAAGCTGCTGCTGGCGTACCGCGGTAACAAACTCTTTAGAATTCTTGACCGTGAACGTGCTCCCTTCCGCAAGCGGCTTTAAAATTTCAACCAAAAGCTTAGACAAGTTGTATGTCGGCGACCCAACGAAAGAAACAATAGGGCGTAGAGGGCAGCCGTTTTTGTGAGTAAAGCCAGCGAAAACAACACTTTGAAGCATGAGTTCCCCTGCCTTATGGAACATTTTATCACATGGAAGTGAGCTGCAGTGTAGCATATGAACATGTAAATTTAAAGCGACGCTAAGATTTTTATATGGAATAGCGTATAACACACCAACCCGGCTAGTTGCGTGCACGGAACTGCTGAACTAAAGGGATGGTGCAGTGTGAACGTATTAAGTCATTTTGCACAGAGAACAGTAAACGTGAGACAAAGAATGGGTGCAAGGAAATATGGGGTGCGATCTTGTACGCGTTCCAAACTCGAACGGAGGCGGTCCGTTCTTGCCGTCGCGAAATTGGCGGTCCGTTCCGTTGCGTTCGTCCGATAGCAGACAACACGGAATGATTGACAGCAGATATCACTTCTCAATTGACGTCATGGCATTCTTCACCGTTCAAACTGACCAACCGCGTGCGGCTCGGTGGAACGGACCGCCTCCGTTCTATTTTGGAACGCGTACAAGATCGCACCCATGATAGAATGTCGGATCGGTGCACCCATCCATACATGACGCGCTTCCGAGCGTGCTCAGAAGCAGATAGCGGTGCCAGTTACTACAACAGCTCGGTGTGCGTGTAGCATTGAAGTAATCAGCCAAGCTGTTTTGAGGATACTTCAGGCACATGCGTGCGGATGAACTTTCCTTGCGAACAGCTGAACAACTGTAGTTGAAATACAATGAACTATCTAAACTGACGCGCCCCCTATTTGTTCCTAGCTTTGTACTGTTGCACGGGCCACGCCAACATTTCTTCGTTATGTGCCCGTATATAAAGAACCCCGTTCAGTATACCGTATTTACCCGCATAATTTGAGCACCCATAACATTTAGACAGCTTTACAAAAAACATTACTCACATATTGTGCGCTCCCCGTCCTGGCCTCACCACTCTCCGCGCAGGTGAGCGCAGTCATACACAAGAAGCGCTACGAGTCCGAAGTTCCTTATTCCGAGAACTTTGTTCTTTCTTCCGGAAGCCCCCGAAATACGGTTCCTAGACCGCACCCAAACACGCGAACCTGTTCACGGGTTGTCCTAACTGCTCCAGCTTTTGCCTCCCTCTATCTCCCCTTCTCTCCCGCCATGAGAACGCATGCCCGCGACAAGGCATAGTAAATTATAAGCATGTATCATTTTGGTATATTGACCTAACAGGAATATTGCGGGTAGAGGTGAAGCGTGCGTAAGTGATGAATGTGCGGCATTAGAAATAAATTAACTTTTACCTACATTTCGTAGAGAATGGACTCCTGCCAAACAATGCCGTAAAATATGAAAAAAAAATAATTTTCAAGCCTTCCTCCCTGCCCGGTCATTATTTCCTGCACTTTAAGAGTAGAATTACACGGGTGAGAGCGCGTTTTCAAAACAATTTTTCCTCAGCCGGCGTGATGGTATGCAAAGTACACAGAGGTGGCCAGAACTCAGGCTTTCAGCCAGACTATGTGACACGCTCGCAGAATTCCTTCTGATAGCACTCAACACAAATTCGTAGGTGCAAAGCCTGTCTTCAGTAGCTCAGAAGACAGAATCTTCAAGTTCTTGATTTTTGAGCTACTCGGCTTTATGTCTTGCCCATCCTGCCGTCGAAAGCAACACGCTCACGTGTTATCACTCTTGGCAATCGCTCGTCGCGTTTTTGACAAGCGTGTGTACGAAAGACGGTATATGATGCCGCAGGGGGAAAGCAACGTCACAAACGTGTCCCAGTAGTGTTCAGTAAACACCAAATTTATACCCCTGTCACCCGGGAAGATTTAATGACATTCGCATCCAATGACATTCGCATATAAACCAACTAATCGGGATTTACACGGGAAAATTTAATGTCATTCGAATGGAATGACATTTGCCATGGAATGAGATAGGGGAACTCATTATCCTTCCATTTCGAACCGAATCTATGCTCTATACCCCATATAGGCAACAGCGACACGGAACGCCAAAAAATAATGCGTGCATCACCAAAGTCAGAAGAAATTTTTTATGCTTATAAAAAGGAATAATTATTTTTGCCGCGATATTTGCACCTTCGACTATGCTCAAGCGCTATTACTGTTTGCATCAGGAGTATGATTGTTCCGGCGGTCGGCCATATTGGATTTGTTTTGATCGAAGTGCTTTTAGTTGCGAATAACTGGCGTCAAAACGTTTTCGTCCGTTTTAAAACTACTCGCAAAAGTTCTTAAACGCGTTTAATAGGCACGACATTTCTTTGAATTTCACAAATTTTGTTCCACATCGTTATTGCTATAATTTGCGAATTCCATTACATTTTACTGCGTAGCACTGCAAAAGACGGAACGGCAGTCGATGCATCGAATGCCATTAAATCTTCCCGTGTGACAAGGCTACAACTGCCTCACCAGGGCCGAGCTGGTTTTCGCTGTACCCTAACGCTTCTTCCTTCGAAGATGGGAGGTGGAGGGTTCAAACACCTTATAGTGTACATTGTGAACCGACTAAGGGTGAAACGGTGATTACATGCAGCTTTACTTGGCGTCTCATCGTGGAGAACACAATTAGCCGCATAGCGAACTAGCCATGGATGTGGTTGATAATTGTGGAGGCTGTTCGACGTGGCGTCACTTTAATTCCGGCTGCAGAGTTCTACTTTAGTCTCTAGATTTGTCCTGTTGCAGTGTCCTGTTGCAGTGTCCTGTTGCAGTGTCCTGTTGCTCTCCTTTCCTCTCTCCTTTTTGCTCCCCTCCTTCCTATCTTCTATATCTGTGTTGCTGTCACCTCCCTTCAGAAGGGTAGGCAGGCGTTGTGCCCCTTCCGATGGCAGTTGCCAGCCTGCTCCTCGCTTTCCCTTTTCTGATACCTGTGTATAAGTGTTCAAAACAAATAATAATAATAATAATATTAATAATAATAATAATAATAATAATAATAATACTTTCGCTAACTGCGGCACAACGCAAGGCGCGGCGAGCGTACCTTGAAAGTACCCTAAAAAATAGTGAAATTCATTACAATATTTTTGGGGCTCAGAGAATTTGTCGTGAACTTATCCCAATAAGATTCAGTACACGCGAAGCCGTCACTATGGTCCAACTGCTTTTCACTTATTGCGTCACAAAGCCGGGTGTGGCAAGCTTACCCAAAAACTACCGAGATAAGTTTTATCAATGTTGGCGCCCATAGAAAGCGTCGCAAACATCCCTCAGTACGAGTCATTACCTCAAGTTAACTGCTCCAGGACGGCCGAACTGTTTTTCGCTAACCGCGTAACTATCTCGGTTCTGTGCCGTAAGCCTAAATTTGCTTGAAGTGCGTCGCAGATTGTGAAACAAGATTTCTCATCTTGGCGTAGTCCAATAGTGCTACGTTGTCGTGTCGAAGTCGAAATGCAGAAGGAAGGCAAAAAAAAAAGCGCCGGGAGCCCAACAAACAGGCTACACTGTAAAATAATTTACACCCTTAAATGTGAGAAAGGGTGTAAATGTGTCTACAACTCACACCTTTAGGGTGTTATCTACATAACGGACACCCTAGGGTGTGAGTTATAGACACATTTACACCCTTTTTCACTTTTTAGGGGTAAATTATTTTACAGTACATCTAATAGAGATGGGTAAACAGGCGAACTTCACATGTGCAGTCATGCTCGCTCGTTTCGGTGGCACGCCTGGTGCATGACGCCTAATATCGCACGTCTAACGGGCCACTAGCTCTTTACTAGGTAGCGCAAGAATAGTTTGTGAAGCATATGTTCATCGGACATACGGACACCCTATGATGTGAGATATAGACACATTTACACCCTTTTTCACTTTTTAGGATGTAAATTATTTTACAGTGTACATCTATCATCATCATCATCATCATCATCATCATCAGCCTGGTTACGCCCACTGCAGGGCAAAGGCCTCTCCCATATTTCTCCAACAACCCCGGTCATGTACTAATTGTGGCCATGCCGTCCCTGCAAACTTCTTAATCTCATCCGCCCACCTAACTTTCTGCCGCCCCCTGCTACGCTTCCCTTCCCTTGGAATCCAGTCCGTAACCCTTAATGACCATCGGTTATCTTCCCTCCTCATTACATGTCCTGCCCATGCCCATTTCTTTTTCTTGATTTCAACTAAGATGTCATTAACTCGCGTTTGTTCCCTCACCCAATCTGCTCTTTTCTTATCCCTTAACGTTACACCCATCATTCTTCTTTCCATAGATCGTTGCGTCGTCCTCAATTTGAGTACAACCATTTTCGTAAGCCTCCAGGTTTCTGCCCCGTAGGTGAGTACTGGTAAGACACAGCTATTATACGCTTTTCTCTTGAGGGATAATGGCAACCTGCTGTTCATGATCTGAGGATGCCTGCCAAACGTTCCCCAGCCCATTCTTATTCTTCTGATTATTTCTGTCTCATGATCCGGATCCGCAGTCACTACCTGCCCTAAGTAGATGTATTCGCTTACGACTTCCAGTGCCTCGCTGCCTATTGTAAACTGCTGTTCTCTTCCGAGACTGTTAAACATTACTTTAGTTTTCTGCAGATTAATTTTTAGACCCACTCTTCTGCTTTGCCTCTCCAGGTCAGTGAGCATGCATTGCAGTTGGTCCCCTGAGTTACTAAGCAAGGCAATATCATCAGCGAATCGCAAGTTACTAAGGTATTCTCCATTAACTTTTATCCCCATTTCTTCCCAATCCAGGTCTCTGAATACCTCCTGTAAACACGCTGTGAATAGCATTGGAGAGATCGTATCTCCCTGCCTGACGCCTTTCTTTATTGGGATTTTGTTGCTTTCTTTATGGAGGACTATGGTGGCTGTGGAGCCGCTATAGATATTTTTCAGTATTTTTACATATGGCTCGTCTACACCCTGATTCCGTAATGCCTCCATGACTGCTGAGGTTTCGACAGAATCAAATGCTTTCTCGTAATCAATGAAAGCTATATATAAGGGTTGGTTATATTCCGCACATTTCTCTATCACCTGATTGATAGTGTGAATATGATCTATTGTTGAGTAGCCTTTGCGGAATCCTGCCTGGTCCTTTGCTTGACAGAAGTCTAAGGTGTTCCTGATTCTATTTGCGATTACCTTAGTAAATAGTTTGTAGGCAACGGACAGTAAGCTGATTGGTCTATAATTTTTCAAGTCTTTGGCGTCCCCTTTCTTATGGATTAGGATTATGTTAGCATTTTTCCAAGATTCCGGTACGCTCGACGTTATGAGGCATTGCGTATACAGGGTGGCCAATTTCTCTAGAACAATATGCCCACCATCCTTCAACAAATCTGCTGTTACCTGATCCTCCCCAGCTGCCTTCCCCCTTTGCATATCTCCCAAGGCTTTCTTTACTTCTTCCGCCGTTACCTGTGGGATTTCGAATTCCTCTAGGCTATTTTCTCTTCCATTATCGTCGTGGGTGGCACTGCTACTGTACAAATCTCTATAGAACTCCTCGGCCACTTGTACTATCTCATCCATATTAGTAATGATATTGCCGGCTTTGTCTCTTAACGCATACATCTGATTCTTGCCAATTCCTAGTTTCTTCTTCACTGTTTTTAGGCTGCCTCCGTTCCTGAGAGCATGTTCAATTCTATCCATATTATACTTCCTTATGTCTGCTGTCTTACGCTTGTTGATTAAGTTCGAAAGTTCTGCAAGTTCTATTCTAGCTGTAGGGTTAGAGGCTTTCATACATTGGCGTTTCTTGATCAGATCTTTCGTCTCCTGCGATAGTTTACTGGTATCCTGCCTAACGGAGTTACCACCGACTTCCATTGCACACTCCTTAATGATGTCCATAAGATTGTCGTTCATTGCTTCAACACTAAGGTCCTCTTCCTGAGTTAAAGCCGAATACCTGTTCTGTAGCTTGATCTGGAATTGCTCTATTTTCCCTCTTACCGCTAACTCATTGATCGGCTTCTTATGTACCAGTTTCTTCCGTTCCCTTCTCAAGTCTAGGCTAATTCGAGTTCTTACCATCCTGTGGTCACTGCAGCGCACCTTGCCGAGCACGTCCACATCTTTTATGATGCCAGGGTTAGCGCAGAGTATGAGGTCTATTTCATGTCTAGTCTCGCCGTTCGGGCTCCTCCACGTCCACTTTCGGCTATCCCGCTTGCGGAAGAAGGTATTCATTATCCTCATATTATTCTGTTCCGCAAACTCCACCAATAACTCCCCCCTGATATTCCTAGTGCCTAGGCCATATTCCCCCACTGCCTTGTCTCCAGCCTGCTTTTTGCCTACCTTGGCATTAAAGTCACCCATTAGTATGGTGTATTTAGTTTTCACTCTACCCATCGCCGATTCCACGTCTTCATAGAAGCTTTCGACTTCCTGGTCATCATGACTGGATGTAGGGGCGTAGACCTGTACAATCTTCATTTTGTACCTCTTATAAAGTTTCACAACAAGACCTGCCACCCTCTCGTTAATGCTATAGAATTCCTGTATGTTACCAGCTATATTCTTATTAATCAGGAATCCGACGCCTAGTTCCCTTCTCTCTTCTAAGCCCCGGTAGCACAGGACGCGCCCGCTTTTTAGCACAGTATATGCTTCTTTTGGCCTCCTAACTTCGCTGAGCCCTATTATATCCCATTTACTGCCCTCTAATTCCTCCAATAGCACTGCTAGACTCGCCTCACTAGATAACGTTCTAGCGTTAAACGTTGCCAGGTTCATATTCCAATGGCGGCCTGTCCGGAGCCAGTGATTCTTAGCACCCTCTGCAGCGTCGCAGGTCTGACCGCCGCCGTGGTCAGTTGCTTCGCAGCTGCTGGGGACTGAGGGCCGGGGTTTGATTGTGTTGTTCATATAGGAGGTTGTGGCCAAGTACTGCACCAGGGTGGCCAATCCTGCTCTGGTGAGGGAGTGCGTTACCGGTTCCGGTCACTGGGATCAGGCCACACTCCAGGCCTGTTTATGCAATTCATCAACACGCGGATTTTTTTTTTAATCCGGTGGAAAATTGCCGGCACCGGGATTCGAACCACGGACCTCTTGCACGCGAGGCGGGTGTTCTACCTCTACGCCACCGCGCAACCTACACTGTACATCTATAGAGATGGGTAAAGAGGCGAACTTCACATGCGCAGTCGTCCTCGCTCATTTCTGTGGCACGCCTGGCGCATGACGCCTCAATTCGCACGTCTGACGTGCCGCTAGCTTGTTACTAGGTGGCGCAAGAATAGTTTGTCAAGCATAAGTTCAATTATACGAAAAGCTTTTTTTTAGTTTAAGCCGGAAAGGATAAAAAGATAAAACGTTGTCCGTAAATTCATTTCATGTTGATTATTTCCGATGCCCGAGTGAACTACCGTACTGGATTATCACTAGACGTGACGTGTTTCCTGTTCCCAGTTTTCGCCGAGTGTCCCATCTCGTCGAATTTTTTACTCTATGATATGAAGATGACCTTGACGCCCCGCCCTTTTCGACGATGTCATGTTCGGGCAACAAAGACGACCAGAATGCACTCACATCAGATTATATTTTTTTTAAGAGGAAAGAAGCGTGGGCAGCGGTAATAACACTGGTTTGAGTCACGTCGCTTTCAGTGTGCAGAAGTAGCAAACTAAAGAAGCATTCTACCTAGCGACTTCGTCGCGTAGCAAAAAGTGTCGGTCGGATCGGCAAACTTCATGCGATAACTGGAATGTCTCGTACATTGACACTTTCTAAACGACAGACGCTGACAGTAGATTCGCCGTGGGAAGAGGCGATTGCGTAAAATACGGGAGAAAGTGACCCGAACGATGGCACGAACATTGAGTATGCATACTTACGCCTGTGCTTAGGCAGAGCTTGTGTGTACACTCATTCAACCTCCTTGTCAATGCGCGATTAACCAGTCCTAAATATCACAAAACAAACGCGTGCTTTGTAATAGTACTTTATTACCTAGATTACATTATCAACTTGCTCAGCTTCCTTTCGTTTTAGGACACAGTGCCAGCACCACGGTAGGAATAGTAATGGACGCTTTGTGAATTCTTCGCTATATAACACGCAGCTGCTTGGTCTCACTCGGCAAAACTGTGAAAAATATATTCTTAGTCGACTGCCTTCCTAGCGCTTTTCGCCTTTCATATAGACCATTTTTTCGTAGGCGCCGCCATATTGTGAACGCAGTGGCGCCGCCTATGAGCAGCGCCATACTGGCTTGGGTGAAAGCGGTCTTTTGCATGGCAGGTATGCGCTCTCCGGTAGGTTCCGGCGTTTGTTTTCGTGGTCGTGCGGGCTGTTGAGTATGACGTGCGTCTTCTACGTGGTAAACGGTTCTGTGAGACGTGCTGAAGTGGTTTAAGGCGTCATGGCCGCAATTTCGGCTGGCGTTGAGGTGGACGGAACACGCAGTGCGATATGTGCGCACATATTTCAGCCTACAATCAACCTCGGAGATCAATTGTATGTTTCTGAATGTTCCAATCACCAATGTGACCTTATTGCAGTATTATCCTTTATTTCTAAGCTGCAGTTTAGGAGCCATGAAACATACGCGACGACCGTTCTGCTACGATTGGAGCTGTGCTGTTATTGACAAGCGTTCAAACTGTTCGCTGCAGGTTACATTGCGTGACTACTTGGTTGGATGGATGATGTTTCCACCCATGAATAAAATAGTTTTGGCTAGTAATAGCAGCATACCTTACAGTCTGAATTAAGCTTGTCCAGCAAAGCGACCGTTTACGAACTGCGCGAGCGTCCTAAGCAGTAGTAGGTGCTGGATTACAGATATCTCTGTTTTTTATAGCGCATGGTCCAAGCATACGGCATCAGCGGGTATATATTTAAAAACGTTGTGTGGCGTTAGCCCGTTTTCTCTTGCTTTTTATAGAAAGAGGATGATAACCCAATTTTTTTCGGTTGTGTTCGTTCATTTCCCTACGACGCACTGACACTTATTGCGGAAATTTCGCGCTCAAAAATAGCCATTGCCTTCTTTTCGTGCGAGCCCTCTCATATATTACGGATGTGTGCAGGCCAAAAAGGCGATGCCGAAGCACACGGCTTATATATGTATCGTGCTGGCTCACCAACCGCAGTGATCTGTGTTGAGCAGCGCCATGGGCCTCATGCAGCAAGGCTAGCGTAGACATAATTTCAGGCATACTAGACTTGAAATGCGTGAGAACGATGCCAATGTATCACACATATTTGATAGCGCCTGCCACTCAGCTGTTTCGTGGTTGCCTTAGGTTGGCCGTGCACGAGCATGTGCTCTTATGTTTTATATTTTACTCCCTGCGCCAATCGATCAGACAGTGAGCTGATTTACCATTTAATGCTGGTAATACAGAGACGCCGGTTTTCTTTGTTGAAATAAAATTGATATAAGCAAAATAGTAAACAACACATACACTCACCGCGACTGATAATGCGCGTACACCGCGGCTGATTATGCGCGTCACATTTTTACGCCCCCAAGATATATTTCTGCCTACAGTAGTTACCGATGCACCGAAAGGCTTCCCTGACGACCTTATATGAACGAACATGGCGTAGATTTTACAAAGTACGATCTAAAACATCTCGAAATCGTTCCGCAGCACGGGGCAGCAATACTTTCAAGCAGCGCCGCGCCGGATCGCCCAAGCCAGAGAGGAGGAAAGGCTCTCCGCGCGCCCTATCCTCCTCGCCCGATGAAACGGTCTATATATGAGAGAGAACTGACGTCATTGTAGCCTTTTTTCACAAGCCACACGCCTCTTTAATGAAGGGAAAGGTCTTGAACTAAGTCCGTTCGCAGCCCCTTTACTCAGAAGCACTTGTTTATGCTCTGACACTGTCGTACCCTGTTTTTTTCTATGTGCAGGTCTTGCGCCAGACGACTGAAGGATATAAATTCACGTAGCAGCACTCTACTCCTCTAGTCAGCGGGCTGGTGCATCATGTCTAAAGCATTTCACCGAAAAGGCGACATCATCGCCAGACCTCCCACCGCCCAAAGGGGCATGGAATGGCACGTGCAGAACATCCCATGCACAAAGACAGCTGGGGCAAGCTGTCACTTACTGGAGCACCGTCGTGGCTTAAACCAAATCCTTCTAGACGCCTGCCTTGAGCTTCGGGAAGACAGGCGAGGAAAGACCAGGGGCGATGCTCTTATTGCCGTCGTCGAGGCAAGCACCTGCGGGCATCTCCTGTCCAGCTCAGACAACGACTTGCGCAGATCGAAGCCTCTGGATCTTGTTGAACGTCTATTGGCCGAGCATCGCTGCATCACAGCGATAGAATTCAACACGAGCTCGAAGCATCGCTGTTCGTTGCTTTCTCTAGTAAAACGTAATTGTTCTGTGAAAAGCGTTGCCGTCTGCGGCGCATTAATGAGACCAGACGACGCAGTTTTCATGTGCGAGGTGATCAAGTCTTGCTCGCATCTCGAGAGTCTAGCTTTCAAGGTTCTGGATTTCGAGAAGGAATGGGGAATGAAGACATGTTTGTTTGGGAAATCACGTGACCTAGACTGGCATCACTTGACGACCCTCGACGTGGCCGATCTTTTGATGTCCCCTAGTGAGGCGAGTTCGTTCATCCATGCTCTCATGGGAAACAAAATAATCACTGACCTGGGCGTCGGACAAAGCGTGTTCCGCTACCGCGACGAAGCTTCCAACGCACTCTTCGCCCGCTACCTTGCGAAAGACGACTCAGCGCTGCGAAAATTGACGCTAAAATCGATTGGCTATTCCGACTGGGACTTGGTATTGAGAGAACTGATCGATGCGTTCTGCAAGATGACTTCTTTGGAGGAACTGAATGCGGACATCGCTGTGATGAATCGAGAATTGTAAGTATAGCTGGCATTCTATTATGGATTGGTGCTATAGCATTCAGACATTTCGCAACACTCCTCTCGGGTCTTTCGTTGTCAGCGGAGGCAAGGAATACACGCTTTGACAGGCTGAGAACGGAGAGTTGACTGTGTCTATACCAAAGTAAAATCAGGTTTGAGTGGAAGTGATGGCATCCCAGACGGGCAGTCACCTTCGGTTCTGGGGAAAAACACGGGGCAATGACCCACCACGGCGGAGCACAGCGAAGCGACAGATAGTCGCTAATTCTTAACCTTGTAACATCCGATGTATCGTATAATACCTTTGCGCTGTACAGTAAATTTGATACCTGAAATATTCATTTTACCGTTTCACACTTGACGCATGGCCTATATATACAGGAGAATCAGTGTTGCGCTGGAGGAAGTTTTTAGTTTTGGAGATTTTAGTGAAATATAATTTTTTTGCGGACAATGTCTTGCTTGGCCAGCTAGCTCTTTTGCAGGTCCATCCAGAAAGAAATACAGCGTAAATCTAACTGCCCCTGGAAATGCGATGGCGATGATGACGATAATGATAATAACTGTTGACAAACGTTTGGCAGGTGATTCCATTTCTAGTTGACGTCGATCGAATACCGTCACTCCAGCGCGGTATTGACAATAAATCACGCTACCTCGACCCCGAATCCTCAGTCGCAACGCAACCATGAAAACATTGTCTTTCATCCACTTCAATTACACGTTGAATCACCTTTTTTAACACGTGTACTCTTCATGGAGAAGAACGAAAATGCAGCAGTTGATATAGCATTTCTTCTCAAACAGTCATTGAGCAGTACACGGTTAATAACGCGCCATGATTCACTGTGAGGCTTGTATGACCAGTATGTCGTGTATGAAAAGCTTGTAGATCCAGTGGTTACTGTCAATCGCCACTTGCTGTAACATACGTGTTCGCAGAGCTAAAGCATGGTGGATGCCTTGAACGTCCTTTGCGGATGACGTTGGCTGCGATTCTTCTTCGCGTTAAGGAACGCCAATTTGAGTGTGTAATGTGTGTTTTTAAAGCAGTGCACCTTTTTACTTGATTTTTCTCGTTTTGTTTTCTCTCTTGAGTTTAATTGTTCTTCAGCTAATACGCGTTTTCTATGTATTTGCCAGCGTTGGTGCGGTCAGCCTCTTCGCCGAAGTGGTCCTTCGGAGCGCCACACTGCGCAGCCTGAGGTTACCTTCAACGTTCTGCGACTGCTGTGGCTCATTCTGCTACCGTGGTGTCTACGCTCCAGATCCCAACGCCACGCAGTGCATGCAGCCCTGGCTCGCGGCCCTGCGGAGACCGAACTTGCCGCTCAGCAAGCTTTGCATCGACTTGCGGGGCTTCGGCGAAGCTGAGTGGCAGGCCTTCTTCGGCGCAGTAGCGGAAACGGACGCTCTGAAGTCGGTGGTCGTTCTCTCCTTGCCCGGAACCGACCGTCCGGACAGGCTGTGCTCCACCATCCAGGAGCGAGGACTGAACGACCGAGTGGTCATCCACGGGTCTTACATGCGCAACGCAGAATGTCTGCAGCAAGGCCCGCAAATCAGCAGCGCAACCGTCAGAGTGAGGCATTTGACGTGCAATGACAAGTTCGGTTTTCAGACAGTTATCTCAGCTCTAGAAGCGCTGAGTGGTTGCGCTCACATAACGTCGCTCCGGCTTGACTGCAAAAATTTCAATCGCCGTATGTGCTCCGCCTTGTCGGCATGTATAAGAGCTCCGTCCAGGCTCACTGACGTAGACATAAACTTCGGTCACGTTTTTGCCTTTCGGAGAAATGTGAATCGTGATATGCAGACTGAACTGGTGAGAGCGCTGGCCTCCAATCTCAAACTAGTAAGAGTCAATGTCAAGGGACTTCTGCTGACCGAGGACGACTTCAAGCGGCTCGCGCATGGTGCCCGCAAGAGCCTAAACCTCACAGAATTCGCCATGACTCCCGCCTGTGTCTTCACTGCCAGGTATGCATGGGAACCGCATGGAGCATCGAAGTGCTGTTTGGTCCACAGGGCCAATACCTGGACGGGAGAATCCGTCGAGAACATCGCACTGGCCGACATCTTGGTATGACTCAATGCTATCTTTTGTTGGATCGTTTCTGATCCTAAGTTACGTCATTAGCTAGTGTGGACAGTTCACGCGTAGTACGCGCCGTGTAGTGTTTTTTGGCGCCAATTGCTATAGAGAACTCTGGTGCTGCGAGTGCACTAGTGCAATAGAAGTGCATTACGCGTATCTAGGGGTGCTGCGAATGTGGTGGCTCCAGCCGCGTTGTAATAGAATAGCTTTATTTCCATCTACTTGATGGAGGAGGCTGCAAGTAAAAGCTGCTCCTGTAGAGGCCGCTTGACGAGGCCCACCCCCCCTACAGAATATTCGGCAACAGCATACATGCAAACACATATGCATAGTATATATATACAGTAAAAGCTCGTTAATTCGAACCGCAAGGGGAAGCCGCTTCAGTTCCAATTAACGAAAGTTCGAACTAACGAAAGTGAAGGAGGGCAACAGTACACTGCGATTTGGAAGCAGTAGGGCTTGTCAGGAATTTGGCGTGTCAGAAAGTGATGGCGTGTGCCGCGGGCACACGCCATCTTCAAGTCGAAGCTCTGGGTCCGACTGTGCCACACCACCGATGTCCACCGAAACGAAGGCTAGCCGAAGCTTAACACCATCACAATGAATCGCGACGGCCGATACCTCCTAAGCTGAAAACAGAGGTGCACAACCAATGAAGACTGCCGAGACAAAGACGCTGAACATGTGAAGGTGGCGAAGGCCCTGATTCGTTGGTTCTTGATTGCAAGCGCAGCTGCGACGTACTTGATTCGCTGTGTTTTGGAGCTTGCCGTGCCATCTCCGCACAACATTAGCAGCTGTACAAGATTTGCAAAGCCTCCGAGATTCGCAACGGGCCAGAAGTCTCGGAGGTTACGTAGAACGGGGAGGCGGCAGCCGCCGCTGCCTTCTGGCTGACCCCACGTCGGTTAGATTTTTTTCCTGTTTTGCCTTCTCTCGCCGTTCTCTCCGTTTCAGAGGCAATACAGCCTTGTGTGTAGGCAGTAGGCGCGTTTCTCTGGCCATGTGCCAGGCGAGCGTAGTTCGAATTATCCGTGAGGGAACCTTCTCGCGTTCGAATTAACGGACTTTTTTATACATAGATTTCTATGGAGCTTGGCCGGACCAAATCGTACAGTTCGAATTATCCATAAATTCGAATTATTGAAGTTCGAATTAACGAGCTTTCACTGTATATATATTCTCACGAACCCACATACCCGCATATACACATGCACACCCATATCGTTACTGAGCCACTGGTAACTAAATAAAAAATACTTAGGGTAGCTTGTGTGGTTCTCGTGGTGAATACAAATGAAACAAGAAGACGCCGCTGAAAATTACATACACGCATATATATACACACACATGCATTCATATACCCCTATATGCATACACACTCGTATGCGTACCTACGTATATATACACACATGCACAGAAGCATGTATACGCACTTTATATACGTACTAGCCGAGAGAATGTACACTTAACCAGCAATTTAAAAATCCTGCACATACAAGTCTCTCAGTTGTTGGGCCGTTATTTTGGTAATATCAACGCCTAGATTATTATATTTATTTAGAAG
Organism: Dermacentor albipictus; assembly: GCF_038994185.2. Lineage (NCBI taxonomy): Eukaryota > Metazoa > Arthropoda > Arachnida > Ixodida > Ixodidae > Dermacentor > Dermacentor albipictus. The sequence continues at coordinate 111,303,373 of NC_091828.1, forward strand.
CATTGGCACTGTGTGTGACAGCTTTTCCCTTAAATAATTTGTTCTGGGTGTGAACACCCGCCATACCTCTTTATGACGGGTAACATAAAATTTGTCATTAAGTTCAAGGTTACAAAGTTCTCGTAGAAAGGAGCAGGTCAGTTTTACTTCCCGCCTAAATGCAGTTGTTAACTTGTACTGGTATAACTTTAACACAGAAATTATGTTGGCTTCCTGAAATTAGTTTATAGTATGGGAGATTTAGGGGACATTAAAGAGCAGCCGAACAAACTTCTTTTGGAAGACAAGTAGTTTATGCAAATTAACAAAAGTAGTTGTACCCCATACCAATAAGCAATAATAGAGGCACGAATAAAAAAGCCAGTTATACATGAGAAGTTCAGCTTTAAACGGCAATAGTGATTTACATTTCCACGTCATTCCAATTACCATAGATGACTGGATTGTGACTGCGTCAATGTGTTTGTCCCAAAGCATATTACTCGAGAACGTTACGCCGAGAGTTCACATACAAGTAACCATTTCTATTGTTTTTTGCCAGTACATAATGTTAATATTTGAATTCACTTGCTTATTTTTGGGCCTAAAGAGCACAGCTTTGGTTTTGTTTATATATATTTCTAATTGGTTCATTATTGACCAGTCCCTCAGCTTAGGGAGCATGAGGTTCGTTTCATACTCTATATCTCTACAGTATGTTCCTGAAACAAATATACTGGCGTCATCAGCATACAGGACATATTTCGCGTTTAGGTAAATATTTGTTACATCAGTGATATAGGTGTTAAAAAGAAGGGGCCCCAAAACACTTCCCTGCGGAACTCCTTTTGAAATAGGCTTCATACTTGAGCAATGCATATATATCTGAACAAATTGCTGTCTGCTTGCTAGGTAAGATTTAATTAGTGCTAACGAATGACCCCGAATGCCATAGCTATGATGTTTTTCAATGAATGGTAAATGGTGAATATTATCAAATGCTTTGCTAAAATTCACATAGACGCCAAGCACAAGTCTTCTTTCTTTGAACTGGGATAAGATGAATTTCTTTTGTTCCAACAGTGCATATTCGGTGGACTTAAGCTTTCTGAAGCCGAATTGGGCACGGGATATTGTATTGTTCTTTTCGAAAAAATTATTAAATTGGTGATGTAAGATTTTTTCCAGGCCCTTAGAAATGATCGGCAATATGGATATACGCCTATAATTTTGGATATCATTTCTTGTCTCCCTTTTTAAATAAAACACTCATAGCGATTTGCATTCTTTTCGGAAAAGTTGCACTGGACAAACATAAATTAATAATTTATGTAAGGTACGGTGTGACAACATCTAACACGTGCTTTATTGGTCTAATTTGCATGCCTTCAAAATCACACGAGGAACTAGTTCGCAGTGACGTGGAAGGAGAGAAAACTTAATGTTTAGAGACAGGCTCAAGAAATAATGAGAAGGGGCTAGCAACAGGCTTCAACTTAAACAATGTCCTAGATGAACTGTTTTGATTGTTGCTAACAAAGTGATCATTAAACATAGTGGCGAGAGGGATGCCAGATATGTCATTGCCATTTTTGTTCAGTTTTTCTATACGAGAATGCGATTTATTTCGATTAAGGACAGTATTTAACCTTTTCCATAAGAAGTCAGGCTTTGCTGCAGAGCACTCCAATTCAGACGGAATGTGTCGCATTCTACTTAGTTTTATTTCTTTATTCAGTTCATTTCGATAAGCTTTGAATAGCTTCAGTGTATCTGGGTCCTTATTTTGAATAAATTTATGATACAATTCCTTTTTCGATGTATTTTTGCAAGCAGTTCAGGCGTTATCCAAGGTTTACGAATTTTTTTGCCTAAGGTAATTCTTTTTTGGGGAAAGTGGTACTTATATACACCGGAAATTATAACTATCAACTTTGTATATGCCTCTTCAGCGTTCGCGATTTGACCGATAATTTCCAGGTCACAGGTTAACATATGAGTTCTAGAAGCCTCAAGGTTGGCTGCTGTAATTGGCTAAGTGAAGAATCTCACATCCCTCTTGTCTCGAAAACTGTGTTTAGGTGTCATGATAAATATTGGAAAGTGGTCGCTTATGTCATATGATAGCACACAGGCGGGGATGCTTTTGTTTTGCATATTTGTTATGAATAAGTCGAGTAGAGTTTCACTGCTGTCTGTAATTCAGATTGGCGAAGCAATCAGATTTTCAAAACCATTTGACGTTATTATCGTGATCATTTCTTTCTGGTATGTAGAATTTACAGACATATCTATGTTAAAATCACCACCAGATATCAAGAACAAGTTATTCTCGGGAACAAAACGCAGAAACTGCTCATAGATACAAAAAAAATCTAGGAAGGCTGCCATTTGGGGGCCTATAACAAACAGAGAACAGGTATTTGCCAGCACGTGCCGTAAGTATTTCGAAGTCGTCACATACACTACAGAACGATGGAAGCATTTCGCAATTCACTGCAACTTTCAATAGCAACGTAACACCGCCCCCTCGACGATTTGGACGATTTAAAAAATAACAGTGATAAGGAGAAAAGCTAAGTTCGTCGCGGTCATCTTTGAACTACGTCTCGGTGACCATGGCGGCGTCGAACAAAAAGGAAAAACTGGAGATGAAATCCACGATATGTGTTAGTTTAGTGCAGAGCGAGCGCGCTTTCAAGTGAAGGCATTTCAAGGAATTCTTATGTTCGGCTATACCAGCTGCATCTAATTCTTGCGGAAGAAAATATCTATGTTGTGTCATACTGGACATTTAACGAAACAATGTGAAATCATGAAAATACAAACTAAGCAGGAAGGTCGTGTGCATTTCGTATCACAAGTGATCGGTCGCCATCCGCCCTCCTCAAAAATGCCTTGCCATTTCGGTGCCTCGCGTAACGGTACCCTTTCACTTTGGCCCATTCTTTCACCATACCAAGTAAGTGCCTGTTGTGACTGGTCAAGTTTTCTAGTACGAAGACACTGGAGTTACTTTCCTTCAATTTATGCCTGTTCACAAACCACTGATCTCGTGCCATTTGGATTGTGAACCTAACGATCACACCGGGGATCTTGCCAGGCCTTGCTGGAAGGCGATGTATCGCACTAACGTCTGGTTCTGTCAGTTCGGGAACCTCCATCATGTTAGCAACACTGTTCACTTTGTTTAGAAGATTTTCTTGCTCAGAGACAGGAATCCCATGAAATTTTAAGTTTTGCCTTCAATTTCTCCATTCGAGTTCATGTAGCTCCAGTTGTACTTGAACAGTCTCACCAGCTGTGTCTTTGGATTTTTGTTCTAGCATGCCAACTGTTTTCCGAATTTCCTTTGTTTCGCGATCTTGTGTGGCCACCCGTTCAAAAACTTCGCCGTATTTCTCTGACATCATTTGAACTGATTCTTCAATTTTAGACACTGCCCCTTTAAGGGGCATAAGTTCCTCAAGCTTTCGGTTACTGCTAAGCAGCAGTGATCTAATGCCCCTAATCTCATCGGCACTGGCTGCAACTTTTTGGCCTTCTTTCGCTTTCTTCGAGGCCTTACAGGTGAGGCACGACCACTTTTGCCTAGCAGACGCTGATTTGCTCTTGTACTGCTTTTCTGTGAGGCCAGAGCAATCTGCCATGTGAAATCGGTGCTCGCAGTCTGCGCATACTATCATTGCCTCAGTAGGTTCAAACTCGGCCTCGCAGGAAAAACAACATATCTCTTTCGTTGTCATTGCTACGTATGCAACTTAATACGTTTCTACAAAAAATACAACAAGAAGGGCATAGAAGCCGACATCTAACACATAAGCACTGGTAGTAGTCTAATGGCAGCGGCAGCAGCAGCAATAGTATGTACTCAGAAGGCAGCCGTACAGAAAGGTACCAACCTGCAAAAGCAGAGCACAGGCTTATACTTGGTGTTTCCCTGCTGCTGCTGCTGCTGCCGCCGAATCAGACAGTTGCACGGATGTGGCCTATAAGCTTCCCACTTGTTGCTTCAAACTGTTTTGGGATTTCGTACTGATCATGTGCATCAGCACAATGCGCCATGAGTGCGAGAATTTCCAATGGTTAGGCGCATCTGCAGAGACTAATTGCTTTGCTGGGTTGGACAACTGTGAGCGCTGAGAAACATCGGAAAAAGCATCACAGATGTCACTACAAGGTTGGTAGAAGCCAAGTGAACACAAATAGACAAATGCGTCTAATTAACATCACTCCCCGGGGTAGCTAAATGGTAACAGCCCCTTAGTTTCCTCTAGTAATATTTCTGAAAATCTGTGTGGAATTTTGCCAATTTAAAAGTTTATTAGCCGTGTCCGAGTTAGAGGAATGCTGAGACAAAAAAATTCGATAGATTCTTTTTCTGGTGCAATATGTAGCTAATGACCTAATAATCACGGCACGAAACATCATTTGCTTCAGAGCGGAACAGAATTATTTGAAGTCGTCTACGTAGCGACCGGTACAAATGCTGGTTTCGAAGAGCAACGAGATGGGCCAAAGAAGGAATGTAAACAAAACTGGGCACGTGATCACACAAAACTGTGACGTACGCATGTCAGCACGTTCACTGGCATGCGAGCTTGGTCTTCTGATATCTCCAGTGGACTTTCTCTTCTTCTAATCTTTACGTCCCCCTTTCCCTTTCCCCAGTGTAGGGTAGCCAACCGGGCTCAGTCCTGGTTAACCTCCCTAACTTTCTTTTATCATTTTCTCTCTCTCTCTCTTTGGTTTTGCGAGTTCGTCTGCTCCGTCTGCACGTGCTTTGCGACGTCCTCGCCATAATCGTTGTTCTCACTCTCGTCCTCTAGCGGCGACTATATCCTGCAGGCGGGAGTCGCCGCCGTGTAAGACGTGCCCATCACTTTTTATTGGATACACTTCAAAGCAGCGACTCCCAAGGTACGGCGAGTGACAGTAATATGCGTACGCACCGCTGGAAGTATTATGAACCATTCGTCGAGAACGCTTTTGGAATGAAGTGTATCTCGGAGCCGAACACAAGGCGGGGTAAAAGTCGGCACAGCATCAGGCTTGGCGTACGTAGTCTTTGTGGAAGATCAAAGGACCTGTCTAAGATCCGTGGGTTTTGTTTATAGCAGGCACGCTCCAAATGAAACGAGCAAATCTGGTTGCTCTTCAACGGGGGCCCATTATAAGCGTACAGAGGTGAGCACGAACTCCGACAACTTCTGCCGCTTATCGACGCCGACGGCAGCGAACTAGGAACCCAGGCACGCCGGCGATCGCTAGCCTTCGTATCCGAGGGAACGGTACTTGCGATCAGTCCGCAACTCGTAATGGAACACCTATATTCATCAACACAGTCTACGTCTGCACATTCATGTCGCTCATAATTCACAGTACGATTAGTATTCCCGATGCCGTTGGTAGCGCTCAGAAAACAAGCTGGTCAGGCGAGACGCTTCGCAGAGACGATGGCTGCAGCGCTGCGTGGTCCCCTTGCGAGTCCAAATCCCGCCGAGGATTCACTATTTCGCGCAGGCTTTTATAACATGGGCACTTTCGAATAAGCTTTGCTATATGAGTTATTTCTTGTCAGAAACACATTTTAGTTGGATTTTGTGGTGCCGTCAGTGGCAAAAAAAGAAAACCACTGGGGCGATCGGAGCAGAGAGAAATTTGCTCGCCGGTCCCGCTCCGATGGCAGCGCAAAGACGTGACGTAGCGTATTCTCGGTTGTTTGCAATCCTGCCTTGATGTCGATGTCACGAGGGGCGTTGTATTGCGGTCGTCTGCCTGCACGTACTAAAGCGAAATTCGCTGTTGATATTTAGCAGACGATGTGTGTGTGGCCAAAAATATCGATCTCACCGGTTAACTCTACTTAGAAGTTTTGTGTCAGCACTGCTTTAACCAAAATACTTAGGTGTGCCACAGATTGACAAGTTATAATCGCTTCTTGTTTTGTTTCCTGTATAAGTTTTACAATGTTCGGAATGAGTGTGCACATTTCTAAAAGCAGGACCGCACCTTTCAGGGGCTGGGTGAGAGGTGCTCCAGTGTGATGCGCCTACGATTCTTTTTTGCTCTGCCCTATTAGCTATCGAACCGGCCGATGCTGTCTATCGCAGTCCTTGCCATTTGCAACAAGACATCTTGAACTCGCTGTGGCCTTACGATCTGCCATCGCACTTGTGGATCGTGACGACTGCAATTCGCACACCCGCGAAAGAAAAAGGAAGAAAAAACAGCGAACAAAGCTTCTTATATTTTTTCGTGGTCACTCCTTAAAATATTTTTGCGAATATCATCGTGCATCCAACAATAGAGGTCGCCTGTAATTCTTGCGCAACAGATTACTGTATTCGAAATCTTACGGTTGCAGTCGATGGCGCTTTACTGTAGAATCCTTACCACACGTTGCTGAATTCGTTATTGGCAATTTTCAAGAGGCCGTGATTCTGGCGTTGCGTTACCGATTTCCAAGTGGAGCTCATACGCATTTTCGCGCACACTGTCCGATACCACTCGCGGGTGCAATTTTAAGCGCTTCAAACTTTGGACCCTTTGCAGCCTCATCAACATTTTTTCGTCTTTAAACCCCACAATGGCTCATTTTTCCGACATGCAGGAAGCGACCAGACGGAATGCCTCCGCTGTCCTTGCGGCAGCTCAGTTCGTGTTACGCGAGGAAGATGGCGCCGAAGCCGCTCATTCTATCGAGCTGATGCACCACCATCCTCAACTCCTTGAAATGGTCAGCGAAGGTGCTGACGTCACCAAGGCCACCGCCAAGGAGATGATCAGCCGTGCCCTGCTTCGTGTTCGCCACTTGAGCCTCGACGAGTTCATGCGAATGACCGGCGTCGTCAAGGAGACGGTGGAATGCCTCGCAGAACCTGGTGCCAGGCGTCAGCTCTGTGACCTGAACCTCGACTGCTGGCTACACATCCGCCGCTTCCTGAAGATAGCTGACGTTCTGCAGCCCCAGGCCGATCTATGGTGAAAATGGTACAAGGGTTTTCTTATCCTTATATTTTCCTGGCGGGGGATGAGGTCAGCTAGTTTATTACATTGGGTGGATTGTGAATATGAATACGTGTTCGAAAAAAATGATGGATTACAAAAATGGTCGTTTGGCTGCAAAATGAACAGCACGAAGATTTGTCATAAATTTCCTTAGGTAGTGCTGCAATAAATCGTCAGCTTGCCAACGGCTAGCTATTTAGAACCTAAGATTAATTTTTCTAGATGACATATTTTTTTTTTTCACAATATATTGAAGTGCACGGGCGGCCCAAGTTAAGCTGTAAAACTGTGAAGTCTACACAGTCCACAATGACAAACGGAAAAAAAGTTACAAAGTGTCCCCCGCGATTCAATTATTGCGAGTCCAGCAAACCTGACGGTTAATCCGTCGTAAATCGTCCGTACTAGCTTCGGCTGTTTTTCAATCACACCTGGGAGGACAAAGCAAACATAACTCTTTTCTCTTTATTGTTCCCCTGCTTTACAAATATATAAATTAAGCTGCTGTTTTGGCGTCCCACTTAATCACATAGCTTGCACAATGTTGCTTTTTAAGTCTATTTGCACATGGATGAAAGAGAAAGACTTCAACAAAAGACGAAGGTGCCAGCCAAGTTATGCAGGACTTGCTACTTCATTGAAATGATTAAAGTGGTACGAGCTAGTAACCTGACGCTTGAGACTTGTGTAGCCTTTAAAAATAGTGTGTGTGCGTGTGAGAGCAGAGGGGAAGTCAAATGACAGCTTGTTGTTTTTATCTTTATACTTAAACGAAAGTCAGCGACCTAAGCGATATAACGCAGACTGGCAAGCCCCATGGCACTACGAACATGTTACTATTAATGGTATTCCAAAATTAGGTTAAGATTTCGATCACCGGGAGATATGTATAACGTGACTTCATTGTGAAGAAGTCGGTCGTATGGGCTGGGAACATTGTGACAGGGGTTTTAAACATAGCGCTCGCAAACGTCTGTGCATAAATAACTAAATAACGATTTGACTAATAAATGCATATTTTTGTATAACTTAACTGGTTGATCATCATCATCATCAGCCTGGTTACGCCCACTGCAGGGCAAAGGCCTCTCCCATATTTCTCCAACAACCCCGGTCATGTAATAATTGTGGCCATGCCTAACTGGTTGATAAGTTTCTGTAAATGAGTAAAATAAATAAATTATTACTCGCGATATGGCCAGCCTTTCCGTATTATACAATAAAGCACGCGTAACCAGTTTACATAAATAATGCTCTCCCACTTGTCTTGGTAACAATGCCTCCATACATTTTCTGAATATATTCTTGCAGGCTGGAAGTCACCGTCTGCAGAGCAGAGCTTTCAAGCACAGGAATAGAAGACAGGGCATGTCCCCATGACATCGACGTACGGCTGAATCAAGAAGTCAATAAAATATTCAGTCTACGAGTCAATCAATAAATCATGTCTGTTTCCACAATGGAGAGCAAAGCAGTTTTTGGAAATGCAAATAATCCACTCATGTATTTACTATAGAGGCAACAAACTGGCTGTTTTAATTACGCCAGCATCTTTATGACATTTCATGTTATAGAGAACTGAAATATCGACTGTCCATGTAACAAGCGAGTGTTTTGTAATACTGTAGCGGCGATGAAACGACCCGCCGTGGTAGCTCAGTGGCTATGGCGTTAGGCTGCTGAGCACAAGGTCGCGGGATCGAATCCCGGCCACGGCGGCCGCATTTTGATGGGGGCGAAATGCGAAAACCCCCGTGTACTGAGATTTAGGTGCACGTTAAAGAATCCCAGGTGGTCAAAATTTCCGGAGTCCTCCACTACGGCGTGCCTCATAATCAGAAAGTGGTTTTGGCACGTAAAACCCCATAATTTAATTTTTTTAATTTTAACGATAAAACATTTTCTTTTTGCCATCCCTAAACTAGTACTTGAATTCGTTAAACATTAAATAAAGCTTTAGTCTTTCCTTACCAAAACTACTATAGGGTAATGAAGAATGCCGGTCTGAGGGACTCTTGGTTAATTTTGACCATCGGCTTGTTCAGCTTATCGGTAAATCTAAATACACGAATGTTCTCGCATTTCGCTTCCGCCTCAGAATTGTTATTGGTTGGGTCTTGTCGTCGTCGCTGTACTAACGAATGACTGCAAGGAGCGCTTCGCTTTCGGAGAACAGGTGTGCAAGTGCATTCCGGCCAACGAGAAAAAATTGTAAGGGAAAGTTCTGTGTAGTGCCATCATCCCAATTTAGACACACAAAGCATTCATGACGCCGGCGACGGAGAGAGACTGGCGTGGAATGCTAACGCCCATCACATGCCCTGTTAGATACGCGACCTTTTCCTGAGCCTTCTTCGAGTTCACCAGACCACATCGAATCGCTTCACACCTAATTAAGGAGCGCAGAAGCGCATCTACCACGTTCCCGATGCGCGGCACGTGCAAACATGTTGGCAGGACGGACGGACGGACGGATGGACGGATGGACGGATGGATGGATGGATGGATGGATGGATGGATGGATGGATGGATGGATGGATGGATGGATGGATGGACGGACGGACGGACGGACGGACCGACGGACGGACGGACGGACGGACGGACGGACGTTATGAGCGTCCTCTTCGGAACGGGGCGGTGGGTTGCGCCACCCAGCTCTTCCTACTATGCTGCCGAATACCCTACCTAGGTTAACCAATGAACAAAAAAAAACCTATGAACTACCACGTCCCAATTTTCTGCTCCCTTATGGCGATCTGTGGTTTTGTACTGCTCCGCCTTCTGTCGTCTCCCTACTTTTCTTCCACCAATCCTCCAATCGCGTCTTACTAATATCAATTACTGACCTGTTTGCATTACCACTGCTCCCGCTGAACCCAAGGGCTTCAAGGAGGCCAGTGGTGCCTAAATCGACCGCTGGCTAGACGTCTTCACATTCTAATAAAATATGCTCCGTCGTTTCCCTAGCTTTACCTCAACAAGCACATGCTTCTTCTTCCTTCTTATATCTCGCTTTATAGGTGCGTGTTCTAAGGCATCCCGATCGCGCTTCGAAAAGTAATGAGCTTCTCTTTGAGTTATCATGAATGGTTTCTTTCCTGGTCTCGTTTTTTCCTCTTACGTATAGTTACTCATGGCAGGTTTCTTTTCCATTGCCGCCACCCATGAGATTAATTCAGCCTCTCTGACTTTTCCCTTGACCTTCTTTGTTGCTGTGTTGCCCACTCCACAGGCCGCATACTTCCTGGTAAGTTTCCTAGTTCTTTTCCTCCACTGTGAATCAATGTTTTGCCTGTACAGATACCTCAACACTCTCCCAGCCCATTTACTTTCTTCCATATTCCTCAGCCGTTCTTCATACTCAATTTTACTGCGAGCTTCCCTCACTTCAAACTAGTCCAGCCCATATCCCCCTGCACAGCTTCATTTGTAGCCTTCCCGTGAGCGCCCAATGCGAGGCGACCCACTGACCTTTGGTTCCCGTCGAGTCCTGATTGTACCTCTGATTTAAAGCAAACAACAGCGTTTCCAAAAGTAAGTCATAGAACCATTACCCCTTTCCACATACCTCTGAGGACATCATACCTATTGTATCCCCAGAGCGCTCTGTGCTTCTTTATGGCTGCATCTCTCTTCCCCTTGACTGTTATGGTTTTTTCTTGTGTTTCCATATATCCATCGCCTTCGTTTATCCATATATCAAGGTATTTATATTCTGTTACCCGAGGTTTTTCTTCGCCCTGTATCTCCAATGTCTGTTCACTGTTTTCATTGAATACCATAACACCTGTTTTTTCTAACACTAAATTTCAAGCCTAAATTGTTGCCTTCCTGCCCACAGATATTTGCCACACGTTGCAAATCACTTTGCTTATTAGCGAGCAACACAATGTTCGAACAACACATGTTCGAACCGACAGCCGATACGGAAAACGATGGCGGCAACGACGATGTTGAGTGTGCCAAAAGCGAGAGCGATGTGGGCACCTTCTCGCGCGTTGGAAATCTTAGCTGTTACGTATGCTTTCTTTTTCACGTAGCTGCACGTTCCAATGACGGGAGAAAAAAATGCGCTAAAGTGTCACTGGGAACTTGCTGCTGGAAGAATGCCGAAGCACTAACTTCTCATTAGATTGTAAACACGGGTACAATTCCGCGATGTCAAGCACCTTGCCGCTGCTTGTCTAAAGTCCCGTGGTTTTCTGAGCGTTGATACACGATCAGTGTCGCGTGTCAAAGCGCGCACATGCAGTGCTGCGAGATACAGTCATGGAAGTTGCTTGTCATACACATCCAGATCGAGATGGTCAGGGGGATCATATGTGCAATATTCAGAATATGGTTGGACGACTTTGCGATTGTGGCTCGATCAAGAATCGGTATGCGCGCTCCATGCTAGTGTTGACATAAAGATATTAGGCAGTTTTAGCACCGCCGTGTGGTAAACATAACTGCAACCGTACGTCGAATGTCACTAGGCAAGCCTATACTCCATTTCATACCTCAGGTGCAACGCTGCAGCGTTGCACCTGACATGTGGAAGCTACGCACGAAGTCCGGTTACCAAAATTTATTACTGCGCGCGTTTCCGTCTATGGTTCGCAGCGTGCCAGCGGCGTTTGCTCGCGCGAGCATGCACGTGAAGCTGCCGCGACGGGCTGCAATTAAAGAATGCCGAAAAGAAAAATGATTTAAAAGAACGTGTTAGCAGCCGTATAAGTACACGGATTGTTTCTATGGGTAAATTCTTTTTTTTTTCATTCAGAACTGAGCTTATATATGAAAAGGTTTCTCAAAAATCGGGTCAAGAAACACCGAACTTTTTCTAAGTGCGAACGCAGCCACTGCAAGAAGTATCTCAAGCCTCCACAGCGTTGCACCTGATGTATGAAACGGAGTATAGCAACGCTAGCAACAACGCGTTCCCGCATTTGTCGTAAGGCTACCCGGCTATCGCGGAAATGGTCCGAGCACAGCACAGTTGATTTCGTCGGCACGAACTTATCTCTCCTCACCGCACTGCGCTGCAAGCTTCTTGTCCTTCGGGAACCTGTGAAACATCACATCGTCTCTCCCGCGTGTGTTCGCGCAGCCGAATGCTGCACAGAACGAGGGCATGTTGGGCGTCCTTGGCTGTAGGCACTCACGCAGCACCGAAGGAAAGAACAGTTTACGAAAATCGCAAAACAAACGTGAGCGGCGGCGGCGGCAAATCTCTCGTAGCGTCGTTCAGTAAAGCGCAGGACGGATAGAGGCATGCCAGCGCATGCCAGCACGCCGGTCCGGCAGCTCGGTCCCCGCCAGTGACGTCACTTTCGCCGGTTCTCCGCCGGCGCTCACTCTCACCCGGCGCTCCGGGAAGCGATGGGGGCGTGTCCGCGGGGGTGATTTAGAAAGCGATTTCCGCCCCTTATATTAACAAAACGAAGAAAAAAATTTCGGAACCGTAAATTATTAGGTCTGTTCTTCCCAATCCCAGTAATTCATGGAAATTGAAAACCGTTTCAGCTTCCCTTTAAAAGCAGAGACTGGGAGCAGCAAGGCAGCATTCCTTCATTCATCTCTTTCTAGCTTCTTGCCACGGGCCGCAGGGCCCGAGTTGCTGCCGGCCCGTAATGACTTTGACTGGTAATTTCTGTGTACTCTCACCGTAAATAATGTAAATAAACCTCCAGTTTTCATCTCAAAGTCCTCCTCAACCTCGGGCAACTGCCACACCGAACGGCAAGGTCCAATATCTGTGGGACAGCAATTGGTATTGTCCTCCAGATCCAACTAGTGGCAGCGCTAGGGATGAACCTTCGTCGTAAGCGATCCAACAACGGTTACAACACGGCCTGGAAGGAATGAGTCAATGTCCAGCAGAGCGGCCAGTCCGGAGACAGTTGCAGTCACGTTCTCGCTGGGACTTTGGGATAATCCATAAATTTCGAGGTTCAAGGACCTGTTATACTGCTCATAGGCGTTTATTTCACGTCGAAGGTTTTGAACGATAGCTGCTTGTGAAGCGACCTGAGCCTCCGGTATCGCCACTCTCGATGACAATGCAGAAACGTTTTTGTCACGTGTTGCTGATTCTTACAGCAATAAATCATATGTGTTTCACAGGAATTCAGCCTGGGCGTGTATTTACTGCATTTTGCATTCGCTGCTACGATCTCAGACTTCAGACACAGCAACTCGTCTATCTTAGAGGGAATTAAGGAAAGAGAATCGACTTGCTCGCAAATGGAATACAGCAATGATAGCCTTTCGTCAATGGCTGGTGACTGATCAGAAGTACCTTCGCACACATCCACTCATCTGCATATTTTGCATCGCCACTTTGCTCTCCTTCTCGTGCCCATGGCCGGAAAATGGCCCTCAGCCACACCGGAGCACTCCTAGTATTCCGAGGTGACATGATGATAAACAGCTAAAGCACTGCATATACCATTTCTCATAAAAAAAAACATCTCCCCACTGAGTACATTTCTTTACTCTATCACCGAAGCGCATAAAAATGCACACACGCGGTCGCTGAATGATAGGGCAGTCTTGCAGTCAGCGGCACAAGAGAGGCACAGAATTGCTGCGATAGCGAAACCAGCTCACCGGCAGTGACAAATTATTCATTTAGTACCGGCTTTGTACGTGCCGCCAACTGCACTTGCTGCTTGAAAGCGAAGCCCTTTCAAAAGGAGGTAGACGCTGCATGCATATCAGAGCCCCACATTGCGCTGCGAACCAAAGTCACGAAGAACAGGGAAAGTTACCCGTATTTCCGGCAGAACTGTCAAACATACGAACCCTCTCTTGCCGAAGAATATTCGTTGTCCGTATAGCGCCATCTGAAGATGGCGTGACGTATTGACGCACCTGACAGTAACACAATAAACCTCTAACGCCAGCTCAGGACGTGCCAAAAACAACCGACGTTAGACAAGTACTCCACCTCCAACTGACGTTTAGATAGGCATAGGATAGGATAGTTAAATAGGCACCACCACAAGCGACGTATGTCACGCGCCCACGCGCGTATGCAGAATTGCAGCATACTTGCGCATTCTTCCGGACCCTCAGCAAAGCGCAAGTGTCTCATTCAACTAAATTAATTTCTCGTAAGTAAATCACACCACAAAATTGGTGAAGTACAACTTACACAGAAGCTGTAGACGTGACAGATTCGGATTGTGACTTGAATATACCAGAAAACATAATCCTGTTACGTTGAAACTCAAAGACAAATCCCTGTTCCACCTGCCGCTTGTTGTCTGCCTGAATGGCTGCGGCCTTCAGGCTGATGACGGTACTGTTTCTGGATGAGCGCAAGCCCACAAAAAATGCCGACCAATTCTTTTTATTCTTATGGGGTTTTACGTGCCAAAACAACTTTCTGAGTAAGAGGCACGCCGTATAGTGAAGGACTCCGGAAATTTCGACCACCTGGGGTTCTTTAACGTGCACCTAAATCTAAGTACACGGGTGTTTTTTCGCATTTCGCCCCCATCGAAATGCGGCCGCCGTGGCCGGGATTCGATCCCGTGACCTCGTGCTCAGCAGCCTAACACCATAGCCACTGAGCGAAATGCCGACGAACTAGAGGCTAACACCATAACTAAAATTATTAACACCGTTCAACAATAGGGTGCCTCACTGCGCACCTCCTCCCATGCGGCGGGCGAGATTTCGCCTTTCTTGTTATACGGCACAATTAAGACAATACATCCCCTTTGAGTGGTCACGTGGGAAAAAAACCATGACGACATGAAACGTTCGGAGAGCTTTTCTGATTGCGCTTCCTTACTAGCGTATGTATGGCAGGTGAACCCAGGGAAGAACGTTAGTTTGTAAATGGGAGTCAACGATATAAATTAAGGGGTCGATGATCCCTTAAGTATCGGAAAGGGTAAGCATCTGGCGCCACTGATTGCGAGTACATGGCTAGGCGGGGAGAGCAACAGTGGCCGAAATTATTCGTTTAACAAAGCTACGTTGATTCACCGTGTCGTGCGGATGACAATACAAAATCAGAAATGCGGGAGAGCCGCCAATTGGGTGAGACCGCGACGTTGACCCTGTACAGGCACGACACCTTGCTTTCTTGGAAGGCCTGGCTGACGGAAGCACTTGGCAAAACGCTAATAGCATAGCAGCTATACACGACAGCCTCCGTGCCGAGAAACGGGAACTGAATGTATAGGAAGTGGCGATGAGATAAGGGCGTGTGATGGGGGTTAGCATTCCACGCCGGTCTCTCCTCGTCGCCAGAGTCATGAATGGTTTGTGTGCCTAAATTGGGATGATGGCACTACACAGCACTTTTCCTTACATTTTTCCTCGTGGGCCGGAATGCACTTGCACGCCTGTTCTCCGAAAGCGAAGCGCTCCTTGCGCTCATTCGTTCGTACAGAGACGACGACAAGACTCAAGCAATAACAATTCGGAGGGGTAGCGAACGCCTCCAGCACGCCTTGACGGAAGCGAACTGCAAGAACATTCGTGTATTTAGATTTACCGATACGCTGAACAACCCGATGGTCAAAATTAACCAAGAGTCCCCCAGACCGGCATTCTTCATTACCATGTAGTCATTTTGGTAAGGAAGGACTAAAGTTTTATTTAAGGTTTAACAATTTCAAGTATTAGTTTAGGGATGGCAAAAAGAAAATGTTTTATCGTCGCTACAGTATCACAAAACACTCGCCTATTACGTGCACAGTCGATATTTCAATTCACTATATCATGAAATATCTTAAAGGTGTCTGTGTAACTAAAACAACTAGTTTGTTGCCTCTGTGGTAAATACATGAGTGGAATATTTGCATTTCCAAAAACTGCTCTCCATTGCGGAAACAGACATGATTTATTGGTTGACTCATATACTGAATCTTTTATTGACTTCTTGATTCAGCAGTGCGTCGATGTCATAGGGACATGCCCTGTCTTCTATTCCTGTACTTGAAAGCTCTGCTCTGCAGACGGTGACTTCCAGCCTGCAAGAAAATATTCAGAAAATATATGGAGTTATTGTTACCAAGACATGTGGGGGAGCATTATTTATGTAAACTGGTTACGTGTGCTTTATTGTACAATACGGAAAGGCTGGCTATATCGCGAGCAATCATTTACTTATTTTACTCATTTACAGCAACTTATGAACCAGTTAATTTATACATAAATATGCATTCATTGGTCAAATATTAATTTAGTTATTTCTGCACAGACGCTTGTGAGCGCGATGTTTAAAACCCTTGTCGCAATGTTCCAAGCCTATCCGACCGACTTCTTCAGAATGAAGTCACGTTATACATATCTCCCGGTGATCGAAACCTTAACTTATTTTGGAAAACCATTCATGGTAACATGTTCGTAGTGCCATGGGGCTTGCCAGTCTGCGTTATATCGCTTAGGTCGCTGAATTTCGTTCAAGTATAAAGATAAAAACAACAATCTGTCATGTGACATCCCCTCTGCTCTCACACGCACACACACTCTTTTTAAAGGCTACACAAGTCTCAAGCGTCAGGTTACTAGTTCGTATCACTTGAATCATTCCAATGAAGTAGCAAGTCCTGCCTAACTTGGTTGGCACCTTCGTCTTTTGTTGAAGTCTTTCTCTTTCACCCATGCCCAGATAGACATAAAAAGCAACATTGTGCAAGCTATGTGATTAAGTGGGACTCCAAAACAGCAGCCTAATTTATATATATATAAAGCAGGGGAACAATAAAAAGAAACAAGTTGTGTTTGCTTTGTCCTACCAGGTGTGATTTAAAGACAGCCGAAGCTAGTACGGACGATTTAGGACGCATTAACCGTCAGGTTTGGTTGATTAGCAATAATTGAATTGCGGGTTAAACTTTGTAACATTTTTCCGTTCGTCATTGCGGACTATGTAGACTTAAGGGTTTTACAGCTTAACTGGGACCGCCCGTGCCCTTCAATATATCGTGAACAAAAATATGACATCTAGAAAAATTAATCTTAGGTTCATAAATAGCACGCCGTTGGGAAGCTGACGATTTATTGCAGCAATACCTAAGAAAATTGATAACAAATCTTCCTGCGGTTCATTTTGCAGCCGCACGACCATTCTTGTAATCCATCATTTTTTTCGAACAGGTATTCACATTCACATTACACCCGATGTAATAAACGAGCTGACCTCATCCCCCGCCAAGAAAATATAGGGATAAGAAAACCCTTGTACCATTTTCACATGGATCTGCCTTGAGGCTGCAGAACATCCGCTATCTTCAGAAAGCGGCGGACGTGTATCCAGCAATCGTGGTTCAAGTTAGAGAGCTGACGCCTGGCACCAGGATCTGCGAGGCATTCCACCGTCTCCTTGACGACGCCGGTCATTCGCATGTACTCGTCGAGGCTCAAGTAGCCAACACGAAGCAGGGCACCGCTGATCATCTCCTTGGCGACGGCCTTGGTGACGTCAGCACCTTCGCTGACCATTTCAAGGAGTTGAGGATGATGGTGCATCAGCTCGATAGAACGAGCGGCTTCGGCGCCATCTTCCTCGCGTAACACGAACTGAGCTGCCGCAAGGACGGCGGAGGCATTCCGTCTGGTCGCTTCCTGCATGTCGAAAGAATGAGCCGTTGTGGGGTTTAAAGACGAAGAACACTTGATGAGGCTGCAAAGGGTCAAAAGTTTGAAGCGCTTAAAATTGCACCCGCGAGTGGTATCGGACAGTGTGCGCGAAAATGCATATGAGCTCCACTTGGAAATCGGTAACGCAACGCCAGAACCACGGCATCTTGAAAATTGCCAATAACAAATTCAGCAACGTGTGATAAACATTCTATAGTAAAGCGCCATCGACTGCAACCGTAAGATTTCGAATACAGTAATCTGCTATGCAAGCATCACAGGGGACTTCTGTTGTTGGATGCACGATGATATTGGCTGAAAAAGTTCAAGGAGTGAGCACGAAAAAAAAAAAACAAGATTCGTCCGCTGTTTTTTCTTTCTTTTTTTTTCGCGGGTGTGCGAATTGCAGTCACCACGATCCACAAGTGCGATGGCAGATCGTAAGGCCACAGCGAGTTCCATATGTCTTGTTGTAAATGGAAAGGACTGCGATAGGCAGCATCGGCCGGTTCGATAGCTTATAGGGCAGTGCAAAAAGGAATCGTACGCGCATCACATTGGAGGACCTCTTACCCAGCCTTTGAAAGGTGGGGTGCGGCTTTGAGAAATGTGGACACTCATTCCGAACATCGTAAATCTTATAATGCAGGAAACAAAAAAAAAGAAGCGATTACAACTTATTTCTCTGTGGCACTCCTAAATATTTTCGTTAAAGGAGTGCTGGCACAAAATTTCTAAGTAGAGTTAACCTGTGAGATCGATTTATTTGGCCACACACACATCGTCTGCTAAATATCAACGGCGAATTTCGCTTTAGTACACGCAGGCAGCCAACCGCAAAACGCAGCATCACGTGACATCGACATCAAATCAGAACTGCAAACAACCGAGAATTATGGTACGTCACGTGTTTGCGCAGCCATCGGGGTGGGCCCGGTTAGCAAGTTTGTCTCGCTCCCGATCGCCCCAGTGGTTTTCTTTTTTTTTTCGACACTGACGGCAGCACAAAAACCAACTAAAACGTGTTTCTGACAAGAAATAACTCTATAGTAAAGCGTATTCGAAAGTGCCCATGTTATAAAAGCCTGCGCGAAATATTGAATCCTCGGCGGGATTTTGACTGCACAGCGCCGCAGCCATCGTCTCTGCGAAGCGGCGCGCCTGACCAGTTTGTTTTCTGAGCGCTACCAACGGCATCGGGAATACTAATTGTACTGTGAATTACGAGCCACATGAATGTGCAGAAATTGACTGTGTTGATGAATATAGATGTTCTATTACGAGTTGCGGACGTATCGCCAGAGCCGGCGGCCTCGGATCCGAAGGCTAGCGATCGCCAGCGTGCCTGGGTTCCTAGTTCGCTACTGTCGGCGTCGATAAGCGGCAGAAGGGGTCCGAGTTCGTGGGCGCCTCTGGACGCTTAGAACGGGCCCCCGTTGAAGAGCAACCGGATTTGCTCGTTTCATTTCGAGCGTTCCTGGTATAAACAAAACCCACGGATCTTAGACAGGTCTTGTGATCTTCCACGAAGACTACGTACACCAAGCCTGATGATGCGCCGACTTTTACCCCGCTTTGTGTTCGGCTCCGAAATACATTTCATTCCAAAAGCGTTCTCGACGAATCGTTCATACTACTGCCAGCGGTGCGTACGCATATTACTGTCACTCGCCGTACCTTGGGAGTCGCTGCTTTGAAGTGTATACGATAAAAAATGATTGGCCACGTCTTATACGGCGGCGACTCCCGCCTGCAGGATATAGTCGCCGCTAGAGGACGAGAGTGAGAACAACGATGATGGCGAGGACGTCGCAAAGCACGTGCAGACGAACTCGCAGAAACAAAGAGAGAGAGAGAGAAAATGGTAAAGGAAAGTTAGGGAGGTCAACCAGGTCTGAGCCCGGTTGGCTACCCTACACTGGGGAAAGGGGGACGGAAAGATTAAAAGAAGAGAAAGTCCACTGGAGATATCAGAAGACCAAGCTCGCATGCCAGTGAACGCGCTGGCATGCGTACGTCACAGTTTTGTGTTATCACGTGCCCAGTTTTGTTTACATTTCTTCTTTCGCCCCTCTCGGTGCTCCTCGAAACCAGGACTTGTACCGGTCGCGAGGTTGAAGACTCCAAATAATTCTGTCACCCTCTGAAGCAAATGATGTTTCGTGCCGCGATTATTGGGTCATTAGCCACTTACTTTACCAGAAAAAAAATATGTCGAAATTTTTTGTCTCAGTATTCCTTTAACTCGTACACGGCTAATAAACTTTTAAATTAGCAAAATTCCACAAAGATTTCCAGAAATATTACAAGAGGAAACCAAGGCGCCTTTACCACTTAGCTACGCCAGGGAATGACGTCTATTGTGTTCATTGTCTATTTGTCTATTTGTGTTCACTTGTGGCTTCTACCAACCTCTTGGCGACATCTGGGATGCTATTTACGAAGTTTCTCAGCGCTCACAATTGTCCAACCCAGCAAAGCAATTAGTCTCTGCAGATGCGCCTAACCATTAGAAATTCTCGCACTCATGGCGCATTGTGCTGATGCACATGGTCAGTACGGAATCCCAAAACAGTTTGAAGCAACAAGTGGGGAGCTCATAGGCCACATCCGTGCAACTGTCTGTCATTACCACGCGCCTGGAGCCCCCACATTCGCAGCACCCCTAGATACGCGTAATGCACTATTGCACTATTTGCACTAGTGCACTCGCAGCACCAGAGTTCTCTATAGCAACTGACGCCAAAAAAACACTATACCCGGCGCTTACTACGCGTGAACTGTCACAACTAGCTAATCACTTACGATCAGAAACGATGCAACAAAAGATAGCATTGAGTCATACCAAGATGTTGGCCAGTGCGATGTTCTCGATGGATTCTCCCGTCCAGGCATTGGCCCTGTGGACGCCACAGCCCTTCAATGCTCCATGCGCTTTACCATGCCTGGCGCTGAAGATACAGGCGGGAGTCATGGCGAATTCTGTGAGGTTTAGGCTCTTGCTGGCACCATACGCTAGCCGCTTGAAGTCGTCCTTGGTCAGCAGAACTCCCTTGACGTTCACTCTGACTAGGTTGAGGTTGGAGGCCAGCGCTTTCACTAGTTCTGATTGCACCTCACGATTCTCCTTTCTCAGACTGGTAAAAACGGAGCGGAAGTTTATGTCTACGTCAGTAAGCCTGGACGGAGCTCTTATACACGCCGACAAGGCGGAGAACAAACTGCGATTGAAATAATCGCACTTAAGCCGGAGCGACGTTATGTGAGCGCAGCCACCCACCACTTCTAGAGCTGAGATAATTGTCTGAAAAGGGAACTCGTCTTTGCACTTGAAATGCCACACTCTGGCGCTTACGCTGCTGATTTGCGGGCATTGCTGCAGACATTCTGCGTTGCGCATGTAAGACCCGTGGATGACCACTCGGTCGTTCAGTCCTCGCTCCTGGATGGTGGAGCACAGCCTGTCCGGACGGTCGATTCCGGGCAACGAGAGAACGACCACCGACTTCAGAGCGTCCGTTTCCGCAACTGCACCGAAGAAGGCGTGGCACTCAGCTTCGCCGAAGCCCCGCAAGTTAATGCAGAGCTTGCTGAGCGGCAAGTTTGGTCTTTGCAGGGCTGCAAGCCAGGGCTTCATGCATTGCGCGGCGTTGGGGTCTGGAATGTAGTCACCAAAGTAGTTGATTGAGCCAGGGCATTCGCAGAACGTCGAAGGTAGCCTCAGGCTCCGCAGGCTGGCGCTCCGAAGGACCACTGCAGCGAAGAGGCTGACCGCACCGACGCTGGCAAATACATAGAAAACACGTATTAGCTGAAAAACAATTAAACTCAAGAGGGAAAACAAAATGAGAAAAATCAAACGAAAAGGAGCACTACTTTAAAAACTCACATTACATGCGTTCCTCAACGCGAAGAATAATCGCAGCCAACGTCATCCGCAAAGGACGTTCAAGGCATCCACCATGCTTTAGGTCTGCGAACGCGTATGTTACAGCAAGTGGCGATTGACAGTGACCACTAGATGTACAAGCTTTTCATACATGACATACTGGTCATATAAGCCTCACAGTGAATCATGGCGCGTTATTAACCGTGTACTGCCCAAAGACTGTTCGAGAAGAAAAGCTATATCAATTTCTACATTTTTGTTCGTCTCCATGAACAGTACACATGGTAAAAAAAGGTGATTCAACGTATAATTGAAGTCGGTGAAAGACAATGTTTTCATGGTTGCGTTGGGGCTGAGGATTCGGGGTCGGAGTAGCCTGATTTATTTTCAATGCCGCGCTGGAGCGACAGTATTTGATCGACGTCAACTAGAAGTGGAATTACCTGCCAAACGTTTGTCAACAGTTATTATCATTATCGTCATCATCGCCATCGCATTCCCAGAGGCAGTGAGATTTATGCTGTATTTCTTTCTGGATGCAGCTGCAAAAGAGCTATAGCTGGCCAAGCAAGACATTGTATGCAAAAAAAAAAAAAAAATACCAGTCACTAAAACCTCCAAAACTAAAAACTTCCTCCAGCGCAACACTGCTTCTGCTATATATATAGGCCATGCGTTAGGTGTGAAACCGTAAAATGAAGATTTCAGGTATCAAATTTACAGTGCTGAGCAAAGATATTATACGATACATTGGATATTACGAGGTTAAGAATTAGCGACCATCTGTCGCTTCGCTGTGCTCCGCCGTGGGGCGTCATCGCCCCGTGCTCTTTCCTGGAACCGAAGGTGACTGCCCGTCTAGGGAGCCATCACTTCCACTCAAACCTGATTTTACTTTGGTATAGAAACAGTCAACTCTCCATTCTCAGCCTGTCAAAGCGTGTATTCCTTGCCTCCGCTGACAACGAAAGTACCGAGAGGAGTGTTGCGAAATGTCTGAATGCTATAGCGCCGATCCATAATACAATGTCATCTATACTTACAATTCTGGAGTCATCACAACGATGTCCGCATTCAGTTCCTCCAAAGAAGTCATCTTGCAGAACGCATCGATGAGTTCTCCCAATAGCAAGTCGCTGTCGGAATAGCGATTCGATTTGAGCGTCAATTTTCGCAGCGCTGAGTCTTCTTTCGCAAGGTAGCTGGCGAAGAGTGCGTTGGAGGTTTCGTCGCGGTAGCCGAACACGCTTTGTCCGACGCGCAGGTCAGTGATTGTTTTGTTTCCTGTGAGAGCATGTATGAGCGAACTCGCCTCACTAGGAGACATCGAAAGTTCTGCCACGTCGAGGGTCGTCAAGTGATGCCAGTCTAGGTCAAGCGATCTCCCAAACAAACTTGTCTTAATGCCCAATTCCTTCTCGAAATCCAGAACCTTGAAAGCTAGACTCTCGAGATGCGAGCAAGACTTGATCACCTCGCACATGAAAGCTGCGTCTTCCGCTCCAAAGAATCTGCCGCAGACGGCAACGCTTTTCAAAGAACAGTTACGTTTCAGTACAGAAAGCAGCGAACGGTGCGGCTTCGAGCTCGCATTAAATTCAATCCCTGTGATGCAGCGATGCTCGGCCAGTAGGCGTTCAACAAGTTCCAGAGACTTCGATCTACGCAAGTCTTCGTATGGGCTGTACAGGAGATGGCCGCAGGTGCTTGCATCGACGACGGCAATAAGGGCATCGCCCCTGGTCTTTCCTCGCCTGTCTTCCCGAAGCTCAAGGCAGGCGTCTAGAAGGATTTGGTTTAAGCCACGACGGTGCTCCAGTAAGTGACAGCTTGCCCCAGCTGTCTTTGTGCATGGGATGTTCTGCACGTGCCATTCCATGCCCCTTTGGGCGGTGGGAGGTCTGGCGATGATGTCGCCTTTTAGCTGAAATGCTTTAGACATGATGCACCAGCCCGCTGACTAGTGGAGTAGAGTGCTGCGACGTGAATTTATATCCTTCAGTCGTCTGGCACGAGACCTGCACGTAGAAAAAAAAACGGGGTACGACAGCGTCAGAGAATAAACAAGTGCTTCTGCGTGAAAAACTGC
The DNA here is from genome assembly GCF_038994185.2 of Dermacentor albipictus. Lineage (NCBI taxonomy): Eukaryota > Metazoa > Arthropoda > Arachnida > Ixodida > Ixodidae > Dermacentor > Dermacentor albipictus. The sequence goes on from NC_091828.1 coordinate 111,326,928, forward strand.
GAACGGACTTAGTTCAAGGCCTTTCCCTTCATTCGAGAGGCATGTGGCATGCGAAAAAAGGCTATAATGACGTCAGTTCTCTCTCATATATATGAAAGACGAAAAGCGCTAGAAAGGCAGTCGACTAAGAATATATTTTTCACAGTTTTGCCGAGTGAGACCAAGCAGCTGCGTGTTATAGAGCGAAGAATTCGCAAAGTGTGCTTTACTATTCCTACCGTGGTGCTTGCACTTTGTCCTAAAACGAAAGAAAGCTGAGCAAGTTGATAATGTAATCTCGGTAATAAAGTACTAATACAAAGCACGCGTTTGTCTCGTAATATTTAGGACTCGTTAATCGCGCACTGACAAGGAGTTTGAGTGAGTGGACACACAAGCTCTGCCTAAGCACAGGCGTAAGTATGCATTCAATGTTTGTGCTTTCGTTTGGGTCGTTTGCTCCCGTAGTTTGCGCAATCGCCTTTTCCCACGACGAACCTACTGTCCGCGTCTGTCGTTTAGAAACTGTCAATGTACGAGACATTCCAGTTATCGCATGAAGTTGACTGATTCGACCGACATCTTCCGCTACGCGACAAAGTCCCGAGGTAGACTGCTTCTTTAGTTTGCTACTTCTGCACACTGAAAGCGACGTGACTCAAACCAGTGTTATTACCGCTGCCCACGCTTCTTTCCTCTTAAAAAATATAATCTGATGTTAGTGCATTCTGGTCGCCCTTGTTGCCCGAACATGACGTCGTCGAAAAGGGCGGGGCGTCAAGGTCATCTTCATGTCATAGAGTAAAAAATTCGACGAGATGGGAGACTCGGCGAAAACTGGCAAAAGGAAACACGTCACGTCTAGTGATAATCCAGTACGGTAGTTCACTCGGGCATCGGAAATAATCAACATGAAATGAATTTACGGACAACTTTTTTTTTATTCTTTCCCGCTAAAACTAAAAAAAGCCTTTCGTATAGATGAACTTATGCTTCCCAAACTATTCTTGCGCTACCTAGTAACAAGCTAGCGGCAGGTCAGACGTGCGAATCGAGGCGTTATGCGCCAGGCATGCCATCGAATCAAGCGAGGACGACTGCGCATGTGAAGTTCGCCTCTTTACCCATCTCTATTAGATGTACACTGTAGAATAATTTACACCCTAAAAAGTGAAAAAGGGTGTAAATGTGTCTATAACTCACAGCATAGGGTGTCCGTTATATAGATAACACTCTACAGGTGTGAGTTGTAGACACATTTTCACCCTTCCTCCCTTTCAGGGTGTAAATCATTTTACAGTGTAGCCTGTTTGTTGGGCTCCCGGCGCTTTTTTTTTTTTGCCTTCCTTCTGCATTTCGACTTCGACACGGCAACGCAGCACTATTGGACTACGTCAAGATGAGAAATCGTGTTTCACAATCTGCGACGCACTTCAAGCAAATTTCTGCTTACGGCACAAAACCGAGACTATAGTTGCGCAGTTAGCTAAAAACAGCTCGGCCGTCCTCGAGCAGTTAACTTGAGGTAATGACTCGTACTGAGGGATGTTTGCGACGCTTTCTGTGGGCCGCAACATTGATAAAACTTATCTCGGGAGTTTTGGGGTAAGCTTCCCACACCCGGCTTGGATATCTATTTTGACAATTCTAAAATCGAGCTTGCAAAACAGGTTAAAACACTAGGATTCATTTTTCACGAAAATTTAACTTGGGACGCTCATGTTGACCTTGTAGCTAAAAATTTGGCGTGGGCATGTGGAATGATTTGCAGATTGCGACAGGTGATTCCACCGAAACTCAAGCTTCTTCTATATAATGCCTTATTCCTCCCGCATATAAACTACTGTAACCTTGTTTGGGGGACAACATCTCAAACAAACATTCACAAATTACTTGTCATACAGAAAAAAGTTATTCGCCATATCGCAAATGCCCCATACGATTCCCATACGCGGGATTTGTTTCAGTCACTTAATGTCCTTCCTGTCAAGCATGCATACATATTTAACCTGTTCTTAAAATACCAGAGCAGCTTAAGACGCACAAATGAGCATTTTCTTCGAATGAGCTGCCTCAAAAAATCATTACAGCTGCCGTACAGCGTAAGGCAAAGAGAAATATGGGATTTGCCATTTTCCCGAACCAATAATGGTTTTAACAGGTTACAATATCGTGTACCATTCCTGCTAAATAGCCTTGAAAGGAGGCATATAGACCCGAGGACCATCACTAGAAAACAATGGAAAGAATTTTTAATGGCGAACGACGGTCTTCAACTTTAAAAAAAAAAGAAAGAAAGGGGAAAAAGGCTAAGGGAAAAATGTAATGTAAACGTTTTCTGTTATATTGCAGTCACTTGTTTTCGTATTACCTTTGTATGATCCTTTGTCTGTACAACATGAGTGAAAATGGTCTAAATTGGACCAGAAATGCGTTTTTTTTCCTTCCATTTCCTTTATATGTTTTCAGACATGTTGGCCTGTACGTGGGACTCTATTGTACGCGAATGCATTTGTCTTGTTTTTTTTTCTGTGAGATGCAACACATATATGTAAACAATATGTATTTACAATGAATGTAAAACCTTCTCGCTGCCAGTCAAACAGGGGCAAGGGCCTCGTCAAGCTGCTTGTAGCAGCTTTCTTGCTCTTGTCCTAGCATTCTTTTTTTCATACGTGGAAGAATGCTGAATAAAGATTTGATTTGATTTGATTTGACGCAATTAGTGAAAAGCAGTTCGGCCACGGTGACGGCTTCGCGTGTACTGAATCTTATTGGGACAAGTTCATGACGAATTCTCTGAGCCCCAAAAATATTGTAATGAATTTCACTATGTTTTAGGGTACTTCCAAGGTACGCGCACCGCGCCCTGCATTGTGCCACAGTTAGCGAAATTACTATTATTATGAATATTATTATCATTATTTGTTTTGAACACATATACACATATACACAGGAATCAGGAATGGGAAAGCGAGGAGCAGGCTGGCAAGTGCCACCGGAAGGGGCACCACGCCTGCCTACACTTCTGAAGGCAGGTGACAGCAACACATAAATGGAAGATAGGAAGGAGGGGAGGAAAAAGGAAAGAGGAAAGGAGAGCAACAGAACAAATCTAAACACCAAAGTAGTACACCGCAACATGACAAATCTAAAGAATAAAGTAGAAGTGTGCAGCCGGAATTAAAATGACGCCGCGTTGAAGAGCCTCCACAATTGTCAACCACATCCATGGCCAGTTCGCTATGCGGCTGACTGTGTTCTGCACTTTGAGACGCCAAGTAAAGCTGCACGTAATGACCGTTTCACGTAATCACCTGCACGTAATCACCGGTTCACAACACACACTACAAGGTGTTTGAACCAGCCACCTCCCATCTTCGAAGTAAGAAGCGTTAAAGGTACAGCGAAAAGCAGCTCGGCCCTGGTGAGGCAGTTATACCCCTGTCACACGGAAAGATTTAATGGCATTCGATGAATCGAATGCCATTCGGTCTTTTGCAGTGCTACACAGTAAAATGTAATGGCATGCGCAAATTATAGCAATGACGATCTGGAAGAAAATTTGTGAAATTCAAAGAAATGTCGTGCCTTTTAAAGGCGTTTAAGAACTTTTGCGAGTACTTCTAACATGGACGAAAACGTTCTGACGCCAATTATTCGCAACTAAAAGCACTTCGATCAACGCATCCAAAATGGCCGACCACCGTAACAATCATACTCCCGATGCAAAGAGTAATAGCGCTTGAGCACAGCCCGTGGTGAAAATATCATCGCGGCAAAAATAATTATTCCTTTCTTTAAGCCTAAAAAAATTCTTCGGACTTTGCTGATGCACGTATTATTTTTTCGCGTTCCATGTCACTGTTGTCTATCTGGAGTCAAGAGCATACATTCGGTTCGAAATGGAAGGCTAATGAGTTCCCCTAACTCATTCATCGATTAGTGGGATTATATGCGAATGTCATATTCGATGCGAATGACATTAAATCTTCCCGTGTGACAGGGGTATAAGTTCGGCGTGCACTGAACATTACTGGGACAAGATTGTGACGCTATCTTTCGCCCGGCGACATCATATGCCTTTTTCCGTACACACGCTTGTCAAACACGCGACGAGCGATTGCGAAGTGTGATAACACGCGAGCGTGTTGCTTTCGCCAGCAGGACGCGCAAGACATAAAGCCGAGGAGCTCGAAAATGAAGAACTTGAAAGATTCTGTCTTCTGAGCGACTGAAGACAGGCTTTGCACCTACGCATTTCCGTTGAGTGCGATCAGAAGGAATTCTGCGAGCGTGTCACATAGTCTGGCTGAAAGCCTGAGTTCTGGCCAACTCTGTGTACATTGCGTACCATCGCGTCGGCAGAGGCCAAGTTGGTTTGGAAACGCGCTCTCACCCGTGTAATTCTACTCTGAAAGTGCATGAAATAACGACCGGGCAGGGAGGAAAGCTTGAAAATTATGTTTTCTTCATATTTTATGGCATAGTTTGGGAGGTGTCCATTTTCTACGAAACGTAGGTAAAAGTTAATTTATTTCTAATGCCACACATTCAACACCTACGCACGCTTCGCCTTTACACACAATATTCCTGTTAGGTCTATATACCGAAATGATACATGCTCGTAATTTACTATGCCTTGTCGCGGGCACGCGTTCTCATGGCGGGAGAGAAGGGGAGATGGACGGAGGCAAAAGCTGGAGCAGTTAGGACAACCCGTGAAGAGGTTCGCGTGTTTGGCTACCGTCTAGGAACCCTATTTCTGGGACTTCCGGAGGAAAGAACGAAGTTCTCGGAATAAGAGACTTCGCAGTCGTAGCGCTTCTTGTGTATGACTGCGCTCACCTGCGCGGCGAGGCCAGGACGGGGAGCGTACAATGTGCGAGTAAACTTTTTTTTTTTTTGTAAAGCTGGCTAAATGTTAGGGGTGCTCAAATTATGTGGGTAAATACGGTATACTGAACGGGGTTCTTTACGGGAACATCGGTACTTCGAAAGGAAACAAAAAAAAAACGTCCATATACGGGCACATAACGAAGAAATGTTGGTGTGGCCCGTGAATCAGTACGAAGCTGGGAACAAATAGGGGGCGCGTTGGTTTAGAGAGTTTATTGTATTTCAACTACAGTTGTTCAGCTGTTCGCAAGGAAAGTTCATCCGCACGCATGTACCTGAAGTATCCTCAAAACAGCTTGGCTGATTACTTCAATGCTACACGCAAATCGAGCTGTTACAACAACTGGCACCGCTATCTGCTTCTCAGCAAGCTCGGAAGCGCGTAGCGTATGGATGGGTGCACCGATCAGACATTCTATCATATTTCCTTACACCCATTCTTCGTCCCACGTTTACTGTTCTCTGTGCAAAACGACTTAATAAGTTCACACTGCACCATCCCTTTATTTCAGCAGTTCCGTGCACGCAACTAGCCGGGCTGGCATGCAAAACACTATTCCATGTAAAAATCTTAGCATAGCTTTAAATTTACATGTCCACATGCTACACTGCAGCTCGCTTCCATGTATACTGAGTAGGTAGCGATTACATTATCACTCTTTCTGTGACAGCTATTACCCGCTGCTACGTTGATGTCACCGCTTCCCAGACATTACAACTGGTCGCGGACGCGACAAGATGGACTACTTTTGAATACATCATTACTTTTGCCAATACACCACGCGAATGTATTCGGAGCTCACTCTATGCTGGGTTTATTGGTGGCATTGAAAAAATGTAGCACTCTACTGAACACATCTTGTTTCCCATTTCCCCCAGGTTGCGGTCATCGGACGTGGGAACAAAAGCACATGTTATTTAATCACATTGTTCAAAAAACTTCTCCTTTGCACATTAATACAAAAATCAATACAGTGCGTAGGAATAGGCACAAGAAGGGCAACATGCATTTGTGGCACTGCAGCCATTTACAATCGACTTCAGTTGCTGCCATGCACTTGGTTTCACATCGTGAGAGTTATTCAGACACAGGATGTAGAATTACCTTCGTGTGACGTCATAAAAAACCGATCAACTTCGCGCTTAATGCGGGAGACACATGGTGCGATTTTCCGTGCGATCAGTCGTACGGCGCGTCGTGTGCGACTTGCCGCATGCGGCGATTCGGGACACATGGTACGAATGACCGAGCGGCGGCTAGCTCCGCCCAGAACCGGCGCCCCTGCCTGCGTGGAAGTTTGGAATGCTGCATAACTTCGAACAGAAAGTGAAAGCAAACGTATTTGCACAGCTCTCTTGTTTGGAACAAACGATGACAATATAAACACGCCCATGGAAGCACTGTAGACGTGTTTCCACAAGGCCGCGTTAGCAGTAACGGCTCCTTTGACAGCCGCCGATGGCTGTGCCGGCAGGCACAGCTCGCTCGGCCACCGAATCCGACACCGGTGGCGCTTGTGACACGATCGCCGATCGCTTGCAGCTCGTAAAACGAAGCGTCTATGTTAGTCGGCACAACGTGTACGCAGTTATCCTACGCTTATATTGCAGCACATTTGATTTCATTGGCGCCGACAGAAGCGAACGAGCATGCCAGGCGAGCTTGCGATCGCTGGGAGACCGTGTAGGCCTAGCTCGCCGGCCGTCTATCCGAGGCCGAGGGCCCATGCCGATGCGTCCGCAGCTCGTAATTAAGCGCCTAAATTCATCAGCACAATCAATGCTTGAACATTTATGTTTTTCTTAAGTGAAAATACGGTTAGTTTTCTCGGTGCCGTTAGTAGCGATGAGTAAACACGCCACTCAGGCGAGCCGCTTCGTATAGACGATTGCTGGCGCATCTGCGCTGACGGCGTCCGTTTACTATATCGCACGACGTTTCATAACATGCACTCTTTTGAGGCCACTTTATTCTATAAGTTATTTCGTGTCAGAAACAAATTGCTGCTTATTTATGTGCCGCCGTCAGCGGCGAAAGAGGCCCTCGTTTCGACCAGGGAGAAAAAAAACAGACATGATCGGAGCGGCGAGGCGCTCGCTCGCCGGCTCCGCCCCGTCGGGTCTATGACGTGGCCGTGACGTTCGCGCTACCTGCGCTGTCATTGGCTGCGGTCGCCCGACCGATGCGGCGGTCGCACGAGAATATTCAGCAAGTTGGTCGCATGCGCGGCGTGCGATTCGGCGCCGCGTGCGGGGGATTTGGTTGAGAACCTGTTGAGTGCGGCTGCCGGTGCGAATAGTCGTACGACCGATCGCACGGAAAATCGCACCATGTGTCTCCCGCATAATACTTTGCAATGTTCACTACAACCAACACCACCACTGCTGATCTTGTTGATGACTGCCAACAAATCCATAATGCTGTCTCGATATAGCTTACTCTTGCTAAAGCAGCCAGTGAAAATGTCTTGAATTTCACTGATAAACACGGAAAGCTCCAGTGAAGAGCAGAGAAGACCAACGAAGTCGCAAGACTTCGGGAAAACGGCAGCATTTAAGTACTTTCTATCTGAAGCAGGCAGCAGAACGTGGTTCATGCATGCACTACACTTTGTTTTAAGTACACACTTCCTTGCGACAAAGCCTGCCACATAATAAGTAAGTCTCGAGTCACTACAGTCAATGATGTATGGGTGGTCCAGTACAGTCAGAGAGCTGCTGTCAAGCGAACCTTCGGCGCCTTCAGGATCTGGCTCATCGAGCAACAAGTCAACTGCTGCTTGTACGACATAGCAGTCTGGTCTTTAACTATCTAAAGCGAGCTTAGAAATTACTCTGGAAAGTTTGAACCAATGACCCTCTTGACAACATTGTAATAGCTAAGGCGATTAACGCCGCTTTGCGGAGCCGAAGTTTCTCGTATCAAATATGCATGCAGGTAGGGCAAAATCGTCGAACTGCATTAGCAGCAAGCGTTGTGTTCCCCTTGGCATTCGAACTTCAACACCATTAAGGTTATGCACGTAGTCTCCCGCAATAATATGTGGTTCACGGTGCAACTCCCGCAGAGCGCAGTTCGCGTCAAGCGCCTTGTGAAGAGATTCCCAAAGAAGTCACTCTGGGCTTGAAAAAAAGATAACTTGCAGCTTTATTACACACGCGCCTATCCAGTTGCGCAACCTGATGTGTAACAATAGTTTACAGTCTGCTTTTTTTATACCTTTCACGAGGATAAAGAAGCACACGACACAGGAAAAGTGACGACGGACATGCTGCACAGTAAACTAAATCGGAAGGATGGATGGATCAATGAGGCTCAACCCTTTGAATCGGGCGGCGGCGGCGCGCACCACCTAGCCTTGAATGGTACTACATGCATGCATAACTATATATTTACTCCTTTACTTTCGCGTTGATATTATCTACCAATCAGATAGCCTCCGTTTAGTCATTTCTACCTGTTCAAAGTCTATTTTACTTTCACTGTCTTTAAAACCCAAAACTTTCAATAGTTCCCCGTTACATTCAACTGCAGGGTGAAGTTCTTTACAAGCAAGTATCAGGTGTTCAGCCGTTTCCTCCTCCTCTCCACACGCCCCGCACAACAAGTCTATCTTCTGGTATCTGGCTCGGTACGTTTTAGTCCGCGGTACACCTGTCCTTGCCTCCAACAACAATGAGCTTCCCTTTAAGTTATCGTAAATATTTTCTGTGGCTATTTCGTGCTTAAGCGTCCTGTATGTTTCTAATGCTGATTTGGTTTGCATCTCTCTTTTCCACATGCCCCTCTCTGTCTCCTTAACCTTTTTCATAGATGATTCCTTACCTGTCCCCTCACTGCTGCCCAAGTATTTGATTGACAATTTTCAAGTTCGCTTCCTCCAACTTGTGTCAACATTCATCGTGTATAAGTAAATGAAAACCTTCCTAGTCCACCATATTTCCCCCATTTTTCTCAATCGCTTCTGAAATGCTATCTTGCTACTAGCCTCTCTGCCCTCGAAAGAAGACAATCCCAGATGCCCCTGCCACCCAAGATTTGGTGTCTTGCCATGTGCTCCCAGAGCGAGCCTACCCACACCACGTTTCCTAGTTTCCAACTGTGCCCGGGTCTCTGCTCTCATACACAGAACTGCATTGGCAAAAGTCAGGCCTGGAACCATTACCCCCCTTCCATATCCTTCCTACTACCTCGTACCTATTGTAGTTCCATAGTGCCCTACTCTTCATAATCGCTGCAGTTCCGTTACCTTTAGTTGTTACATATTTTTCGTACTCTGTCAGATACTCAATGACATGATTTATCCATACCGCAAGATACTTATATTTATCGAATATCTCCAGCGTGGCCTCCTGTATCTTATGCTCGCCGCAAGTGTTATCATTAAAAATCATTACTGCTGATATTTCTTTGCTAAACTTCAGGCCTAATCTGTCTCCTTCTGCAACACATACGTCCATCAATCCCTGCAGATCTGTATTGTCAGCCAATAATACAATATCATCCGCATACATCAGTCCCGGCAATGACCGTTCAATATTTTTCCTTGTTTGAAAAATGATAAGTTGAAGCCGAGTCCGCTTTTCTGTATTTTGGCCTCTAAACTTTGTAGGTACAGCAAAAACTGCAGAGGTGACAATGGGAGCCCCTGTCTTAGCCCCCGCCGAATCATTACATGTTCTGAAACCTGCTTTTCCCATTGTATACATGGGTTGCACCAACGTCACATCCGCAAGCCAGGAAACCGGAAACCGCCATGTTTAAGAACACTTGCTGCGGATATTGTGCTGGGTCGTGTACTCTGCAGTAGTAGGAGAGCGACAATTCCGGATTCAAGATGACGATTTGTGCCATTTTTGGCTGCAGAACGAGAAGCGATTCTTCTGCTATCAAGGACAAGGCACAGCCACACATCGGACTGTTTAGTTTGCCCGCGGTTATTAAGAACCAGTGTGAACGAACGAGGCTGTTGTCTGAGCAGCGCCGGAGCGTTTGGCTGGCAAAAATAAACAGAAAGGACTTGAAGAATGACAAGTATGTCCGTGTTTGCGGTCTTCATTTCGTCAAAGGTAAAGGAATTTTCAGATTACGCCATTTATAACACTAACTCGCCTGGCCGCTTCTCTTTCCTGCTGCCAAAATTGTTTGTTTACCCGCGGCGTTCACGCGAGCTTTTTCTGAAAGCGCTAGTCAAAGCTCTGTAGATAGCCAACTGTGCGCTTTAAATTGCAATTAATACATGGTACATGTGCAGTTAATGCATTTGCATGTGTGTTCTTTTAAAGGGAAGCCTGCCAATTTGATGGACGATGGAAATCCGGATTGGGCACCAAGTCTGCGGCTGGGCCACGGCCGTTATGACCGCACTACTATGGTTGCGTCCGCGCGTTACATGCGGTGTAAACGGCGACAGCAGAACAAGCCACATGCTGCTGCAGTGTGCAAGCAGCCCGTGAGGCCTGCGTCACAGTGGGCAGCAAGTCGACGTTCGGCGTAGCGTCCTTGCCGATGCACAGTTCATAAGGGTCGATGCCGTCACACATTTCGATCTTCGCTCTGTAAGGTGCCCGAGTCAGTCCTACGAGCTCTTCAGAGTATGATGGACAAAGCGCGTGCAAATTTTCTTTCGTCATGTCGCAAAGATAAACCGAACGACATCAAGCTCAGGCGCGGCGGTAGCGTGCGTCCAGACGCGGTCGTTCTCAAAGATGGCGCACGCGCGATTTGCAAGCCGGAACTGACGTCACGTGCAACCCATGTATATTCACCCTGTTACATTTATAGATATATTTTAAGAAATTGGTTACGCCATTTTGCACTCCTAAAGTTTCCAGAATGCCCCACAAGCCCTCTTAAAGTACACTGTCATAGGCTCCCTTGATATCCAAAAAAGCCAGCCATAGAGGTCTGCGTTCCTTTTCAGCTATTTAAATGCACTGTGTTAGCGAGAACAGATTGCCTTCCAGCCTCCTATGCTTCTGGAACCCATTTTGTAGCTCTCCAAGGACCCCCTCGTTCTCTGCCCATGCCTGCAGTCTGTCCTTTATAATCTGCATAACCACCCTGTAAACCACTGACGTCACTGTTATAGGCCTGTAGTTATTTATGTCAGCTTTGTCCCCCTTTCTCTTATATATCATTCTCATCCTACTTAGCCTCCATTCGTCAGGTACTTTACCATCCATTAGCACTTTGCTCACCACCTCCCTTAATGCTTTCGGAGATTTCGGGCCCAATTTCTTTATTAACATAACTGGAATACCATCTGGGCCGTCCGATGTGCTACTTGGTACCCTCTTTTCGGCCCTTTCCCACTCTCTTTGTCCAAGCGAAAGCAGTGGATTGACCGGGTTATCCCTCTCCGAAATACTGCATGTACAATTTCGGTGTTCTGTAAATTTTTCCCTCATCATGGTTCCTATACGCACCCTTGCCTCCTCTCCTTCAGACCAAGTACCTTCAGCTGTTCATTTATACCTCTGCTCTAGGCTTGTCCTGTTACCCAGGGAGTTCAGATGTTGCCAGAATTTCCTAGCTGCCTGTTTATCTTTTTATTGCTTATTTCTGACAGCCATTGGGACCCTTCTGTCTTGATTTTCTTTTTGATCAAATAGGATACGTCCCTTCTGCATTTTATGTAGTTTACAAATTTTCTCTCTACTTCTGCTGCAGGTTCTCCCTTACTTTTGGAATACCTGTGTTCCTTGGAGGTTTTCCTGACGTTTCTTTATGGTCTTCTTAACCTCTTCATCCCACCAGCTCCTGAGTTTTCGTATACCTTGCCTTTTCTTGACTCGCGCGTTACCTAGCTCACGCTCAAACAGTCTCATTAACTTTGGGTGAGTCCAGTCAGTTTCAGTAGCCTCTGATGTTTCCTCTTCAATTTGTTTGGCCACTATTTCCACTTGGTCTTCTGAGTAAAAAATCGCATCTGGCATTTCCTCACGCGCCGTTCGTGCTTTAGTTTCCCTCTTCAAAAAACTTGATACGTTTGTGGTCGCTACCTATTCTTCTGGAGCCCTGTTCATCTATAATCATGGCTCCTAATCTATCCTACATCCTATGTGACATTAAGACTCTCCGTGGCTGCTCAGTGGCTATGGTGTTAGGCTGCTGAGCACGAGGTCGCGGGATCGAATCCCGACCACGGCGGCCGCATTTCGATGGGGGCGAAATGCGAAAACACCCGTGTACATAGATTTAGGTGCACGTTAAAGAACCCCAGGTGGTCGAAATTTTCGGAATCCTCCACCACGACGCGCCTCATAATCAGAAAGTGGTTTTGGCACGTAAAACCCCATAATTTAATTTTAATTTTTATGTGACAATAACGCATTTAGAACAGTGGGCGATGACAGCGCCACCGCTACGCTCGCCACAATCGGGCAGCTCGAGGGGAGCTCGCTTCGCGTTCCAGTTCACTAGAGCGCAGTCGTGGGGCAGCGTTGGGCCAATGAAAAATGAACGCGAAGAAAATAACTGTTGTCATGACCGTGACGCAGAGACGACACCCGTTACGCAATCCGTATTTATTCGGCGGCCAAATTTTAGACATAGTGACAAGCTACAAACACTCGGGCGTAGTTATCAGTTCGAAATCACGGAAAGCTAGGCACAGACAAACCCACTCGGCCTAACCGCGCTAAGCAATCACTACTGCAAAACCTGTTCATATTTCTCCCGAAACTTTAGGGAACGGAATGCAGTGCCTGCTTCGGCGGTTTCCAACGACACCATTGATTCATTCTTATTACTGCTCAAAGAAAATTGTATGGATGCGCGTTATATTGACTGGACTTCCACCTTTTGTTTCAGACTGCATTCCACATGGTTGCACTTATGTGTTTTCTTATGCGTCTGCCACGGCTAAGTATTTTTACACGTCCCATTTCATTATATTTTTTTTATAGGACGTATGCTATCAAACCGTTTGCCACGTCTCGTATAGATATATCCTTCCGGTATATTGTTTTACCGTCACTTATCGTTCGTCAACATAGCGCTAAGAGCAGCTTGCATTTTTTGTAATGATTTCACATTTTTTTCCGCCAGACGGTGCGATTTTCAAATGACACGCTGTTCGTGTTTTTTTTAATTGATTGCTATTTCATTCTGCTCAAGATTCGATGTATTGCTCCTTGTGTCTGTAACTGCTCCTCCTTAAGAAATCTCATGAGAGGCTCCCATTACTCTTCAAATAAATGAAATAAAGAAAAAATACAAGTATGGAAAGAAAGCATTACGCACGATTTGTTCTTAAAAACAGGGCAATGGATACGTAATGTACACCTAGCACCGTCACCATCACGTTTTCGCCAATGCTAATTTCAGAGTGGTCAAGAACGTTGTAATTTTTCTGGAATATCATACACCAAAAAAAAATAAAGCAATGCCAGCAATTTCTTCGCTCACCTTCGGTAGCCTGGATGCTTCGACGTGGTCTCGTACTCCTACACGTGGCACCTTTCCGCGTCGACAAACGTCCGTCCTGCCCAACGACTGCCCGACAACTGCCAGAGCTCTAGAGCAGAATGGTAGAGAGGACCCTTTCCGCTGTCTGCCGATGTCGAAAGTTGCCCCCTCTGAAGGAAGTGCTTGACATATGCAGCGAGAATTTCTCTTGGCCAGTACAAAGAGCCCAGTTAGGCTCGCCTGACTCTATGCCCTGGCTCGTTTCCTGGACTTTCGTGTTTTTTTTTTCCTTACCATTTTGCAGAACTAGTCATTCGCTCTACTAGGGGGGGGGGAGGATAAGGGGGGTTGTTGATTCGGATGCGCTTGTGATCACCTGGCTCGTTTCTTGGATTTCTTTTTTTTTTATCCTTAACATTTTGCAGAAGTAGTCATTCACTCTACTGGGGGGGGGGGGGGAGGTTCTGATTTGGATGCGCTTGTTAACACGTTCCCGGTAGGGTCAGGAAGCATATGCAGTTCGTTTTGTTAAAGCGAAGCTTTGTTTGCTTGCTCCTTCGACTCTCCCTCTCCTGCTGCTGCTGCTGGTGTGGCTGCAGCCGTCGCGCACACCACCTCGGGTGTGGTTCTGAGCGTGAGTAAGAGAGCAAAGGCTACGGGAGAGACTAGTTTTCACCCCACCGCATCGAATGTGCACAATGCCCTCTGGAGCCGCCTGGCCGTCGCCAAATTAGCCGTAATTAACCGTGAATACCCTCAGAAGCATTGCCGAAACTGCAGAGCTTCCCTTTCTACGAACGTGCGAGGCCAGAGGGGACGCAGATAGAAATGTAGAGAGCAGAAGAGAAGAAGGGGAGGGATGAGATGAGATGTTCCTATGCAAGAGAGGGGGGGGGGAGGAGGTGATGTGTGGAGGGAAGGAAACCCCACGACAGTGGTTTCGGGGAAACAGGATAAGCTTAAGTTCAAGGTATGGTACAGTACGTTGCTGCTATTTCTGAAAAATAAATGCCTTGCAATTGTGTCAAGAAGGGGAGGGACGAGATAAGATGTTCCTATGCAATATAGGGGGGGAGGTGATGGGAGAAGGCAAAAAAACCCCAGGACAGTGGTTTCGGGGAAATAGGATAAGCTTAAGTTCAAGGTATGGTACAGTACGTTGCTGCTATTTCTGAAAAATAAACGCCTTGCAATTGTGTCAAGCGGGCGACTTAGACAGGGCGTGTGGAAGCAGAGCCGCAATAATTAAAGCGCACCTCTATAATTACTAATTACACTACGGAAGCGATTGAACGTCAAATCAACCCTTCTGCGCCTGCCGCGTTAACTTTGTCGCTATGGCATTGCTAGAGGTCGAGGATTTGACCCCAATCGCAGCAGCCGCATTTCGATGGCGGAGAAATAGAAAACGCACCTGCACATTCATTTTCGGACATGTTAAACAACATCACTGTGTCAACATTAATCCGGAGTCCGTCACTACAGCTTGTCTAATAATCCAAGTGTGCTTTTGGCATGTACAGCCGCATAATTCAAGTTTACTACTTCTGCCACAATGCGATGTACCATGTGAGGAAATGACAACGCTCAACCGTCTCAGATGTTATAAAATATGGCTCACAACAACGCATCAAGCAAACACTTCTCCATGTGTGTTCTTTGTACTACGCAAACAGCAGTGGGGCCCGCAAGGTAACGTTTAACATCAACTTGAAGAAACTAAGCTTTCAACAATCAAGGCATCCAGCACGGAATGCTTCGGTTACATCGATTCCTACAGTGCGTGGGATCTTCATAGTTTCTTTTTTTTCTTTCACAGCGCTAAGGCGCATGCGCACTGCCCCAGCGGATTTGTCGCGAAACATTTGGAAGCGACACCCGCATCAGCCGCGTGGCCCGATCTCCAAAAAATGTTTCCCGCCAAAAAAAAAGAAAAGCGCTCCGACGAGAGCTGCAGCATATCGCGTACGCGCCGAAACTCTGGAGATACCAGACCGCCTGGCATGTCCTCTATCACGCTCCGCAGCTACCACTAGTAGCTCGACGTCGGTGCGGTGCCGAGAACGTGCGTAGCGTAATACTACGACTCAACTCTAAAGCAGGAAGCATCCAGGGCTCTGACCGGACTGCTGAGTGGTCAGGAATGCAGCATGAGACGCGTAGTTGTCGCATTTCATTGACGACTTGCAAATTCAACGATAAACTGCTGAGTTACACTTGGGCGACACCTCAAAAACGTCACGTTGCTGATGCAGTCTTCTTGCAGCGTCGGCCGTGAATTGCTGGTGGTGGCAGCGCGTGCCTGATTTCGCGGGGGCGATAACACTTTGTCGATATGATTACCGACAAGACGCTCAGCTTCTTAATTATGCAGCTGAACACGAAAGGCGAAACCTCGCCCGCTGCATGGGAGGAGGTGCGCAGTGAGGCACCCTATAGCTGAACGGTGGCAATAATTTTAGTTATGGTGTTAGCCTCTAGTTCGTCGGCATTTTGCTCAGTGGCTATGGTGTTAAGCTGCTGAGCACGAGGTCACGGGATCGAATCCCGGCCACGGCGGCCGCATTTCGATGGGGGCGAAATGCGAAAAAACACCCGTGCACTCAGATTTAGGTGCACGTTAAAGAACCCCAGGTGGTCGAAATTTCCGGAGTCCTTCACTATACGGCGTGCCTCTTATTCAGAAAGTTGTTTTGGCACGTAAAACCCCACAAGAATGAAAAGAATTGGTCGGCATTTTTCGTGGGCTCGCGCTCATCCAGAAACAGCACCGTCATCAGCCTGAAGGCCGCAGCCATTCAGGCAGACAACAAGCGGCAGGTGGAACAGGGATTTGTCTTTGAGCTTCAACGTAACAGGATTATGTTTTCTGGTATATTCAAGTCACAATCCGAATCTGTCACGTCTACAGCTTCTGTGTAAGTTGTACTTTACCAATTTTGTGGTGTGATTTACTTACGAGAAATTCATTCAGTTGAATTAGACACTTGCGCTTTGCTGAGGGTACGGAAGAATGCGGAGGTATGCTGCAATTCTGCATACGCGCGTGACATACGTCACTTGTGGTGGTGCCTATTTAACGTCGTCAAACGTCAGTTGGAGGTGGAGTACTTGTCTAACGTCGGTTGTTTTTGGCACGTCCTGAGCTGGCGTTAGAGGTTTATTGTGTTACTGTCAGGTGCGTCAATACGTCACGCCATCTTCAGATGGCGCTATACGGACAACGAATATTCTTCGGCAAGAGAGGGCTCGTATGTTTGACAGTTCTGCCGGAAATACGGGTAACTTTCCCTGTTCTTCGTGACTTTGGTTCGCAGCGCAATGTGGGGCTCTCATATGCATGCAGCGTCTACCTCCTTTTGAAAGGGCTTCGCTTTCAAGCAGCAAGTGCAGTTGGCGGCACGTACAAAGCCAGTACTAAATGAATAATTTTGTTACTTCCGGTGAGCTGGTTTCGCTATCGCAGCAATTCTGTGCCTCTCTTGTGCCGCTGACTGCAAGACTGCCCTATCATTCAGCGAACGCGTGTGTGCATTTTTATGCGCTTCTGTGATAGAGTAAAGAAATGTACTCATTGGGGAGATGTGTTTTTTTTTTATGAGGAATGATATATGCAGTGCTTTAGCTGTTTCTCATCATGTCACCTCAGAATGCTAGGAGTGCTCCGGTGTGGCTGAGGGCCCTTTTTCGGCCATGGGCACGAGAAGGAGAGCAAAGTGGCGATGCAAAATATGCATATCAGTGGATGTGTGCGAAGGTAGTTCTGATCAGTCACCAGCCATTGACGAAAAGCTATCATTTCTGCATTCCATTTGCGAGGAAGTCGAGTTTCTTTCCTTAATTCCCTCTCAGATAGACGAGTTGCTGTGCCTGAAGTCTGAGATCGTAGCAGCGAATGCAAAATGCAGTAAATACACGACCAGGCTGAATTCCTGTGAAACACATATGATTTATTGCTGTAAGAATCAGCAACACGTGACTAAAACGTTTCTGCATTGTCATCGAGAGTGGCGATACCAGAGGCTCAGGTCGCTTCACAAGCAGCTATCGTTCAAAACCTTCGACGTGAAATAAACACCTATGAGCAGTATAACAGGTCCTTGAACCTCGAAATTTATGGATTATCCCAAAGTCCCAGCGAGAACGTGACTGCAACTGTCTCCGGGCTGGCCGCTCCGCTGGACATTGACTCATTCCTTCCAGGCCGTGTTGTAACCGTTGTTGGATCTCTTACGATGAAGGTTCATCCCTAGCGCTGCCACCAGTTGGATCTGGAGGACAATACCAATTGCTGTCCCAAGATATTGGACCTTGCCGTTCGGTGTGGCAGTTGCCCGAGGTTGAGGAGGACTTTGAGATGAAAACTGGAGGTTTATTTACATTATTTACAGTGAGAGTACAAAGCAATTACCAGTCATAAAGTCATTACGGGCTGGCAGCAACTCGGGCCCTGCGGCCCGTGGCAAGAAGCTAGAGAGAGATGAATGAAGGAATGCTGCCTTGCTGCTCCCAGTCTCTGCTTTTAACACCTTCGGTGTCTCGAAGTCACGTCCCGTTCGGCCAATCGGCGAGCCCGCTCAGGTGGCGTCATTTTCGGCCAATGGCAGGCGCCCGTGCGAGTGTACGTCACATTCGGCTCAGAAAGTAACTCCATTGTGTCCACCTGTCCGAGGGAGTACTTCTCTGCGGTATTGCCTTCCTTGTCTGCAACTGTGGTTACAAAGGCAGACGGGGGGGAGGGGGGGGGATTGCTCCCAGGGCTTCACGGTGCATTACGACCATCGTTGCCTCGTGGCTTGCAAGCGCCGTTGCAATAGGCTGATGGGGGGAGACGGGTTGTCTTCGAGCGACCTTCCAGAGCTGCAAAGCAGCTTTTCTCGAGACCTACGTTACCTGGAACCGTGCCAGGCTCTCGCTACACTTTCGGGAAGAGCGAAGCGGTGAATACCTCCAAATGCGGCGCACGAGGTGGGGGACGCAAACAGGCGCGTACAGTAATAGAGCAGCAACTCAAAGGTTTATTTTATGCGGACGACATTGTGTTGCTCGCTAATAAGCAAAGTGATTTGCAACGTGTGGCAAATATCTATGGACAGGAAGGCAACAATTTAGGTTTGAAATTTAGTGTTAGAAAAAACAAGTGTTATGGTATTTAATGAAAACAGTGAACAGACATTGGAGATACAGGGCCAAGAAAAACCTCGGGTAACAGAATATAAATACCTTGATATATGGATAAACGAAGGCAATGGATATATGGAAACACAAGAAAAAACCATAACAGTCAAGGGGAAGAGAAATGCAGCCATAAAGAAGCACAGAATGCTCTGGGGATAGAATAGGTACGAGGTCCTCCGAGGTATGTGGAAAGGTGTAATGGTTCCAGGACTTACTTTTGGAAACGCGGTTGTTTGCTTTAAATCAGGGGTACAATCAGGACTCGAAGGGAACCAAAGGTCAGTGGGTCGCCTCGCATTGGGCGCTCACGGGAAGGCTACAAATGAAGCTGTGCAGGGGGATATATGGACTAGTTTTGAAGTGAGGGACGCTCGCAGTAAAATTGAGTATGAAGAACGGCTGAGGAATATGGAAGGAAGTAAATGGGCTGGGAGAGTGTTCAGGTACCTGTCCAGGAAAAACATTGATTCACAGTGGAGGAAAAGAACTAGGAAACTTACCAGGAAGTATGTGGCCTGTAGGGTGGGCAACACCGCAACAAAGAAGGTCGACTGGAAAGTCAGAGAGGCTGAATTAATCTCAAGGGTGGCGGCAATGGAAAAGAAACCTGCCATGAGTAACTACTTAAGAGGAAAAAACGAAATCAGGAAAGAAGCCATTTATGATAACTCAAAGGGAAGCTCATTACTTTTCGAAGGGAGATCGGTATGCCTTAGAACACGCACCTATAAAGCGATATATAAGAAGGAAGAAGCATGTGCTTGCTGCGGTAAAGCTAGGGAAACGACGGAGCATATTTTATTAGAATGTGAAGCCGTCTACCCAGCCGTCGATTTAGGCACCACTCCTTGAAGACCTTGGGTTCAGCGGGAGCAGTGGTAAAGCAAACAGGTCAGTAATAGACATTAGTAGGACGCGATTGGAGGATTGGTGGAAGAAAAGTAGGGAGACGACAAAAGGCGGAGACGTACAAATCCACAGATCGCAATAAGGGAGCAGAAAATTGGGACGTGGTAGTTCATAGGTTTTTTTTGTTCATTGGTTAACCAAGGTAGGGTATTAGGCAGCATAGTAGGAAGAGCTGGGTGGCGCAACCCACCGCCCCGTTCCAAAGGGGACGCTCATAACATCCATCCATCCATCCATCCATCCATCCATCCATCCATCCATCCATCCATCCATCCATCCATCCGTCCGTCCGTCCGTCCGTCCGTCCGTCCGTCCGTCCGTCCATCCATCCATCCATCCATCCATCCATCCATCCATCCGTCCGTCCATCCGTCCGTCCGTCCGTCCATCCATCCATCCATTCATCCATCCATCCATCCATCCATCCATCCATCCATCCATCCGTCCGTCCGTCCGTCCGTCCATCCGTCCGTCCGTCTGTCCATCCATCCATCCATCCATCCATCCATCCATCCATCCATCCATCCATCCATCCATCCATCCATCCATCCATCCGTCCGTCCGTCCGTCCGTCCTGCCAACATGCTTGCACGTGCCGCACATCGGGAACGCTGTAGATCTGTAGACGACGAAGGTGCTTCTGTGCGCACGTATGCGAAACGGGGTCCGCTATCTTGTGCTGTTTCGCCAGGTTCCCTTGGTCCAAGGAAGGAACCGATTGCATCCTCACGTTCAACAAGTCAAGCGGCATCGACGGACACCACTCCCACCACGGTACGTCGAACTTTGACCGCTTTCTCGCCTGAAAACCGCCGTTAGGCATAGCTCCTGTCTGAAGTGGTCGGGGCCGGACCGGCCCGCGACGCCACGCCAACATGGAAGTCGTCGTGGATGGGACGCCCATCACACCCGAAGACCTCGCAGATAAAGGATGGCGCACGCTGCAGCGCGACAAACGTACCCAATGCACGTCGGCGACAAGTTCGCCCCGCGAGAAGGTGAGCACGGCCGGAGTCGTTGTTAGGCCTAACCCGGCGCGACGTCCCAAGCACCCGAGGGAGCCCCCTATCCCTCCGCACTACTTCAAAGTGGTGTTGCGAATCAGCGGTGGTTTTAATGTGTCCAGACAACGCCCATCAGCCGTCATGGAGGCATTGTGTGTTTCCACGGGACTGTCAAAGCAAGCTTGCGGCAGGGACATGGTACGTTTGGACGCTGTCGGCAACTTCGTTGTCGTGGGTACCGAGGATGGGGACCGAGCCGACAGTTACGCGAAGCTATCGACGCTAAAGGTGGGAAGTCAAACCTATCCGATTAAGGCTTACTTCCCAACTGAAGATCAAGGGAAGGGCATTATTCGCCAAATTCTTCCGCACCACACCCAACAGCAAATTCAGGAGAATCTGTCCGAGAGCGGCATGAATCCCAACATATTGGGGTTCCGCCGTCTAGGCGAGTCCGAAACCGTCCTGCTGGTCTTCAGGAGACAGGAAGTTCCTCATTACGTCATGTAGGGCGGGGCATGGCACCGATGCAATTTATTTAGGCGCAGAGTACAAGCCTGCTTGATTTGCTACCAGACCGGGCATCGAGAAGATGTCTGTCCGAATCGAGGCACGACCAAGAAGTGTAGAGAATGCGGAGCACCCGACACGACCGACGCGCACGAGTGCACGCCACATTGTCTGTCGTGCGGCAAGAGCCACGTCACGGGAAGCCGGGATTGCCGGAAGAAGTTTGAGACCCCTTTCATCATCCGCCAGCGCCGACGCCAGCGCCGCGATCGGCAGGCTCGAGAGCGGGAAGAGCAGCTTCATCCACCACAGCCACGGGGTGACGACCACCGCAGCCGGTCTAGGGAGAGGCGCTCGTCGTCAGTCTCCTTCGCGGACGGGGAGTCGACCGGTGACGGCGGCACCACGGCCGGAAGACGTCGGTCAAGCAGCCGAGGTCGGAGCCGGAGCCGAGGTCGGAGCCGGAGCCGCTGCGGCCGGTCGAGATCGCGGAGCGCCCCGAGGCAGCAGCCGGGGAGCCAAGCCAACCGTGGAGGCCGGGGCCAACAGCAGCATCAGCAACGAAACCAACAAGGAGCCCAATCACAATTGACGTCCCAAAGAAACTGGGCCAGCATAGTGGCAGGGAGGGGGAGCGACGTGCATCCCGAAATAGTTACACTTGACACAGTTAAGAGTCTACAGCAAACCATTCAAAACATGCAGACAAAGATCGCACAACAGGATACAAAGATCCGCGCCTATGAGAGGGGTTGCTTCCCACAACCGGTGGACAGGGACCGACACCCTAGCACGGCAACTAGCGCCCTATCAGTTCCCTCACCGACTTCGGTGCCTATTAGCATACCAACAACTACCGAAAGTGAAGAGTCCGATATGGACTCCCAGGGTCCACCGAACAAACGAAAAGCCAGCCTCATTCACAGGACTCCCACTACAGCCCCAATTGAGGACGCAGACCTAATGAAACGCGTAGAGCAACACGTTGAACGCGCGGTCAAGGCGGCCATGGACGCCATCCTTCCTGCGATTTTTGAACGCTTCCAGCAGTTAGAGAACCGCATGACGGCACTCGAACAGAACCACAACACGCTAGCCGCACAGGTCGCACAAATCGCACAATACATCCCAAAATTAGCGCCCGTCCAGCCGGAGCAGACTCTCCCTCACCCCGCGGTCGTTCCTCAGGTGGCACCCGTCAGCGCAGCGGCGGTCCTCCGCCCATCCCGCCTGGACCTGGCCGTCCACACACTTCCCAACAATCAACATGGCTGTAACAACCAATAGCACCTATCACGTTTGGCAGTGTAACTGCCGCGGATTCAAAAAGAAGAAGGCCAACCTTCACCAGCATGTTAATAACACGGCACAGCAAGAATCATACAAACCTGATATCATAGCGCTACAAGAAGTCAACATGGAAGCCGGCCTCTCCTCTTACAGGGCTTTCCATTGCCGTAACAACTCCAAGAAAGTCACTACGCTCGTTCGCCGAGAACAGGTGACGGCGATCCACGACATCGAAACTTCTCCCCCCTCGGGCATCCCCCACGTTTTCGTGGAGATCATCCCAACGCGCACGTCAGATCCCAGCCTATTCATCCTCAACGTATACGTCGCCCCGCATGCAGACCCGAAGCTCGATGCGATTTTTCGCTCGGCCCTCAAAGTCAGCCGCGACTGCCCCCTGCTCATCGTTGGGGACTTCAACGCCGGTCATACTCTGCATGTGGGGATACCTGGGCGACACCCGCTAGGGTAGACATCTAGCAGAAGCCGCGCAAGAGCTGGGCCTCACGCTAATCAACGATACTACCACCCGCACCAGAATCGGCAGCCGAGGTCAGGTAGACACTAACCCTGACCTGACGTTCGTCGTCCACTCGCAAGACTACGCATGGACGAACACCGGCGAAACTCTGGGAAGCGACCACTGCATCCTTCACACGGAAATCTATGCACGCGGCAAGCGTCGGCGGAAGCATCGCTTCTCGGTTACTAACTGGGACAAATTCCGCGAGTCCAGAAGAATGCGAGCCAATGAGGGGTCCATCGCCAATATCTCATCCTGGACGAGCCAACTCCTGGCCGACGTGGAAGAGCATACGGAACATCTTGACCCGGAGGACGCCCCGGAAACCACCAACGTCGACAGCAGGCTGCTCCACATGTGGCAGGCAAGATCGAGCATGCTCCGGCGTTGGCAACAGCAGGGGAAAGATAACCAAGCCCTAAAAGAAAGAATCACTCGACTCGACGCAGAGATCTCCGATCACGCGACCGAGCTCACCCGGCAGCAATGGTACCAAATATGTGATCGCATGAGGGGACGCCTAAGCTCAGCCCGGACGTAGCACCTCCTACGCCACCTCCTGGATCCGGACACCACCAGGGTCGAAGGCAGAAGAAACATGGCCAAGTTAATCCACAGGCATGCTCAGGACCCGGGGACGTTCCTGGCAGAGATGCGAGACAAGTACATCGGCCCGCAACTGAAGACACCGTTACCTGCGGCCTACCAGGGCCGGCCGAACGCGCACATAGACGAAGACTTTACATTCGCTGAGGTGTCGGCAGCCGCCTACAAGCTGCGGACGAACTCGACGCCGGGCTCGGACCGCGTTACCAACAAGATGCTACGCAACCTGGACGAGGCCGCAATGGAGCAGCTCACAGAGTTCATGAACGAATGCTGGAAGACGGGCGCCATCCCGGAAGAGTGGAAGACGTCAACGATAGTCTTTATACCAAAACCAGGCAAACCACTCAATGCGGACAACCTCAGGCCGATTTCACTGACATCATGCGTCGGCAAACTGATGGAGCACGTGGTCCTAGACCGTCTCAATGAACACGTAGAAGATGGGGACGAGTTACCCCACTCTATGTTTGGTTTCAGGCCACACCTGTCCTCCCAAGATGTGCTCCTTCAGGTAAAAAGGCAGGTGATGCAACCCGAAAGTCCGGCGGACGCTCGCCGATTCCGGTGCCTCCTGGGCCTCGACCTGAAGAAGGCCTTCGACAATGTCGCCCACGCAGCGGTGCTTGAGGGCCTGACCCAACTGGGTGTCGGAAACCGAGCGTACCAATACGTCCGAGACTTTCTTACCGACCGGAAGTGCCGGATCAAAGTCGGCGAACATGAAACTGAATTTATAGAGCTGGGGAGCCGAGGCACGCCGCAGGGATCAGTCATCTCCCCTTTTCTCTTTAACGCGGCGATGCGCGGGCTCCCGCAACTGCTGTGCTCTATCCCTGGGCTTCATCACAGCCTTTACGCTGACGACGTGACGTTATGGGCAGCGGCGGATGGTCCACAAGCTCTTCAAGAGATCATGCAACGCGGCATCGACGTCGTACAAGCTTAGGCGGAGTCAAGGGGCCTGACATGCTCACCGGAAAAATCCGAATACCTCCTGATCAAGCCCAGCAGGAGTAGCTGTCCCAGGGGATTACCACGGAGGAGGCGCTTCCTTGAGCTTAAAGTCGGAGAACTTACCATCCCGGAGCGCCCCAGTATCAAAATATTGGGGCTAGACTTTCAGAACACGCCGCGCTGCGGGCTCATGTTAAAGAAACTCCAGAGGGCGACCAACTACACACTACAGCTCATTCGCCGGGTGGCTAATCGGCACCACGGCATGGGCGAGGGCGATCTGCTTCGACTTGTGCAGGCATACATAACCAGCAGAACCATGTACTCGACACCATATGTCAAACTCGCAGTCACAGATTTAGCCAAATTAAACACCATGATCCGACGAAGCACAAAGGCAGCCTTGGGCCTTCCGGACCACGCGGCCACCGCAAGGCTAGAGGCCTTAGGCATGCATAACACGATCGAGGAGCTCTTGGACGCTCACCACACAGCCCAAGTCCGTCGTCTCTCGCTAACCCCGGCTGGCCGCACAGTCCTCCGGAAGCTCAGTCTCGAGGCTATCCCCGAAATTACAGAGTACGTTACGATTCCGCGAAAGGTGAGGGGGCATATTTATGCCCCACCTCTACCCCGCAACATGGACCCCGAGTTCCATCAGGGCCGTCGGCAGGAACGTAGTGAAGCCATTTGGCGACGCTATGGCTCGCAAGATGGAGTGGTCTACACAGACGCAGCCAGACACCCTCCCGGCGACCTCATGACTGCGGTGGTAGCTGATCACAACGGAGGACTGCTAGAACATACAACAATCACGGCTGGCCGAGTGGTGGAAGCGGAGGAAATCGCGATTGGCATGGCCATGCATGCGGACGCAAATACCGTCATCAGCGACAGCAAGCAGGCCATCGGCAATTTCGTCCGTGGTAGAATTTGCAAACAGGCGTACCATGTCCTCACACGACGCCCCCTAAGCGGCTTGAAAACCCTCGTGTGGACCTCCGCTCACGCGGCTGTGCCCGGCAACGCGTCGGCTCAGTTTGTCTCGAGATCTTGCGCGCCGAGCCTCGTCCGCGGATGCGGACGGCGTGAACGAGGAGGAGACAAACGAGGAACCCTGCGAGACTTATTATGAAATAGCCCATCGGTATCGCTTGAGGCGTCGCGCGCTCCCACCACCGGCCAAGCAACTCGACAAAACGCAAGCGGTCGCGTCTCGGCGACTTCAGACAAATACATACCCACACCCAAAATACATAAACAAAATCACAGGGGGCAGGGAAAGCGACAAATGTAGGCTCTGTTCAGAAGCAGGAGCACTCACACACATAATGTGGGAATGCACCTCGCTCCCGTTCTCTCATCCCCCCGTCAGCAGCGAGACTGCCTGGACAGCCTGGCTCAGTTCCGGGGACGTCGACCAAAAATTGGAACTGGTGGACTGGGTGGAAAAGGCTAAGCAGGCCCAGGGCCTTACTTGAGCCCTAACGCTCAGCCACGTCCCTCTTTAGCCTTCCCCCTTTCAATAAAGTTTATCACCACCACCACCACCACCTGTAGATCTGCTTCTGCGCTCCTTAATTAGGTGTGAAGCGATTCGATGTGGTCTGGTGAACTCGGAGGAGGCTCAGGAAAAGGTCGCGTATCTAACAGGGCATGTGATGGGCGTTAGCATTCCACGCCAGTCTCTCTGCGTCGCCGGCGTCATGAATGCTTTGTGTGCCTAAATTGGGATAATGGCACTGCACAGAACTTTCCCTTACATTTTTTCTCGTGGGCCGAAATGCACTTGCACACCTGTTCTCCGAAAGCGAAACGCTCCTTGCAGTCATTCGTTCGTACAGCGACGACGACAAGACCCAACCAATAACAATGCTGAGGCGGAAGCGAAATGCGAGAACATTCGTGTATTTAGATTTACCGATACGCTGAACAACCCGATGGTCAAAATTAACCAAGAGTGCCCAAGACCGGCATTCTTCATTACCCTATAGTAGTTTTGGTAAGGAAAGATTGAAGTTTTATTTAAGGTTTAACAAATTCAAGTACTAGTTTAGGGACGACAAAAGAAAATGTTTTATCGTGTTATCGTCGCTACAGTATTACGAAACACTCGCTTATTACATGGACAGTCGATATTTCAATTCTCTATATCATGAAATGTCATAAAGATGCCGGCGTAATTAAAACAGCCAGTTTGTTGCCTCTATAGTAAATGCATGACTGGATTATTTGCATTTCCAAAAACTACTTTGCTCTCCATTGTGGAAACAGACATGATTTATTGATTGACTCGTAGACTGAATATTTTATTGACTTCTTGATCCAGCCGTACGTCGATGTCATAGGGACATGCCCTGTATTGTATTCCTGTACTTGAAAGCTCTGCTCTGCAGACGGTGACTTCCAGCCTGCAAGAAAATATTCAGAAAATGTATGGAGTTATTGTTACCAAGACATGTGGGGGAGCATTATTTATGTAAACTGGTTACGTGTGCTTTATTGTACAATACGGAAAGGCTGGCTATATCGCGAGTAATAATTTATTTATTTTACTCATTTACAGGAACTTATCAACTAGTTAAGTTATACATAAATATGCATTCATTAGTTAAATCGTTATTTAGTTATTTATGCACAGACGCTTGCGAGCGCTATGTTTAAAACCCCTGTCACAATGTTCCCAGCCCGTCCGACCGACTTCTTCACAATGAAGTCACGTTATACATATCTCCCGGTTATCTCCCTTAACTTAATTGTGGAAAACCATTCATAGAAACTTGTTCGTGGCGCCATGGGACTTGCCAGTCTGCGTTATATCGCCTAGGTCGCTGACTTTCGTTTAAGTATAAAGATAAAAACAACAAGCTGTCATGTGACTTCCCCTCTGCTCTCACATGGACACACACTATTTTTAATGGCTACACAAGTCTCCTGCATCAGGTTACTAGTTCGTACCACTTGAATCATTCCAGTGAAGTAGCAAGTCCTGCCTAACTTAGCTGGCACCTTCGTCATTTGTAGAAGTCTTTCTCTTTCATCCATGTGCAAATAGACTTAAAAAGCTACATTGTGCAAGGTATGTGATTAAGTGGGACTCCAAAACAGCAGCTTAATTTATATATTTGTAAAGCAGGGGAACAATAAAAAGAAAAAAAAGTTGTGTTTGCTTTGTCATCCAAGGTGTGATTGAAAGACAGCCGAAGCTAGTACGGATGATTTACGACGCATTAACCGTCACGTTTGCTGGACTCGCAATAATTGAATCGCGGGGGACACTTTGTAACTTTTTTTCCGTTTGTCATTGTGGACTGTGTAGACTTCACAGTTTTACAGCTTAACTTGGGCCGCCCGTGCCCTTCAATATATTGTGAAAAAAAATATGTCATATAGGAAAATTAATGTTAGGTTCTAAAAAGCTAGCCGTTGGCAAGCTGACGATTTATTGCAGCAATACCTAAGGAAATTTATAACAAATATTCGTGCTGTTCATTTTGCAGCCAAACGACCATTTTTTTAATCCATCATTTTTTTCGAACACGTATTCATATTCACATTCCACCCAATGTAATAAACTAGCTGACCTCATCCCCCGCCAGGAAAATATAAGGATAAGAAAACCCTTGTACCATTTTCACCATAGATCGGCCTGAGGCTGCAGAACGTCAGCTATCTTCAGGAAGCGGCGGATGTGTAGCCAGCAGTCGAGGTTCAAGTCAGAGAGCTGACGCCTGGCACCAGGATCTGCGAGGCATTCCACCGTCTCCTTGACGACGCCGGTCATTCGCATGAACTCGTCGAGGCTCAAGTGGCGAACACGAAGCAGGGCGCTGCTGATCATCTCCTTGGCGGCGGCCTTGGTGACGTCAGCACCTTGGCGCACCATTTCGAGCAGACGAGGATGGTCGTGCATCAGCTCGATAGAACGAGCGGCTTCGGCGCCATCTTCCTCGCCTAACACGTACTGAGCTGCCGCAAGGACAGCGGAGGCATTCCGTCTGGTCGCTTCCTGCATGTCGAAAGAATGAGCCGTTGTGGGGTTTAAAGACGAAAAACACTTGATGAGCGCTTAAAATTGCACCCGCGAGTGGTATCGGACAGTGCGCGCGAAAATGCATATGAGCTCCACTTGAAGATCGGTAACGCAACGCCAGAATCACGGCCTCTTGAAAATTGCCAATAACGAATTCCGCAACGTGCGATAAGGATTCTACAGTAAAGCGCCATCGACTGCAACCGTAAGATTTCGAATACAGTAATCTGTTGCGCAAGAATTACAGGCGACCTCTATTGTTGGATGCACGATGATATTCGCAAAAATATTTCAAGGAGCTAGCACGAAAAACTATTACAAGCTTTGTTCGCTGTTTTTTTTCTTATTTTTTTTACGCGGGTGTTCGTTCGTTGTACGCGGGTGTTCGTTGTTGTTTTACGCCATCGTTCTGTAGTGTTTTGTTTCTATGAGCAGTTTCTGCGGTTTGTTTCCGACAATAACTTGTTCTTGATATCTGGTGGTGATTTTAACATAGATATGTCTGTAAATTCTACATACCAGAAAGAAATGATCACGATAATAACGTCAAATGGTTTTGAAAATCTGATTGCTTCGCCAATCTGAATTACAGACAGCAGTGAAACTCTACTCGACTTATTCATAACAAATATGCAAAACAAAAGCATCCCCGCCTGTGTGCTATCATATGACATAAGCGACCACTTTCCAATATTTATCATGACACCTAAACACAGTTTTCGAGACAAGAGGGATGTGAGATGCTTCACTTAGCCAAATACAGCAGCCAACCTTGAGGCTTTTAGAACTCAGATGTTAACCTGTGACCTGGAAATTATCGGTCAAATCGCGAACGCTGAAGAGGCATATACAAAGTTCATAGATATAATTTCCGGTGTATATAAGTACCACGTTCCCGAAAAAAGAATTACCTTAGGCAAAAAAATTCGTAAACCTTGGATAACGCCTGAACTGCTTGCAAAAATACATCGAAAAACGAATTGTATCATAAATTTATTCAAAATAAGGACCCAGATACACTGAAACAATTCAAAACTTATCGAAATAAACTGAATAAAGAAATACAACTAAGTAGAATGCGACACATTCCGTCTGAATTGGAGTGCTCTGCAGCAAAACCTGACTTCTTATGGAAAAGGTTAAATACTGTCCTTAATCGAAATAAATCGCATTCTCGTAGAGAAAAACTGAACATAAATGGCAATGAGATATCTGGCATCCCTCTTGCCACTATGTTTAATGATCACTTTGTTAGCAACAATCAAAACAGTTCATCTAGGACATTGTTAAAGTTGAAGCCTGTTGCTAGCCCCTTCTCATTATTTCTTGAGCCTGTCTCTAAACATGAAGTTTTCTCTCCTTTCACATCACTGCGAACTAGTTCCTCGTGTGGTTTTGAAGGCATGCAAATTATACCAATAAAACACGTGTTAGATATTGTCACACCTTACATAAATTATTAATTTATGTTTGTCCAGTACAACTTTTCCGAAAAGAATGCAAATCGCTATGAGTGTTTTATTTAAAAAGGGAGACAAGAAATAATATCCAAAACTATAGGCCTATATCCATATTGCCGATCATTTCTAAGGGCCTGGAAAAAATCTTACATCACCAATTTAATAATTTTTTTGAAAAAAAACAATATAATATCCCCTGCCCGATTCGGCTTCAGAAAGCTTAAGTCCACCGAATATGCACTGTTGGAACAAAAGAAATTCATCTTATCCCAGTTCAAAGAAAGAAGACTTGTGCTTGGCGTCTATGTGAATTTTAGCAAAGCATTTGATAATATTCACCATTTAATATTGATTGAAAAATATCATAGCTATGGCATTCGGGGTCATTCCTTAGCGCTAATTAAATCTTACCTAGCAAGCAGACAGCAATTTGTTCAGATATATATGCATTGCTCAAGTATGAAGCCTATTTCAAAAGGAGTTCCGCAGGGAAGTGTTTTGGGGCCCCTTCTTTTTAACAACTATATCAATGATGTAACAAATATTTACCTAAACGCGATATATGTCCTGTATGCTGATGACGCCAGTACATTTGTTTCAGGAACACACTGTAGAGATATAGAGTTTGAAACAAACCTCATGCTCCCTAAGCTGAGGGTCTGGTCAATAATGAACGAATTAGAAATATATAGAAACAAAACCAAAGCTGTGCTCTTTAGGCCCAAAAATAAGCAAGTGAATTCAAATATTAACAATATGTACTGGCAAAAAACAATAGAAATGGTTACTTGTATGTGAACTCTCGGCGTAACGTTTTCGAGTAATATGCTTTGGGACAAACACATTGACGCAGTCACAATCCAGTTATCTATGGTCATTGGAATGACGTGGAAATGTAAATCACTATTGCCGTTTAAAGTTAAACTTCTCATTTATAACTGGGTTTTTTATACGTGCCTATATTATTGCTTATTGGTATGGGGTACAACTACTTTTGTTAATTTGCATAAACTACTTGTCTTGCAAAAGAAGTTTGTTCGGCTGCTCTTTAATGTCCCCTAAATCTCCCATACTATAAACTAATTTCAGGAATCTAACATAATTTCTGTGTTAAAGTTGTACCAGTACAATTTAACAACTGCATTTAGGCGGGAAGTAAAACTGAACTGCTCCTTTCTACGAGAACTTTGTAACCTTGAACTTAATGACAAATTTTATGTTACCCGTCATAAAGAGGTATGGCGGGTGTTCACACCCAGAACAAATTATTTAAGGGAAAAGCTGTGAGACACAGTGCCAATGCTTCTAAATAAATATAATAATCTAGGCGTTGATATCACCAAAATAACGGCCCAACAACTGAGAGAATTGTATGTGCAGGATTTTTAAATTGCTGGTTAAGTGTACATCCTCTCGGCTAGTATGTATATAAAGTGTGTATATATGCTTCTGTGTATGTGTGTATATATACCTAGGTACGCATACGAGTGTGTATGCATATAGGGGTATATGAATGCATGTGTGTGTATATATATGCGTGTATGTAATCTTCAGCGGCGTCTTCTTGTTTCATTTGTATTCACCACGAGAACCACACAAGCTACCCTAAGTATTTTTTATTTAGTTACCAGTGGCTCAGTATCGATATGGGTGTGCATTTGTATATGCGGGTATGTGGGTACATGAGAATATTATATATATATATATATATATATATATATATATATATATATATATAGCTGCCTCTACTGGAGCAGCTTTTACTTGCAGCCTCCTCCATCAAGTAGATGGAAATAAAGCTATTCTATTCTATTACCACGCGGCTGGAGCCACCACATTCGCAGCACCCCTAGATACGCGTAATGCACTTCTATTGCACTAGTGCACTGCAGCACCAGAGTTCTCTATAGCAATTGGCGCCAAAAAACACTACATGGCGCGTACTACGCGTGAACTGTCCACACTAGCTAATGACGTAACTTAGGATCAGAAACGATCCAACAAAAGATAGCATTGAGTCATACCAAGATGTCGGCCAGTGCGATGTTCTCGACGGATTCTCCCGTCCAGGTATTGGCCCTGTGGACCAAACAGCACTTCAATGCTCCATGCGGTTCCCATGCATACCTGGCAGTGAAGACACAGGCGGGAGTCATGGCGAATTCTGTGAGGTTTAGGCTCTTGCGGGCACCATGCGCGAGCCGCTTGAAGTCGTCCTCGGTCAGCAGAAGTCCCTTGACGTTGACTCTTACTAGTTTGAGATTGGAGGCCAGCGCTCTCACCAGTTCAGTCTGCACATCACGATTCACATTTCTCCGAAAGGCAAAAACGTGACCGAAGTTTATGTCTACGTCAGTGAGCCTGGACGGAGCTCTTATGCATGCCGACAAGGCGGAGCACATACGGCGATTGAAATTTTTGCAGTCAAGCCGGAGCGACGTTATGTGAGCGCAGCCACCCAGCGCTTCTAGAGCTGAGATAACTGTCTGAAAACCGAACTTGTCATTGCACGTCAAATGCCTCACTCTGACGGTTGCGCTGCTGATTTGCGGGCCTTGCTGCAGACATTCTGCGTTGCGCATGTAAGACCCGTGGATGACCACTCGGTCGCTCAGTCCTCGCTCCTGGATGGTGGAGCACAGCCTGTCCGGACGGTCGATTCCGGGCAAGGAGAGAACGACCACCGACTTCAGAGCGTCCGTTTCCGCTACTGCGCCGAAGAAGGCCTGCCACTCAGCTTCGCCGAAGCCCCGCAAGTCGATGCAAAGCTTGCTGAGCGGCAAGTTCGGTCTCCGCAGGGCTGCGAGCCAGGGCTGCATGCATTGCGCGGCATTGGGATCTGGAGCGTAGACACCACGGTAGCAGAATGAGCCACAGCAGTCGCAGAACGTTGAAGGTAACCTCAGGCTGCGCAGTGTGGCGCTCCGAAGGACCACTTCGGCGAAGAGGCTGACCGCACCAACGCTGGCAAATACATAGAAAACGCGTATTAGCTGAAGAACAATTAAACTCAAGAGAGAAAACAAAACGAGAAAAATCAAGTAAAAAGGTGCACTGCTTTAAAAACACACATTACACACTCAAATTGGCGTTCCTTAACGCGAAGAAGAATCGCAGCCAACGTCATCCGCAAAGGACGTTCAAGGCATCCACCATGCTTTAGCTCTGCGAACACGTATGTTACAGCAAGTGGCGATTGACAGTGACCACTACATCTACAAGCTTTTCATACACGACATACTGGTCATACAAGCCTCACAGTGAATCATGGCGCGTTATTAACCGTGTACTGCTCAATGACTGTTTGAGAAGAAAAGCTATATCAACTGCTGCATTTTCGTTCTTCTCCATGAAGAGTACACGTGTTAAAAAAAGGTGATTCAACGTGTAATTGAAGTGGATGAAAGACAATGTTTTCATGGTTGCGTTGCGACTGAGGATTCGGGGTCGAGGTAGCGTGATTTATTGTCAATACCGCGCTGGACTGACGGTATTCGATCGACGTCAACTAGAAATGGAATCACCTGCCAAACTTTGGCAACAGTTATTATCATTATCGTCATCATCGCCATCGCATTTCCAGGGGCAGCTAGATTTACGCTGTATTTCTTTCTGGATGGACCTGCAAAAGAGCTAGCTGGCCAAGCAAGACATTGTCCGTAAAAAAAATTATATTTCACTAAAATCTCCAAAACTAAAAACTTCCTCCAGCGCAACACTGATTCTCCTGTATATATAGGCCATGCGTCAAGTGTGAAACGGTAAAATGAATATTTCAGGTATCAAATTTACTGTACAGCGCAAAGGTATTATACGATACATTGGATGTTACAAGGTTAAGAATTAGCGACTATCTGTCGCTTCGCTGTGCTCCGCCGTGGTGGGTCATTGCCCCGTGTTTTTTCCCAGAACCGAAGGTGACTGCCCGTCTGGGATGCCATCACTTCCACTCAAACCTGATTTTACTTTGGTATAGACACAGTCGACTCTCCATTCTCAGCCTGTCAAAGCGTGTATTCCTTGCCTCCGCTGACAACGAAAGACCCGAGAGGAGTGTTGCGAAATGTCTGAATGCTATAGCACCGATCCATAATAGAATGCCAGCTATACTTACAATTCTCGATTCATCACAGCGATGTCCGCATTCAGTTCCTCCAAAGAAGTCATCTTGCAGAACGCATCGATCAGTTCTCTCAATACCAAGTCCCAGTCGGAATAGCCACTCGATTTTAGCGTCAATTTTCGCAGCGCTGTGTCGTCTTTCACAAGGTAGCTGGCGAAGAGTGCGTTGGA
This sequence comes from Dermacentor albipictus, assembly GCF_038994185.2. Taxonomy (NCBI): domain Eukaryota; kingdom Metazoa; phylum Arthropoda; class Arachnida; order Ixodida; family Ixodidae; genus Dermacentor; species Dermacentor albipictus. The sequence continues at coordinate 111,360,982 of NC_091828.1, forward strand.
AGCTTCGTCGCGGTAGCGGAACACGCTTTGTCCGACGCGCAGGTCAGTGATTGTTTTGTTTCTTATGAGAGCATGAATGAATGAACTCGCCTCACTAGGGAACATCAAAAGATCGGCCACATCGAGAGTCGTCAGGTGATGCCAGTCTAGGTCAAGTGATTTCCAAAACAAACATGTCTTCATTCCCGATTCCTTCTCGAAATCCAGAACCTTGAAAGCTAGACTCTCGAGATGCGAGCAAGACTTGACCACCTCGCACATGAAAGCGGCGGCGTCCGCTCCAATGAAGCTGCCGCAGACGGCAACGCTTTTCACAGAACAGTTACGTTTCAGTACTGAAAGCAACGAACGGTGCGGCTTCGAGCTCGCGTTGAATTCAATCCCTGTGATGCAGCGATGCTCGGCCAGTAGGCGTTCAACAAGTTGCAGAGGCTTCGATCTGCGCAACTCTTCGTATGGGCTGTACAGGAGATGCCCGCAGGTGCTTGCATCGACGACGGCAATAAGGGCGTCGCCCCTGGTTTTTCCTCGCCTGTCTTCCCGAAGCTCAAGGCAGGCGTCTAGAAGCATTTGGTTTAAGCCACGACGGTGCTCCAGTAAGTGACAGCTTGCCCCAGCTGTCTTTGTGCATGGTATGTTCTGGACGTGCCATTCCGTGCGCCTTTGGGCGGTGGGAGGTCTGGCGATGATGTCGCCTTTTAGGTGCAATGCTTTAGGCATGATTCACCAGCCCGCTGACTAGCGGAGTACAGTGCTGCCACGTGACTTTATATCCTTGAGTCGTCTGGCGTAAGACCTGCACATAGAAAAAAACAGGGTACGACAGTGTCAGAGCATAAACAAGTGCTTCTGAGTAAAAGGGCTGCGAACGGACTTAGTTCAAGACCTTTCCCTTCATTAAAGAGGCGTGTGGCTTGCGAAAAAAGGCTACAATGACGTCAGTTCTCTCTCATATATATGAAAGGCGAAAAGCGCTAGGAAGGCAGTCGACTAAGAATATATTTTTCACAGTTTTGCCGAGTGAGACCAAGCAGCTGCGTGTTATAGAGCGAAGAATTCAGAAAGTGTGCTTTACTATTTCTACAGTGGTGCTGGCACTGTGTCCTAAAACGAAAGGAAGCTGAGCAAGTTGATAATGTAATCTTGGTATTAAAGTACTATTACAAAGCACGCGTTTGTTTTGTGATATTTAGGACTGGTTAATCGCGCATTGACAAGGAGGTTGAGTGAGTGTACACACAAGCTCTGCCTAAGCACAGGCCTAAGTATGCATACTCAATGTTCGTGCCTTCGTTCGGGTCGCTTTCTCCCGCATTTTACGCAATCGCCTTTTCGCACGGCGAATCTACTGTCAGCGTCTGTCGTTTAGAAACTGTCAATGTACGAGACATTCCAGTTATCGCATGAAGTTTGCTGATCCGACCGACACTTTTTGCTACGCGACGAAGTCCCTAGGTAGAATGCTTCTTTAGTTTGCTACTTCTGCACACTGAAAGCGACGTGACTCAAACCAGTGTTATTACCGCTGCCCACGCTTCTTTCCTCTTAAAAACAATATAATCTGATGTGAGTGCATTCTGGTCGCCTTTGTTGCCCGAACATGACGTCGTCGAAAAGGGCGGGGCGTCAAGGTTATCTTCATATCATAGAGTAAAACATTCGACGAGGTGGGACACTCGGCGAAAACTGGGAACAGGAAACGCGTCACGTCTAGTGTTAATCCAGTACGCTAGTTGACGCGAGCATCGGAAATTGTGGAAGGCATGCGGGTCCGAACGATTAGTCTGGAACATTCGATGACTGCTGTATAAAAGCCGACGCGCTTGACCCGCTGATGAGATTTACGACGATCGCCGACTGTGTTCGCCGCTCTCGTTGTGCTTTAAGTGCAGCCTGTTTTGTGGGCACAGGTTCGCCCAATAAAAGCTAGTTTTGTCTTTCACAGTACTGCTACTGTGTTCATTGACGTCACGACCACGTGACACTTCTATTGCTTATTATTAGGGAGACCTCTATAGCAGAGGACATGGCCGTTATTTAGCAATGTGTAAGCTTAACCAGGGCTTAGTGCGGTTAGAAGGACAAAAGAAGCATAAACAGTGCTAAAAAGTGGGCACGTCCTTTGCTATCGGGGCTTAGCGGAGAGACGAGAAGTAGGAGTCGGATTCCTGATTAATAAGGAAATAGCTGGTAACATACAGGAATTCTATAGCATTAACGAGAGAGTGGCAGGTCTTGTTGTGAAACTTAATAAGAGGTACAAATTGAAGGTGGTACAAGTCTATGCCCGTACATGCAGTCATGATGACCAGGAAGTCGAAAGCTTTTATGAAGACGTGGAATCGGCGATGGGTGAAGTCAAAACAAAATACACTATACTGATGGGCGACTTCAATGCCAGGGTAGGCAAGAAGCAGGCTGGAGACAAGTCAGTGGGGGAATATGGCATAGGCTCTAGGAATAGCAGAGGAGAGTTATTAGTAGAGTTTGCAGAACAGAATAATATGCGGATAATGAATACCTTTTTCCGCAAGCGGGATAGCCGAAAGTGGACGTGGAGGAGCCCGAACGGCGAGACTAGACATGAAATAGACCTCATACTCTGCGCTAACCCTGGCATCATAAAAGATGTGGACGTGCTCGGCAAGGTGCGCTGCAGTGACCACAGGATGGTAAGAACTCGAATTAGCCTAGACTTGAGAAGGGAACGGAAGAAAGTGGTACATAAGAAGCCGATCAATGAGTTAGCGGTAAGAGGGAAAATAGAGCAATTCCAGATCAAGCTACAGAACAGTTATTCGGCTTTAACTCAGGAAGAGGACCTTAGTGTTGAAGCAATGAACGACAATCTTATGGACATCATTAAGGAGTGTGCAATGGAAGTCGGTGGTAACTCCGTTAGGCAGGATACCAGTAAACTATCGCAGGAGACGAAAGATCTGATCAAGAAACGCCAATGTATGAAAGCCTCTAACCCTACAGCTAGAATAGAACTTGCAGAACTTTCGAACTTAATCAACAAGCGTAAGACAGCAGACATAAGGAAGTATAATATGGATAGAATTGAACATGCTCTCAGGAACGGAGGCAGCCTAAAAACAGTGAAGAAGAAACTAGGAATTGGCAAGAATCAGATGTATGCGTTAAGAGACAAAGCCGGCAATATCATTACTAATATGGATGAGATAGTACAAGTGGCTGAGGAGTTCTATAGAGATTTGTACAGTACCAGTGCCACCCACGACGATAATGGAAGAGAAAATAGCCTAGAGGAATTCGAAATCCCACAGGTAACGGCGGAAGAAGTAAAGAAAGCCTTGGGAGATATGCAAAGGGGGAAGGCAGCTGGGGAGGATCAGGTAACAGCAGATTTGTTGAAGGATGGTGGGCATATTGTTCTAGAGAAATTGGCCACCCTGTATACGCAATGCCTCATAACGTCGAGCGTACCGGAATCTTGGAAAAATGCTAACATAATCCTAATCCATAAGAAAGGGGACGCCAAAGACTTGAAAAATTATAGACCAATCAGCTTACTGTCCGTTGCCTACAAACTATTTACTAAGGTAATCGCAAATAGAATCAGGAACACCTTAGACTTCTGTCAAGCAAAGGACCAGGCAGGATTCCGCAAAGGCTACTCAACAATAGATCATATTCACACTATCAATCAGGTGATAGAGAAATGTGCGGAATATAACCAACCCTTATATATAGCTTTCATTGATTACGAGAAAGCATTTGATTCTGTCGAAACCTCAGCAGTCATGGAGGCATTACGGAATCAGGGTGTAGACGAGCCATATGTAAAAATACTGAAAAATATCTATAGCGGCTCCACAGCCACCATAGTCCTCCATAAAGAAGCAACAAAATCCCAATAAAGAAAGGCGTCAGGCAGGGAGATACGATCTCTCCAATGCTATTCACAGCGTGTTTACAGGAGGTATTCAGAGACCTGGATTGGGAAGAAATGGGGATAAAAGTTAATGGAGAATACCTTAGTAACTTGCGATTCGCTGATGATATTGCCTTGCTTAGTAACTCAGGGGACCAACTGCAATGCATGCTCACTGACCTGGAGAGGCAAAGCAGAAGAGTGGGTCTAAAAATTAATCTGCAGAAAACTAAAGTAATGTTTACCAGTCTCGGAAGAGAACAGCAGTTTACAATAGGCAGCGAGGCACTGGAAGTCGTAAGCGAATACATCTACTTAGGGCAGGTAGTGACTGCGGATCCGGATCATGAGACAGAAATAATCAGAAGAATAAGAATGGGCTGGGGAACGTTTGGCAGGCATCCTCAGATCATGAACAGCAGGTTGCCATTATCCCTCAAGAGAAAAGTGTATAATAGCTGTGTCTTACCAGTACTCACCTACGGGGCAGAAACCTGGAGGCTTACGAAAAGGGTTCTACTCAAATTGAGGACGACGCAACGAGCTATGGAAAGAAGAATGATAGGTGTAACGTTAAGGGATAAGAAAAGAGCAGATTGGGTGAGGGAACAAACGCGAGTTAATGACATCTTAGTTGAAATCAAGAAAAAGAAATGGGCATGGGCAGGACATGTAATGAGGAGGGAAGATAACCGATGGTCATTAAGGGTTACGGACTGGATTCCAAGGGAAGGGAAGCGTAGCAGGGGGCGGCAGAAAGTTAGGTGGGCGGATGAGATTAAGAAGTTTGCAGGGACGGCATGGCCACAATTAGTACATGACCGGGCTTGTTGGAGAAATATGGGAGAGGCCTTTGCCCTGCAGTGGGCGTAACCAGGCTGATGGTGATGATGATGATAGATGTACACTGTAAAATAATTTACATCCTAAAAAGTGAAAAAGGGTGTAAATGTGTCTATATCTCACATCATAGGGTGTCCGTATGTCCGATGAACATATGCTTCACAAACTATTCTTGCGCTACCTAGTAAAGAGCTAGTGGCCCGTTAGACGTGCGATATTAGGCGTCATGCACCAGGCGTGCCACCGAAACGAGCGAGCATGACTGCACATGTGAAGTTCGCCTGTTTACCCATCTCTATTAGATGTACTGTAAAATAATTTACCCCTAAAAAGTGAAAAAGGGTGTAAATGTGTCTATAACTCACACCCTAGGGTGTCCGTTATGTCGATAACACCCTAAAGGTGTGAGTTGTAGACACATTTACACCCTCTCTCACATTTAAGGGTGTAAATTATTTTACAGTGTAGCCTGTTCGTTGGGCTCCCGGCGCTTTTTTTTTTTTGCCTTCCTTCTGCATTTCGACTTCGACACGACAACGCAGCACTATTGGACTACGCCAAGATGAGAAATCTTGTTTCACAATCTGCGACGCACTTCAAGCAAATTTAGGCTTACGGCACAGAACCGAGATAGTTACGCGGTTAGCGAAAAACAGTTCGGCCGTCCTGGAGCAGTTAACTTGAGGTAATGACTCGTACTGAGGGATGTTTGCGACGCTTTCTATGGGCGCCAACATTGATAAAACTTATCTCGGTAGTTTTTGGGTAAGCTTGCCACACCCGGCTTTGTGACGCAATAAGTGAAAAGCAGTTGGACCATAGTGACGGCTTCGCGGGTACTGAATCTTATTGGGACAAGTTCACGACGAATTCTCTGAGCCCCAAAAATATTGTAATGAATTTCACTATTTTTTAGCGTACTTTCAAGGTACGCTCGCCGCGCCTTGCGTTGTGCCGCAGTTGGCGAAAGTATTATTATGATTATGATTATTATTAATATTATTATTATTATTTGTTTTGAACACTTATACACAGGTATCAGAAAAGGGAAAGCGAGGAGCAGGCTGGCAACTGCCATCGGAAGGGGCACAACGCCTGCCTACCCTTCTGAAGGGAGGTGACAGCAACACAGATATAGAAGATAGGAAGGAGAGGAGCAAAAAGGAGAGAGGAAAGGAGAGCAACAGGACACTGCAACAGGACACTGCAACAGGACAAATCTAGAGACTAAAGTAGAACTCTGCAGCCGGAATTAAAGTGACGCCACGTCGAACAGCCTCCACAATTATCAACCACATCCATGGCTAGTTCGCTATGCGGCTAATTGTGTTCTCCACGATGAGACGCCAAGTAAAGCTGCACGTAATCACCGTTTCACCCTTAGTCGGTTCACAATGTACACTATAAGGTGTTTGAACCCGCCACCTCCCATCTTCGAAGGAAGAAGCGTTAGGGTACAGCGAAAACCAGCTCGGCCCTGGTGAGGCAGTTGTAGCCTTGTCACACGGGAAGATTTAATGGCATTCGATGCATCGACTGCCGTTCCCTCTTTTGCAGTGCTACGCAGTAAAATGTAATGGCATTCGCAAATTATAGCAATAACGATCTGGAACAAAATTTGTGAAATTCAAAGAAATGTCGTGCCTAGTAAACGCGTTTAAGAACTTTTGCGAGTACTTTTAAAACGGACGAAAACGTTTTGACGCCAGTTATTCGCAACTAAAAGCACTTCGATCAAAACAAATCCAATATGGCCGACCGCCGGAATAATCATACTCCTGATGCAAACAGTAATAGCGCTTGAGCATAGCCGATGGTGCAAATATCGCGGCAAAAATAATTATTCCTTTTTATAAGCATAAAAAATTTCTTCTGACTTTGGTGATGCACGCATTATTTTTTGGCGTTCCGTGTCGCTGTTGCCTATATGGGGTATAGAGCATAGATTCGGTTCGAAATGGAAGGATAATGAGTTCCCCTATCTCATTCCATGGCAAATGTCATTCCATTCGAATGACATTAAATTTTCCCGTGTAAACCCCGATTAGTTGGTTTATATGCGAATGTCATTGGATGCGAATGTCATTAAATCTTCCCGGGTGACAGGGGTATAAATTTGGTGTTTACTGAACACTACTGGGACACGTTTGTGACGTTGCTTTCCCCCTGCGGCATCATATACCGTCTTTCGTACACACGCTTGTCAAAAACGCGACGAGCGATTGCCAAGAGTGATAACACGTGAGCGTGTTGCTTTCGACGGCAGGATGCGCGCGACATAAAGCCGAGTAGCTCAAAAATCAAGAACTTGAAGATTCTGTCTTCTGAGCTACTGAAGACAGGCTTTGCACCTACGAATTTGCGTTGAGTGCTATCAGAAGGAATTCTGCGAGCGTGTCACATAGTCTGGCTGAAAGCCTGAGTTCTGGCCACCTCTGTGTACTTTGCGTACCATCACGCCGGCTGAGGAAAAATTGTTTTGAAAACGCGCTCTCACCCGTGTAATTCTACTCTTAAAGTGCAGGAAATAATGACCGGGCAGGGAGGAAGGCTTGAAAATTATGTTTTTTTTTATATTTTACGGCATTGTTTGGCAGGAGTCCATTCTCTACGAAATGTAGGTAAAAGTTAATTTATTTCTAATGCCGCACATTCATCACTTACGCACGCTTCACCTCTACCCGCAATATTCCTGTTAGGTCAATATACCAAAATGATACATGCTTATAATTTACTATGCCTTGTTGCGGGCATGCGTTCTCATGGCGGGAGAGAAGGGGAGATAGAGGGAGGCAAAAGCTGGAGCAGTTAGGACAACCCGTGAACAGGTTCGCGTGTTTGAGTGCGGTCTAGGAACCGTATTTCGGGGGCTTCCGGAAGAAAGAACAAAGTTCTCGGAATAAGGAACTTCGGACTCGTAGCGCTTCTTGTGTATGACTGCGCTCACCTGCGCGGAGAGTGGTGAGGCCAGGACGGGGAGCGCACAATATGTGAGTAATGTTTTTTGTAAAGCTGGCTAAATGTTATGGGTGCTCAAATTATGCGGGTAAATACGGTATACTGAACGGGGTTCTTTATATACGGTCACATAACGAAGAAATGTTGGCGTGGCCCGTGCAACAGTACAAAGCTAGGAACAAATAGGGGGCGCGTCAGTTTAGAGAGTTCATTGTATTTCAACTACAGTTGTTCAGCTGTTCGCAAGGAAAGTTCATCCGCACGCATGTGCCTGAAGTATCCTCAAAACAGCTTGGCTGATTACTTCAATGCTACACGCACACCGAGCTGTTGCAGTAACTGGCGCCGCTATCTGCTTCTGAGCACGCTCGGAAGCGCGTCATGTATGGATGGGTGCACCGATCCGACATTCTATCATATTTCCTTGCACCCATTCTTTGTCTCACGTTTACTGTTCTCTGTGCAAAATGACTTAATACGTTCACACTGCACCATCCATTTAGTTCAGCAGTTCCGTGCACGCAACTAGCCGGGCTGGTGTGTTATACGCTATTCCATATAAAAATCTTAGCGTCGCTTTAAATTTACATGTCCATATGCTACACTGCAGCTCACTTCCATGTGATAAAATGTTCCATAAGGCAGGGGAACTCATGCTTCAAAGTGTTGTTTTCGCTGGCTTTACTCACAAAGACGGCTGCCCCCTACGCCCTATTGTTTCTTTTGTTGGGTCGCCGACATACAACTTGTCTAAGCTTTTGGTTGAAATTTTAAAGCCGCTTGCGGAAGGGAGCACGTTCACGGTCAAGAATTCTGAAGAGTTTGTTACCGCGGTACGCCAGCAGCAGCTTCGGGACGATGATGTTATGGTATCCTACGATGTCGTGTCCTTCTTCACGAATGTGCCGATAGCATTGGCTACGGATATTATTGAGAAACGCCTGCAGGAGGACTGTACGTTAGAAAGCCGTACTTCCCTGACTGTTGACGACATCATGATTCTGCTTAGGTTGTGCTTGAAGCAAACATATTTCTCGTTTGCCGGTACCATATATCACCAGATAGAAGGCGTCCTGATGGGTAGTCCTGTTTCTGTAATCGTGGCTGATGTGTTAATGTAACACGTGGAAACGGCTGTGATGACGTCCTTGCGCTTCCCTGTCAAAATGTACTGTCACTATGTAGATGACACCTTTGTGATTGTCCAAAAGAAAAACCTCGATGCCATGCATGAGGCGCTTAATGCCGTCCATTATGCCATTCGATTTACATGTGAGACGGAGAATAGTGGCAGCCTAGCCTTTGTAGACGTGCTGGCACGACGGAGCGAAGGAGGTTCGGTGGAGACAGCCGTACATACCAAATCTTGCGATAGCGGGAGTGTGCTGAGTTTTGACTCTCACCACCATATAGAACACAAACATGCCGTGGTACGTACGCTCCTGTCTCGTTACGATGCGCTCTCGTCAGCGCAAACTTTGAGGGAGCAAGAATTAACGAATGTTGCCGCTCTTTTGCACAAACGGAGTTACCCTGAGCACTTTGTCAATGATACGCAGCGCCGCATGCAAAAACCTCGCGAGAGCAAGGCCAAAAGGCCAGCTTCCTTTGTGTGCATTCCGTATGTCCGCGGTGTATCAGAAGCAGTGCGCAGAGCTTTACGGCCTTTGGGTGTTCGAACTGTGTTCAAACCCTCGTACACGTTGGGAAACGTGTTCCCGAAGCCAAAGGACCGCACACCTCCGGATGAACAAAGTGGTGTGGTCTACAAGGTCAACTGCTCGGACTGTGGTGCCAGCCACATTGGCGAGACGGGGCGGCGACGTCGCACCCGAATCAAGGAACATTTAAGAGATGCTACGAAAGCCACCCATGCTACACGTGCCAAGACGGAATTGGTTGATCATTGTTTATCAAAGGGACATATGTTCGATTTTAACAATGTAACCACACTAGCACGGGAACACCGATGGGGCCCAAGAAAGTTCGTAGAATCATGGTTCATCCGTCGTAATCAATCTTCATGCAACTCTAACCGTGGCCCCCTGCCGGATGTTTACGGCAGTATCATAGATAAATAGGATGTATTTCTCATTTGCTGCCATTGTGTACTGACGATGCCACCCCCATAGGTGGCGAAACGTCTATGTTTTTCTTATTTTTCGTTAAGTAAAGCCAGTGAAAACAACACTTTGAAGCATCACTTCCATGTATATTGAGCAGGGAGCGATTACATTATCACTCTTTGTAAGACAGCTTTTACCCGCTCCTACGTTGCTGTCACCGCTGCCCAGACATTACAACCGGTCGCGGGCGCGACATGATGGACTAGTTTTGAATACATCATTACTTTTGCCAATACACCACGCGAATGTATTGGGAGCTCACTCTACTCTGGGTTTACTGGTGGCATTGAAAAAAATGCCGGAGTCTGCTGTGCACATCTTGTATCCCATTTCTCCCAGGTTGCGGTCATCGGACGTGGTAATAAAAACCACATGTTATTTAATCACATTGTTCAAAAACTTCTTATTTGCAAATTAATACAAAAATCAACACAGTGCGTTGGAATAGGCACAAGAAGGGCAACATGCATTTTTGGCACTGCAGCCATTTACAATCGACTTCAGTTGCTGCCGTGTACTTCGTTTCACATCGTGAGAGTTATTCAGACACTTGATGTAGAAATACATTCGTGTGACGTCATAAAATACCGATCAACTTCGCGCCTAATACCTTGCGATGTTCACTACAACCAACACCACCAGTGCTGCTCTTGTTGATGACTGCCAACAAATCCATAATGCTGTCTCGATGTAGCTTACTCTTGCTAAAGCAGCCAGTGAAAATATCTCGAATTTCACTGATAAACACGGAAAGCTTCAGTGAAGAGCAGAGAAGACCAACGAAGTCGCAAGACTTCAGGAAACCGGCAGCATTTAAGTACTTTCCCTCTGAAGCAGGCAGCAGAAGCTGGTTCATGCATGCACTACACTTTGTTTTCAGTACACACTTCCTTGCGAGAAAGCCTGCCACATAATAAGTAAGTCTCGAGTCACTACAGTGAATGATGTACGGGTGGTCCAGTACAGTCAGAGAGCTGCTATCAAGCGAACCTTCGGCACCTTCAGGATCTGGCTCATCAAGCAACAAGTCAACTGCTGCTTGTACGAACTAGCAGTCTGGTTTTTAACTATCTAAAGCGGGCTCAGAAATTACTCTTGAACGTTTGATCCAATGAGGCTCTTGACAATATTGTAATAGCTAAGGCAATTAACGCCGCTTCGCAGAACCAAAGTTTCTCCTGTCAAATATGCATGCAGGTTTTGCAAAATCGTCGAACTGCATAAGCAGCGAGCGTTGCGTTCACCTTGGCATTCGAACTTCAACACCATTAAGGGTATGCACGTAGTTTCCCGCAATAATATGCAATTCAAGTTGCAACTCCCGCAGAGCGCAGTTCGCGTCAAGCGGCTTGTCAAGACATTCCCAAAGAAGTCGTTCTGGGCTTTAAAAAGAGATGACTTACAGCTTTATTACAGACGCGCCTATCCAGTTGCGCAACCTTATGTGTAACAATGCTTTACAGTCTGCTTTTTCCGACCTTTCACGAGGATAAACAAGCACACGACACAGGAAAAGTGACGGCGGACATGCCGCAGAGTAAACTATATCGGAAGGATGGATGGATGAATGAGGCTCAACCCTTTGAATCGGGCGGCGGCGGCGCGCACCACCTAGCCTTGAATGGTACTACATGCATGCATACCAATGTATTTACTCCTTTACTATTGCGTTGATATTATCCACCAGTCAAATAGCCTCTGTATAGTTATTTCTACCTGTTCAAAGTCTAAACCCAAAACATTGAATAGTTCCCCGTTACATTCAACTGCAGCGTGAAGTTCTTTACAAGAGAGTATCAATTGTTCAGCCATTTCTTCCTCCTCTCCACACACCCCGCACAACAAATATATCTCCTGGTGTCTGGCTCGGTACGTTTCAGTCCGCAGTACACCTGTCCTGGCCTCAAACAACAATGAGCTTCCCTTAATGTAATCGTAAATATTTTCTTTGGCTATTTCGTGCTTAAACGTCCTGTATGTCTCTAATGCTGATTTGGTTTGCATCTCTCTTTTCCACATGCCTATCTCTGTCTCCTTAACCTTTTTCTTGACAGATGTTTCCTTACCTGTCCCCCCACTGCTGCCCAAGTATTTGACTGACAATTTTCAACTTCGCTTCCTCCACCTTGCGTCAACATTCATCGTGTATAAGTAACTGAAAACCTTCTTAGCCCACCGTATTCCCCCATTTTTCTCAATCGCTCCTGAAATGCTATCTTGCTACTAGCCTCTCTGCCCTCGAAAAAAGACAATCCCAGATGCCCCGGCCACCCAATATTTGGTGTCTTGCCATGTGCTGCTACCAGAGCGAGCCTACCCACACCACGTTGCCTAGTTTCCAACTGTGCCCGAGTCTCTGCTCTCATACATAGAACTGCATTGGCAAAAGTCAGACCTAGAACCATTACCGCCCTTCCATATCCCTCCTACCACCTCGTACCTATTATAGTTCCACAGTGCCCTACTCTTCATAATCGCTGCACTTCTGTTACCTTTAGTCGTTACATATTTTTCGTACTCTGTCAGATACTCAATTCCGTTATTTATCCACACCCCAAGATACTTGTATTTATCCACTATCTCAAGCGTGGCCTCCTGTATCTTATGCTCGCCGCAAATATTATCATTAAAAATCATGACTGCTGATCTTTCTTTGCTAAACTTCAAGCCTAATCTGTCTCCTTCTGCACCACATATGGCCATCAATCCCTGCAGATCTTCTGCATTGTCAGCCAATAATACAATATCATCCGCATACATCAGTGCCGGCAATGACTGTTCAAAATTTTTCCTTGTTTGAAAAATGATAAGTTGAAGCAGAGTCCGCTTTTCTGTATTTTGGCCTATAAACCTTGTAGGTACAGCAAAAACTGCAGAGGTGAGAACGGGAACCCCTGCCTTAGCCCCCGCCGAATCATTACAGGCTCCGAAACCTGCTTTTCCCATTGTATATTCACCCTGTTACGTTTATAGATATATTTTAAGAAATTGGTTACGCCATCTTGCACTCCTAAAGTTTCCAGAATGCCCCACATGCCCTCTTAAAGTGTCATAGGCTCCCTTGAATCCAAAAAAGCCAGCCATAGAGGTCTGTGTTCCTTTTCAGCTATTTAAATGCACTGTGTTAGCAAGAACAGATTGTCTTCCAGCCCCCTATGCTTCCGTAACCCATTTTGTAGCTCTCCAAGCACCCCCTCGTTCTCTACCCATGCCTGCAGTCTGTCCTTTATAATCTGCATAACCACCCTGTAAACCACTGACGTCACTGTTATAGGCCTGTAGTTATTTATGTCAGCTTTGTCCCCCTTTCTCTTATATATCATTCTCATCCTACTTAGCCTCCATTCGTGAGGTACTTTACCATCCTTTAGCATTTTGCTCACCACCTCCCTTAAAGGGGTGGAGACATCAAAATTTTCGTTCATGCGTTTGTTGATTCAAACGTTGCGTCCTGGTTCAGGGAGCACGATACACACAGCGGGATTCATACATATCCGATAAATAATTTAATAATAGTATTATTATACCGAGCGATTTCGGTTTCAGTTTCTGGGCTCCGGGAGATGCTATGACGTCACAGAGGAGGAAACGCAACATGGCTTGGTCACGTGGGCCACAAAAAACAGTGACGTACAACTATGCTGCGTCGTCTGCTCGCGCATACGCGTGCTCTGCCAGCAGAGGTCAACTGGCGATTCGAAGTGCATGTCGCGATTATTATAATTATTGCGAAGAGCGACAACAACGGTAAGAAAATATTGCGGCTTGTGAGAGTCGGTGATTCATTCCGAAGCGCCGTAAGCTTTAGCTTCGAAGTGAACCGGAAAAGGCCCAGCCACGATATCGGCGGCGCCGAACGATCAGAGGCGGTGAAGCTGCCGTCGGTGCACAGAGTGACCAATCCTCGGACGCTGATTGGCCGCTTCGCCGTACGGCTGCCGCACAAATGGGTCCCGGGCCCGTGCTCTCTACAGCTAGGAAATCTCGCCGTTCGCGAGCAAAACCGCCGTCGCACGGGGGCCCGCGAACGGCAAATGGCGTGCGGCGAGTTTCCGTGCCGGTAACGTGCACGGGCCTTCACATTGAGAAAGGCCAAGCGAAGGAGAGACCGCTCCGAGCTGCTGAACTATGCGACTATGCGAGGAGAGAAGCCGACAACACGAACGCCGCATATCCTGGTCCCTTTCGGAGTCGGCCGGTTAGTACACTCAAACGTGCAAAGGCCCGTCGGCACGCAACTCGCCGCGCGCAGTTTGCCATTCGCGGGCTGCCGTGCGGCGTTCGTGTTGTCCACTTCTCTCCTCCTGTGTCCATGTCTGCATGCCTTACCCCTTCTTTGCATTAAGAAAGGATTTCTATGGGCCTGTAGCTCGGTCATAGTGGATGGAGCCTATGCTCGGTCGCTCGGCTCAACAGGCTCCGTAATCGGCATTTCATCGCTACTCATCATACGTCACGTTTTTGTGCTGGTGTGCTATGACGTCAATATTTTCGTTCCTCCCCTGTGACGTAGTAGCTGCCGCGCCAGCGATGGGTCTCGACTACGAGAAGGAGTTTTTAATGACTTTCTGGAGCTGAATTAAAATTATTTTGAAATGTTTGCAGCGTCCGATACCTCGTTCTGGGTGTCCTTGCATACGGAAGCAGCCTACAACATGCTTTTTATAGCCTCAAAATTTGGTGTCCCAAGCCCTTTAATACTTTCGTAGATTTCGGGCCCAATTTCTTTATTAACATAACAGGAATACCATCTGCGCCGTCCGATGTGCTACTTGAGACCCTCTTTTCGGCCCTTTCCCACTCTCTTTGTCCAAGCGAAAGCAGTGGATTGACCGGGTTATCCCTCTCCGAAATACTGCATGTACAATTTCGGTGTTCTGTAAATTTTTCCCTCATCATGGTTCCTATACGCACCCTTGCCTCCTCTCCTTCTAACCAAGTACCTTGAGCTGTTCATTTATACCTCTGCTCTAGGCTTGTCCTGTTACCCAGGGAGTTCAGATGTTGCCAGAATTTCCTAGCTGCCTGTTTGTCATTTTTATTGCTTATTTCTGACAGCCATTGGGACCCTTCTGTCTTGATTTTCTCTTTGATCAAATAGGATGCGTCCCTCCTGCATTTTATGTAGTTTACAAATTTTCTCTCTACTTCTGCTTCAGGTTCTCCCTTACTTTTGGAATACCTGTGCTCCCTGGAGGCTTCCTGACGTTTCTTTATGGTCTTCTTAACCTCTTCATCTCACCAGCTCTTGAGTTTTCGAATCCCTTGCTTTGTTTTCTTGACACGCGCCTTACCTAGCGCACGCTCAAACAGTCTCATTAGCTTTGGGTAAGCCCAATCAGTTTCAGTACCCTATGATATTTTATCTTCAATTTGTTTGGCCACTATTCTCACTTGGTCTTCTAAGTAAAAAATCCCATCTGGGATTTCCTCACGCGTCGTTTGTGCTTCAGTTTCCCTATTAAAACAACTTGATACGTTTGTGGTCGCTGCCTATTCTTCCGGAGCCTTGCTCATCCATAATCATGGCTCCTAATCTATCGTACATTAACGCAATTAGAAGAGTGGGCAATGACAGCGCCGCCGCTACGATCGCCACAATCGGGCAGCTCGAGGGGAGCGCACTTCGCCTTCCAGTTCACTAGAGAGCAGTCGTGGGGCAGCGCTGGGCCAATGAAAAGTGAACGCGAAGAAAAGAACTGTTGTCATGACCGTGACGCAGAGACGACAGCCGTTAAGCAATCCGTATTTATTCGGCGGCCAAATTTTAGACATAGTGACAAGCTACAAACACCCGGGCGTAGTTATCAGTTCGAAATCACAGAAAGCTAGAAACAGACAAACCCACTCGGCCTAACCGCGCTAAGCAATCACTACTGCAAAACCTGTTCATATTTCTCCCGAAACTTTAGGGAACGGAATGCAGTGCCTGCTTCGGCGGTTTCCAACGACACCATTGATTCATTCTTATTACTGCTCAAAGAAAATTGTATGAATGCGCGTTATATTGACTGCACTTCCACCTTTTGTTTCAGACTGCCAATCCACGTGGTTGCACTTATGTGTTTTCTTATGCGTCTGCCACGGCTAAGTATTTTTACACGCCCCATTTCATTATATTTTTTTATAGCACGCTTGCTATCAAACCGTTTGCCACGTCTCGTATAGATATATCCTTCCGGTATATTGTTTTACCGTCACTTATCGTTCGTCAACATAGCGCCAAGAGCAGCTTGCATTTTTTGTAATGATTTCACATTTTTTCCGCCAGACGGTGCGATTTTGAAATGACACGCTGTTCATGATTTTTTTTTAATTGACTGCTATTTCATTCTGCTCAAGATTCAATCTATTGCTCCTTGTGTCTGTAACTGCTCCTCCTTGAGGAATCTCATGAGAGGCTCCCATTACTCTTAAACTAAATGAAATAAAGATAAAAATATAAGTATGGAAAGAAAGCATTGCGAACGACTTGTTCTTAAAAACAGGGCAATGAATACGTGATGTACACCTAGCACCGTCACCAACACGTTTTCGCCAATGCTAATTTCAGAGTGGTCAAGAACGTTGTAATTTTTCTGGAATATCATACACCAAAAAAAAAAGCAATGCCAGCAATTTCATCGCTCACCTTCGGTAGCCTGGATGCTTCGACGTGGTCTCGTACTCCTACACGTGGCACCTTTCCGCGTCGACAAACGTCCGTCCTGCCCAACGACTGCCCGACAACTGCCAGAGCTCTGGAGCAGGATGGTAGAGAGGACCCTTTCCGCTGTCTGCCAATGTCGAAAATTGCCCCCTCCGAAGGAAGTGCTTGACATATGCGCCGAGAATTTCTCTTGGCCAGTACAAGGAGCCCAGTTATACTTGCCTTACTCTATGCCCTGGCTCGTTTCCTGGGCTTTATTTTTTTTATCATTACGATTTTGCAGAACTAGTCACTCACTCTACGGTGGGGGGGGGGGAGGGGAGGGAGGGGGGTTGCTTCGCATGCGCTTGTGATCACCTGCCTCGTTTCTTGGACTGTCGTTTTTTATCCTTAAGATTTCGCTGACTTAGTCATTCACTCTACTGGGGGGGGGGGAAGTGGTTCTGATTTGGATGCGCTTGTTAACACGTTCGCCGTAGGATCAGGAAGCATATGCAGTTCGCTTTGTTAAAGCGAAGCTTTGTTTGCTTCCTCCTTCGACACTCCCTCTACTGCTGCTGCTGCTGGTGTGGCTGCTGCAGTCGCGCACACCACCTCGGGTGTGGTTCAGAGCGTGAGTCAGAGAGCAAAGGCGACGGGAGAGACTAGTTTTGACCCCACCGGATCGAATGTGCACAATGCCCTCTGGAGCCGCCTGGCCGTCGCCAAATTAGCCGTAATTAACCGTGAATACCCTGTGAAGCATTGCAGAAACTGCCGAGCTTCCCTTTCTACGAACGTGCGAGGCCAGAGGGGACGCAGATAGAACTGTAGAGAGCAGAAGAGTTAGAAGGGGAGGGATGAGATGAGATGTTCCTATGCAAGAGAGGGGGGGGAGGTGATGTGTGGAGGGAAGGAAACCCCACGACAGTGGTTTCGGGGAAACAGGATAAGCTTAAGTTCAAGTTATGGTACAGTACGTTGCTGCTATTTCTGAAAAATAAATGCCTTGCAATTGTGTCAAGAAGGGGAGGGACGAGATAAGATGTTCCTATGCAATATAGGGGGGGAGGTGATGGGAGAAGGCAAAAAAACCCCAGGACAGTGGTTTCGGGGAAATAGGATAAGCTTGAGTTCAAGGTATGGTACAGTACGTTGCTGCTATTTCTGAAAAATAAACGCCTTGCAATTGTGTCAAGCGGGCGACTTAGACAGGGCGTGTGGAAGCAGAGCCGCAATAATTAAAGCGCACCTCTATAATTACTAATTACACTACGGAAGTGATTGAACGTCAAATCAACCCTTCTGCGCCTGCCTCGTTAACTTTGTCGCTATGGCAATGCTAGAGGTCAAGGATTTGACCCCAAACGCAGCAGCCGCATTTCGATGGCGGAGAAATAGAAAACGCACCTGCACATTCATTTTCGGACATGTTAAACAACATCACTGTGTCAACATTAATCCGGAGTCCGTCACTACAGCTTGTCTAATAATCCAAGTGTGCTTTTGGCATGTACAGCCGCATAATTCAAGTTTACTACTTCTGCCACAATGCGATGTACCATGTGAGGAAATGACAACGCTCAACCGTCTCAGATGTTATAAAATATGGCTCACAACAACGCATCAAGCAAACACTTCTCCATGTGTGTTCTTTGTACTACGCAAACAGCAGTGGGGCCCGCAAGGTATCGTTTAACATCAACTTCAAGAAATTAAGCTTTCAACAAGCAAGGCATTAAGCACGGAATGCTCCGGTTACATCGCTTCTTACAGTGGGTGGGATCTGCATAGTTTTTTTTTTCTTTCACAGCGCTAAGGCGCATGCGCACTGCGCCTGCGGAATAGTCGCGAAACATTTGGAAGCGACGGCCGCATCAGCCGCGCAGCCCGATCTCCAGAAAATGTGTCCCGAAAAAAAAAAAGTGCTCCGAGCGCTGCAGCCTACAGTCGCGTACTCGTCGAAACTCTGGAGATACCAGACCACATGGCATGTACTCCATCACGCTCCGCAGCTACCACTAGTAGCTCGACGTCGGTGCGGTGCCGAGAACGTGCGTAGCGTAATACTACGACTCAACTCTAAAGCAGGAAGCATCCAGGGCTCTGACCGGACTGCTGAGTGGTCAGGAATGCAGCGTGAGCCGCGTAGTTGTCGCATTTCATTGACGACTTGCAAATTCAACGATAAACTGCTGAGTTACACTTGGGCGACACCTCAAAAACGTCACGTTGCTGATGCAGTCTTCTTGCAGCGTCGGCCGTGAATTGCTGGTGGTGGCAGCGCGTGCCTGATTTCGCGGGTGCGATAACACTTTGTCGATATGATTACCGACAAGACGTTCAGCTCCAGCCAACGATTTTCCGGTGATTCAGCACGTGCAGTGTGTCACTGACATGATTTTATCACACCAGGCCGAATTATCGCACTGCGTCGGACTCTCTAGTTGGCGGCTCCGGCAAAACCAGCGTGCCGACCACCGTTCGACCGAATATCGCGCGATCGGGAGTCGAACCGGCAACGGGATAGCCGCAGCGCCTTCGTTTATACAGTGCTCACGGAATGAAATAGGACACAGAGCATTTAGTAGAACCCTACATATTTGCAAATTACACGAAAGAACCATGTCATGTCGCTAGGAATTTGGTCACCAAAGGTGACGAGGACTCCGATGCAGGTGTACGCGCCAGAATTGCGTCTATGTGACACGAACTGCAGCCGGTGGAAACGAAAGTATGCGAATTACTTAGCCCTAAATTGACGCGTTTCATTCCTTGAGCACTGTACGTGCAGGGTGTCCCACGTGATCTGAGCCAAACGTTTTGAAATATGCAAATTATAGTTGGACATAACCTAGGAAACACTGCTTGCGGTCGCATGGAAATACTCAGATTATAGTTTGCATTCTGCCTAATTACATAATTAGAGTTCAAAAATAAACAAATTCTCGAATATTATGATTAGAAAAAGCGCGTCAATGAGAACCTTTCTGTTGCTCAAGACGCGCTACATAAAGGTGTTCTTTCGAGCGTGAAAAAAGCCCGCGCGTAACTGGCCGCTTGAGACACTTTGCGTGTATTCGCGGGCTTCTTTCAAGCTAAAAAAAAAACACTCTTATGTAGCACGTATTGAGCAACGGAATGTTGTGTCGGGAGTAGTATCAGGACGTCTGCGTTGACTTCAATGGTTTAGCTTTTGTGCATTCTCCGTGGTCAAACGTATGCGCGCAGTCCGTAAAGTGGTCAAAACATGCTAGGAGCTCATCTTTAATACCTTTCAGTAGGTAGATGATGAGTTGAGTTGTGTTGTTGTAGGCTACTGGTGGGATTAGCCTGGCAGTTACTGTCGGCAATTGCTCCACCGTAGGGACTGTTAAAATAACTAAATCCCATAATCAGACACAGACCTCACAATTACAAAGGGTCACTCCTCAGTTCACCACGTGGAGGCCAAATCCGTGTCCTGTAGGTAATTTAAATGAAGAGGATGCTCAAACGAAGGCTATTCTTCTAGCTTTTATTTTCTGCATACAGCGCAGTTGGCACGTACATACTTGCGCTGACTAATGGTCGCGTCTGATTCTTTCTCGAATCTTGAAAAATTACGGGTCCTGATGTTGTATCGACGCATTCTCATCACGTATTGAATTATTACATGCAAGACACTTCCACAGTCTGGCAAGTGATGTTTATTCCTAATCGGGCAACGCACGCAAAGACGCAATGTGGTCCATTTTCATTGGCAAAGCGTGCCAATATCGTCGCTGTTTTTTTCACTTTATCACCGCACAACAAAGGTGGTACATCTGCATGGAAAGCCAACATTCTTAATCGCGCATTACACCGTCGGCAAATTTCTATCACGCAGTTTACCACCCACCGATGTTATCCGGCATATAATGCTGCTTATCTGCCTCACAAGAGAATTGTGGAGGTTCATGTGATATATATATATATATATATATATATATATATATATATATATATATATATATATATATATATATATAAACGGAAAGAAGGGGGTTAACCAAGGGGCCCGACTTTGATTAGTCATATAAGAAGCCAACAAACACCGACACCAAGGACAACATAGGGGAAATTGCTTGTGCTGAATAAATGAAATAAAGAAACGATAAATTAATGGAAGTGAAAGTGGATGAAAAAACAACTTGCCGCTGGTGGGAACCGAACTCACAACCTTCGCATTTCGCCTGCGATGCTCTACCAATCGAGCTACTGCAGCGCCGCTTCCCCATCTACTTACTTAGGTATTTATGTCTCCTATTAGAACCATGAGATTGTTAGCCAGTGCCACCATTCACAGACCTTGACGTTTTATGGAGCTGTTTTAAATCTTTCGTTTTTTAAAACGGTTTCCCTGCCCTAGCCTAAATTAACGCGAATAAAAATGCGGGTCTCTCTCTCTTCCTATTTTTTAGGGGCCCTCTCGCTCGTGCGCGTCCTGCCTCCGTAGTTGTCCCTTTAATGCCACAGAAAGTTGTCCGGGAGTATGGTAACAAAGAAGTACTTCGGCTCCGTAACATTGGCTATGCTGCCACAGAAAGTAGTTGCCAGGTGTAGCTTCAAGCTATGGGATGAGTCATTTAACCTGGATGGAGAACCCACGGAGGAAGGAAACTAAGGAGAGGCCATGACGTCATTCCTTGCGAAGCTAAAGTGAAGCCGGAAATTGGCGTTGCTCATGGCGTTGCTCCGCCTATCGGGCCAGCTCTTCTCTCTCGTTTATATTTTTCGCGAAACCACACCTAGCGCAAGTGCGTTATTGAACTAACTCAATTTCTAAATGTTAAATGCTTCAGAAAATTCGTAAAATACGACCTACACACAACCTGCACACATGATATCATCAGATTGTAATTCGAAAATACAAAAAAACATACTTCTTCAACGCGAAAACGACAACAGAAACATCTTCTCGAGCTGCGGTTTTTTGTGCTAGCACGCCACGAAAAATCCCGACCATCTAGAAGCTAACAGCTGCGTTGTAAAACAACTTTTCAGAGGAGCGCCAAGGTGCCCTATCAGTACAGAGGCTAGAAGGAAAACCTTCTAGCCTCTATACTATCAGCTAGCGACGGCATCCAAGACGTAGCTCTCACAGTCTTGTGAGAGCTTCACCGTACGAACAAGCCCGGCTAATCGCTATTTTGAAATTATTTTCGAAATTTCATCGTTGCGGGCAACTCGACGTTTTCAAACATCACGAACGCACCAAGTGCACCAGTGTTTCGTGCGCTGCTGAAAAGCACAAGTAATCTCGCGAGCTGCTGCGAGCACGTATCCGCCTCACTGTAGGAACTTGGCTGTATTGTGTCTTGGTGACTCTTTTCCTGCCAGGACGTTGTAAAGGCCAAGGTATAGTCCGGCGTTCTCGGCGCGCCAGGCCGCGGCAGGCGAAGTCGGATACGCTGCGCTAGCGACGCCAGGGTATGGCCAGGGGTGCAAGAAATTTGCTTCCTCTATAGTTCGGCGTGCGCGCGCAGCTCGAGGCTGGCGCCATCTGTGCGTCCGGGAGCGCAACTTCGCCGCGGCGAACAGCTGTTTACATGGCGCATGCGCGTTGTTCGGGTAGCGCGCGCGCTTCTCGTTCCGCGCGCTGTTTGTGCGCTAAAATGAAAACTTTTGCGGGATGGCGTTAACTTGTCCTGACAGCCAGAAAAAAAAAACATAAGGTTTTATGTGCAAAAACCACTTTCTTTCTGACCTGGGCTTCTTTAACGTGAACCTAAATCTAAGCACACGGGTGTTTTTCGCATTTCGCCCCCATCGAAATGCGGCCGCCGTGCCTGACAGCCAGAACATCGCACTCATATTGCTAGTACTTCGGCTAAGTAAAAAACGGAAGCGGACCATGTATGTACATGCGAAAGGTATTCGACAAGCGCCCTCAACTCGGCGACTACCACCAGCTAGTACAGGAGCTGCGAAATGCAGCTTACCTGTGGCGAGACCACACTGCTCTCGTATAGCTTCCCACGCGTTGTTCTTGCGCTCTGTGTCGCGGCGGTCCATGCGTTTCACATCGTATACACATAGAAGGTTGCAAATTGCTTCAAGCAGGCGTCCTCACTCGCGCTGTCATCCCACACGGATGTTGAAAAAACCACAGCCGCACTGTCAGTACGCGCACCGCAGGCCGCCATTCTGCCTTCTGCTCGCTGCCGCTGCAGCGCGCAGTGCATTCTGGTCTAGCGGCAGCCGCGTGAAATAGAACACGCTCTATGTCCGCGCCGGCGGCGTTGTGCTCGCCAAGCGCGCCTAAGCACGCCGGCTACGCCGGGACGCCGGACTGTAGAGTGCGCGCTTTTCACCGACGTCGCTTAACCGCGCCGCGCGTGGCCGCGCGCGCGCGTTACGCCGGACTATATCTTGCCCTTAAGCACCAAGATCCCGTCAAACAACGCGCCAATGAAAGCAAAAGAATACAAACGCGTCAAAATTTCACTACGTATAAGTTGGCTTATATAAACAGATGACAACAGCTAGGAGTGGGGCATTTGCGTCTAAAACCAGCCACGATCGAGTACTAGTGATAAATCTGCTACCTAAGTTTCATGGCGGAACGAGTGAAATGTCGCTGGTTTGATACTCAGCCCTCGCAGCTGTCGCATTACAATACTGGCCGACGTTACGGGATAAGCGTGAGTCGAGTATTATATCACAGCATACCTGCAGACCTGTGCATTTTATGATGCGTAATCATACGGCGGTCACAATATTTCGCATTGGGGAAGCGAGGCAGGAGGGCATAGCATGTGCATACCTACGCTGTTGCATATCATACAGACTCTAGTAAAGATTATATACCTTTAGACGCTTCACACAAACAACACCAAGCATAATCATCAGACAATTTCAACACTGCTTTGGACCGCAAGGAACTTTTCAACGACATTGCCGCTGCCGATCTTGAATGCTTCAGGAACTCATCTGAATAAGTTTGCTTGGAAGCAAGTACCCATCTGGTTTACTATACCGTTTGCCGCATCACAGTTTATATTTCCCACTCCCGGGTCCCCCCCCCCTTTTTTTTTTACATCTATAGAAGATATTCGGGAACAGAATTTCTTCCAGTCCATAAAATTTGGCACAGATTTCTCAAAATGGTAGAATGAGCTAGAATTCGTAAAAGTTACGAAAAATTCGGGGGCATACGACGGTGTTTTTTTTTTGTAACTGCCTTGGCGCAGAGGGTATGTATACATGCCAGGAGCGAGGCAAAGAGGAAAGGTGAAACGAGAAACTTGCTTGGACCCCACCGCGTCGAATGTACACAATTCCCTCTGGAGCTCCCTAGGCGTCGCCACATTAACCTCTTGACAGCAGTAATTAACCGTGACGCCATTGAAAATATTCGCAGAAATTGCAGCGCTTACCTTTCCACTAACATGCGAATCCAGAGGGGACGTAGATAGAACTGTATAGAGGAGGAGGCAAAAGAGGCAGTTCCCGTACAGGAATGGGGGGGGGGGGGGGGGAGTAATGTTCTTGAGTTAAAAAGAATGCTGTCAGTCATACATTGTATACGATCGATGACTTGGTAGGCTGCTACTTCTCGATTATTTCATACCGTCTCGATTAGTTTTCACAATACATCGTATTTCTCTGGGGATATCTCCTAAAAGGTTACCGCTTCCAACGATTGCTGGAATGGCTTGCACAGCAGTAGGTTCATTTTACTAGACAAATACCGGCCGGGGGGGGGGGGGGGGGCGCAGCTCCTTCCGATCGCGTTGTCACAGTGCGTAAGAGGCGCGGCAATGGTGGAGACCGCTGAGCCAAATCAGTCGAGTTCAGCAAGTGAACCTGAAAAAGTATAACCTTATTTCAAAGGACGTCCCCCACCCGGCACGGAGAGGAGGAGGCTAGGAAAGCATTCACGCACCCTAATGATCGCCTGGACAACGACCTTTGGATCAGAAAGCACTAACCAACCCGAATAGAGAATCGAACGAAAGGCCACTCCACTTCTTTTTTTTTTCTGCTTCTGATCGCCGTCCACGTGACGCCCGCTAACTGGTTGCTCCACGGAGAGAGAGAGAAGTGGTTCTTGTAGGGAAGGAGGAAAGGCTAGCACCATAGAGTTTCATAGCTAGCACTCTTTACTGCAACCCATGCGGGAGCATGGTTCAGCGCCAGCAGGGTGGCAGAAATGGGATTAAAAGAGAGAGAGACCCTCTACCTTTCTCCCTCCTAGCCTCTCCACGGAAAGGTCAGTGCGAGCCACTCTGCCTTCTGGAGAATAATGGCGGCTGGCTCGCGTTGGTGGCGGCGTTCTACACAGGTGTGTGAAGTTGCTCATTGCATGGCATAGCATTTTTAGCGCACTATATCCGTGTAAACAGTGATAGTGCATTACGAAGGCGACGAAGGTTTCATATAGATGTATCTATATTTTTTTCTTTTTTTTCTCGTGTTTCAATCCCGTGAATTTTACTTTGCATTGTATACGCGTGACAAGAACATTTTACTGTTACATACTCTTTTTTTGTTATTGTTCTCTTTTGTCAAAAAAAATTTTTTTCTCTTTGACTTTGATTTTGCTCCCCCCTTATGTAATGCCTTCGGGCCTTTAAGGGAAAAAATAAATGAAATGAAATGAAATAAACCTGCATCCAATCGCAAGGCAGAATACGTGTCTCACTGCGGTGAATCGGAAATACCTTTGCGATTATACCACGTGTCCCAGCTAACGTTACCCAAACTGTTCAAAGGACAAAAAAAGGTGATTTTTTTTCAAAAAGCTTTGCAGGAGGTACAAGCCATGTTTTGAGGCAACAACAACAACAATGAACTTAAAAGCCGTGTGGTATTAGACCTAATAATACTGCGAACTTTCTTTTTCGTTTAATAAAGGCCTCCGCATGCATTCTTCCCACCTGTAGTGAGTGTATGCCAATGTTGGGAATCACCATCGTCATGGCGGCTCGCGCTCATCTCGAGCAGCGCCTGTCTCGAGCGCCCGACCAATCAGCGTTCCTCTGACGTGGCCATCGAACCAGGTCGAACGACCAGGGCACGTCTGCTCTTCTGTGTTCCTCACGCTGGCGGCAACAGCTGCTCCAGGTTGCAAGGCGCTGTCCACGAAAGGATGAAACCCAGAGAACCACGCAAAGGTACAGGGACAGGAAGCACAGGATCGAGGACACGGGGGTCTAGCTGGCTGACCGGCCAGATGCGCCACTTCTGGAAACGAGGGCCAGCAAGGGGATGGAGCAGCGCAGATCACGTGGCTACACCAGCTTCAGGAGTTGGACACGCCATCAGGCGCACGGTGAGAATTCCTCCTCGTATCCGCTTTTTTCCCCGCAGACCGCTATGGCCGTACTGGCGATGGAGTTCCCATCTAATCCACGACAGGCTTCTCGCACCCGTAGGCGCCATCTTGAAGGGGTGGCGCAAGACGACGAAGTGCCATTTTCTGCTCAAGATCCCTGCATACTAGGGGACGAAAACGCGTTAAGACACACAATACGCAGGCGGAAGTGTGTCTCTTCGCGTATTATTTTGTCCTCTATAGCTCTTAAGCCAAACCCGTCGCCGTGGCCTTCAGGAGAGACAGGCTGATGTCCCGCTTTCTTTCTTTTTTTTTTTTTGCGCCCCTGGTACAACATACCTGCTTGATTGGTAATAGCCAGAGCTGGTGACTTTGTCGATAGAGTTTAATCGATAGCTTTAGGGGTGCGTCGCTTACGGTCACGTGTCACGCACTCGAGCACTGCGGGTGGATCT
Source organism: Dermacentor albipictus (assembly GCF_038994185.2). NCBI lineage: Eukaryota > Metazoa > Arthropoda > Arachnida > Ixodida > Ixodidae > Dermacentor > Dermacentor albipictus. Next base: position 111,387,191 of record NC_091828.1, read on the forward strand.
CGCGTTTTTCGTAAGCGCGTTTGCCAGAAGAGCGAGTGACGCGCAGACGGCTTTCGTCTGCGAACCGACGCGAAGAGACGCGAGCGGACGCTCTGTCGCGCCCCGCTCAAGCGAATGGGCGACAGCAGAGCCAGGGCAAGCCAACAGCTCCTAAAGTTGAAAACCGTCGGCATTTGTACGCTTCCAAAGAAAGAGTTATGCAGGTTTAGCTTTTATCACTCCTGTCCGTTCTGCCGAGGTTAATGTCAGAGTTTTTGTAGGAAACTCTATGGCCAACGTACGCACAGCGTCGCGGTGCGCACTCCTGTGGTCAACGGAAACGCTGTGCATTCGATCAACGCTCACATCCGCAGCACCGGTAAAAAAACGCTGTTTGAACATCTTGAAGGGGCAGCGCAAAAAGACGACGACAGAAGGCAGGAACACACAGGCCAGCGCTGTTCCCGCCTTCTGTCATCGTCTTTTTGCGCTGCCCCTTCAAGATGTTCAACCAGTACCAACTCGCCCAAATGTCGATCCTTCTACAGAGAACGCTGTGCTGGCTCCGGGCAGACCACGGCGCTCATAATGTTCCCACACACCCGGGGCACAGCCCATTCGAGGAAGCGTTATGGTGTCTGATGGCGGCAGCGTTTGTCTTGATCGCTTTCTTTTTTTTTTTAATCATTGCGTACTAACGCGTCTCCGAAGAAACCTCCGCGTGCGAGCTCGCGCATGCGCACCGATTACACGACGGCGCCAGCAGCTCGCGGGGCTCGTGGTTCGTACCTCGCGCTCGCGGAGCTCGTGGCTTGCACCGCTCGCGCTCGCCTCGAGCGTCCGGCCGGCCAGCGTTCTTCTGACGTGGTCATCGAACGAGAGTGGACGCGTCCGCAGCCGCTCTCACCCTGGGCTGTTCCAGGTTGCGGGCGAAATTCGAGGCGGGTACGAAGACCCGACTGCTGACCGCCTGGAACATACTGAGAACGGGGACCGGCTAGAGGCGCTGCTCCGATCTTGTAGCCAGGTCGTTGCGACGGGGACGAGAGTGCTTCACGAGATGACACGTCATCGTACGCAAGGTGAGAATATTTATCTTCGCATACATCTCTTGGGCGACCTTGAAGGCGGCCGTACGTATATTGAAGCAAGGTTTGAGTACGGGCTAGTTGGTATTCCATGGTGTCAATCGTCACTTACAGCGCATACATAGACGGAGGACAAAAAGGACGACGTAGACAAGCGCTTGTCTACGTCGTCTTTTTGTCCTCCATCTATGTATGCGCTGTAAGTGACAATTTATACCGTACTTATATTTATTTTTGTTTCTTGAGGTTGTCGGTGCGTTCTTTTTCAAGAGGGAAGTAAATTTTGTCGTCATTTCCGCGGCAGCTGTGACTACAGCTTTGTGAGGATGAGATGCACTCGCGACTTGTCCGCACAGTCGTTTGATGGTCGTGTGAGACGTCGCATACGTGGCGTCGGCTGCGCAACCCACTTGGTACTTCATTGCTGTTGCACCAACTACAATATAATTGCTATTCTTGTGTTGTATGTTATCAGTACATTATCGTGCGCACCCGCACGAGCCTCTGTTTCGGTTGAAGAAGTAGGAGGAACATCAATTGGGAGGCCTCCGCGTTGGCACAATTGGTATTGCCAGGCGCGCGTAATACGGAGATTGTGGGCTTGTATGCCAGCAGCGGCGAGCTGCTTTTGATTCACTTTCATCTCCCTTTAGCTTATCATTTCTATGCTTCAATCAAAGCGTGCAAGTGTGTTCCTATATGCGTTTCATGGTTTCATTAACTGTGTAGCTTCATATCGGTTGTGATAAACAAAATAAACAAAAAAAAACAGGGCCTCTCTTTTCGCCCTTTACGTTTACCTGGACGGTTATTTAGGTATATATTCCGGCTTGCAGTGTTTTCAGCTGACGAATTGTTCTGAAGATATTATTTATTTATTTATTTATTTATTTATTTATTTATTTATTTATTTATTTATTTATTTATTTATTTATTTATTTACAGATTCTATGAATCCTAATGTGGTATGTACTCAAGAATAACAACGTCGCAGTTGGTGAAACAGGAATAAAGTATAACGCAATAATGCGTTAGCTGAGGATACGAGGCGCTAGTAAAATTTGAGAACGGCAGAAAATTTTCGTATATTCGTATATTTGCTGGAAGTGTTTTCTAACCTCGTTTATGGCCGTGCGGAGCGAACAATAAACGTTCCATTTTTCTACGTTCACAATGTAGTCATACTGTGTACCAGGGCGCGACATATAAAAAAAAAACGAACCGCGATTTTAGTTTTTCTGAGAACCATCCTTCATCGACATGCCTGTTACGTTTGTTTTGTGCAATGCCCTAGGTGGTCTTGTTTGTGTGTCAGCTTCGGTCAATTAAATATATGGTTTCCTAATATGTCTTTACAGGAAAAAAAAGCCATTCGGGCTTAGGTTTCTTTTTTTCACTTTAATTAAGAATGGGTAGGCCTGCTTTCTTCTAAAATATACGGAGTTTTTCTCTATATGATAAATAGAGCAAATTACGCTCATCACATGCTGATGAACCTGTTCCAGTTTTGTGATAAGTGTACTTGTGCGTGGGTCCCAATCCTGAAATGCGTATTGAACTTTGTCTTATTAATATTTGGTGATGTGTTAGTTTAGTGTCTGGCGAAGCATACTTGAGCGGCGATCGATGAGAATGGCGCAATTGTTCTACTTAAAAACAACGCTACGCAGAGTAGATAGTGAGCTTCCTAGTGACTCACGCAAGCCAAAAGGTGTAGACAGAGTGAAATTCTGTGTATTTGTGCGTGTGTTTGTGAGTGTGTGTGTGGGGGGGGGGGCGGCAGTACACGTCTTTTTCTATTCTCATATTTTGGTGTTGTGTTTGCCAGGTTTGTTACTAAATACAGTGGGAGACGCCTGTGTTTATAGTTCATCGCACTTTTTGGAATGCGCCACTTCTTCGCCTCCACACTTACTGCTCTAGCAACGGAATAACTTGTGGTGCTAAGTGAATTAAGCCCTGTTGTCCCAATTGTTCGTTGGTTTTGCTGGTGTTTTGAGCGACATTACTCATTAACTTTTAGGGATGCATTGATGTTGTTTCATTGCTTTATCGTAAAATAAGAAAGCCTCCCACGCACCAGGCTATAGAAATGGCACAACTGAACATGGTGATATGACTGACTGCAAGAATTGTGGCCACACATATTTGATATTCGAACGCAAATTCAACGACCATTTATTGGCAATATTAAGCAGTAATACGGTAAATCAATGAAAAGGCTGATACGACTTCTCGTTGATGGCAGGCAACTTGTTAGGAAAGGTAGTGAGCATATATAGTCGAAGCAAACTGAGATTTTGAGATCCGTACTGGCTATACGCAGGAGACAGGTAGTTAAGAGCGAACGATGCAAATCCCTGAGTACACGTGATTGATGGGGACAGACATGACCTGTTTATTGTGTTACTTGAGGTTCGAATGATTAAATACTGAAGATGAGCTCAGTTTGTTCGCGATGCGGTTGTGAAGAGTGCTGACTTGGTCAATTTGGTTGAACGTCGATACATGATACATTATTCAGTGTATCGACGTTCAGTTGATGGCACTTGCCCACTTTCGCAACTCCTGTTTTTCGGCGCTATTTTTTCAAGATATTGACGTGGCTGTGATGCTTTTATCTTTTATGCTTCGGCTTCCCATAGTGAAATAAGATCCGCATGGATCTTGATACCTCGCCGTTTGTTTGCGATGGTCATTGACTTACTTCCTTACTAACAGCGCATTTACTTGGGCAGCTGGCATTGCGCTAAACTGTTCGACGACAACGGCATGCTTGACCATTCATTCCACCGTATTGGACGCAGTGTGACAACTGCAAGAACCCGTGCTAGGTCACACCCGACCCCACTGCGTGTGTCCAATCCTCGCTGCTTTTAATCGCCGTAACAGGCAGGCTCGGGAAGTAGATTGAAGACCTTGACCTCACCAAGATCTTCGCTCCTGAACACACCTACGCTCACAGCAATGCTGTGATACTCATCTTAAAGCTGTGGTGAATTATCACTGACCCCTTTTTCAATTAGTGCCAAATGTTCTGAAAGGAATTAGGAGTACCTTTCTTTGTTTTATTTTAGTGCGATGGCGTTGAACTCAACGTAGATGTGGTATTTTTCAAGAACATTTTCGAATGACGTTTAAATCTAACGAATGGTGGTATCTACGAGAGCGCTGAACCAGAATATGCTTCGTTGTGTTATGCTCAGATTTGTGTAGGCTATATTGGGCGCGTAATCTATAACGAACTTGTCTCTGCAGGAACTTGCTCGGCGGTTTTGGATGTCAAGCCCTACGACATCGTTTTCGAGTTCTTGAACTTCGGCGAGAATATTCGGCGTTTCGCAGTGAGGTAATTACCGTTTTTCTAAACCAATATAGACCCCAAATTACAGGAAGTGATCAAGTGCTAAAAATTCGTGATTTCAGTTAGATTCGCAAGGTCATTTACACAAGTTCTTAATACGAGATCGTGGTATATTCTATCAGGGAATCGCTGATACAAGCAGAGTTGAAGCGAATGCAGGCAATGAGAGTAGCGCAGTTTTCTGGTATTCTGGCATGATGCTACAGAAAGCCTAATGTGCGATAACCTTCATCTTTAACCTAGACTTTTAGAGTAAAAAACACCCGCCGTGGTTGCTCAGTGGCTATGGTGTTGGGCTGCTGAGCACGAGGTCGCGGGATCAAATCCCGGCCACGGCGGCCGCATTTCGATGGGGGCGAAATGCGAAAACACCCGTGTACTTAGATTTAGGTGCACGTTAAAGAACCCCAGGTGGTCGAAATTTCCGGAGTCCTCCACTACGGCGTGCCTCATAATCAAAAAGTGGTTTTGGCACGTTAAACCCCATAATAATAAAAAAAGAGTAAAAAAACGCTTCTGAGTACTACGAGTGCAGTTAGAGCAAAGCCGAAAAAGATGCAACATGAAATGTTTAGTGTAACGTTCCCGTACTAGTCGGTTGATACGCCAAGAGAGTGACACGTCCGTTTGTGTTGACCTGTTGTTTTTTCTAATGGAAATAGCGTAATCGTCCAATAACAACTTGAAATTTTGTGATGTCGTCGTAGAAAAGCACCTGCTCTAAAATTTAAAAATTATAATAAACATTTTGAATTTCGCGTTAATGTGCTAATAACCAACCTACGTTGCAAAATAAATGAAAATTACATCTTTCTGCGTTTTTTGGCCAATGCCCGAGAATGCGTATAAACTTCAAGCAACATTTTAATCAGCTTGTTTAAACATAGCTGGCTGCCTGCCTATTCAGTCAAAACATTTCCAGCCGTGTTGCCACTGATGGTAAAACTCTGTGTTCCGCAAGAGCCTCGGCACAGAAGCGTTCCTAGTTGCGTCGCTTGATTTGTTCTCTAGATTTGTGCACGTTTTGCCGCAAAAACGAAGTCGCCATGTCGCGATACAATACGTCAAACGAAGATAGCTTAGAATTCGAAAGCTTAAGTCATTTTCCACTGCGTCAGATGAATCAGCAAGCTATCGAAGAAAACGCCGAACTAAAGTGTTTTTGTCATTTCATACCTGTTTCCTTCCGTTTTCTCCTGCGGGCACCGTTTCCAACTTGTAGTAAGTTCTAATGGCACATGACCACTTATCTTTTGTCGTGCATAATAGCGTTGCTCGCAATTCTGCGCGTTCCGACACTTTAGTTTTCGAAGTACCAATAAGTTTAAGAGAAAAAAAAAGAAATAAGGACGAAATGTATATAAATACCCCGCTGTGCTCAATAATTCGACGATTGCCACTGACAATTCTTCCCTTCCGTTTGCTTGATAATGTACGCAGACCGTACGTGCCCCTCAATGAAAAAAACGTCCTTGTATTTTTGCAGGCCGCTCATGGAAGCGGACGGTGTCCACCCGGTGCGGCCGTCAGTCGCGTGCTGCGAAGATGCGCCGTTATCCACACGTCCGCGACGGTTGCCGCCATCGCTGCGCCCCCGGCGATGTGGATGCATGGTTAGTACGTGCCGCATCGAGCATGGAACGAAATAATAATAATATTTGGGGTTTCACGTGCCAAAACCACTTTCTGATTATGAGGCACGCCGTAGTGGAGGACTCCGGTAATTTTGACCACCTGGGGTTCTTTAACGTGCACCTAAATCTAAGCACACGGGTGTTTTCGCATTTCGCCCCCATCGAAATGCGGCCGCCGTGGCCGGGATTCGATCCCGCGAAGGGAACGAAATAGTATAGGCGTCATTTTTTCCGAGATCGGAACACAGCTGTGTGGAGTAGGAATCGGTAGTTGAGAAGAGGCTCGTTTTATTCGAAGGCAGATACTTCTGACGCGCATATGAGCACTATCATGCTGTTATGCATGAGGAAGGAGAAAATAAGCTAAATCCCGTTTTTTTTTTTTTTTTTACGAGCACGGAAGCATCTTTACGTCTTCTGTTATAAATTCGTCTTTTGCGGCAAAAGGCGTTCATTGCAATTCGTCGGATGGCTCTAGACCACTTCGGTGGTTACCGTCCGGTCCGCAAGCACATGGACAAAACAGCGCCCATGTCATTCCTGCTCTTGAGCCTCTGCTTTCTTTGCTCTTTAATACTATCCCGATACCCAATGTACATAATGTGCAGAATTGCACATAACGCTCAGCCTTTCTCAAAATTAGTTACGAAGCGATTACGTAATATTCTCACCAAAAATTATGATACCTGGTACGTGCCGAAATGTTAGTGATTGAATCCTCCCGTCACGAGATTTCTGGAAAATCGACGCCAATTCAATATACGCCACTGTGTTGTGTCATCGCAGACCACAAGAAAGCAACAACGAAACACGTTTATAATACCAAGACATGACACGATAATCAAGGACGCAACCTCAATTTTGCAACATACATATGACGTTGCGCCTTTCTCTAATATTTCTAGCAAAGCGAAGAACCCGCCGTGGTTGCTTAGTGGCTGTGGTGTTGGGCTGCTAAGCACGAGGTCGTGGGATCGATTACCGGAAACGGCAGCCGCATTTCGACGGGGCGAAATGCGAAAACACCCGTGTACTTACATTTAGGTGCACGTTAAAAAAAAAAAACAGTGTGTCCAAATCTCCGGAGTCCGCCACTGTCGCGTGCCTCATAATCAGGCCGTTGTTTTGGCAAGTAAAACCCAATAACTTTTTTAGCAAAGCAAATGATTTTTGCCTAATGAAATATCACAAGTAGATGGGTACTTTGCCCATGTGTTTTGACAGGGGCTTTTGTTACCTAACAGTGGCAGTTTAAGAAAAAAAATCGTTTCAAGTTCATATTATAAGTGCGTAATAACTGGAAAAGTGACTGCCCCCGAACTGCATTCAGTTGGAAGGATATATCTTCACCAGCATGCACAATGTAATGATTTACCTGGTCGTAAATTTCAAACACATTCCCAGCACTTGCGGGGGGATAATCTCTGTTCTGTATGAAGTTTGGCACTCGGCTTATTTCTGTATGCTGTCATGCTGTTCAAATTATGAATTATGCTGTTGAATTATGAATTACTCTTCAAATTATGAAAAATGATGGTGTGCCAGCTACATAGATTTCACTCTAGCGCTCTTGACATATAATTTTGCTGAATACTGTATGCAGGTGGCCGACGTCGACGTTACCGGGTTCTAAAAGAACTGCAAGGCGACGATGGCGGTCATTGTTTATGTGAAGTAACGATCAGTCACGTGCAGTGGTGAAGTCACGTGATCCTCAGTGACGTCGTCATCGCTGCCTGCCTGCTGTCACCAGGGGTGAGTGGTCTATATGCTACGTCCAGCACGAATCTTGACATTTCGATCTTTACTGCGCTGAACTCTGAATCACACGGAATTTATACGGGCAGAAATTCGGGCTTCAGAGTTAGTCATATTGCTCTATACGTCATTACGAAGCCAGCCTTTGATGTGAAACTAAAGAGAAAACTAAGTTCACACGTATTCGTAAATTACCTTTCCACAAAAGCAAAAAAAAAAAAAAAACTCCCGCCTACCTCAAGATTAAGCATGATAAACAAGAAAGGCAGAAGCAGGAAAGACGGGTTGAGGTTCCTTTGAAGTCCCTGCAAGAATCCAGCATGCTGTCGGAATTTCGGGTGTCTCCTCGAGTCCTGGTAATTGTTTATGGGCAAATAGACATCCGTTTATAAAGGGCCCAAAGAACTATAGAGATATTAAGTTTCGAGAATGTTTATTCAAATGACATAGCTTAAGTGCAACCAAATATCAACACGAATAAAGTAAATGACGTCTCACTGACGCACCAGCGCTGCATTTTCGGCGCGGAATATTTAACTGCTTCTCACGCTTTCGGCAACTGCAGCTTACGTAACCTTCATGTTTACCGGGCAACGCTGGCTGCGAACGCTGTGCCTGAAAGCGAGCTTTCTGGCAGAAACGCGGCCTCTTGTGTGGGCCGATCTCGTGGTGTTGCTTCACACTTTCAATATTTTCAGTCTGAGGAGATGTAGCATAAAAGGTAACGCTGTCTGGATGTGTTTATTAGACTTTTAGCGTGTTCGGTATTCCGGCAAGCGTGGGCGGTTTGCCGGTTTAGCGGGGCCGTAAACGTGAGCGGCCAGATTAGTGGCGCCAGCTGGTGGCGCAAAGCTCAACCACACAAACACAAAGCTAATTACTATATTCTGGTTATCTGCTGGTGTAAATTTTCGACAGTGGCGTATTCGTGTTCACAATTACGCTGCTGCCAAAGATTTTGACCAGTAGCGAAGCAGGATATAGTGGGTTACTGCAGTTTTAGCTCTGTGTTTGTCGGATTGAACACATTGAACTCTACGCTACCAGGCGGCTGCACCGCTCTGGCCGCTCACGTTTATTACGCCCCCGCAAATCCGGCAATCGGCTCCCGTTTACCGCAATAGCGGACAGGCTAAAGGTCTTCATTTTGTCGTGTCAGTTGTTCGTGGGCTGTCATTCTCAAAATTCTGAGGAACAACTTTATAAAAAGTGAAAAACAAGGTATGAGCAACATTGCTGACCGATGAGTGGTTGGGTACGCGTGGTTGTGAATGGTGTTTCGCGAAAAGACGGTCGACGCTGGACGTGTGACTCCGGACGCCGACGCGGGATTTCCTACGGAACGGGGCCCTTTTAACGCTGTCGCGTTAAAACGCTCATGTACCGTGGCTTGGGTGCGCATTAAAGGACTAATCCGAGCCAATCCGAGCCGATCCCCCCAGGTGGTCGAAATCAATCCGGGGTCTCCCGATACGGCGCATAATTTCACATCTTCCGTGCATTGTATGCCGGTTTTTCAGCCGGTCGACATGCGTCAATTCAAGAAGCTTCGCGAAGTCGTTGAAATTGAATGGTAATAGTATTCTTCTATAAAGCATGGAAGGTTTGAAGAACTTACCATGGAAGAAGCTAAAGGCTGACTTTCTCACATAAAGAAAGCGTATGCGTAGCAGAAAATATGTTCCCGAGTGGAGCCTAAAAATTAGTCTTGCTCCCGAGACCAGCATTACCTGGCCGATATCCAGATTGAAGAATGAAGGGTCATTTCTTTCTCCGCGGATGCCTTGATAAGGCGTTGTAGCGCAGTGTATTCTGAGAGCCCTTCGGGCAATGCATTGCTCAGCCAAGATCGGCAATTTCGTGGCGTCGTCCTGCAGAGTCATTGTCGTGGTGTCGTCTGGCTGACTCATTGCGGGTTTCTGTGGACACGCTAGGAAGACCCTGGTGCTCTATAACTCGTAGCGGTGTGGGTATCTAAATGCCAGAGAACCCTCATACGTAATAAGCCTTGTTTGAGCGCGACTGGTCACAGATACTCCCGGTATTGTCAGTGATGGAATATACAGTATATATAATGCCTTTGACTATTTCAGCTAATTGATTCTGATTGATCGCAACCCTTTATTTCGACAGGGCTTTCCGATGCGTACGTATTCGTAAGTTTGAATACCTGAATTGCCGTGGCTTGCCCAGATATTCAATAAGAATTAAAAGCGGCCTGCAAATCGGCACTTTTGAAAACATCAGCCGCACCACGTCAGCGAGCAGGTCGAGGGATTATCAAGCTTTCGCACACAGTTCAATTTGCCCATGCAAATCAAGTTGATGCTCTAAAGAGGGCCGCAACACCGGGTGCTCGAGTTAGCGTTAATCGGTTGTTTGACCTATATTTGCCAAGCAGTACGAGTTTCTGTTGTGATGAGATTGGCGAGGTCGGTAAATTACTCGTTAGCCAGCAAAGACGCAAGCCTGACCTACATTTGCTGGCAGCTAGTAGCACGCATGAAATTGTCACAAAATTTAGTTTCAGAATAAATAAGAACAATCACAGGCGTCCCCATAATTTCGGTTTGGTGGGTATCTCGAAAGGCATACCTGTAGAATTTTTTCACGCTGCGTTGAAAGTGTTGCCCGTCGTAGTTGCTTAGTGGCTTTGGTATTGCGCTGCGAAGCACGAGGTCGAGGGATCGAATCCCGGCCACGGTGACCAGATGTCCATGAGCCCGAAATGCGAAGACACCCGTGAACTTTGGATGCGCTTCAAAGAACTCCAGGTGGTCGAAATTAATTGGGAGTTACGCCCCCCCCCCCCCTATACGGCGTGCCTCATAATAAGATCGCGAAAAATTGTGACGTTGATATTCAAAATAAGAGAGGTAGAACAACATAAATTGTTGTCACTGATCAACGCGCTCCCTTTTGTCCTCATGTTTCCCTGCGGCTAGCCACTTTTAATCAAAAATGTTGTCAGCAAGCCCACATAGCCACCGTTCTTGACCAGCCCCATTTGAAACATGACACGGTGTAAGGAAGTGCACTTTCCTTTTCAGGTCAATGGCCAACCGTTCCCTGGGGACTGTGCACTGTTCTGCATGTGATGCGCCGATGGCATCTTTCCTGCATCGGGCTACATTGGCTCTTTCTCAGCGGTGCAAAGTGCGTTTTAGGTGGTGATGGGTGAGTTCGCAAATACGTCTTCCACATTCGATATGAGTCAACGAAACACACGACGCTAACTCGTAAGCGCATTGTCTCGGGACAGTGTAAACCCTTTAACAATTTTATCTTTATTCCTGTTGTGTGGCGCTAACCTGCAACTCGTTTATACTTCACCAGACACTTGTAAACACAATACTTATAGCCATTAGAGAGTGAACTGTCATGACGCGCAGCGTTCAGGCCAGAGCTATGGTGTCTGGCTGCTTAATGTAGCGGGTTCTCTCACTGTTGACTAACACTGTTGACTAAAATACACCCTTCACCTTGCCCCCTGGAGTGGCATTGGTGGAGGGTTCCAATGCTGAAATTCGTGCTGAACTGTTTGGAAACCGAGATTCTCTCACCCTCATTAGTGAAGGCTTTGAAAATTCAAGCAATACATTGCTGACTTCCGTAGTGAACTCTCGGTGGCAAAGGCCCAGCATGACCAGTCCAGAAAATAAAATTCAAGAGCTCCGAAGGGAACTTGATATTGCAAACAAGGAAATTGCTGACACGAAACAGTATAGTAGAAATATGAACCACGAGATCAAGGGTGTTCCAGTGGTCGAAAGCGAAGCCCTAATGGAAAGAGTGGAGGGAATTGCTACTTACCTCGGCGCTGAACTACGTGAGGGTGACGTTGAGATCAGCCATAGGGTACATTCAAAAGAAGAGGCCTAATGTTGTTAGGTTTTTTATGAGGACTGCTCGAGAGAGTGCTATCCACTGTTAAGAAGACTAAGGTGAATACTGAGAACCTTGTATTTGGGGCTCATAGCCAATTTACGTAAACGAAAGCCTTTGCACTGAGAACAAGGTACTGTTTGGCAAGGCACGACATGTGAGAAAAGAGAACTGGAAATACGTTTGGGTTTCCCAAGGCAAAGTGCTCATGCGAAAGGTGGATAATTCGTCTGTCGTGCACATAACTTTCGAGGCGGGCTTGTCCCGTATAGGTTAACTATACATCTGTCCCTGGATGACGAATGAAATTCTGTTTGTGGTGAAAGAAAAAGGTAAGGGCTACCACTAATGGAAGTAACACGGGCGTATAACTCCTTTTACAGGAGCAACCTTAAATGCTTCTGGAATAAATCAGTATTTCTTATGCGGAAATGGAAAAAAATATTACTCCTCGATGGTACAGCAGGCTGACGGAAACACGCAAAAAATATGGATTATTGTAAATGGTGTAATCGGTAATCACTCAAATCAGCCTGTATTGCCCGAACTAGTCGATCAAGCTACATTAGATGCTTCTAACGACTACTTTTCTAATATAGGGCCGTCACTATTGCAGCCCAGTTTACTCCCGGTTATGAACCCTTGGTACCAATACAACCTATAGCTTCGCGATGCATGACATTGAATTGGTGGATATTTTAACGACAGTGAAAAACCTTTCTGTAAGGCGGCGGGACTAGATGGAATTTCCTTCAGGTTATTTAAGGATAATATAGAGATATTAGGTATACATCTGGTGTATATGTTTAATCACTCCTTCGAAGTGGGAAAATACCCTGACGCCCTCAAAGTAGCAAAGGTAGTACCAATTTATAAGGAAAGAGATCGTTCTGCCCCCAGCAACTTTAGACCAATATCTGTTCTGAGCATATTTATTACTTTGTTTGAGAAAATAATTTATACACGCATGCAGGAATTTTTCGGTAAGCTTTTAATACGGTTAATCATGTATACACTGTATACTCATGATTGTAGGGGGCGAATATCGGATCTGCTAAATAATTATCTCTCGGAGCGGAAGCAGTGTGTTGTAATTGTACTTGTACATAGCTATATCATGTCAATCTCACATAGCTCTTCGGCGGGCGTGCCTCAACGCTCAGTCCTTGGGCCCGTTTTCTTCTCGCTATACGTCAACGATGCTCCGTCGGTGTTAACGTGCTCCGAAATTTCAATATGCGCAGATGACACGGCTTTATTATTTCTTGGGGACGCTATTGAAGAACTGCAGGGCAAAATAAATCAAGAACTCTGTCGTGTCGCGACATGGTTCACGCCGAATAAGCTTACACTTAACATCAACAAAACCAGTTTTGTAGTCTTACATTCCAGGAGGAAAGAAACGAATTGCCACTCCCTGTCTATATTTTTGAATAATGTCCGATTGAACAGAGCATGCAGCTACAAGTGTCTAGGTGTTTGGTTTGAATCTGATATGCATTGGAAATATCAAAATGGTATGTTCCAAATTGGCGTATGGTTGTCAGGTATTGTTAAAAGCCCGTAAATATCTTGGCCCTCAAGTTTTACGGATACTTTGCTTTTATACAGAGTCACCTTTATTATTATTTAGAGTTTGGAGCGGTACGTACAAAACCTATGTAGAAACTGTCATCGGTCTACAAGAACGGCCGCTACGAATAGTTACCTTCTCTAAACATACTCATCAAAATAAACCTCTGTTTCAGTTGCTTCGTGTTCTGCCGTTCAGTGAGGCGTATAAAGCAAAAGTTGCTCAGGTAGTTAATTTTACGACACGAAACACGAGGGCAGCTAGTAACAACTGTTTTAACTTACCACCATGTCACAATTTATATGGACGGAGACTCGTGGAGCTCAAGGGTGATGTAATATATGGAACGCACTCCCACTCAGTGTAAACACCAGCCAAAACTTTGTGCAATCCTTGAAAAACTTCTTTCATGAATGCTCACAGGGTGTTTCTATTTGTATTCCCTGATGTTATGACATAGTGTTTTGTTTATTCTTTATTTTCCATGTAAGAATGCTTTAATAACATGCGTTTAAGTTGTCTCGTACAATAAGTACGCTGTTCTTCTGATGTCTATTTTGTTATTGGACCCCGAACTAGCCGCCAAGACTATGGGGTCCGAACAGTATTGTGAATTGTGTGTATGCAATGAATTAAATAAAAAAAATGTTCACAAGGGTGTATGTGCCTTGCCAGGTCGGCGCAGCATTTCGATAGTCAGCGGAATGCTAGAACGGTCGTTTCAATTTAGGTCCAGTAATATAATAAATAAAGCTGGGTTGAGATGTCTTCGTAGTTGCATTGGCGCGATAGCTTAGGCGCTACGGCTTCTCGCTGCTGAGCCCCAAGTCACACTTTAAGATTACGGCTGTGGTTCGGCTCCATTTCATTGCGGGCCAAATGCGAAAAAAGGACACTCGTGTGGAGGTAAGTGCAAGTTAGACCTTATTCTATTCGAAATTATTCCTGGTGTCCCCATTTCGGCGTGCCCCAATAATCATATTGCTTTATTTTTGCACAAAAAGAAATTCGCAAATCCTACGCTTTTTTCGGGGAGAGCGGACTTGTCATGCTTAAGTACGCATGGAGAAAAATGATGTAATGAAAACTATACATGTAAATAAAAACAATTTTTCGTTTCATACTTGTCAGATGTATGGCAATATGTAATACCTTAAGTATGTCGTAGAAGCGAGAGACCAACCTTCGACTTTACCCTTACCTCAGATGGCGTTTTCACACGTACCTTCCGTTACCACGAAAGGTTCAATGTTACCCTTTCACTCGTTCCACGTTTTCGAAATTCGGCGCCCGGTGCTTTTTCTTTAAAAGCTCTGCTTTCATCGCAGCGCGGTCTACTGTGGCATCCACCTCCGCGGAGTGAATGCGGTCATGCCTGAATTGAAGGAACCGAGTCGGCGTTGGGCAAAGCAACTCCAGGAATGGTCGTGGCTCACTTACAGATTTGGTAAGAAACGTACGCTTGTCGGAAGTGGGCACGTCCTATTTGCCCTAACATTCCTGTTGAAGATCGCGGAATACGTTGCAAAATTTGACCCTCCTGACCAGTGACGTTGAAGTTAAAAAAAAAAGCACGGTTGTCACTGCAATAAGATCGCCTATTAATGTGGCAATGTTCTAGGTGCTGCTTTGTTTATTGTTTATTTTCGTTTTGCGCGTGGTTGAAGTTGACGGTATAGCGTTGCCTGTGTTGTATCGATTTGACGCTTGTGCGGGAAGAATGGCTGGAATTATGCCTTGAATGAAGGTAATCTGAAAAAAAGTAAAACGTGACCCTAGAAACCACACAAATAGATATTTGCTTTTGTTATGGTCCTTGTAATCTTTACTGCACTGATTTTCTGCCTGAATGAACTCGGTATATTCGAATGTGAGAAAGCAAAATATTCGAAGAGCAACCGGCTCTTGACAGCTGAAAGACTTGTAGAGAGGGAGAGAATAAAATTCTTGAAGATAGTTTCCTTTGAATACGGGTGAACTAAAACAACACACGAAAACTTTGGATATCAGTCAGCGAGTTAAGAATACCGAATGAGGTCTACGGTTAAGCGGCATTCTTTCCAGCTCGTGTGGCTCTTTCATCAGTGAAAAAAAAAACAGCACGAAATACACACGGAAAAATGAAGAACACAACAGGGCTTGCCCTGTGTTCCTCACTCGTCCGCGTTCATTTCGCGTTCACCGATGTATTCGTACCAGCTAGCTCGCATTCGTACATTTTTCAATAAAAGCACATATTGTGAGTACATGCGGCATGTAATCTAAGTAATGTAGGCCATCCTTCAGACGTCGCACTTCACTTTTAGGACTTCGTCATATTTTTTTTTATCGGCTATAGACCCGAAAAAACACGACTAGGCGGAAATTACACGCCCTATGCGTTCAGCTGCTCTATCTTGCACAACTTTTATTATGGCCTCGCAGTGTATCCTATCATGAAATTGAGTATAAACAGAGGCACACCCTTTTCGTTGCTGTGTCGGTTAGAATGCAAAAAATAAAAGCCAAGTGTGGTTATTACTGCAAATACTATAAGTTGTATTTGTAAATTACTTTAGCTGTTATATAACCGTCATTGTTTAGGTAATAAACTTGTTCTCGCAAATAATTGTGTACGGCGGGCCCCTGGTTGCCAAAAGACCGATACGTCCTCTACGGCTTATCTTCACAAACAAAGCAGCCGGAAGTTAAATGAAGAGAACTTTAGTGTGAATTCAATTCTTTGATGGAGCAAATACTGGAAGTTGGATTTGTAAAGTAACTTTCGCTGTCATGTGTCATTGTTTAGGTAGTAATCTTGTTCTCGCAAATAATTGTGTACGATGGGACCATGGATGCCACGAGATCGTTACGTCCCCTATGGCTTAATTATCTTCACAAACAAACGAGCCGTAACTTAAGTGAAGCAAACTTTAGTGTGAAATCAATTCTTTTAACGCTTACGTGTATCCTCTATAATCGCAGCGCGGCCTACTGTGGCATCCACCTCCAAGGAAAGCACAGAGGGTCATGGTTGTTCCCAAGACACCGAATCGACGTTAAGCAAAGGGATCTCGCGGTATACGTCACTGCCGAGGCCAATGCCACTGGTGAGAGCTGTGCGCGTTGCCACGTAAAACCTCAGAACGTTTGAAACTTTTAGTCAATTGTATGACGGTGTTTCTGATCTTTTGAGCGACATTTATTATTGTTTATGCATGCATTGATGTCTTTCACTGCTTTTATTTTACTATAACAAACTTGAGCACCATGCAGACTACAGCAAGAGCACGACAGAACACGGCGATATGACTGCAAGAATTCATAGAATATTTTATATTTGAGCGCAAATTCAATGACGCTTCATATGCATTTTTATGCGGCGGCGCAAGTAAATCGATGAGAAAGCCGACACGACTTGTCTTTACCGACAGGCAACTTGTCAAAAAAAGTAAAATGGGACGCTGGCTACGCAGGAGACAAGTAGTCTAGTGCGGATTTGGTCTATTTGGTCTAACATTGATACATCGAACATACGGGCCTTGCCTACTTTGGTACTTCCTGTTCAATACGTTGACATGGCTGGGATGCATACCCCATTTCTTTTATTCTTCGGCTTCCCATAGTGAACCAAGATCCGTGCGGATCTCCATATGTCATCGTGTTTTTGCGATGGTCATTGACATCCTCACTACCAACGCATTTATCTGAGCAGCTGCCATTGCGCTGAACTCTCAAGTGTGCTTGGCCATTACTTCCGCTGTGTTGGGCGCAGTGTGACAACTGCAGGAACCCGCAGTAATGGCAGTAACAGGCCGGCTGGAAAACGTAGTTTTCTTGGGAAGTACGAAGGACGTTCCGAAAAGTTTCGTCATTTTCTTTTTTTTTTGACAAGATGGTACACCAGGTGAAACAATCGCCATAAGTATCCAGGCCAGTTGCTGGTTCAACGACAGAAGGAGCATAGAAAGATCAGCAGCAGACCGGCGTGCCCGATGCCATTCGAGTACAAATCACGATGGCAGGCAGACGTGCGCTGACGTGGTCACCGATAGAAGTGCGTGCTGTTAAGCGGTATGAATGGACATCTGTTTCCCTGCATTGAAAGCCGAACGCTCGAGACGTCACTTCCAAACAATGCTGAGGTGGAGCAGGCTGTGCGACAACTGCTTGCATCGCAGGGCACCTGAGATATACCAGAGTGGTTTCTTCAAACTGATTGCACTCTGTCATAAGTTTTCCTGTCGGTGGTGACTATGTCGAAAACTACTGTAAGGTGTATAGTTCATGATGCCATTGTGAAATTTTTTTTTTGCCATAATGTCTCCGTGTGAATATAAATGACGAAACTTGCTCTCGGAACGTCCCTCACAAACTGAAGTGGCCTTGAGCTCATCATGCTCTTTGTTCCTCAGCATACATAGGCTCTCCGCAGAGCCGTGATCTCCACCTTAGCGCTCTGTTGAATGATCACTAACACCTTTATCAATTAGGAGCAAATTTTATTAAAGGTATTAGGAGCAACTTTTTTTTAAATTTTAGTGCGATGACGATGAACTCAATACAAATACGTTATTTTTCAAGAACATTGTCAATTTGCGTTTGAAGCTAACGGCGGTATTTATCAAAACACTGAACCAGAATATCCTGCGTTGTGATTTGTTGAGATTAATGAAGACTATAATCGGCACCCAATCTAACGAACCTGTCTCTGCAGGAACTTGCTCGGCGGTTTTGGATGTCGACAGCTATGGCACCGTGTTCCAGGCTTTCAACTTCGGCGATAAGGTTCGACGTTTCAGGGTGAGGTAATTAAGGTTTTCTCAACAAATATAGACCACAAATATGCGTGTGACTTCAGTTACGCTATAGCTGATTCCCAAATGTTCTTATTACGTGATCACAATATATTCTGTTAAGGAATTGGCCTAGCGAACAAGACCGAGTCAGTTCGGTTGGATTGTGTGAGTGAATGCAGACAATGAAACACATGAAGCACAGTCATTCTTCAGGTCTTCTGGTACCATATAGCAGAAAGCCCGATGTATGAAAATCTTGATCCTTATCTTAGACTTTCAAAGTAAAAAAACGCCTACATATATATGGAGTGCAGTCAGAGTAAAACCAGAACAGATGCAACATTAAAGGGCTGGTACGAGGTTCCCGTAGTAGCTGAGGGTTGCCCCGTGAGATAGACTAACTCCGCTCGTGTTTGTTTGCTGATCGTTATTCCTAACCAAAATCACTAAACTTGAATTGAATAAGCACCGGTTCTCGAATTTGTAGATTAGAATAAAAAATTCAAATTTCGAGTACACATACCACGCCCATCAGTAACGTAAACGTTGTTGTACTTACGCAGGCCACTCATTTGCGTGGAAGCGGGTGGCCGTCAGTCGCATGCTGCGTAGATGCGCCGTTATCCACTCGTCCGCGACGGTTGCGGCCACGCTGCACTCCTGGCAATATGGATGCATGGTTAGTACATGCCACATCGACCATGGAACGATATAGTATAGGCGTCATTTTTTCAGAGACCAGAAGACAGCTGTGTCGAGTAAGTAATCAGCAGTCGAGAAGAGGCTTGTTTGGTTTGAGGGCAGATACTTCATCTGGCGTGCGTACGACCCCTAACGTGCTGTTACGCATACAGAGGGGGAAATTTGGAGAAAGACAATGCTATGTGCAATTCTGCACATGTTGTGCTTTGGATATCGGGATAGTAGTTAGGCGCAAAGAAACTAGCGAAACAATGACACCTATATAACAGCGGAAGCATATCACAAATTCAATTTCCAGTATTTGCTCCATCAAAGAATTGAATTTACAATAAAGTTCTCTTCACTTAAGTTCCGGCTGTTTTGTTTGCGAAGATAATTAAGCCATAGAGGACGTATCGGTCTTGTCGCATCCATGGTCCATCATGCACAATTATTTACGAGAACAAAATTACTAGCTAAACAACGACACTTATATAACAGCGAAAGTAATTTACAAATCCAGTTCCAGTATTTGCTCCATCAAAGAATTGAATTCACACTGGATTAATTCATTTAATCCAGTTTTTTTTTTCCTTTACGAGCAGACGAGCAACTTCACGTGCTCTGTTCTATATGTGGCTTTTGCAGCAAAAGACGGCAAACCTTGCAATTAGTTGGATGGCTCTAGAACACGTCGCTGGTTAACGCCTGGTCAGTAAACACACGCCGAACACAGAGCCCTTGTCATTCTACGCTTTTGAGCCTTCCGCTTTCTTTGCGCCTTACTACTATCCCGATACCCAATGCACAACATGTGCAGAATTGCACATAGCACTGTCTTTCTCCAAATTGGATGCCACGTCATTACGTAATATGCTTACCAAAATTATGATATCTGGTGCATGCCGAACTGTACGTGTTAGGGATCAAACCTTCCTAGCACGAGCTTTCTGGAAAATCGACGACAATTCGATATACACCGTTGTTTCGGCGCAGATCACGAAAAAATAACGACACACGTTTAAAACGCCAAGAAATAGCATGATAATCAAGGAGGCAACCTCAACAGGGCAACCCATAGATGTTGCGTCTATGCCTAATAGTTTAAGCACAGAAAAGAATTTTGCCCGTTGAAATGTCGCGAGCTGATGGGTACTTTGCCCATGTGTTTTGACAGATGGTTTTGTCATCAAAAAGCGACAAAGGAAATTTGTATTTCAAGCTAATATCGTAAAACAGTAATAAGAACTGGAAAAGTGACTATGACGGCGAACTGCCTTCAGTTATAGGAAAGGTGGATCTTCATATGCGGCCACAAAGTAATGATATAACCAGTCGTAAATTCCAAAGACACATTCCTTACACTTACGGAGGAATACAGAAAGAAACTGAGTACCAAACTTCATATATAAGTTTGGTACTCAGTTTCTTTCTGTATACCTACATGCTGTTCAAGTATGTCCTACTTGGCAAATTATAAAAACCATAGTGTGGCAGCTACATGAATTTCAGTATAGCGCTCTTAACATATAATTTTGCGGAATACTGTATGCAGGTGGCCGACGTCGACGTTACCGGGTTCTAAAAGAACTGCAAGGCGAATATGGCCGTCATTGTTCACCCGAAGTGACAATCAGTTGCGTGCAGTGCTGAAGTCATGTGATCCTTAATGACGTCATCGCTGCCTGCCTGCTGTCACGAGGGGTGAGTGGTCTATATGCTACGTCCAGCACGAATCTTGACATTTCGATCTTTACTGCGTTGAACTCTTAATCACACGGAATTTATACGGGCCTTCAGAGTCAGTCATGTTGCTGTACACGTCATTAGGAAGCCGGTGTTAGTGTCACACTAAAGGAAAACTAATTTCAACTGTATTAATAAATTACCTTTCTACGAAAGCAAGAAAAGATTCCCTCCTACCTCTAGATTAAGCATGATAAATGAGAAAGGCAGAGAAAGGAAAGACGCGTTGTGAGGTTCCTTTGAAGGCCCTACAATAATCCACCATGCTATCGAAATTTACAGTGTCTTGCTCGAGTCCTGGTAACTGTTTATCGGCAAATACAGACATCAGCTCATAAAGGGGCCAGGGAAAGTTTCGAGAAAGTTTATTCAACAGGAATAGCATAAGTGCGCAGAAATCTCAACACGAATAAAGTAAATGACGTCGCACTGACGTACTAAATCTTTTAGCGGTGTGCATATCGAAATGCCGAGAACCCAGATACGCAATAGGCCTTGTTTGAGTGCGACTGGTGCCAGATACTCCCAGTATTGTCAGTGACGGCTCAAGCATGTAGAGTATATGTGATGCCTTTGGCTATTTCAACTGACTTATTCAGATTGATCGCAACCCTTTATTTTAACAGGGCTCTAGGATGCTTGCCTACAGGTTAGTTTCAGTACAATAAATCTCGTGGATTACCCAGGTACTCAATAATTATTCAAAGTGGCCTCGAAATCAAGTTTCTTTTGAAAATGTCATTCGCACCACATCAGCGAGCATGTCGAGGAAACATCAAGCTCTCACACGCAGTCCGATTTGCCCATGAAAATCAGGTTGATGCTCTATGGAGGGCCGTACCACCGGGTGCTCGAGCCTTAATTAGCATAAATAGGTATAGCGTTAGTCGAGTGTTTAACATAAATTTCCAAGCAGTACAACTTTCTCTTGTGGTAAGATTGCTGAGGTCGGTAAATTCCTCGTTGGCCAGCAAAGACGGACGACTGACCTGCATTTGCTAGCGACTAGTGACACCATGAAATTGACACAAAATTGAGTTTCGGAATATATAAGAACAATCACAGGCGTCCTCATAGTTTCGGTTTGGTGGCTATCTCAAAAAGCATATCTGTAGATTTTTTCCCGTTGCGTTGAAAGTGTTGCCCGTCGTGGTTGCTTAGCGGCTTTGGTATTGCGCTGCGAAGCACGAGGTCGAGGGATCGAATCCCGGCCACGGCGGCCGGATGTTGATGAGCCCGAAATGCGAAGACACCCGTGAACTTTAGATGCACTTTAAAGATCCAGGTAGTCAAAATTAAACCGGAGTGCCCCCCCCCCCCCTTATACGGCGTGCCTCATAATAAGGTCGCGGAAAATTGTGACGTTGATATTCAAAATAAGAGAGGTAGAACAACATAAATTTTTGTCACTGATCAACGTGCTCCCTTTTGTCCTCAATTTTCCCTGCGGTCAGCCACTTTCAGTCAAGAATGTTGTCAGCAAGCCCACATAGCCACCGTTCTCGACCGTGCACTTTCCTTTTTAGGTCAATGGCCACCCTGGGGACTGTGCATTGTTCTGTATGTGACGCGCCGATGGCACCTTTCCTGCATCGGGCTACATTGGCTCTTTCTCAGCGGTGCACCGTACGTTTTCGGTGATGATGGGTGAGTTCGCAAATACGTCTCCCACATTCGATATGAGTGAACGAAACACACGACGCTAACCCGTAAGCGCATTGTCTCGGGACAGTGTAAACCCTTTAACAATTTAATCTTTATTCCTGTTGTGTGGCGCTAACCTGCAACTCGTTTATACTTCACCAGACACTTGTAAACACAATACTTATAGCCATTAGAGAGTGAACTGTCATGACGCGCAGCGTTCAGGCCAGAGCTATGGTGGCTGGCTGCTTAATGTAGCGGGTTCTCTCACTGTTAATTAACACTGTTAACTAAAATACACCCTTCACCTTGCCCCCTGGAGTGGCATTGGTGGAGGGTTCCAATGCTGAAATTCGTGCTGAACTGTTTGGAATCCGAGATTCTCTCACCCTCATTAATGAAGGCTTTGAAAATTCAAGCACAACATTGCTGACTTTCGTAGTGAACTTTCGGTGGCAAAGGCCCAGCATGAACCAGTCCAGAAAGGAAATTTAAGAGCTCCAAAGGGAACTTGATATTGCAAAGAAGGAAATTGTTAACATGATACAGTATAGTAGAAATATGAACCTCGAGATCAAGGGTGTTCCAGGGGTCGAAAGTGAAGCCCTAATGGAAAGAGTGGAGGGAATTGCTACGTACCTCGGCGTTGAACTACGTGAGGGTGACGTTGAGATCGCTCACAGGGTACAGTCGAAAGACGAGAAGAGGCCTAATGTTGTTGTTAGGTTTTTTTATGAGCACTGCTCGAGAGAGTGCTCTCCACTGTTAAGAAGACTAAGCTGAATACTGAGAACCTTGGATTTGAGGCTCATGAGCCAATTTACGTAAACGAAAGTCTTTGCACTGAGAACAAGGTACTGTTTGGCAAGGCACGACATGTGAGAAAAGAGAATTGGAAATACGTTTGGGTTGCCCAAGGCAAAGTGCTTATGCGAAAGGCGGACAATTCACCTGTCGTGCACATAACTTGCGAGTCGGGCTTGTCCCGCATAGGTTAACTACGCTAACGTCTTGTTAGCTAATAGTTTTTCTTTCAGTTTAAGTATGGCCTTCCGATCTTCCCAGGTTAAGTTGATTGGAAACATTAACGCATGTCCTATATTTCACTGCAATGTTCGCAGTATTCATAAAAATTTACCCCTTAATTTGCGTGTATTTCACGTAATAAAGTTTGACCTAATTGCTGTCTCGGAAACATGGCTCAAGTCTAACGAAAAAATGAATATCCACGGATACGAATTCGTGTCGCAACCCCGCGATTCTCGTTCGCGAGGCGGAGGCGTGGCATTTCTTGTTAAAGAAAACATTCATTTTCAAGTTCTGCCTTCTCTCTCAAATACTGATGAATATATGGAAGCGCTTTTTATAAGGTTTGATTTCGGTTTATTTGTTGGTGTGGTTTACCGACTTCTTAACTCGTTGATGGCACCTTTCCTGAGCAGGCTTGAGTTTACTGTGGAAGAACTATCTCGAGGTGCACTTTAGCAGGGAAGAAGTTTGGGCATGTTGGTGGGATGCATTCAGACTGGGATACATAGCGCAAAAAATTACACAGGGACAAGCAGAACACAGGACGAGCGCTCGTCCTGTGTTCTGCTTGTCCCTGTGTAATTTTTTGCGCTATGTATCCCAGTCCGAATCTATCACGAGGATCTGGTAGTAATATCGTTATGGTTGGTGATTTTAACATTGATTTTGCTTGTGATGCGCAAAACAGTTATACGTTACTTCTCCAGTCATTTGGCTTACGCAATCTTATCACAGAACCTACTCGCCTTACTGGCACGTCTAGTACCTTATTAGATCAGGCTCTATGCAATATAGATACTGGTGTTTGTGCTGGAACTTAATGCAATAGCTGATCATTTACCTATATTTTTTATTACACAAACCAATCCACCCGGACAGAATCGCTGGTTGAACGTATGCATACGAAGGTTGATTTTAAGCTCCTTCGCAGAAACCTTGAACAATCTGATTTTCACGTCTTGTATGACAGTGACGTTAACACTGAATATCTGAAATGTGTCGAAACGCGTAACAATTGCAGGAAGCCCATCTGTCCCTGGATGACTGATGAAATTCTATTTGTGGGAAAGAAAAAGGTAAGGGGTACCACAAATGGAAGGAACACAGGCCTATAACTCATTTTACAGGAGCAACCTTAAATTCTTCTGGAATGAATCAGTATTTTTTATGCGGAAACGGAAAAAAATATCACTCCTCGATGGTACAGCAGGCTGACGGAAACACGCAGAAAATATGGACTATTGTAAATGATGTAATCGATAATCACTCAAATCAGCCTGTATTGCCCGAATTAGTCGATCAAGCTACAGTAGATGCCTTTAATGACTACTTTTCTAATATAGGGCCGTCAGTATAGCAGCGCAGTTTACTGCCGGTTATGAACCCTCCGTACCAATACAGCATATAGCTTCGCGATGCATGATATTGAATTGGTGGATATTTTAACGGTAGTAAAAAGTAAGGCGGCTGGACTACATGGAATTCCCTTAAGGTTATTGAAAAATAATATAGATGTATTAATTAGGTATTCATCTGGTGCATATGTTTAATCACTCCTTGGAAGCGGGAAAATACCCTGACGCCCTCAAAGTAGCAAAGGTAGTGCCAATTTATAAGGAAAGAGATCGTTCTGCCCCCAGCAACCTTAGACCAATATCTCTTCTGAGCATATTCAATACTTTGTTGAGAAAATAATTTATACACGCAAGCAGGAATTTTTCGGTAAGCTTTTTATACGGCTAATCATCTAACATTATTGTTTGTTAGGGACACTATTGAAGAACTGCAGGGCAAAATAAATCAAGAACTCTGCCGTGTCGCGAAATGGTTCACGCCGAATAAGCTTACGCTTAACATCGACAAAACCAGTTTTGTAGTCTTCCATTCCAGAAGGAAAGAAACGAATTGCGACTCCCTGTCTATATTTTTTTAACAATGTCCGGTTGAATAGAGCATGCAGCTACAAGTATCTAGGTGTTTGGTTTGAATCTGATATGCATTGGAAATATCAAAATGGTATGTTCCAAATTGGCGTATGGTTGTCATGTATTGTCAAAAGCCCATCAATGTTCTGGCCCTCAAGTTTTACAGATACCTTGCTTTTATACAGAGTCACGTTTATTATTCTTTAGAGTTTGGGGCGGTACGTACAAAACCTATGTAGAACCTGTCATCGGTCTACAAAAACGGGCGCTACGAATAGTTACCTTCTCTAAACATACTCATCAAAGTAAACCTCTGTTTCAGTTGATTCGTGTTCTGCCGTTCAGTGAGGCGTATAAAGCAAAAGTTGCTCATGTAGTTAATGCAATAATACGTTATAATAATCCGCTACCTATCACAATATTTATTTTCCGACACGAAACACGAAGGCAGCTAGTAACAACTGTTTTAACTTACCATCACGGCACAATTTATATGGACGGGGACTGGTGGAGCTCAACAGTTATGTAATATATGGAACGCACTCCCACTCAGTGTAAACACCAGCCAAAACTTTGTGCAATCCTTTAAAAACTTCTTTCATGAATGCTCACAGGGTGCTTCTGTTTGTATTCCCTGATGTCATGACATAGTGTTTTGTTTATTCTTTATTTTCCATGTAAAAATGCTGTAATAACATGTGTTTAAGTTGTCTCGTACAATAAGTACGCTGTCCTTCTTAAGTCTATTTTGTTATGGACCCAAAACTAGCCGCCAAGGCTATGCGGCCCAAACAGTATTGTGTATTGTGTGTATGCAATGAATTAAATGAAAAAATGCGCACAAGGGTGTATGTGCCTTGCCAGGTCGGCGCAGCATTTCCATAGTCAGCGGAGTGCTAGAACGGTCGTTTCAATTTAGGTCCAGTAATATAGTAAACGAAGCTGGGTTGAGGTGTCTGCGTAGTTGCATTGGCCCGATCGCTTAGGCGCTACGGCTTCTCGCTGCTGAGCCCCAAGTCACACATTTAAGATTTCGGCTGTG
Organism: Dermacentor albipictus; assembly: GCF_038994185.2. NCBI lineage: Eukaryota > Metazoa > Arthropoda > Arachnida > Ixodida > Ixodidae > Dermacentor > Dermacentor albipictus. Next base: position 111,413,317 of record NC_091828.1, read on the forward strand.
GTTTGGCTCCATTCCATTGCGGGCCAAATGCGAAAAAAAAAAACGACACTCGTGCTGGTGTAAGTGCAAGTCAGACCTTATTCTATTCGAAATTAATCCTAGTGTCCCCATTTCGGCGTGCCTCAATAATCATATCGCTTTATTTTTGCACAAAAAGAAATTCGCAAATCCTACGCTTTTTTCGGAGAGAGCGGACTTATCATGCGTAAGTGCGCATGGAGAAAAATGATGTAATGAAAACTATAGATATAAATAAAAACAATTTTTCGTTTCATACTTATAAGATGTATGGCAATATGAATTACTTTAAGTATGTCGTAGCCCGACGTTCGACTTTACCCTTACCTCAGATCGCGTTTTCACACGTACCTCTCGTTACCACGAAAGGTACAACGCTACCCTTTCATTCGTTCCACGTTTTCGAAATTAGCCTTTACAAGTATATTGGTTTGTTCTGTTGCAAATGCCTTAGTTTTAATTATACGACTAGCTATTGACTTTATGTTAATTTACAGTTTGTACTACATTTACTTTGTATAATCTTCCTCATAGTGACTACTCTACTGCTGTTTTACGTGTTGTATTTCCTCTAATGTATGTATTTTCTGACAGGAGGTCCCCTTTCAGCCACATGCTCTGGGACCTCCTTCTGTATACTCGTGTAAACATGTGTGTCTCCTCCTTATTAAAGAAGTACACTAAACTGAAACTGATACTTATTGTACGTATACATGTAAACATATAAATAAAAACAAATTTCCTTCCATGCTTGTCAGATGTATGTCAATGTGTAATACCTTAAGTATGTCGCAGAAGCAAGCTCAACCTTTGCATTTAGCCTTACTTAAGATGGCGTTTTCGCACCTACCGTTCGTTAGCACTAATCTTTACGAATCTGCCCCACTTTCACTCGTTCCACGTTTTCTTTTTCGAAATTCAGCGCCCGCTGCGTTTTCTTTAAAGCTCTGCTTTCATCGCAGCGCGGTCTACTGTGGCATCCACCTCCGCGGAGTGAATGCGGTCATGCCTGAACCGAAGGAACCGAGTCGGCGTTGGGCAAAGCAACTCCAGGAATGGTCATGGCTTACTTACAGATTTGGTAAGAAACGTACGCTTGTCGGAAGTGGGCACGTCCTATTTGCCCTAACATACCTGTCGAAGATCGCGGAATACGTTGCAAAATTTATGACCCTCCTGACCAATGACGTTGGAGTTAAAAAAAAAGCACGGTTGTCACTGCAGTAAGACCGCCTATAAATGTGGCAATGTTCTAGGTGCTGCTATGTTTATTGTTTGTTTTCATTTTGCGCGATTTGACGGTATAGCGTTGCCTGTGTTGTATCGATTTGACGCTTGTGCGGGAAGAATGACAGGGAATATACCTTGGATGAAGGTAATCTGAAAAAGTGTAAAACGTGGCCCTAGAAACCACACAAATAGATATTTCCTTTTGTTATGGACCTTCTAATCTTTACTGCACTGATTTTCTGCCTGAATGAACTCGGTATATTTGAATGTGAGAAAGCAAAATATTCGAAGAGCGACCGGCTCTTGACAGCTGAAAGACTTGTAGAGAAGATTACGAATAGAGAGAATAAGATTCTTGAAGAGAGTTTCCGTTGAATACGGGTGAACTAAAACAACACACATGGAAACTTTGGACGAAACTCAGCGAGCAAAGAATACCGAATGAGGTGTAAGGCTAAGCGGCATCCTTTTCAGCTCGTGTGGTTCTCTTTAATCGATGAAAAAAAACATGAAATACACACTGGAAAATGAAGAACACAACAGCGCTTGTCCTGTGTTCCTCATTCGTCCGCCATTCGTTTTGCGTTCATCGATGGATTCGTATCAGCTAGCTTGCATTCGTACCTTTTTCAATAGAAGCACATATTGTGGGTACACGCGGCATGCAATCTAAGTAATGTAGGCCATCCTTCAGACGTCGCACTTCACTTTTAGAACTTCGTCATATTTTTTTATCGGCTGTAGACCAGAAAAAGCACGACTAGGCGGAAATTACACGCCCTGTGCGTTCAGCTGGTCTATCCTGCACAACTTTTATTATGGCCTTGAAGTGTATCCTATCATGAAATTGAGTGTAAACAGAGGCACACCCTTTTGGTTTCTGTGTCGGTTAGAATGCAAGAAATAAATGCAAAGTGCAGTTATTACTCATTTCGCTTTAGTATTTTCATCTCTGATGGAGCAAATGCTATAGGTTCTATTTGTGAGTTACTTTAGCTGTTATAGAACCGTCATTGTTTAGGTAATAAACTTCTTCTCGCAAATAATTGTGTACGGCGGGCCCCTGGATGGCACAAGACCGATACGTCCTCTATGGCTTAATTATCTTCACAAACAAAACAGCCGGCACTTAAGTGAAGAGAACTTTAGTGTGAATGAATGTGTTAGTGTGTTCTTTGATGGAGCAACCACTGGAAGTTGGATTTCTAAAGTAACTTTCGCTGTTGTTTAGCTAGTAATCTTGTTCTCGCAAATAATTGCGTACGATGGGACCATGGATGCCACGAGATCGTTACGTCCCCTATGGCTCAATTATCTTCACAAACAAGCGAGCCGTAACTTAAGTGAAGCAAACTTTAGTGTGAAATCAATTCTTTTAACGCTTACCTGCATCCTCTATAATCGCAGCGCGGCCTACTGTGGCATCCACCTCCAAGGAAAGCACAGAGGGTCATGGTTGTTCCCAAGACACCGAATCGACGTTAAGCAAAGGGATCTCGCGGTATACGTCACTGCCGAGGCCAATGCCACTGGTGAGAGCTGTGCGCGTTGCCACGTAAAACCTCAGAACGTTTGAAACTTTTAGTCAATTGTATGACGGTGTTTCTGATCTTTTGAGCGACATTTATTAATGTTTATGCATGCATTGATGTCTTTCACTGCTTTTATTTTACTATAACAAACTTGAGCACCAGACTACAGCAAGAGCACGACAGAACACGGCGATGCGAGCGCAAGAATTGAAAGAATATTTGATATTTGAGTGCAAATTCAATGACGCTTCATATGCATTTTTATGAGGCGACACAAGTAAATCAATGACGAAGCCGGCACGACTTCTCTTTACCGACAGGCAACTTGTCAAAAAGGTAGCGAGCATAGTCGAAGCAAACAGATTTTGAGATGCGTACGAGATCCTTTCTTCAAAATTGGAAGCTGGCTTACGCTGGAGACACTTATGTAGTCTAGTGCTGATTTTGTCTGTTTGGTCTAACGTTGATACATGGAACATATGGCCCTTGCCCACTTTCGCACTTCCTGTTCAAGATGTTGACATGGCTGGGACGCTTACCCCATTTCTTTTGTGCTCCGGCTTCCCATAGTGAACTAAGATACGCATACGGATCTCCATACGTCATCGTGTTTTTGCGATGATCACTGGCATCCTTACTACCAACGCATTTACCTGGGCAGCTGGTCAGCTACAATAGTGCGTTTGACCATTCGTTCCACCTTACTTGGCGCAGTGTGAAAACTGCAAGAACCCGCGTTAGGACTCATCCGATCGCACTGCGTGTACCCCATCCTCACTCCTTATTTTCATCGCAGTAACATGCCGGCTGGAAAAAGGAAAAGTAGTTTTCTCGGGAAGTACGAAGGGCATTCCGAAAATAAGCTTAATTTTTCTTTTTTTGACGAGATGGTACATCAGGTGAGACAATCGCCATAAGTATCCATGCCAGTTGCTGGCTCAACGACAGAAGGAGCATAGAAAGGTCAGCAGCAGACCGACGTGCCCGATGCTATTCGAGTACAAATCACGATGGCAGACAGACATGCGTTGACGTGGTCGCCGATGGAAGTGCGTGCTGTTAACCGGTATGACTGGGCGTCTGTTTCCCTGCATTGAAAGCCGCACTCTCGTGACGTCACTTTCAAACAATGCTGAGGTGGAGCGGGCTGTGCGACAACTGCTTGCATGGCAGGCTACGGAGTTATACTAGAGTGGTTTCTTCAGACTGATTGCACTCTATGACAGTTTTCCTGTCGGCGGCGACTATGTCGAAAACTACTGTAAGGTGTGTAGTTCATGATGCCAATGTGAAGTGTTTTTTTTTTGCCATAAAGTATCCATGTGAATATAAATGAGGAAACTTGCTTTCGGAACGTCCCTCGCAAACTGGAGTGGCCTTGACCTCATCATGCTCTTTGTTCCTCAGCACACATAGGCTCGCCGCAGAGCCGTGATCTCCACCTTAGCGCTCTGTTGAATGATTACTAACACCTTTATCAATTAGGACCAAATTTTATTAAAGGTATTAGGAGCACCTTTTTTTTTAATTTTAGTGCGATGACGATGAACTGAATACAGATACGTTATTTTTCAAGAACATTGTCGAATGACGTTTAAAGCTAACGGCGGCATCTATAAAGACGCTGAACCAGAATATCCTGCGTAGTGATTTGCTGAGATTAATGAAGACTGTAATCGGCACCCAATTTAAAGAACTTGTGTCTGCAGGAACTTGCTCGGCGGTTTTGGATGTCGACAGCTATGGCACCGTGTTCCAGGCTTTGAACTTCGGCGATAAGGTTCGACGATTGCGGGTGAGGTAATTAAGGTTTTCTCAACAAATATAGGCCACAAATTATGCGCGTGACGTGAGTTACGCTATAGCTGATTCCCGCATGTTCTTATTACGTGATCACAATATATTCTGTTAAGGAATTGGCCTAGCGAACAGGACCGAGTCAGTTCGGTTGGATTGTGTGAATGAATGCAGAAAATGAAACACATGAAGCACAGTCATTCTTCAGGTCTTCTGGTACCATATAGCAGAAAGCCCGATGTATGAAAACCTTAATCCTTATCTTAGACTTTAGTAAAAAAACGCCAACATATATATGGAGTGCAGTCAGAGGAAAACCAGAACAGATGCAGCATTAAAGGGCTGGTACGAGGTTCCCGTAGTAGCTGAGGGTTGCCCCGTGAGATCGACAACTCCGCTCGTGTTTGTTTGCTGGTCGTTATTCCTAGCCAAATATCACTAAACTTGAATTGCAGAAGCACCGGTTCTCGAATTTGTAGATTAGATTAAAAAATTCAAATTTCGAGTACACATACCACGCCCATCAGTAACGTAAATGTTGTTGTACTTACGCAGGCCACTCATTTGCGTGGAAGCGGGTGGCCGTCACTCGCATGCTGCGTAGATGCGCCGTTATGCACTCGTCCGCGACGGTTGCGGCCATCGCTGCAATCCTGGCAATATGGATGCATGGTTAGTATATGCCACATCGACCATGGAACGATATAGTATAGGCGTCATTTTTTCAGAGACCGTAAGACAGCTGTGTCGAGTAAGTAATCAGTAGTCGAGAAGAGGCTTGTTTGGTTTGAGGGCAGATACTTCATCTGGCGTGCGTACGACCCCTAACGTGCTGTTACGCATACAGAGGGGGAAATTTGGAGAAAGACAATGCTATGTGCAATTCTGCACATGTTGTGCTTTGGATATCGGGATAGTAGTAAGGCGCAAAGAAACTAGCGAAACAATGACACCTATATAAACGCGGAAGTAATTCACAAATTCAACTTCCAGTATTTGCTCCATCAAAGAATTGAATTCACAATAAATTTCTCTTCACTTAAGTTCCGGCTGTTTTGTTTGCGAAGATAATTAAGCCATAGAGGACGTATCGGTCTTGTCGCATCCATGGTCCATCATGCACAATTATTTACGAGAACAAGATTACTAGCTAAACAACGACACTTATATAACAGCGAAAGTAATTTACAAATCCAGTTCCAGTATTTGCTCCATCAAAGAATTGAATTCACACTGGATTAATTCATTTATTCCAGTTTTTTTTTCCTTTACGAGCAGACGTGCAACTTTACGTGCTCTGTTCTATATGTGGCTTTTGCAGCAAAAGGCGGCAAACCTTGCAATTAGTTGGATGGCTCTAGAACACTTCGCTGGTTAACGCCTGGTCAGTAAACACACGCCGAACACAGAGCCCTTGTCATTCTATGCTTTTGAGCCTTTTGCTTTCTTTGCGCCTTACTACTATCCCGATACCCAATGCACAACATGTGCAGAATTGCACATAGCATTGTACAAAAATTATGATATCTGGTGGATGCCGAACTGGGCGTGTTAGTGATCAAATCTTCCTAACGCGAGCTTTCTGGAAAATCGACGACAATTCGATATACACCGTTGTTTCGTTGCAGACCACGAAAAAATAACGACACACGTTTAAAACGCCAAGAAATAGCATGATAATCAAGGAGGCAACCTCAACCCATAGATGTTGCGTCTATGTCTAATAGTTTAAGCAAAGAAAAAAATTTGCCCGTTGAAATGTCGCGAGCTGATGGGTACTTTGCCCATGTGTTTTGACAGGTGGGTTTGTCATCAAAAACTGGCACTTAAAGGAAATTGGTGTTTGAAGTCAATATCATAGGTCAGTAATAAGAAATGGAAAAGTGACTATGACCGCGAACTCCCTTCAGTTATAGGAAAGGTGCACCTTCATCTGCGTCAACAAAGTAATGATATAACCAGTCGTAAATTCCAAAGACACATTCCTTGCACTTGCGGAGAAATACAGAAAGAAACTGAGTACCAAACTTAGGTACTTAGTTAAGTACTCAGCTTCTTTCTGTATTCCTACATGCTGTTCAAGTATGCGCTACTCTTCAAATTATGAAAAGGATGGTGTGGCAGGTACATATATTTCACTTTAGCGCTCTCGACATATAATGTTGCTGAATACTGTATGCAGGTGGCTGACGTCGACGTTACCGCGTTCTAAAAGAACTGCAAGGCGAATATGGCCGTCATTGTTCACCCGAAGTGACAATCAGTTGCGTGCAGTGCTCAAGTCATGTGATCCTTAGTGACGTCATCGCTGCCTGCCTGCTGTCACGACAGGTGAGTGGTCTATATGCTACGTCAAGCACGAATCTTGACATTTCCATGTTTATTGTGTTGAACTCTGAATCACACAGAATTTATACGGGACTTCGGAGTCAGTCATGTCGCTGTACACGTCATTAGGAAGCCGGAGTTAGTGTCACACTAAAAAGAAAACTAATTACAACTGTATTAGTAAATTACATTTCTACAAAAGCAAAAAAAGTGCCCTCCTACATCAAGGGTAAGCATGATAAACGAGAAAGGCATAGAAAGGAAAGACTGGTTGTGAGGTTCCTTTGAAGTCCCTGTAACAATCCACCATGCTGTCGAAATTTACAGTGTCTGCTCGAGTCCTGGTAATTGTTCATCGGCAAATACAGACATCCGCGCATAAAGGGGCCAAGGAAAGTTTCGAGAAAGTATATTCAACAGGAATAGATTAAGTGCAAAGAAATATCGACATGAATAAAGTAAATGACGTCGCACTGACGTACTAAATCTTGTAGTGGGGTGCATATCGAAATGCCGTGACCTCTCATACGTAATAAGCCTTGTTTGAGCGCGACTGGCGCCAGATACTCCCAGCATTGTCAGTGACTGATCAAGCATGTAGAGTATATGTGATGCATTTGGCTATTTCAACTGACTTATTCAGATTGGTCGCAACCCTTTATTTTAATAGGGCTCTAGGATGCGTGCCTACACGTTAGTTTCAGTACATTAAATCTGGATTACCCAGGTATTCAATAAGAATTAAAAGAGGCCTCCAAATCGACAGTTTATTTTGAAAACGACAGTCGCACCACCTCAGCGAGCAGGTCGAAAAAATATCAAGCTCTCGCAGGCAGTCCGATTTGCCCATGAAAATCAGGTTGATGCTCTATGGAGGGCCGTACCACCGGGTGCTCGAGCCTTAATTAGCATAAATAGGTATAGCGTTAGTCGAGTGTTTAACATAAATTTCCAAGCAGTACAACTTTCTCTTGTGGTAAGATTGCTGAGGTCGGTAAATTCCTCGTTGGCCAGCAAAGACGGACGACTGACCTACATTTGCTAGCGGCTAGTGACGCCATGAAATTCACATAAAGTTAAGTTCCGGAATATATAAGAACAATCACAGGCATCCTCATAATTTCGCTTTGGTGGGTATCTCGAAATGTATATCTGCAGATTTCTTCACAGTGTATTGAAAGTGTTACCTGCCGTGGTTGCCTTAGTGGCTTTGGTGTTGCGCTGCTAAGCGCGAGGTCGCAGGATCGAATCCCGGCCACTGCGGCCGCATATCGATGGGGGCGAAATGCAAATACACCCGTGTACTTGAGATATAGGTTCACGTTGAAGAACCACAGGTGGTCGAAATCAATCCGGAGTCGCCCACTATACGGCGTGCCTCATAATCGTACCGTGGTTTTGGCATGTCAAACAGCATAATTGTTTTTTGATTGTTTTTCTGCGCTGTTGTAGAACTGCTTGCGCTTTGGAAATTGTGACGTTGATATTCAAAAAAAGAGAAAAGAAACACTACTAAATTCGGCCACTGATAAACTTGCCTCCTTTGTCATCATGTTTCCTTGCGCTAAACAACATTTAGTAAAGAATGTTGCCAACAAGCCCACATTGCCGCCGTTCTTGACCAGTCTCGTTTCAAACATAACGCGATGTAAAGGGCACTTTCCTTTTCAGGTCAATGGCCACCCGTTCCCTGGGGACTGTGCACTGTTCTGTATGTGATGCGTCGATGGCATCTTTCCTGCATCGGGTTACATTGGCTCTTTCTCAGCGGTGCACAGTGCGTTTTCGGTGATGATGGGTGAGTTCGCAAATGCGCCTCCCACATTCGATATGAGTAAACCAGACCTTCGACGCCAACCCCATAAGCGAATTGTCTCGGGACAGTGTAAACCCTTCGACAATTTTATATTTAGTCCTGTCGCGGAGCACTAACCGGCAACGCATTTGTTCTTCACCCGACACACTTGTAAACACAATACTGATAGGCGCTTGCACATGTTGCCATTAGAGAGCGAACTGTCATAACACGCCGCATTCTCACCAGAGTTGACCAGATGACCCGCTTACATTTTGTGCTTGTATCCCAACGTGGTCTACCGAGGCTTCCAGCTTCGTGGAGGGCGCTTGATTCCCACTGAAAAAAAAAACAATCGTATAATTACATGAGCAGCCAAGGAATGAACAGACTGCGAGAAAATTCTTCGAACGTTGTTCGAAGACGTCTCATTGCACACTACACTATGAAGCATGTCGCAAACCATGCATGTAGTTGCATAGTTGTCCCGGAACACTGTTCCGTAAACCTGTTTGGATTATTCAGGATCTTTAAGGGTTCAAACTTTCCTCACACCTATGCCCGCGTAAACGGTGTAAGGGTGCGAGTTACAAACCTAAAACACCCTTAAAGGTGCTAATTAGTTTACAGCGTGATTCTTGCGTGATGGTTGCTCATCAAAGAGTCCACCTGGAGATGATCGCCACACTTCATGCGCCGCGATTATCGCTGCCCACGTCAGTGTTGTACATTCACAATAAAGTACTTTAGAAGTGTTCGTAAGTGGAGAAGCCAAACAATCGTAATAATGAATATATTGACACACGAAGTATGTTGTTGATTTTTCGAAGACTAGTACCGACCGTCTGACCACTGTTACAATGTGAACAAATAAACCTGGTTATAAAACCGAAGACAACATTGTGTCAGCTGCAGATACGTGCAGGAACGATAACTGTGCATTACGCTTGATAACTGTGCATTAGGCTACTTTGGTTAACTTGAACCGCACAAGGTTTGCAGCTAACAATTTCTCATTGCCAGTAATACATACTAATTATGGAAAACAAGCTGGATATTTCGCAGCATTATCCACTTGGAACAGCCTCCCACTAGATGTCAAGCGCTCTTCGTCTTTTGGTTCAAGAAAACATTATTCACTTTTCCACTAGATAGCCAAAATAATCCACATATCTAAGCTATTCACTCACTCCTGCTCATTTCCTTTCCATTTTTCCCTTTTCTTTAGTTTCTTTTTTTTCTCATTTATAGCCTTTATAAGTACATTGGTTTGTTCTGTTGCAAATGCCTTAAACTACTGTTTTAATTCTACGACTAGCTATTGATTTCATATTACTTTACAGTTTGTACTGCATTTACTTTGTATATTCTTCCTCATAGTGACTACTGTATTGCTGTTTTACGCTTTGTATTTCCTCTAATGTATATATTTTCTGACAGGAGGTCCCCTATCAGCCGCATGCTCTGGGACCTCCTTCTGTATACTTGTGTAGACATGTATGCCTCCTCCTTATTCAAGAAATAAACTAAACAGAAACTGAAACTTATTGTACATATACATGTAAAAATATAAATAAAAACAAATTTCCTTCCATGCTTGTCAGATGTATGTCAATATGTAACACCTTAAGTATGTCGGAGAAGGAAGCCCAACCTTTGGCTTTAGCCCTACTTGAGATCGCGTTTTCGCACCTACCGTTCGTTAGCACGAATCTTTACGAATTCGCCACACTTTCACTTGTTCCACGTTTTGTTTTGTTTCGAAATTCAGCGCCCGCTGCGTTTTCTTTAAGAGCTCTGTTTTCAACGCAGCGCGGTCTACTGTGGCATCCAACTCCGCGGAGCGAACGCGGCCGTGTCTGAAGTGAAGGAACCGAGTCGGCGTTGGGCAAAGCAACGCCAGAAATGGCCGAAATTTGGCAGACCTAGAAGATAGGTAAGAAACGTACGCTTCTCGAAAGTGAGCACCCATCATGCACCTCTTTCTTCCCTCTTTCTTTCCCTCTTCCTCTTCCCCCAATGCCGAGTAGCTGGCTAGAGGAATATACCTCAGGCCAACCTCTCGGCATTTCGTGTCATTAAACTTCTTTCTCTCTCTCTCGGAAGTGGGCACGTCCTATTTGCCCTAGCGTCTCCTTTTTCCTATTTCCCTGTTGGAGATTCCGCAATACGTCGCAAAACTTATGGCTCTTGAAAACCCTCCTGAAAAAAAAATTATGGGGTTTTACGTGCCAAACCCACTTTCTGATTATGAGGCACCCCTTAGTGGAGGACCCCGGAAATTTTGACCACCTGTGGTTCTTTAACGTGCACCTAAATCTAAGTACACGGGTGTTTTCGCATTTCGCCCCCATCGAAATGCGGCCGCCGTGGCCGGGATTCGGTCCCGCGACCTCGTGCACAGCAGCCCAACACCATAGCCACTGAGGAGCCACGGCGGGTCCTTACCCTCCTGACCAGTGACGTTGAAGGCGGCAGCCTTGGTCTCGAGTGAAATTTTCGAGTTAAAAAGCAACGCGCTTGTCACTGCTACACGATTGCTTATGATGTGACAGAATGTTTCATTGCAATTCTTTATTTTTTTCTGATGAACGTTGTCTGTATTCTATAGGTTTGACGTTTGTGCGGTAGTAATGGTTGTACCGATGCCTTAGAAGAAGATAATCTAAAAAACAAAAGTGGTGACCCCAGAAACCACACAGATTTTTTTTTCTTATGGTCCTCGTACTTCTTTACTGCAGTGATTTTTTGCCCAAAAGAGCTGAGATATACCTGAATGTGAGAAAGCATCGTTGATTCAACGAACTGTAGCCAATTCACACAAAATATTCGAACAGCGACTGACTCTGTGACAGCTGAAAGTGTTGTAGAGCTGCTTGACGACAATTAGATTCTTGAATGTCAGTTTCGTCTGAATACGGGTAAACTAACGCAACATACAAGAAAGCTTTGGACGACAATCGGCGAGTAAAGCGGCAGGCTTTCCAGCACATCTGGCTCTGTTTAGTTGAGATAGTACATCGGTGAAAAAAAAACTCTAAATACACATGCACAAATGAACAGCGCAACAGCGCTTGTCCAAATTTATTCCCTCGTCCGCGTTTGTTTTGCGTTCACCGATGGATTCCTACCAGCTATAGCTCACATTCGTACCTTCTTCAATTCATGCACATATTGTGGGTATGCGCAGCATGCAAACTAAGTAATATGCACCATCCTTCTGGCATTGTATTTCACTCTGAGTGCTTCAAAGGAAATGTATATTACATAAAATTAAGTATCAGCATAGGCACACCTTTTTGGTCGCACTGTCGGTGAGAATGCAAGAAATAGAAGCTAAGTGCAGTTTTTACTCTTTTCGTATTTGTTTTCTTAACTCTGATGGATCAAATACTATAGGTTGTGCTTGTAAATTACTTTCGCTATTATATAACTAACTATTTATGTAATGAGCTTGTTCTCGCAAATAATTGTTTATGATGTGTCCATCAATGAAGCGCAATCTCTGAACTAGCAATACGCCACTATAACCGCAAATTCTGGCCATATACCCGCCTGTGATGCCAGAAGATCGATAATTATGTCCTCTAGGGTCTAATTATCTTCAGAAACAAAAGCTGTGGGAACAAAAAGAAATACTTTGACACGTGGTGAGAAAAACTGTGCCGTGACCATGGACGAGGATTTCAAACGTAAATAAAAAGCCATTTCCATGCCGTTGTCTGGTGATCCTTAATTATCTGCACCTTCAAATGGGCTCACTTGCTCAATGTGCTCAATTTAAACTGTGCAATTTTTTTTTCATTTCTGGCAGCTCTAAAAAAATATTATTTCTTTTTACCTATTTGGAATGAGCTTAGCCATAAGATCCCCAGATATGTGAAACGACGTGTGATAAATAGGTATAGTGCCGTTTCTTATATGTAGCAATGTCCCGTGGAATGTCGCTCCACTCTCGTGTGTAAGCGACCAAAAAAAATATTCGCAAAGATGTTTTCTGTTCACAGCTGGAACCTAGGTGACGCGCGCTTTAGTGTGAATTCAATTATTTTAACCATTACGTGTACGCTCTATGGTCGCAGCGCGGCCTACTCTGGCATCCACCTCCAAGAAAAGCACAGAGGTCGAGGTCATGCACCAGACACCGAGTCGACGTTGAGCAAGGCATGTTGCACCACGAGTCACTGCCGAGGCCAATGCCGCTGGTGAGGGCTGTGCGCATTGTCGCGCAAAACTTCATAAAGATAACTCATTGAATAGGTTTCCCTCACATTGCTGGATTTGCTTTACGTGTGTCTCTGTGTCCTTGTCTTCCGTGCTGCACTCGTGTGGCCATCAATTACGAACTTGCCCGACCGCCTGTCATACTTTACTGCAGCGTAAGCACACGGCATAAAGCTTAACAGTTTAAGAGGCTGGCAAGCACGGCTTGACCCCTGCTTTGTCATCAAACGTGCATACAGATTCAGGGACCCAATAACTTTGCTCGCAAGGGCACAGTGAATCAAGGAGCCAACAGTAGCATTTAAGCTGGCTGAGCAAAAATGGCTGCCACTCTTTTATTTAAGCATGAAGTGATTTTAGCTCCCGTTTTCGACGACCTTCAAGTGACCTTGAGCCAAAAGCCAGAGCTATTATCCGGCGCCGTTATCAGATGAGAAGTGAACTTGGCACCCGGAGGTGCCATAATTATTATTTCACTTTTAGAGCTGTACGCGAACGTTGCTTGCTTGGGATCGTGGGTGCTAGTTGTGTGACGTGACACGATACTTCACCCACGCCAATCTCTACGCCACGGACCGTGCTCTGCAACAACCCACTTTTCCCATTCCTTATCTCGACATTGCATCGCGCGAGACATGCATCGCCGTCATCACTGGAATCGGTCACGTGTTGCGAGGGATCTGCTTAAGAATAACCGGAGAAAAAATGTTTTGATAAACTGCGGCCGCACATCCCCCCGAAGAATTTTCAGCTGTGACAGCAGTGAAAGTGTGAAGGTAGGAACTGTCAATTCGCTACTTAGGTACGCTATAGGCCATGCTTTGTCTTCACACTACCGTAAAGTGGTTTATTAACATTACTGGTAAAATGTCTCGTGATAGCACCATCTCACTTCTAATGTCTGTATTTTCTTTGCAACTACCTGGAATTATCCCCAAGAAGGTTAGCGGTGACCACGGCATTATCTGGTGTTGAAAACAGTTGCTTGAAACTGCTTTTGAATATTAACCGGCCAGCTCAACATTTCGTTTTTCTGAGCGAACCGTAAGAACAGTTTTGGACAAAGAAAGGCTAAAGGAAAAAGGAATACTCTTTCGCGATTTGCATGATTCAAGTGGATTTTCGTGAATTGTAGCTACTTCGCGTGCAATCATAGAAATTTATCTCGTTCTTTCAGAAATACGCTGTTCGGTTTTGGATGTCGGGTGCTATCAGCATCGTGTTCTACATCGCGAACCTCGTAGGTAAGGCATACAAAGCAGTCATTCATTTGTACCTCTGTAGAGATCCCCATAACGAGTGCTGTAACGATAAATAATATGCAGTGCAGCTTTAAACGTCTTTGTGGCGGCCGCATATGTACGCAGAGTTATTTATGTATAAGCAGAATGAGAATGCGGACGCTAAGAAGCAGCAAGCAGCGAATCATGTTTCCTATTGTGGTACCGATATTTATCGAAGTTCTTGTCTCCTAAGCAATGAAGTGTGACAGTCTATAAACGCGTTGGAAGTGCACAATTTTATTCCGAGGTGCTTCAGACTTTGTTGAAACAAGGCGAAGGCGTCAACCGGATTAAAGCGTGTGCACGTTCTAGTGATTGCTTGTAATTGAGGAGCAATATGGATTTATTACCACAGTCTGTCGTGTTGCGTTTTTCCATCGAAATAATGGAATCATGGATTCGCAGCACATGTACGAGGTAATTATTGGATCTGAACATTAGGAGAAGGAAACTTGATTTCAAGTTTCCTTCTCCTAATGTTCAAATCCAATCCGAGTTGAAATCAAGAAAAAGAAATGGGCATGGACAGGACATGTAATGAGGAGGGAAGATAACCGATGGTCATTAAAGGTTACGGACTGGATTCCAAGGGAAGCGTCATTACATGACATGAGAAGTTTGTAGGGACAACATGACCACAATTAGTACATGACCGGGGTTGTTGGAGAAATATGGGAGAGGCCTTTGCCCTACAGTGGGCGTAATCAGGCTGATGATGATGACGATGAGAAGGAAACTGACACAGAATGGCGCCTTCAGCTAGGTGGTCGCTTGTAGCGACATTCGGCAGACTGAATGAGGAGATGCAATATTGAGCACGCAGAGAATTCAATTAACGTATAGCTCAATATATTAGAGACCTTTCCATTAGCACCATCTGACAAAAAAGCACAAACATGCAAGTGGAGAGGTTAATTTGCACTCAATATAACGGGACTATAAAAAGATGTCCAAATTGCAAAGAACGCAGAGACAGGGGCGACCAGAATAGCAGGAGATTAAACCACGACTACCTAGGAGCTGCACGGGCATACTGCATTAGACCCATTATGTTGGGTTCCTATTGTTTACAAATGAAAATTGTTGCCAATGTAGAGCATCCCTATTAGCACATTTTGTGAAATTCTTCTCCATAGTGTGGATTCCCATTGCACCACGGGATCCCATTGGTGTATAGAACATGCCTATTAGCACATTATCTGAAATCCACAATTTCTTTTCTACACTGAATGTACATCAGTTGTGTCCATTTGGGCTAGGGCTAGAATGGTAGATTGTGCTTTTGGCCGGAGATTAGTTCGTGAAGCTGGGCCGGTTGTCGCTCGACAATATGGAAGGAGTTCGAATTTTGAGATCTTGCAAAATAGTAAGGTACTTGGAATGAGAGCCAGGACTGTCATCGTCACTTGACGCTGCAGCGGATCGCGCCCTTTGCGCGTTACAGCCATGTTATGTGCACTTCGAAACTGCGGCCCCGTTTCAGACTTAATCTTTATACAAATTCAATGCAAGCCTTTCACTTGCTTTAGCGCAGGTTTTGGCTGTCAAGACATATTGCGATGAAGATGTTATTTGTTGTGAAGATGGCGTTAGTTTGTGCTTTTATGTAGACTTGCACGGAGACAGTGTTGTCACTGGCTATTCTATTCTGTGCAGTCGACGTGCAAGAAACGTGTGCATGGCATCATTTCCACTGCAGGAAGCGTCAAAATGCTTTCAGTGGGTGAGTGTGGCTCCTATGCGTGTTCGAATATACGAGCAATGTATATTTTTGTATGTCACTCCCGCGGTAAAATCTCTAGACTTGCATTCGATTTATTGTTACCAAAAGCAAGCGTAATGCATAAACGTATATATAGTACAACCACTTGTATGAGGTTAGGGGTGGACGGGCAGGCTGCGAAGCCCACAGGTCACAGCTTCACTAGGCAATCTACCACTTCTTCTACGTCTCTTTCGTTTCCGAACGGTCTTTTCCAAATGCTCCATAGCAATTTGTGGTGCCACACGTTCAATTATATCTTCTTGCGCTCTGCAGCGCTACCTGCATGCTGAACAACGTGAAGCTTATATATTAGATACCAGTAACACTTTCCAGCGTCCTCGCATCTGTGCGATTGTTCCGTTCGAAAGCCTTAAAGTACGTAAACGACACTGCCTTGGACTTTACGAAATGACGAGGAAAACGAGTTCGCGGGATCTTTGTGGAGTCCCATGCACACGCTGATTTCGCTACAAGATGGATTCCTTTGAATCTACGTCGTTCAATTAACACTTGATACAGCAAGCCGTTTAATCGACTACTTTAATCACTGCCTCACGGAAAATTAAAGAAGATAATGCGTAGCTGTGCAGCATAGAATTAGTAGATTGCGGTAGATGTGCAAGATTCGTATTGTCCTTTTTTCGATATATGTGTCGCAAAGAAAAAGCCGTATTTCTGTAACAAGCAATGCATAGAAGTCCAGCGCACTGAATTGGCCTGCTTTCTATAGAATTAGCTAATGCATCAGTACTACAAATAATTTGAGTGCAGCGAGTTTGCTACACCATTAGTCGCTGGGGTGTTGTTCGAAACTAGAAAACGATTTTTCCTCAACGTACATTGTTGATTTCGTGACCTTTCATCAGTATTGCTCACCAAATTACACCGCCTGAATATTATTACGAACGGAACGACTATATACGTAACGTTCCAGCGATGAAGGGATGCGGAAAGTTTAGGGCGTGCTGCGATTGAGGTAACGCTTTTGTCAATGTGACGTCGGTTTGGGCTTTCTTGTAGACAGGCACAGAGATAATCCGGCGCTGTCACCCTCTGGCATTTTGTGCAGGCGACCTGCGAATGACGTGTGCATCGCCAGGAGCACAGAGGATGCGCCAGAATGTTTACTGGTGAGTGTGGGGTTCACTCATTTTTCACTAATCTGCTGCTCACTTAGTGAACTCCTAACGCTAGAGGAAAAATGAAAGAACCTTAGGTTACCAAACAAAAAAATTCACTGATAATTACGAACTCCTCGATGCGAAATTTTGAGCTCAGCTCTACATGTGTTTTCATTTCGCGACATATTGGCTAGCGCGGACAATCTGTCTCGTGCGGCACCCTGCAAGTGGAGCGACTTGTGGCGCGACTGCCACGCGAGCGGCAGTGCGTGGGAGACACGTGCGCGTGATTTCACAGTAGCCACCGCAAACGGACATGCGCTCATGCAGCGCTTTGCTTCCATACAGACGACGCGCGCTACTCTGGCGCCATCTCGTAGCCATCGTCACCGCAAAGAAAGTCTTGCACGGCACTGCGCTTTTCTCACGCTTTCGCCACACCTTCCTCCTCCACGTCCGCTGCTGTTTCTGGTGCACTTTCTCTCCCTCTACTTTCATTCCCTACCCCCTGTGCAGCGCGGTTGAGGTGTCCTCTGCTGAGAGACAGTTACTGCTCTGCACTTTACCCCAACCTTTCCTTCCCATCAACAAGAATCTCCTTCTCCCTCTCTCTCTCTCCGCTTTCCTTCTCGTGCTCCCTTCGTTATCGCCGCCTTTCATCTCCCGCTGCACTCCGTGTTCGCTTTCATCGTTCGCTGGGCTCATTCACTCGGTTACTAGAGACAACGCCGGTGCTCGCCCCCTGGAGGGGCGCCTAAGAGCAGCGCTCTAAAACCAAACTAACGCAAAATATTTGCAGAAGCAGCTGCGAAATTGAATGTGGAAGAAATTTCGTGGAGTCTTCCGTTCCCTCATTGTCAAGTGCCTGGCAGCTATCTATCGATGAATGTTTGTTTGTTTTTCATTGCCGTGGATGTAGTGCGAATGACAGGGTAATTGTTTTATGCGCCTTCCTTAGTTTGTGTTTGGTGCTCATCAGTTTCTCACGTTTCCCCATAGTCTGCTCTTCCTCAGTAGACTTCGTTCATCAGATGCATTGATTCGCACTAGTTAACACGATCGAATAAAGTCGCAACCGTAAACATGACCAACCACAATAGTCGGAACGTCATTAGGCAATATTTTAGTTAATGAAATAGTGCTTGCGTATTGTATATTTCCGCTAGCCAGATTTTACTTCCACTAAACGCACAGCAAGACATTCGTACTCGCATTTCTTTCCAGGTCAATACTTTGGTTCCTGAGGAGTGTGAGCTGTTCTGTATGTGGTGCCCGGGTGGTATCTCCCAGCATCCGGCCATGATGGTTTTTCCTCAGCGGTGCACAGCCTGCGTCCCTAACACAAAGGTGAGTTCACATAACCTTATCGGCACCGAATAGGAAGCAGTGATCTACGACAGCAACAAGTGCGTAGTGTGGGAAGGTACACTAACGGACTTCCTTGGTTGAGGCAAGAACACGTTGATTCATTTTCTCATAGAACCTCTTAACGATGCGGTGCAATATGTCCATAATTTATGATGTTTAAATGTGTTAATGGCGTTTGAAATTCCATGGATATCTTTGTTCACCGACTTCAGGAAACTAGGCTTATTTTTCTTTTTGCTATATACAAAAGAAAGTAAACCTTCTGGTTCGGAATGTCTTTAGTTGAGTCTATATATATACATATATATATATATATATATATATATATATATATATATATATATATATATATATATATATACATATATATATATATTAAATCTATATATATATTATATATATATATATATATATATATATATATATATATATATATATATATATATATATATATATATATACTGACCTATCCTAGACAGTTTGCCAATTTCACGTAAGCTGTAGTAAGCTGTATGTATGCATGCGTCGGCGCCTGACGCTTTAACGGATGAGGCTCACAGAACTGTGATATATTTCGTTTGTGCAGCGTGACTTCTTTCAACTCTGTGCTTAAATATATTTTTATTTAGCTCATTTGACAAGACCCTAATCGAAATACTTCCCACTGCACCTTAGCGAGAACTTTGCTTGTATATGCAAGAAATATTAAAATGGGTTCAGCTGTTCTCTAATGGAAGAATTAAGGAACAGCTATAACTCACTGTCACAACCCTAAAAGGAGCATAGGAAAGCACCCTCAAGGGTGCAAATGAGTTTACAGTGTACAATCGGTGAAGATAATTTTATGTCGCCTTCGGGTCGGGCTAGCACAGCAGTCTGATCTTTTAGCCGGTGATCAGTTCATGAAGCTCGCGTGGTTGTCACCGAGACTCTGGAAGAAGTTGCAATTTTGAGATCTTGCCGTGGTGAGGTACATCGACAGACAGTGAGCACTGTCTTCGTCGCCGTAACGCTGCACTATTTCGCGCTGGCTGCGCGCTATAGGGACGTGATGTGCATGGCCCCAGAAAGTTAGGTGAGCGCATGAGATTTAAGAAGATTGCAGGGACAACATGGCCACAGTTAGCACATTACCGGGCGTAGCCAGGCTGGTGATGATGAAGTACATGGCAGAACTTCCCCGACGTTTCATAGTTGTTCTTTACGCGAATCCGACGCAATCGTTTTAGTAGCTACAAGGCAGCTAATCAAAGCTGCTGATACATATTGCGGTGCAGATGATATTTGTTGTTAAAATGGCGTTTGTGCTTTGATGTAGACTTGTAGACTTACACGGAGACAATCAGGGCTGTCACGGGCTATTCTGTTTCTGCAGTCGACTAGCAAGCAACGTGTGCATGGAATCAGGAGCACAGAAGGGAGCGCCAAAATGCTTTCAGTGGGTGAGTGTCGCTCCTATGCGCGTTCGAATATGAGCAATTCTTTCTGTCACTTCCGTGGCAAAATCTGAAGATTTCTATTCGATATACTGGAACCAAAAGCAAGCGTAATGCATAAACGTATATATAGCACAACCACTAGTATGAGGTTAGCGGTAGACGGGCAGGCTGCGGAGCCCACAGGTCACAGCTCCAGAAGGCAATCTACCACTACTACTTCGTCACTTTCGTTTCCGATCGGTCCTCTCAAATGCTACATACGTGGTGGTGCCACGCGTCACATTATATATATATTTGCTGTGTGGGTCTACTTGAATGCTAAACAACCTGAAGTTGATGTCGAAATATGAGAAAGCAGTAATACTTTACTGCGTCCCGGCATCTGTGCGATCGTTCCGTTTGGAAACCTTGTAGTTCGTAAACGGCACTGCCTTGGACTTGACGAGATGACGGAGTAACCAGTTCGCGGGACACCCATGTTCGAGTCACGTGCTCGCCTCGGGTCGATGAACCCGACGGAAGGCGATACGCGTGCGAGAGGTTT
Source organism: Dermacentor albipictus (assembly GCF_038994185.2). Lineage (NCBI taxonomy): Eukaryota > Metazoa > Arthropoda > Arachnida > Ixodida > Ixodidae > Dermacentor > Dermacentor albipictus. Next base: position 111,433,761 of record NC_091828.1, read on the forward strand.
TGAAAAGTAGGCGAGGCTATACTGAACTCGCACATCATGCTAATGTTTTCGAGCTTCGTCTTTCATGTTTCACCTTCGAAATAAGGTCACAGTTACCCAGGCGCCAGGATCACAAAAAGAACATATGTTATTCCGTAGCATTCTCCAGATTTGGCGGAACATTTTGCATTACAACGGCGGAAATATGAGCTATCTCACGCTGATGTCGATACAAGATGGATTACTTTGAATCCACGGCGTTCAAAATAACACTTGATAACAGCAAGCCGTTTAAGCGAGCACTTGAAAATAAAATTATGTGGTTTTACGTGCCAAAACCACTTGCTGATTATGAGGCACGCAGTAGTGGAAGACTCCGGAAATTTCGACCACCAGGGGTTCTTTAACGTGCACCTTAATCTAAGCAACCCGGTGTTTTCGCGTTTCGCCCCCATCGAAATGCGGCTGCCTTGGCCGGGATTCGATCCCGCGACCTCGTGCTCAGCAGCCCAACACCATAGCCTCTGAGCAACCACGGCGGGTGCGAGCACTTGAATCACTGGCTCTACGAAACAAAAGAATGTAATGTGTAGCTGTGCAGCATACAATTCGCAGATAGCGCTAGGTGTGCAAGATTAATATGGTTTCCTTATTACTTTCGTATTACTTAAACAAGCAATGCACAGAAGTTCACCGCACTGAGTTGTCCTCCTTTCTACAGAATTAGCTAGCGCATGACTACAACAATCAAATTGCGTGCAGCGAGTTAACGGCACCATTAGTCACTGTAGTGTTGTTCGAAACGAGCAAACGTTTTTGCTCAACGTACATTGTACATTTCGTGACGTTTCATCACTATTGCTCACCAAATAGCATAACCTGAATATGATTGGGAACGGAACGACTACATACGTAACGTTTCAGCGACGAGTGCATGCGGAACATTTAAGGCGTGCGGCAACGGAAACACCGTTTTTTGTCAAAGCGGCATCGGTTTGGGCTTTCTTGTAGACAGGCACAGAGATAATCCAGCACTCTCTTCCCTTGGCATTTTGTGCAGGTGACGTGCAAAAGACCTGTGCATCACCAGGAGCGGAGAGGATGTGCCAGACTGTTTCTTAGTGAGTCTGCGGTGCACTTTTTACTTCGCTAATGGGCTGTTCACTTAGTGAACGCCAAATATTAGAGGAGAAATAAAACAACCTTACGTAACCTAACAAAATATTCACCGGCAACTAGGAACTCCTTCATGGGAAACTTTAGCGCAGCTCAGTACGTATTTTCATTTCCCGACACATTGGCTAGCGCGGACAATCCGTTTAGTGCGGCAAGCTGCAAACGGAGCGAATTGTAGGGTGACTGCCTCGCGATAGGCAGTGCGTCAGGGAGTCGTGCGCGTGATTCAAAGAAGCCGCCGCAGACAGACCTTCACTCATGCAGCGCTTTGCTTCCATACAGACGGCGCGCGCTACTTTGGCGCCATCTCGTAGCCATCGTCGCCGCAAAGCAAGTCTTGCGCAGCACTACGCTTTTCATCTCACGCTTTCGCCACAGCTTCCTCCTCCACGTCCGCTTCCCTCCTCGTGCTATCTTCGCTATCGCCACCTTTCATCTCCCGCTGCACTCTGTGTTCGCTTTCATCGTTCGCTGTGCTCATTCACTGGGTTACGAGGGACAATGCCGATGCTCGCACCTTGAAGGGGCGCCTAAGAGTAGCGCTCAAAAACCAAGCTAACGAAAAATATTTGTAGAAGCAGCTGCGAATTCGAATGTGGAAGAAATTTCGTGGAGTCTTCCGTTCCCTCATTGTCAAGTGCCTGGCAGCTATCTATCGATGAACGTTTGTTTTTCATTGCCGTGGATGTAGTGCGAATGACAAGCGTAATTGTTTTAGGCGCGTTCCTTAGTTTGTGTTTGGTCCTCATCAGTTTCCCACGTTTACCCATAGTCTGCTCTTCCTCAGTAGACTTCGTTCATCAGACGCTTTGATTCGCACTAGATAACACGATAGAATAAAGTCGTAACCGTAAACGTGACCAACCAATACAGTCGGAACGTCATTAGGCAATATTTTAGTTAATGAAATAGTGCTTTCGGATTGTATCTTCCTCTAGCCAGATTTTGTTTCCATTAAACGCAGACCAAGTCATTCGTACTCGCGTTTCTTTCCAGGCCAATACTTTGGTTCCTGAGGAGTGTGCGCTGTTCTGTATGTGGTGCCCGGGTGGTATCTTCCCAGCATCCGGCCATGATGGTTTTTCCTCAGCGGTGCAGAGCTTGCGTCCCGACCACAAAGGTGAGTTGACCTAACCTTTATCGGCACCGAATAGGAAGGAAAGTGATCTACGACAGCAACAAGTGCGTAGTATCGGAAAGTACACTCAAAAGAAATGCGACGCCCCTTTAAAAGACGACGCCCGCTTCGTATTTATCTTAGACCAAACCGGTAATGCCCACAAACATCGCAATAAACTGTGATTGATGCATTATACCACCTCTGTGCAAAGTTTCAGCGTATACCTACATGCGAGAAAATATTGTCAAGAGAGACCAGTCAAGTCTGACTTTCATGTTGCTGAAAAATATTGGGCTTCAGGAAATTTTGCTTCGTTCGTGTATGACTGAAATGAATTACAAATTTTCTGCAGAATAAAGAGTTGTAGAATGACAAAAAAGGTTTACAGCTTTGTAGAGGTCATTTGCAGGGTGTCCGGTTTTGATATGCTCAGATGGAAGCCCATATCACGGGTATACGCAGCATGCGATTCGCGCAGCGAAATTCATCTTGATGACATCGTTTTCCTCTTTCTGAACGTCCAGGGTAAGGTAGCAAGCAATCCATTGTTTGCGAATTTAAACAACACATGAGTCACCTACACGTAAATATCACGCAGTCTGGCTTCAGTTGTTCACTATTGTAGCGTACTAGATGGAGTCGCTCATCTGACGCGAACTCTTGTCTGGCAGCTCTACGAATGCGTCCCTATACCCCGTCGTAACCAAGAAGGCCACTGCCAATCGTCGTCGACCAGAACCCAGAAGAACAAAGAACCTAATGACAGCCAGCTTTTCAGAGAGCTACGACCTTAAAACAAAGTAAACTATCGCAAAGCTATCAAGGCAGCTGGCAAGCTTTTCACGAACTATGGTGAGGCATTATGGGTGTAAAGAAAGCAAACATACACGAGAGAACATTCGTCATGCTCGCAACCCTCCTGTCAAGGAATAGCAAACATAACCATAGACGGGCCATTTTGCTCCAAGAACGTTACTGCGAGAAGCGAAGCCACTGCGCATTAGTAGCCTCGTCTAATGCGCCTAATAATGCATTGTCAAATATTTTAGTTTCGTAAATAACTTTCGGTGGTATGGTACTGCATTTGTTACAGCAAGTAATTACGCAAATATCTCTGAATTTCCGAGGTGTATATACGTCGTGATCTGCAACTGTCCAACCTATATGTTATGGGCCGAAGTCACCATGACCGATTTAATATGAGGGGTGGAGGGTTGTTAAATTGGGTTCACAAACAAAAGCGGCACAAACAATTGGAAATGCTACGAAATGTGTTTTGAAAACAGTTCTGCAGAAACCACAGAAAATAAATGACAGCGAGAACAAACGCTAACTCTTCTAGGTGCCTCGCGTTATTCAAAGAACGATACGGTTGAGAGCGAACAATGGTTGCAATTATTGAGGATATTTATGTAACGTTTGGTTTATTGCGTAATTCGATAGTGAGCGTGTCTAATTTTCACACCCTTGGTATTCCCACCCGTTCGTTGTTTGCGCCTTCAAATAACTTGTCCTTAAAGCATAGTACATGACTCTAATTGTTGTGAACTGCAAAGGCACAGCCGGAGCAGTTAAATAATAACTCGTCCTTCAAGCGTAGTACAGTCACCCGCAAAAGTTTACGAGAAGCGGAATTCGCGAAAAAGCCAAACATCCACGAAGCCTGTGCACGTAGCCTGTTACTAAAAGCGTTGTTCCGTCGCAGTTCTTGCGAACTATACTGTGATCCTATAAATTAGAAACGCTATGCCTTAGCAGAGCAGAAATCCGCATTTTTCATATGAAACCCGCGCCCCGTAATTTTTTGCGGGTGACTGTACGTGATTCCAACTGCACTGAACTGCAAAGGTCCACTCGGAGCAGTTAAAGCAATATTTTCTTATCCCTATGAAGAGGCAGCGTTCTCATACTCTAGTTACGAAGTTAGCACACGTGACCATAGGTCACGTTAACGTACAGATCCACGTGACCTTTTATTGCGCGTAAAGATAAGACCTATAGATTATCTCGTCGCCCCAATGCACCCCTGAAGAGCCTGGTGCCTCGCTATGGGACAATCGTGCCTGACTTCCGGGCATAAGCATTCTGGCAAGTGTCACGGGATAGCTTTCAAATGAACCACGTGTAACCACCTAGCAGACCCCTAATTACCACTCCAGCACGGCTGCGGTAACGCTAGTTTGCGGCTACGGCAGTTGTATCATCGGTAGTGTCTAAACTTGTAAGAGCGCCGAACCATTGTTTTGTTTCTGTCATTTCAAACCTTGCACCCTTCTTTGTTTCCCTCACACGCACTGTGAACGCGTCTCAAATGTTTGGCAAATTTCAACCCCACACGCAGACCACCTGTAGATTAATATTTTGACACGCATGAGAATTACTTCTGCTTTCTTTGCGTTGACGTTTGTAGTACAAAATTGCGACGAAAAAGAAGCAAACGAGGACTTGTTGTGTATTGTTGTGTGTTGAGCTCATCTGTCTGGTGAAAACTACCATTTAAATCGCCATGATTCCGTAAAACCACATGCATTCAATGAAAGAAATGTAATTTATTTGATCTAACCCACTGTTCTTTATTTTTTTCATTTCTGAAAGTGTTCTTTGCCACCGGCCTGCCAATATGTAAAGGGGGCCAGAGACCACTCAAGCTGCCAATAAGCAGCTATTACCTTGGCCCCCTTCATTCGCTTGTAAATGGGCACAAATAAAATGAAATGAAATGAAACCTGCGCAGCTGATCATTTTGATGCAGGCTATACGACCACACCCATGTTCTTGCCCACCCAGGCGACTGGCACAACAGTGCTCCGTAATGTGGTCGGTGTCAAACATCGACGATTTCTCCCCACAGGCTGCGCACATCAGTGACCTCTAACTTTCTCTGTTTGTGCAGACAGCGAACGTCGGCGGAAGCGGATGTCGTCTACCCGGTGTCGCAAGTAGCAGCGAGCTCTCGAGATGCACCGTCATGTCCTCGTCGGCGACGGTTCGCGGTATCCTTGCAACCATGGTCAAGAAGGATGGTTGGTATGTACTGCACAGTGCGTGAAACGAGACAATTATAGGCAAAACCGTAATATCACAACGAAGGCGCCAATTAAGACAACGGACCAAGTATGGAGACACGGGACAACTGCATGGTTGTCCCGTGTCTCCTTCCTTCATCCGTTGTTTTATTTGGCGCCTTCGTTGTAATCATGCATAATCAACTCGCCCACCAGCACGTGCTCAATAACCTTAAGAGACAAGTTGACAGCGGTGTGTATTCGAGAGCAAATGGGGATAAGCGATGTGGAAGCTGAGCATACGAAGAAATGTAGAGGGGCATAATATTAACATTCGTAGGACAGATAACGGATGGTCTGTGGGAAGAATGACTGGAAGAATAGATGCCATGACAAGCACACCGTCGGTGACTGCAGAGGCTTATGGGCTGTGGTTGAATTAGGAAATCGGCAGAGAGGTGCCTTTGTAGGCCAGCGTCATAAATAGGCCATTGTTGAAGATGGTTGAACTAAATTCTCCTGATGCTGTCCTGACCTGAAAACCGTGCACTCGTTTCGCTGCACAATCATTTTCGGCCACCGCGGTATCTGTCGTTAATCTGTTACCCTGCTCGTCCGCTTTTTATTCGACAGCTTCCAGCAGCGTGGCCACGGGACCTAAAGGCAAATCTTTGCCGTGAACCCATACACAGTGTCTTCGTGGCTCCTATCTACAGGCGGAACAAGGACTTCCTTGGTTGAGGCAAGAACACGCTGATTCATTTTCTCATAGAACCTCTTAACGATGCGGTGAAATGTCCATAATTTGTTTTAATGTGTTAAATGGGGTTTGAAATACCGTCGCAACACTGAATTAGGAAACCACGCTTTTTTCTTTTTGCTATTTACAAGAGAAGGTAAAGTATTATCTATATATGTATATATATATATATATATATATATATATATATATATATATATATATATATATATATATATATATATATATATATATATATATATATATATATACACTGACTATATACACTGTTGTCAAGTGTTATAGTGAACGATATGGATTCAAAGTGATCCGTTTTCTATCGAAATCAGCGTGAGATAGCTCATATTTCCACCGTTGTAATGCAATATGTTCCGCCAAATCATGAGAATGCCGCGTAATAATATATTTTCTTTTTTGTGATCCTGGCGCCTAGGTATGTGTGATCCTATAGTCAGCTTTGAGTAGCTACAAGGCAGCTACTCAAAGCTGCTGAGACATATTGTGAGGGAGACGTTATTTGTTGTGAAGATGGCGTTTGTGCTTTGACACGGGGACAATCAGTGCTCTCACGGACTATACTGTTTCTGCAGTCGACGTGCAAGCAACGTGTGCATGGCATCAGGAGCACAGAAGGGAGCGCCAAAATGCTTTCAGTGGGTGAGTGTCGCTCCTATGCGCGTTCGAATATAAGAGCAATTTTTTCTGTCACTTCCGTGGCAAAATCTGTAGCTTTGTATTCGATAAACTGGAACCGAAAGCAAGAGTAATGCATGAACGTATATATAGCACAACCACTTGTATGAGGTTAGCGCTAGACGGGCAGACTGCGGAGCCCACAGGCCACAGCTCCAGTAGGCAGTCTACCACAACTACTTCGTCACTTTCGTTTCCGATCGTTCCTCTCAAATGCTACATACGTGGTGGTGCCACGCGTAAAATTATATATATATTTGCTGTGTAGGTCTACTTGAATGCTAAACAACCTGAAGTTGATGTCGAGATATTAGAAAACAGTAATACTTTCCTGCGTCCCGGCATCTGTGCGATCGTTCCGTTTGGAAACCTTGTAGTTCGTAAACGGCACTGCCTTGGACTTGACGAGATGACGGGGTAACCAGTTCGCGGGACAATCTTGTTCGAGTCACGTGCTCGCCTCGGGTCGACGAACCCGACAGAAGGCCATGCGCGTGCCAAAGGTTTTGAAAAGTAGGCGAGGCTCTACTGAACTCGCGCATCATGCTAACGTTATCGAGCTTCGTCTTTCATGTTTCACCTTCGAAATAGGATCACACATACCCAAGCGCCAGGATCACAAGAAGAAAATATATTATTCCGTAGCATTCTCAAGATTTGGGGGAAGATTTTGCATTACAACGGTGGAAATATGAGTTATCTCACGCTGATTTCGATACAAAACGGATCACTTTGAATCCACATCGTTCAATATAACACTTGACAACAGCAAGCCGTTTGAGCGAGCACTTGAATCGCTGCCTCTCCGAAACAAAAGAATGTAATGTGTAGCTGTGCAGCATACAATTCGCAGATAGCGCTACGTGTGTAAGATTCGCATTGTTTCCTTATTACTTTCGTATTACTTAAATAAGCAATGCACAGCAGTTCACCGCACTGAATTGGCCTCCTTTCTACAGAATCAGCTAGCGCATGAATACAACAATCAAATTGCGTACCGTGAGTTAACGGCACCATTAGTCACTGTAGTGTTGTTCGAAGCGAGAAAACCCTTTTGCTCAACGTACATTGTACATTTCATGACGATTCATCACTATTCCTCACCAAATTGCACCACCTGAATATGATTAGGAACGGAATGATTACTTAAGTATCGTTTCAGGTATTGGCGGATGCGGAACATATAAGGCGTACTACGACGGAGATAACGTTTTTTTTTTTCTCAAGGTTACGTCGGTTTCGGCTTTCTTGTAGACAGGCGCAGAGATAATTAGGCACTCTCTTCCCTGTGGCATTTTGTGCAGGCGACGTGCGAAGGATCTGTGCATCACCAGGAGCGCGGAGGATGCTCCCAGATGTTTCTTAGTGAGTCTGCGGTTCACACATTCTTCGCTAATGTGCGGTTCACTTAGTTAACTCCAAATGTTAGAGGAAAAATGAAACAACCTTATGTTAGCTAACAAAAACTTCACCGACAATTACGAACGTCTTAATTTTGACATTTTAGCGCAGCTCTATATGTGTTTTCATTCCGCGACATATTGGCTGGCGTGGACAATTTGTTTCGTCCGGCACGTTGCAAAGGGAATTGTGGCTGGACTGCCACGTGAGCGGCAGTGCGTGGGTAACGCGTGCGCGTCATTCAAAGAAGCCGCCGCAGACAGACCTCCCCTCATGCAGCACTTTGCTTCCATACAGACGACACGCGCTACTCTGGCGCCATCTCGTAGCCATCATCGCCGCAAAGCAAGACTTGCGCGGCACTACGCTTTCCTTCTCACGCTTTCGCCACAGCTTTCTCCTCCACGTCCGCTTTCTTCCTCGTGCTCCCTTCGCTATGGCCGCCATTGCATCTCCCGCTGCACTCCGTGTTCGCTTTCATCGTTCGCTGTGCTAATTCACTCGGCTACGAGGGGGCAACGCCGATTTTCGCACCCTGAAGGGGCGTCTAAGAGCAGCGCTCTAAAATCAAACTGACGCAAAATATTTGCCAAATAGCTGCGAATTTGAATGCGGAAGACATTTCGTGATGAAACACTTTAGTACGGGTCTTCTGTTGCGTCATTGTCAAATGCCTGTCAGCTACCTATCGACGTATAACACTTTTTTCATTGGCGTGGATATAGTGCGAATGGCAGCGTAATTGTTTTAGGCGCGTTCCTGACAGTAGAATTTCTTCTTGCTTTGTCTTCGGTCCTCATCACTCAGCGACGTGTTCCCATAGTCTGCTCTTCCTCAGTAGACTTGGTTCAACAGGCGCTTTGATTCACACTAGATAAGGTAACACGATCGAATAAAGTCGTAACCGTAAACGTGACCAATCACAATAGTCGGAACGTCATTAAGCAATATTTTAGTTATTGAAATAATGCATGCGCATTTTACCTTTGCATCTCGTTCATCTTTCTGCTAGCCAGATTTTATTTCGTCTAAACGCACAGCAAGGCATTTGTACTCACGTTTCTTTCCAGGCCAATACTTTGGTTCCTGAGGAGTGTGCGCTGTTCTGTATGTGGTGCCCGGATGGTATCTTCCCTGCATCTGGCTGTGATGGTTTTTCCTCAGCGGTGCACAGCCTGCGTCCCAACAAGACAGGTGAGTTCACATAAGCTCATCCGCACCGAATAGGAAGGAAAGTGATCTACGACTGCAACAAGTGCGTAGTGTGGGAAGGTACACTCAAAAGAAATGCGACGCCCCTTTAAAAGACGATGCCCGCTTCGTATTTATCTCGGACGAAACCGGTAATGCCGACAAACATTGGACTTAACTATGCTTGATGCATTGTACCACCTCTGTGCAAAGTTTCAGCGGATATCTACATGCGAGAAATGGATGTCGACGTGCGAGAAATAATTCTTGTTAAGAGAGACTAGTCAAGCCTGACCTTCATGTTGATGAAAAATATTGCGGCTTCGGGAAATTTTGTTTCGTTCGAGTATGACTGAAATTGATGACAAATTTTCTTCGCAATAACGACTTCTAGCTTCGTGGAGGTCATTCCCAGCGTGTCCGGCTTTCATATGCTCAGGTGGAGGCCCATATCACGGGTAGACGCTGCATGCATTTCACGCAGCGGAATTCATCCTTACGAGTTTTCCACTTTCTAAACGTCCAGGTTAAGGTAGCAAGAAATCGATGGTTCGCGATCAATGGGAGCATTAGGGAAAAGCTATAACTCACTGTCGCACCCGTAAAAGAAGCATAGGAAAGCACCCTCAAGGGTGCAAATCAGTTCAGTGTGCAATCGGTGCAGATAATTTTATGTCGTCTTCGCGTCGGGCTAGCACGGAAGCTATATATATATATAGTTCTGTCGAGTTAGAGCTTAAAATTGACGTTACAATTGTTTGACAATTTCTGCTAGGCAATTGGTTAAAGGCTACACTAAGAACATTCCCAACAAGGTTTACTTTCGCTTGTAAACAGCAAAAAGAAAAAGAAAGCTCGTTCCTTAAGTCGGTGTTTAAAATTGCCACGCCATTTCAAACTACTTTGAACTCATCTTTTAGCCGGCGATCAGTTCGTGAAGCTCGCCTGGTTGTCGCCCGAGAATCTCGAAGCTGCGATTTTAAGATCTTGCAGTGGTGAGGTACATCGACAGAGAGTGAGCACTGTCTTCGTCGCCGTGACGCTGCACTATTTCGCGCTCGTTGCGCCTTATAGGTATGTAATGTGCATGGCCCCAGAAAGTTAGGTGGGCGGATGAGATGCAAGAAGTTTGCCAGGGACAACATGGCCACAATCAGCACACGACCGGGCGTAGCCAGGCTGATGATGAAGTAGTGCATGGCAGAACGGCCACGACGTTTCACAGTTCTTTACGCGAATCCAACAGAAGCATTTTAGTAGTTACAGTGCCGCTACTCTGTTGAGACATATTGCGAAGGAGACGTTATTTATTGTGAAAATGGCGTTTGTGCTTTGACGTAGACTTGCGCGGAAACGTTCAGTGCTCTCACTGGCTCTTGTATTTTGTGCAGTCGACGTGCAAGTGGCGTGCGCCCGCCATGAGGGGCACAGACGATGCGCCAAAAAGACTTCATTGGGTGAGTCTCGCACCTATCCATGTTGGAATGTACGAGCTAGTTTTATCTTTGTATGTCATCCCCGCGACAACATCGGTAGACCTACATTCGATATACTGGAACCGAAAGCAAGCGTAATGCATAAGTGTATATGTTACAGCAATTTGTATGAGGTTAGTGGTAGACGGGTAGTATGCGGGGCCCACTGGTCACAGCTCCAGAAGGCAATCTGCCACTTCGTCTCTTTCGTTTCCGGGCGGTCCTCTCCGAATTCTATATAACAATATGTGGTGCCACGCGTCAAATTGTATTTTGTTTTGCTCTGTAGGGCTACTTGCACGCTGAAGAACGTGACGTTGATGTCCAAATATCAGAATGCAGTAATACTTTACTGCGTCCTGGCATCTGTGCGATCGTTCCGTTTGGAATAATTGTAATTATGGGGTTTCACGTGCCAAAACCACTTCCTGATTATGAGGCACGCCGTAGTGGTGGACTCTGGAAATTTCGACCACCTGGGGTTCCTTAACGTGCACCTAAATCTAAGTACACGGGTGTTTTCGCATTTTGCCCCCATCGAGATGCAGCGGCCGTGGCCGGGATTTGATCCCGCGACCTCGTGCTCAGCAGCCCAACACCATAGCCATTGAGCAACCATGGCGGGTGTTCCGTTTGGAAACCTTGTAGTTCGTAAATGGCACTGCCTTGGACTTGACGAGATGACGGGATAACGAGTTCGCGCGACACCCTTTTTTTCGAGTCACGTGCTCGCCTCGGGTCGACGAACCCGACAGAAGGCAATTCGCGTGCAAGAGGTTGTGGGAGGTATATGCAACGTTTTACTGACATGGCATATCATACGAATATTCTCGAGCTCGCCTAGCCTTAACTGTTTCACCTTGGAAATAGGATCACACTTACCCAGACGCCGGGATCACAAAAAGTATTACTCTGCAGCACTGTGATGATTTGGCGTGACATCTTGCAATAGAGCGGCGGAAATATGAGACACCTCACGCTGATGTCGCTACAAAATGGATTGCTTTGAATCCACGTCGTTCAACATAACACTTGATAACAGCAAGCCGTTTGAGCGAGGACTTGAGTCGCTTCCTGGCGGTAACTAAAGAACATAGTGCATAGCTGTGCAGCATAGAATTCGCAGATTGCAGTAGATGTGCAAGATTTGTATTGTTTTTTTTTCGACATATTTATCACAAAGAAAGTTCGTGTTACTGAAAGAAACAATGCACAGAAATCCATCGCACAAAATTACCCTGCTTTCTTAAGAATTAGCAAATGCATGACTACAACTAAATTGCGTACACTGAGTTAACGGCACCGTTAGTCAATGTGGTGTTGTTCCAAACGAGAAAAACGCTATGAGTCAACGTACATTGTGGACGTCGTGATGTTTCGTCAGTATTGCTTACCAAATTTCATCACCTGAATATGATTTCGAACTGAACGACCATATACCTAACGTTTCAGCGATGAGCGGATGCTGGAAATTTTAGCCTTGCTGTGACAGGTTTAACTTCTTTTTTTGTCAAGTTGGCGTCGGTTTGGGCTTTCTTGTAGGGAGGCGCAGATGTAATGTGGCGCTCTCACTCCATCTGGGATTTTGTGCAGGCGACCTGCGAATGACGTGTGCCTCATCCGGGACGAAGAGGATGCGCCAGAATGTTTAATAGTGAGTATACGGTTCACACATTATTCACTAATGTGCTGTTTGTTCACTTAGATAAGATTTCGGACATTGAAATAGCGCTTCCGCATTGCACCTGTTCATCTCGTTCATATATGTGCAAGCCAGACTTTATTTCGACTAAATACACAGCGACACCTTTACACTCACGTTTCTTTCCAGGCCAATACTTTGGTTCCTGAGGAGTGTGCGCTGTTCTGGATGTGGTGCCCGGATGGTATCTTCCCTGCATCCGGCCACGATGGTTTTTCCTCAGTGGTGCACAGCCTGCGTCCTAAACAGACAGGTGAGTTCACATAAGCTTATCGGCACCGAATAGGAAAAAAAGTGACCTACGACAACAACAAGCGCTTATTATCGGAAGGTACGCACAAAGGAAATGCGGCGCCCGTTCAAAAGACGACGCCCGTTGATTTTTATCGGGGACGAAACATTGTAATAAACTATGCTTGATGGAACATATATAGTACATCTGTGCAAAGTTTCAGAGGATTTTTACCCGCCAGAAATGGATGTCTGCATGTGAGAATATATTGATGTCAGGAGTGACTAGTCAAGTATAAATTTAATGGTGCTGAAAAATATTGGGCCTTCCCGAATTTCTTTTGGAACAGTTTCGTTCGATTATGACTGAACAAAAAGATTACAAATGTTCTTCAGAATAAACAGTTCTAGAGCGACTAAAGAAGTCTACAGCTTCCTGGAGGTCATTTCCAGTGTGTCCGGTCTTGATATGCTCAGATGGAAGCGCATATTACTGGGTATACGCAGCATGCAACTCGCGCAGAGAAATTCGTAATTACGACACCGTTTTCCACTTTCTAAACATCCAGGGTAAGGTAGCAAGCAATCCATTGTTTGCGAATTTAGGCAACACATGAGTCATCTACACGGAACTATTACGCACTGTGTCTTCAGTTGGTTACTGTTCTATCGTAATAGATGTGGTCGCTCATGATCTGACTGGAACTCTGTCTGGTAGCTCATCAAAAGCGTCCCTACACCCCATCGTAGGGTGACCAAGGAGACCACATACAATCATCGTCGACCAGAACCAATAAGAACCAAGAACCCAATCGCGGCCAGCGTTTCCCCAGAGAGCTACGACATAAAATAAGCTATTACAAAGCTACCAAAGGAAACTGCAAGGCTTTTGACAGACTGTGGGGACGAATTAGTGGTGCCAAGAAAGGAAACATACTCGAGAGATTCTGACGCGCTCGCAATCTGTCCTGTCCGGGAATAGCAAGTATTAACACAACGAGTCATTTCGGTTGCTGAGGCGGTGGGAATTCGAAAAATGAACACCGGGCTTAGTAATTAGCTTTTTTCGTATAATGCGCCTAAAACCGCAGTGGCAAATAAGCTTGACTGGTAAATGTCTTTCGGCGTCATGGTTCTGCATTGTTCTCGCAAAAAATGTGTGTCCTGGATGTATCGGTTAATCCACTTTCAGATGTATTTAAACGTCATTATTATGTGCAACATCCCGACCTATCGGCTTGTTATGCCCCGAAGTCGGCACGTCCGATTTAATCTGGTGTGGTTTCCTTGGGTTAGGTTAGGTTCACAAACAAAAGCGGCAACAACAATTGGAAATATTACGAAATCAAAGTGGTTTGAGTACAGTTCTGCAAGGAAGTATGGGAAGTAAATGTCAGCGTACAAAACACCTAACGCTTCTAGAAACCTCGAAGAGAGATGACGAGGTAACGATTTCGCGGGACCCTAGTGTAAGTCACGTGTTCGCCTTGGGTCGACGAACCTAGAGTTACTGTATATGCTACCTGCGGTAGCATATACAGTAACTCTAGACGAACCCGACCATGCGCGCGCAAGAGGCTGCGGGAAGTACGCGAAGCTCTACTGACGCCGCACATCATGGTAATATTTTTCAAGCTAAAATAGCCTCAACGGATTCACCTTGGAAATAGGATCACACTTACCCAGGTGCCGGGATTGGAAAAAAATATTATTCCGTATCATTGTGATGATCTGGCGGGATATTATTTCGCATTAGAACGGCGGGAATATGAGCTATCTAACACACAAATTTCACTACAAAATGGATTACTTTGAAACCACGTCGTTCAATGTAACTCTTGATGACATCATGATGTATGAGCGTGGTTTTCAATCACCGCCCATTGGCAACTAAATACAATGGGTAGCTGCAGGATTGTGGTCGATGCGGCAGTTACCCATTTGTTCTCTTTCGATACATGTATCACTGAGAAGTTTCGTGTTACTGAAACACGCTCAATATAAACGTTCAATATAACTCTTGATGACATCATGATGTATGAGTGTGGTTTTCGATCACCGCCCATTGGCAACTAAATACAATGGGTAGCTGCAGGATTGTGGTCGATGCGGCAGTTACTCATTTGTTCTCTTTCGATACACGTATCACTGAGAAGTTTCGTGTTACTGAAACACTCAATGCACTGAAGTCCCGCGCACTGAATTGGCCTGCTTTCGGCAGAATGAAGACACTACCCGATGATGGCGATGAAGACGACGGAGACACTATTCGGACGCTGTCCTGACCTAAAAACCGGGCGTTTGTGTTGTAGCGCAACCATTTTCAGCCTTCCTACTTCCTGTCCTTAACCTTTGTTACCATGCACATACGCCGTTCATTCGACAGGTTGCAGCAGCGTCCCCGCCGAGATTGCAACTGCTGCTCTGATTGGGAACCCATACGCCATGCCTTCGTGCCTGCTGGTCCGTGGCTGAGGCAAGAACACGCTGATTCATTTTCTCTTGGGACCTCGCAAAGATGTGCTATGAAGGGACCATAATTTAAGATTATTAAAGATTTCGCCCTTAATACGTCAGCTCATGAAAACAGGTAAATGTGGGTGAAATGCAAAAACACCCATGTGCTTAGATTTATGTACACGTTAAGGAACCCCAGGCGGTCGAAATTTCCGGAGTCCTCATGATTTTTTTAACAGGTAAATGTTAAAAAACTACTACTATTATTAACTACTTATTATTAACTAACTATTATTATTATTAACTATAATTATTAACTACTATTATTAACTACTGTTATTACCTACTTTCGATCGCCATTCTATCACAGTCGTCAAAGAAATTTTTTTTCATATATTCAAGAGAGAAATTCAAGTAAATCGCCCTGTTGGGAATGTTTTAACGCGATAGCGTTAAGAAGCCCGTGTCGCAGGAAATCCGGCATCGGACGGCACCTCAACAAAAATCATTTCGTACTCTATTCCGAACCACGCACGCTCAACCACTTCTCTATACCCCAATGTTGCTAATACTTGTCTCTCGTTCTTTACAACGCTATGCGTCAAAAGAAAGGGAAAAAAAGGACATCGACATCGCATGCCCTTTATGTTAGCTGTTTCTCAGACTGAAATAGTAACAGTGCGAAACAATAACACGAGGTTGACACACGCAAGAGGCCGCGTTTCTACCAGAGAGTTCGCCTTCGCGCATTGCGTTCGCAGCCAGCGTGTACCGGTAAACGTAACGGTTACGTAAGCTGCAGTTGCCGGACAGCATGAAAAGCAGTAAGGCGTCTCTGAACGCTATCGCATTTCTTAAAGGTGAAGCTTAAGTGTCCTCCAAATGTTACTTTTAACCAAATTTGTAAAAGAATTAGCAAAGAACTGACCCGTTAATGTTAACGAGAGTAACTCAAGAAAATTATCTGGTATATGCGGATATATCGTTACGAAAAGGGAGCGCAATACTCATAGGTACATGCAACCATTTGCACGCGAAGGTTAATGGCTGACGCGCTGGCGGCGGGACCCACGGTCTTGTCCAAAACGCTCCGTAACAATGGGCAGTGCAACAGGTTAAATTACATATTTCTGCGCTCTCTAGGGCTACTTGCCTGTTGAACAACGTGAAGTTGATATCGAGATATTGGAGGGCAGTGATACTATCAGGCATCCTCGCATTTCTGGGATCGCTTAGTTCTGAAGACTTGTAATACGTAGAAGACACCACCTCGGGCGCGACGATATGACAAGGTAACGAATTTGCCGGACCCTCGTGCGAGTCACGTGACCCAACAGATGGCTATGCGCATGCAAGAGGTTGTGGGAAGTAGGCGAGGCTCTACTGAAGTCCCGCATCATGCTAATACTTTCGAGCCTAAATAGTCCTTATTGCTTCACCTAGAAGATAGCACCACACTTATTACGGGTGCCGGGATCGCAAAAGAAAATGTTCCATAGCATTGTGATGATTTGGTGGGACACTATTGTGCTTTACAACGGCGGGAATATCAGCTATTTCACGCAGATTTCACTACAATATGGATTACTTTGGATCCAAGCCGTTCATCACAACAATTTCTAACAGCAAGCTGTATAAGCGAGGGCTTGAATCATTGCATCTCGGAAACAAAAGAATATAGTGGGTAGCTATGCAGCATAGAATTCGCAGATCGCGGTTGATGTGGAAGTTTCGTATTGCTTTATTTTGGTTTATGTATAGCAAAGAACGTTTAATACCAAAAAAAAACGCAAAGCACAGAAGTCCAGCGCACTAAATTGAACTGGTGTATGAGTACGTCAACTAAATTGCGTACCTCGAGTTTCCCGCACCGTTGGTCCCTTTGGTGGTTTTGTTCGAAACCAGAAAGCACTTCTGCTCAACGTGCACTGTCGATGTGGTGACGTTTCATTGGTATTGCTCACCAAATAGCACCACCTGACTGTTATTAGGGACCGAACCGCTATGTAACATTTCATCGGCAACCAGGTGCGAAAAATTTAAGGCTCGCTGTGACAACAGTTATAACGTATTTTTCTTTGTGTGGCTACGGTTTGTGCTTTCATGGAGACAGGCACAGAGATATCCAACGCTCTCCCTGTTCTGGTTGCAGGCGACTTGCAAGCGACGTGTGCATGTGGCAAGGAGCACAGAGGATGCGCCAGAATGTTTTTTAGTGAGTGCGGTGTTCAGTTTTTTCTTCACTAAGGTCCTTTTCACTTGTGAACTCCTAATGTTAGAGGAAAAATGAAAGGACCTCACGTTAAACAAGAAACGGACCTAACGCAAGATATTTGTAGCAGCAGCTGCGAATTTGAATGTGCAGGGCCTATTCTGACCAAACGCTTTTAGCACGGGTGTTGCTGTCAAGTGCCTTCCAGTTGTCTAACGGCTGTTGAGCACTGTTGTCGGTTTTTCCTTCGCGTGAATATAGTGCGAATAATTACTTCAGGTGCGTTGCTGACCGTGGAATTTATTCTTGGTTTGTGTTCGGTGCTCTTTACTTGGCCACGTGTCCCTATAGTTTTCTCTTGCTCAGTAGACTTGCTTCATCACACGCATTTGATTCACACCAGATGAGGTAACACAACCGACTGAAGTCATAATCGTAAATGTGACTCACCCCAGCAGTCAATCTCGTTACGCAAGCTTTGATTACAAGAAATAGAATTTCCGCATTCCACTGTTGCATCTCGTTCATCTTTGTGCTAGCCAGACTTTATTTCGACTAAACGCACCGCGAGACCTTTGTACTCGCATTTCTTTCCAGGCCAATAGTTTGGTTCCTGAGGAGTGTGCGTTGTTCCGGAAGTGGTGCACGGATGGTATCTTCCCTGCATCCGGCTTTGATGGTTTTTCCTCAGCGGTGCACAGCGTGTGTGCCGACCACAAAGGTGAGTTCACATAACCTTATCGGCACCGAACAGGAAGGAAAGTGATTTGCGACACCAACAAGCGCGTAGTATCGGGAGGTACAATCAAAATAAGTACGACGCCCCCTTAAAAGGCGACGCCCGCTTCATACTTCTCTTGGGGAAACATCGTAATCAAGTACCCTTGATGCAATATCGTACATATATGCAGTTTCACCGGATTTCTGCATGCGAAAAATGAATGTCTACACGTGAGAATATATTGTTAGGACAGACAAGTAAAGTCTCACTTTAATGCTGTTGAAAAGATTTTGGGGCTTGGCGAAATTTCTTTTTTCGAAAAGTTTCCCGTTCGAGTACGACTGAAAAAATAGACTACAAATGTGCTTCAGAGTAAAAAGGTCTGCAGCGTAGTGGAGACAATTTCCAGCGTCTCCTGCGTTGATACGCTTTGATGGCAGCGGATATTCCATTTCGTAAACGTCAGGGGTAAGGCATCAAGCAAGCTAACTTGTTTGTGAATATAGGTAACAAATGAGTAATCTACACGGAAATATCGTGGACTGTGGCTTCAGTTGGTTGTTATTGTAGCGTACTAGGTGTATCCTACCATCTGACACAAACGCTTTCGGGTAGCTCATCGAAAGCGTCCCTACACCCCGTCGTAGGGTGACAAAGGAGACGGCATACAATCCTCGCTAACCAGAACCCATAAGAACAAAGAACTCCAAAGAACTCCATCACCGCCAGCTCCCCCCCCCCTCCCAGAGAGCTACGACATAAAATAAACTATTACAAGGCTACCAAGGAAGCTGGACAGCTTTTGACGAACTATGGTGATGAACTAGTGGTGTCAAGGTGTCAAGCAAACATACTCGAAAGAACATTTATGACGCGCTCACAATCTCTCCTGTCAGAGAACATTATGCAGTAACATGAGTCAATTTCGTGTGGTGAGACGATGAGAATGCGAAAAATTAGGACAAGGCGGTGTAATTAGCTTTTTTCGTCTAAGGCGGCTAAAACTGCAGTGTGAAGTGATCTCGATTGGTAAATGTCTTTCGGCTTCGTGGTTCTGCATAGGTTTCGCAAAAAGGTTGCGTCTTAAATGTATCGGTTAATCAACTTTCAGATGCACTTAAGCGTCATTATTGTCTGCAACATTCCGACCTATCTGCTTGTTATGCCGCGGAGTCGGCACGTCCAATTTAATCTGGTGTGGTTTCCTTGGGTTAGGTTAGGCTCACAAACAAAAGCGGCAACAACAATTGGAAATAATACGAAATAAATGTCGTTTGAGAACAGTTCTGCAAAAAAAAAGTATGGAAAGTAAATGTCAGCGTACACAAAGCCTAACGCTTTTAGAAACCTCGATGAGATGACGAGGTAACGAGACCTCGGGACCCTTTGCGAGTCACGTGGTTGCCTCGGGTCAACGAACCCGACAGAAGGCCACGCATGCGCAAGAGGTTGTGGCACGTACGCGAGGCTCCCCTACTGACGTCACACATCGTGCTAACATTTTTGAAGCTCAAATAGCCTTAACTGTTTCACCTTGGAAATAGGATCACACTTAGCCAGGCGCCGGGATCGGAAAAAAGTATTATTCAGTAGCATTGTGACGATCTGGCGGGACGTTATTTCGCATTACAACGGAGGGAATGTGAGCTATCTAACACACAAATTTCACAAGATGTGTTACATGTAACACTTGATGACAGCGAGCTGTATGAGCGTGGTATGAGCGCTTGAGTACCACAACTAAATTGCGTACCGTGAGTCAACGGCACCATTAGTCACTGTGGTGGTTTTGTTAGAAACCAGGAAACACTTTTTCTTTAACGTACACTGTCGCTCTGGTGACGCTTCATCAGTATTGCTCACCAAATAGGAGCACGTGAATTTGGTTAGAAACGAAACGATTATATACGTAGGGCCAGGAAATCCCTCGGGTAACAGAATATACATACCTTGGTATACGGACAAACGAAGGCAATAGATATATGGAAACACAGGAAAAAACAATAACAGTGAAGGGGAAGAGAAATGGCAGCCGTAATGAAGCACAGAGCGCTATGGGGATACAAAAGTTACCCGCCGTGGTTGCTCAGTGGCTATGGTGTTCGGCTGCTGAGCACGAGGTCGCGGGATCGAATCCCGGCCACGGCGGCCGCATTTCGATGGGGGCGAAATGCGAAAACACCCGTGTGCTTAGATTTAGGTGCACGTTAAAGAACCCCAGGTGGTCAAAATTTCCGGAGTCCTCCACTACGGCGTGCCTCATAATCAGAAAGTGGTTTTGGCACGTAAAACCCCAAATATTATTATTATACAAAAGTTTCACCGACGAGCACATGCGGAAAAATTAACGTGTGTTGCCACGGAGATATTGTCTTTTTCTCTGTGCGACTACGGTTTGTGCTTTCATGTAGACTTGCACACAGAGATATCCAACGCTCTCACTTGTTCTGGTTTTATTTTTCTGCAGGCGACTTGCAAGCGACTTGTGCATTGCGCCAGGAAGCAGACGATGCGCCAAAATTCTTTATAGTGAGTTTACATTTCACTTTCTTGTTCGTTAATGTGCTGTTCACTTAGTGAACTCTTAATGTTCAAGGGAAAAAACGAAACCTTAGGTTATATAAACATGCACCAGCCTAACGCAAGGTAATTGTAGCAGCAGCTGCGGATTTGAAGGTCCAGGCCATTTTCTGACGAAGCGCTTTGGCATGGGTGTTCCGTTGTCTCATTGTCAAATACCAGCCAATGTCCTAACAGTTGCTGAACAGTGGTGTTTAATTGTTTTTTAAACGTTTCAATATAGTTTGAATAGCAGCATAATTATTTTAGGCACGTTCCTAACGGTGAAATTTAGCATTGCTTTGTGTTTGGTGGTCTTCACTTCGCCACGTGTCCCTATAGTCTTCTCTTCTTCAGTAGACTTGCTTAATTACATGTATTCGATCGAACGCAATCGAATGTAGCCATACTCTTAATGTAACCCGCCCCAATAGTCAGAGCGTCATTAGGTAAGATTTTAGTTCATGAAATATTTTCGCATTGCACTGCTGCGTCTCCTTGTTTGTGACTGGCCAAATTTGTTTTCAACCTAATGCACAGTAAACCTTTGCAATCACTGTTCTATTCAGACCAATGCCATCGCTCTTGAGGAGTGTGCGCTGTTCTGGATGTCGTGTATGGACGGTACCTTCCCTGCATCCGGCTGTGATCGTTTTTGCTCAGCGGTACAAAAGCCATCAGAAACCGTCCGTCGACAGCTACCCACTATAGGGTTGAGATTGTGGAGGAAGTTGCGTATTAGGCATCACAGAGATAGTTTCGTATTACTGAAATAAGCAATGCACCTAAGTCCACCCCACTAAATTGACCCGCTTTCTATAGAATTAGCTAGCGCATGGACACAACTAAATTGCGTGCAGCGAATTAACGGCACCATTAGTCGCTGTGGTGTTGTTCGAAACGAGAAAACTCTTTTGCTCAACATGCACTGTAGATTTCGTCCCGTATAATCAGTATCGTTCTCAATATACCACCACCTGAATATGATTAGGAACCGAACGACTATGCACGTAACGTTTCGCGAGGAGCGGATGCGGAACATTTAAGGCATGCTGCGGTGGACGTAACGTTTTTTTGTCAAGGTGGTATCGGTTTGGGCTTTCTTGTAGGCATGCACAGAAATAATCCGGCGCTCTCACTCCTTCTGGCATTTTGTGCAGACGACGTGCGAATGACGTGTGCATCGCCAGGAGCACAGAGGATGCGCCAGAATGTTTATTGGTGAGTCTGCGGTTCTTTTTCTTCACTAATGTCCTGTTCACTTAGTGAACTCGTAATGCGTCCCGAGGAAAAAGAATGAAAAACCTTAGGTTATATAAACAGGAACCAACCTAATGCAAGATATTTGTAGCAGCAGCTGCGAATTTGAATGCGCAGGCCATTTTCTGGGGAAACGCTTCTAACACGGGTGTCGCGTTGTCTCATTGTCAAATTCCAGCCAGCTGACTAATAGTTTCTGAACAATGTTTGTTTCTTATTGGTGTCAATATAAAGCGAATGGCAGCATAATTTAGGCGCGTTCCTTACGGTGCGCCAGATGAGTAAACTCAATCGTAATCGTAATCGTTATCGTAAATGTGACACACCCCAATAATCAGAGCGTCATTAGGTAAGATTTTAGTTAATGAGATATTACTTCGCATTGCACTGCTGCATCTCCTTGTTTTTTGTCACTAGCCGGATGTGTCAACCTAACGCACAGTAAGCCTTTGCACTCGCGTGTCTTTCCAGGCCAATGCTGTCGTTCTTGAGGTGTGTGCCCTGTTCTGGATGGGCTGCATGGAAGGCATCTTTCCTGCATCCGGCTGCGATGGTTCTTGCTCAGCGGTGCACAGTCTGTGTCCAATATGAGAAAGTGAGTTGACATAAGCTTATGATTAACGCAGTGAGGTAAACTGATTTACCACACAAACAAGCGCATAGTCTCCGAAAGTACAGTCCGCAAAATTGAAAAAAAAATCGCGCCTCGTATTTATCCTGCAGGAAACTGGAAATGGGGCCCCCAAACATGGTAACAAGCAATCGTTGATGCAAAATGGTGCCTCTGTGCAAATTTTCAGCGGATATCTAAGAGGGAGAAACGGATGTCTGCGTGTGAGAAAATGTTGTTAGGAGAGAAAGTTGCGACCAGTTCTTACTTAGTGCACTGTGACTTTCGGACTATTAGTGAACCAGATAAACAGTATATCTGCTTATCCACAGCGTACTATCGGGAATGCTTCCAACGATAACTTTCACGTCTTCGTAGTCAAGCTTGCTTGTGAAACATCGTTCCAGCGCACAATTGAACACGGACGAGAAGAAAAAGACAACACGAACGCCGGTGTTGTCTTTCTCTTCTTGTCCGTGTTATATTTTGCACTGGAACGATGTTTCATAATGCTAATCGCAACCAACTAGCCCAGCTGTCTACACTTAGCGAGCTTGCTTGTTCGCTTATTCACTCACGGGCAGTGCGTCACAGAACTAAGTTCTGTAGCGCGAAAATGACAACCGACTTCCTCGCGTAAGAAAAAAATGCATGCGTAGCGGAAATACACGTTCGAAATTTTGTGATTTTTAACATGGAGCTAAATATAAGTATAGGCGAGCGTTTTTTTTTTTTTTGCATTTGACCATCTTCCTAATCCAGCAACTGTAGCTGTGTTATCAAGCCCACCTCAACTGAGATACCGCGGCAGGTTGATTTGAACAATGAAAGAAAGAACTATTTTAAAAAAATGAGTGCCGTACATTTCTGCACCAACGAAGAAACGATTCTGTCGTTGGCGTATGTGCCATATTTATTTTACACAAACTGCATATGCAAGGTTAATTAGAGCGGACAAATATATCAATTCCTTTAAAGTGAAATTGTTGCATTCCGCCCGGCAACTTTGTACAATTGATGGTCTGTAATGTGTAAAAGAAGTGTTCTATAACGTCCCGAAGCTGCTACGAGTGACGCTGTAACGCAGCTAACGAGATTTCTTGCTACCTGGGATTCATTCGTGTGTACCCTAAGAGTGGTAACAGCAGCATTATCGTAGTTGTCCCCCCCCTACCCCTACCTCACGTTGGAATTCAACCGTGCCGGCCTGAAACCGCCCCTCAAGCTCGAGCTCATCAGCACAACGTCGTCACACACGAACCACCGCGCGCGGCGAGAATGAAAATTTACTCTGAAAATCTCCTGCAGGGGGGGGGAGGAGGGGGGGATACTCGAGACTAACCCGCGAGGAGTGTTTACTATAAGGACTGCGTCAACTTGTTCTGCGCGGATTCAGTAATGTAATGCACCACGACCCACAAAGCGCGGGCTTGGAGAGTGTAGACCTAGCGATTCGTTTTGGAAAAACAACGCGGTGCCCCTTATAGAAACTATTGTGTTTTGGTCAGACGGGCACGAGAGAAGCGCAACTACGACAGCGCGCCGATCACGGTGGGAAACCGTGCTTGGTTCACGTCTACAGCAGGATGGTGCAACGCCAACAGAGACACAAGTGCTGCTATGTGCCCTTGCAGCGTTACACCCGCACCTCTGCATCCGTAAAGGTGTAAGGTGTATCAGAACGATCTATCGCGCGTGTGCGCCGATATCGTTTGGCACTTCTTTCCCTGAATTTCCTTTCCCTCTACGTGTGTATAGCGTGTCAATAAAGCAATCTGCTGCAAGGAGTAACAACGCCCGAAGAATCGCTATTCATTGCCGATGCGAAGCAGAGCCCTTACCTTTGACTCGTGTTCGTATTTGTATTTGATATGTATTTTTTCGTCAATCTGCAACATCAAAAAAAAACCGTCCGCATAGCAGTGATGCTGTCTTTCTGTCGCAAGCAGAACTGTTTATCCAAGAATCTCCTTTTGAAAAGTTTTCATAGTTCTCGCTGAGAGACAACTTCAATACAATTTGCGAAAGCAGCCGGCTGTTGGGGAGACAGCACTGCAAAGATTGTTTATTCGCGTTTCACCGAAATGCATTCGCGCAGAAAGGGACACAAGTAGAATAAAAAAAACATCTCGTTCCATACTTAAATCTTGTTTGTGCGTCTTCTTTTCAGTACCAAGAATTTCGTTGTAAAGTTTCACTCGTTCTGCGCGTTGTGAATTGGAGCGCTCGCACTCTACACAAGCCCATGCTTTCTTCGCAGCGCGGTCTACTGTGGCATCCACCTGCACGGAGAAGGTGTGCTCATTGCCTAAACTGAGGATTTGAGGAGCAAAGTCATGGCAGCCCTGTGTCCCACGATTGGTGAGAACTGCCCCCAAACGTTGTTCGATTCTTAAAATTCTGCCAGTGAACGCGCCACTTGACGTGCCTTTTCCTGTTAGAAACGATCGCGCGAAAAAAAAAAATTGGAGAACGCTTAAGCTTCGCCTTCAAGAGTGGAACGCGAGAGCGTTCCCGTCGACCCGCCAAGGGGTGTAAGACAATGGCTACGGCACAGCGACTACAGCCGCGTTTACATGAATGCGACAGTGTCGCATCGCATCGCATTTCTAGCGCATCACATTCATGTAAACAGCAGTAATGCGATAGAAAGGCGCATCGCATTAATGCGCCAGGCGAGGGTAGATTTACGGGCGCGAGTCGACTCTCGCGGAGCATGTAAACGCAGGATCGTCGCATTAGGAATGATGGGAAGGAATTGCCAAACAACATGGCGGCGGTCCCGGCTGCCCGCTTCGAATTGAATTTGGCATTGCTTTTGTAAAATGCACTTCGTTCGCAGAAGATGAATGTGTAAACGGCTTTCGCTTAGTCTCAGGCGGCTTCGACGACAGGGTATTATGGATAACCTTGTGGTGTTTTCGAGATCGCTTCTCGTTTCGAACCAGGCGATGCCTAATGAAAGAAACATTCGAGATGTCAGCGCTACCTATCGCTATAGTCGGAAAGTAGCCGCAACGACGCATAATGGCCTCCGAGATCCGAAGATCTCGCTGGCCAGCTAAAGCTGCAAAAAACGTGCGCTGCTTCGCGTCCGCTACACTATAGCGTATAGCGTACGCTATAAGTTGCGTACGCTAAACTAAAACTGTCTATTTCTCGGCACTCAACCACCAACGTGCACTCGGCCCACAACCGGAAACCAGTTGCACCGGAAGTCGGTTGCACTTCACTTATACGACACCATGTGGCGCTACGTTTTTGCGAGAGTTCAGGCGCTACATGTAAACGGCGTCGCATCACCTTTCCCAAATGCGCTTGGAAATGCGATGCGTCACTGTCGCATTCATGTAAACGGGGCTTACGCGCCCCGCATCGGACGCGGTGAGCGTCGAGCAACGCAGCGTTCGGCGCGGCAACGAAACGTGCGCCTGAGCAAGCGACGCACGCCTGAGCCTTAGAAACAGCTCGTTTCTAAGGCAACACGCATTCACTAGAGACGCTTTTGTACCGCTTTGAAGCATCGAACTCGTGGCTGAGTGGTGGTGTCTCCGTCTCACACTCTGGAGACCCTGGTTCAATTCCCACCCAGTCCATCTTGCAAGTTGTTTTTTATTCATGAAATGCCTGCTGGGATTTATCGCTCACGGCCAACGCCGCTGACGCCGACACCAACACCTACGCCGAAGACACCGGCTTTTATGCGACACGAGCTCCTTAACGCTATCGCGTTAAAAGTCAGTTTCAAGCCGGGGCCCAAAATTTACCGCATGACCAGTTGTAAGTTGATGTCGAGAAGCTTAGGCGAGATATAGTTTTCGCTGCTAGTAGCAGGTGAACTTCGCGATCCCGCCTTTCTGCACACTTGAGAGCTGCTTTGTATTGCAATCCATAGTGAATTGAACGCCCCTTTTATAGCTCGGGGCCGCTAAAAATTGGGATTTTATTGTTAACGATAAAGTAGCAGTCTCTCCTGTCCTCGCCACACGGATGTAACATTGTTTAGGAATGTTATTTTCGTTTAATGAAATCGAATCCTCTTGTTAAACAAAGGTTTCTGTTTCTCAATGTTGCATCCCTCCTCACATCGCCGCGCTTCAGTCGCCGCTCCCATATAACCCCTTTGCTGATGCACACAGTCATTGGTTCTGGACAGCTTCTCGTCCGAAGCTTCGCGACCTATTAATAATAATAATAAACATATTTGGGGTTTTACGAGCCAAAACCACTTTCTGATTATGAGGCACGCCGTAGTGGAGGACTCCGGAAATTTTGACCACCTGGGGTTCTTTAACGTGCACCTAAATCTAAGCACACGGGTGTTTTCGCATTTCGCCCCCATCGAAATGCGGCCGCTGTGGCCGGGATTCGATCCCGCGACCTCGTGCTCAGCAGCCCAACACCATAGCCACTGAGCAATTTCGGTCGACCTTGGTGAGTTTATACTACATCACCACATCACATCATTTTTAAGACCCGTTTTGGGGCGTTACACTAGGGGTGGGGTTTACAAAATGCAGGCGGTAACAGCGGTCGAAAATGTTCATCGGCAGGTTATGGTGACCGCAATGTTGCAAGACCAATTTTACGGAGCGTCTGTTCTCGCCACTGCTAAATAAACCCTGCCACGGACTCGGCGTATTGCTAACGTATTGCATGTATTTTTTGAAGAAATTGTCAGAAATCATTCTTCTCATCAAATGTTTCGTATTATATGGCGACCATGGTGAGCATATACTACATCAAGCGGCGATCGCAATGTTGCAAGAATTTTTTTTCTGAGTGCCTTCTTGCTCCACGAAGAGTATCGTTGCGTGTTAAAAAAATCCGTGCCGTAGACTCACGCATTGCTCAGGTATTGCAGGTATTTATTGAACAAATTCCGTCACAAATCGTTCCTCTCTTCAAACGTTTCGTATTACAGGACGACCTTCGTGAGTACTCGTATACTACATGACGCGGCGATCGTAATGTTGCAAGACCAATTTTTTTTCTTAGATTTTCTTCTCGCTCCGCAATGACTATAGTTACCTGCCGACACTTTACAAACGCGAGGACGAAGTGAACCTGCAATTTATTTTCGAAGCCTGCCACCACTCATTTTCGGGCGTTACGAATGGTTAGCTAGGCTAGGTCACGTTAGCTTAGGTTACCGCTAGCGCTTCATTATGTGTTAGCGGTTTGTGGAATCTGAGAATGCTGAAGATTCCAGTAAATGGTCGTTGCGCTTTTGTGAGAAGCAAATGGCCCGGTGAGTTCGTGTCGTACATGCAATGGGGCATCTGCATGTACTCCTCTCATTACTCGCTTGCTCTCGATTCATTCGGAAAACATCGTTCCAGCCAGTTTTGAAGCTGGAAGTATTATTAACGCAGGCGACTTACCAATAGCAACTAACCCCCGTATTCGGAAATGCAATTTAAGTCGAAGCCCATCCTTGACTTAATCGACGCCTGGCGTTAACGTGCCTAAAGACGCTCACTGCGTTTCCCTCGGCGCGTTCACGGTAGGCGTCACTTAGATCAAGTCAAGCATATGCTTCTACTTACATTGCATTTCTGAAAACGGTGGTAACGTCAAGAACAATCGAGATGCGCTGCGGTTGAAGAACGCACACTTTCGAAAACAATGTGCGCACTTATTCTCTTCAAAGATAATGTTCCACTAAATACAACACTTACACTAAAATGTCCCACTTCATGCAACTTGTTCGGAACAAAATTACGATGTTCCTCTTGACTTACGTGGAATGGGATGAGGAGCGTTTGCACAGTTTAACAGTTCCAAAGATTCTCGCCGAGGGGAGATCCAGCGCTCACGGACATTTCGTTCCAGTGTGGTTCCGACGTGAGGTTAGGTTGGGTTAGGGACATATGGTAACTTCAGTGTACCAGAACGTGAAGCATCCGGCAGGTCACGATACGCGGAAGAATAGGAGTGCAGGAAAGTGCAGTAGTGAAATATAGGCCGTGGTATTACTTCGATAAACACCACGTCTTGAAAAGAGCTCAGGATCTGATCTGAAACTCAAAAGGGACACATTCGAGAAGCTTCGGTAGCCTCAGGTAAGCTTACTCAGCAGAGAAATATGAGTTTGTTCTTACGACATTATTGGAAATAGCAATTTTTGTGACAGTGCACCACTGGTCTCTTATTAACAGGGTTGAGTGGCGTACTGGGAACACCCAGGGCAACCAAGGCACGGAACCTGCTGCATGAAATGTGGCAAGCTACTCCAACGGATTTGATAGACCCTGCATAGCTGTGGTACTCTTCATCGTAGGTAATCACAATGGTGCATGTATAAGATGCACCTGCCTTTGTTGTTTCTTATCTCGCGTCGGATCTAGTCATTCAAGTGATTTGATACACCGATACACCGAAGCGTATTCGCACTGACACGGACACATGTAGAACAATGACAAAAATCTCATTCCATATACTTGAGTCTGTATTTGTGCACCTTCCTTTCAATACCGAGAATTCGTTCTAAAGTTTTACACTTTCCACGCATCGGGAATTGGAGCGCGGTCTACTGTGGCATCAGCCTACACGGTGAAGGTGTGCTTACTGCCTAATTTAGGATTTGAGGAGCAAGGTCATGGCGGCGATGGGCCACAGCATGGGTAAGAACTGTTCGCAAATGTTGTTCGATTCGTAAAATGCTGAAAGACAACGCGTTCTACTTGATGTGCCTTTTCCTGTTGGAAAATATCACCCGCAAGAATGTCGCAAACGTTTCAAGCAGGGCACAGAATTTCCCTTGTGGCCAGTTATAAGTTGATGTCGAGAAGTTGAGGTGAGATATAGTGGTCGCTCCTACATAATTGCCGACGATAAGAAAAGACGTCAGAGGCGGCGTGCTTGTCTTTATGACGTTTTTTGTCATTTCTGTTCATTTTCGCACCCTTTCTGGACTAGATGGTGTTGGGCTGCTTGTGTTGTATTGAGCCGACATTTTGACGCGAAGGAAAGCAGATGGGAAATCTCTGTTGAAAATAATCGCCACCCCATGCAGTGCCAACGCAAATAGGTTTATGTCGTTCTTGTGGTACTTCTGCTTTTTTGTTGTTGCCGTCTTTTTGTACCCCTAAAGCTGATTATACCTGCAAGCGAAAGAAATTGTTAGGAGAGGAAAGCACGGCAGATTCTCAGTAGGAAACGGTATGCCTTTGAATGTTACTGTGAGCTGAAGAACGCAGAACGTGGTCACTAATAAAAATAATACGCCTGCCGAATTGTGTAAAGTTTAGAAGCAGTTTTTCCAACAATTACAGTTCTGATTCACCGAGATTGAAGCACATATCGGGGCTACGCTCAGCGAATAGCTCAATTTTTCCGGATCTTTGAGGGTTTGTTGGGTTTGAGGGTTTCGCCGATGTGAGCCACGAGAGACAGAAATTAATCAAGACTGAAATTACAGGCGCTGCGGCTCCAGTCGGTCGCGCTGCCTCGGAAGTACTTTTAGCGAAGACCTTGCTGTCCATCTTGCAAGAGAATAGCAACTTAAGCATCAGTTACGCCATTTCAGTGGAAATAATGGCGAGAATGCAGAAAATAATAGCATAGTCCAGCCAGTTGTGATATTTTTTTCTTTTGATGCAGCAAGGAATGTAGTATGTGACAGGCGAGATCAGTAAATTGTGCTTTTGGTGGTATGGGCGTGTCGGCATTACTTGTAATGCAGTCATTTTCATGAATAGTGAGCGATATATATAAACGGCTCAATTACAACTTTGTACGATCTATGAGAACGCCACTCTTGCTGTAGCTTCTCACCACATAGCTACTTGTCAGGCTACAATATCGACCAAATGAAGCGGCCAAAACTAGCGATAGGTATCCGATCGTGGTGTAAAGACAAGATTGTGGAGAGCAACACTGACGATAGCTGTGGATTTGAACGAATTGCTGGGCGCTTCTAGCAACCTATTCGTTTTACTACAGAAACAAGGCATTTGGAGGAATATTGTTACAGTGACGATATATAAATAACGCTTCTTATTTTACTGTACAACTCTATGGTGAACAGTTCCATTTTTCATTTTACACCTTGTGTGTAGTAGCAGCTCAACTTCACGATCCCGCCTTTCTGCTCACTTAAGATCATGTAGCTACTGGCCGCTAAATATTTGGCATTTATTATTAACGATAAAGTAATAATTGTCTCTGCTGTCCTGGCTGCACGGATGTAATATTCTTTAGGAATTTTATTTTGTTTTAATGAAAACCAACTGTCTCTTGTCAAACAACGGTTTAAGTTTCTCAGTGTTTGTTCCCTCCTCACATCGCCGCACTTCAGTCGCTGCTCCTATATAACCCATTTGCTTATGCAGGTGGTCATTGGTTCTGAACCAGCTCTCACCCGAAGCCTCGCGACCTATTTGGATCGACCTCGGTGAGTTTACACTACACCAAGCGGCGATCTCGATATCAAGACCCATTTTTCAGAGAGTGTGTTGTCGCCACTGCTAAAAATTCTGTGCCACAAACTCGCGTATTGGTCATGTATGACATGTATTTCTTAAACAAATTCCGTCAGAAATCGTTCCTCTCATCAAATGTTCCGTATTATAAGACCACCTTGGTTAGTATATACAACATCAAGCGGCGATCGCAATGTTGCAGGACCAACATTTTTTTTTTTTTTCCGGAGAGTGTCTTCTCACTCCACGAAGACTTTCATTACGTGCCGACACTTTACAAACGCGAGGACTAGAAATGAACCTATTAGTTTTAGAGGCCTGCAACCTATTAGCTATTAGTTTTAGAGGCCTGCCACCACTCACCTTTTGCTCGTTAGAGACGGTTAGCTAGGTTATGCGCTGGAGTTTGTAGAGTATGACAACGCTGAAGATTCCCGTAAAAGCCCCTGCGCTTCTACAAGAAGCAAATGTGGTGCTGAATGCGTGTCGTCACATGCAATGGCACATCTGCATGTACTCCACTCATTACTCTCTTGCGCTCTATTCATTCGTAGAAGAATGTTCCCGCCATTTCAGAAGAAGAAATTCACACCGAGAACAATCGATATGTGCTGCCATATTCCAAACTATGTGCGCGCTTATTCTCTTTATACGTAATGCTCCACTAAATGTAACATTTCTACTAAAATGTCCCACTTCATGCGACTTGTTCAGAACAAAATTAAGATGTGCCTCTTGACTTGCGTGGAGCGTTTGCACAGTTAAGCAGTGGCAAGAATTTCCACCGAAGGGAGAGCCAGCGCTCACGGACATTTCGTTCCAGTGTAGTTCAATGTGAGGTTAGGTTAGGTTAGCTTGGGTTAGGGACATATGTTCCCCTCAGTGTATCAGAACATGAAGCATCTGGCAGTGTACGAAACACGAAAGAATAGGGGTGCAGGAAAGTGCAGAAGATAAAATGGGCCGTGGTATTACTTCGATAAACACCACGTCTTGAAAAGAGCTCGGGATCTGATCCGAAACGCAAAACGAACAAATTCGAGAAGCTTCGGTAGTCTCAGGCGAGCTTACTCGGCAGAGAACTAGGCGTTTGTTGTTGCGACATTGTTAGAAATAGCAATTTTTGTGACAGTACGCCCCCGGTCTGTTATTACACAGGGTTTAGTAGCGTATCTGGGAACACCCAGGACAACCAAGGCACGGAACCTGCTGCAAGAAATGCGGCAAGCAGTTCGACGGGTTCGATGGACACTGCATAGCAGTGATACTCTTCATCGTAGGTAATCACAATGGTGCATGTATCAGTTGCACCTGCATTTATTGTTTCTTAGCTCGCTTCGTATGTAGTCATTGAAGTGATTTGGCTGTGTTCATGCGGTCTACTCGAGCACTCGTCGTGTTTGCGTTACTTGTTTTTTGATATGTCATATCAACCTCTGATCCTCTAACCTAAACTAGCCTAACACAAAAAAGTTAGCTCTCATCGTGCTCTTGTGTTTTTATATGTGTACTAGAGCTCGATGACGGCCTGTGGACCAATGTTTACCCGCGAGCCAAACTAAACTCCGCTTGCGCCTCCGTTTTCTTTCCGCTACACTAGTTTTTATGGTGATCCACTAACCTAATAAAGTGAGCTCGTGTTTTGTATTTGCGCTTGCTAGCATATCCAGATGCCTATATGAACCACTTAAGTCCACAAAACTATTAAACCCGTATCATGTGCTTGTCTTATTTGCATTACACTAGTATTCCATAACATCGGTGACTACATTCATCCGCCAAATTATAACTTAATTAGGGTACCTCTCTCATGCACTTGTGTTTCCAATATGCAATGATTCGCGCATCTCACAATGACCACTTTACCTCAGGGAACTTGTTTTAGACGGCTTTCTATTTTCTTAATTCTAGACGTTCTGATAGCGCCCAATTTAGTGTTAACAACAAAATTCTTATTAGGTATGAGCTTCTGAGATGTCCAAGAATAGCGTCCAAGCGGCCATACGGGACCAGTAGGCCAAAGATAACGCAAATTCGAGCTGCGCCCCCCATTCCACTGCTAGCTCACCAGCCGTCCTTCAGCGGCAAAACAATCAGCTTCAAATTTCTTTTTCGTCGTGTTTTTGATGTGGAAGTGAATGTGGAACCACCGACAGAAGTGACAGAAATCTACACCATTCACATCATTCAACGCGCTCACTTCGCACGATGACCACGAGCACCCAATTTCACCCTAGTGATGAAACTTTTTTTCCTGAAAGTGCAGGCCTCTGACCTGAACAACGTTGTTCTTCTTTTGCAGACTGTGCACCCGTCGAGGCGAACTTCGTGAATACGCTGTGACAGCCATTCGCGTGCGGCCCCGTAAAGTCCTCGTCAGCGATAAACGTGACGATCAGGACGTTCCTCTTGCAATCTGAGGGTGAGCACGCCTCGAATGGAGTGCGTGTTGTGAAGCTTTACTTGGACGTAAGCACACGTGTAATCCCTCTCGATCGCGAAGGGCGTCTCCTCTCCCGCGCGAGAGGCTATCTTTACGTGTCAGTATAGCGTGTCAACAAAGCAGTATCTGCTGCGAGGAGTAACAATGCCCGAAGAATCACTATTCAGGGTCGATGCCAAGCAAAGCCCTCACCTTTGACTCTTATTCGATATGTATTTTTTCGTCAACCTGCAGCATCAAAAAAAAAAGGAAACCGTCCACATTGCAGTGATGCTGTTTTTCTGTCGCAAGCATAACTGTTTGTGCAAGAATCTCCTTTTGAAAAGTTTCATAGTTCTGGCTGAGAGACAACTTCAATATAATTTGCGAAAGCAGCCGGCTGTTGAGAGGCAGCATTGAAAATATTGTTTTTTCGTTACACCGAAATGCATTAGCGCAGACACGAACACAAGCAGAATAAAAAAGAATATCTCGTTCCATACTTGAGTCTGTGTTTGTGCGTCTTCTTTTCAGTACCAAGAATTCGTTCTAAGGTTTTACTCGTTCTACGCGTTGTGAATTGGACCGCTCGCACTTTACATCAGCACATGCTTTCGTCGCAGCGCGGTCTACTGTGGCATCCACCTACACAGAGAAGGTGTGCTTATTGCCTAAACTGAGCAGGCGAGGAGCAATGGCGGCGATGGGCCACAGCATGGGTAAGAAATGCTCGCAAACGTTGTTCGATTCGTAAAATGCTGAAAATCAACGCGTTCTAGTTGACGTGCCTTCTCTTGTTGGAAAATGTCACCCGAAAAAATGTCGCAAACCGTTTCAAGCAGGGCACAGAATTTCCCTCGTGACCAGTTATAAGTTGATTTCGAGAAGTTTAGGTGAGATGTAGTGGTCGCTGCTACTTAATTGACCTAAGACGGCAGAGGCTGTGTTTGTCTTTGACAATTTTTTTTTCATTTTTGTTCATTTTCATTCCTTTTCTGGACTACATGGTGTTAGGCTGCTTGTGTTGTATTCATCCGACATTTTGACGCGAAGGATAGCAGATGGGAAATCCCGGATGAAAATAATCGCCACCCCATGCAGTGCCAACACAGATAGGTTTCTGTCATTGCTGTCGTGCTTGTTCTTTTTTTTTTTAGTAGTAGTTGTGAATGCCATCGTCTTGTACCCCTAAAGCTGATTATACCTGCAAGCGAAAGAAATTGTTAGGAGAGGAAACTACAGCCAAATCTCTCTAAGAAAACCATTGAAAAAAGAACCAACTGCAGCCTTTAATGATGCTGAAAGAATAGCACGGCTGCGTGAGAATAGGGTTCGTTCTAAACAGCTCCCCTTTGAATGTAATTGAGATCTGAAGAACGAACAATGTAATGTGGCCGCTGATAAAAAAGAAATCCTGCAGGCTTACGTGTATGGTTTAGAAGCAGTTTTTCCAACAATTGCAGTTCTTATTTAGCGAGATTGAAGCACGTATCGAGGCTACGCTCAGCGAATAGATCGTCAATTTTTGCGGATGTTTAAGGGTGTTTAGGGTTTGAGGGTTTCGCCGATGTGAACTACGAGACAAATTAAAAATCAAGATTGAAAATATACGCACTCTGGTTCCAGTTGGTCGCACTGCCTGAGATGTACCTTTAGCGAAGACCTTGCCGTCCATCCTGCGAGAGAATAGCAAGTTTAAGCATCAGTCACGCTATTTCAGTTAAAATAACGGCGAGAACGCAGGAAATAAAAGCACCATCCAGCCATTCGTGATTTTTTTTTTCTTCTGGTGCAGCTAGGAGTGTCGTATGATATGCGTGATCAGTAAATTGGCGCTTTTGGTGGTACGGACACGTTGGCATTACTGTAATGCAGTCGTTTTCGTGAATCATCATCATCATAACCATCATCATCAGCCTGTTTTATGTCCACTGCAGGACAAAGGCCTCTCCCTGCGACCTTCAGTTACTTACCCCTGCCCTGCTGAATAGTGCGCGATATTGGTGAACGGCTAAATTACAACTTTATACGATCTATGCGAACGCCACTCCTGCTGTAGCTTCCCGCCTTACGGCTGCTTGTGCGCCACAACATCGACACGTTCTCACTGGCCTAATTTTTTTTAACAAATCAAGCGGCCAAAACAAGCGAGAGGTTTCGGAAACGTGTTGTAGACAATATTGTAGGAAATAAGACCGGCGATTAGCTGTCGATTCGAACAAATTTCCGAGCGCTTCTAGCAACCCAATTGTTTTGCTACAGCAACAAGCCACTTGGAGACATACTGTTGCATAGACGATATACAAGTAACGGTTCTTATTTGAGCATGCGATTCCATGGTGTACTGCGCCATTTTTAATTTATAGACCCTTGTGTCTGCGCCGTGAAAGTACTCCTCCTCTGAGCGTATAATAGACAACTCCAAGTGTGCTGAATTCCAAAGGCACATTAACGCATAGTTTCCTGATCTCAGTGGATCAGTAGAGTTCTTATAGTGCTCTTAGACGTTTTTTTTTTTTTACTTTCGAATACTACAAAATAGCGATGAAGTATGGACATAAGTCGAGTTAGCAGACAAAACCGTCTTCTTTTGATGCTAGTATGGTTTAAATTTATAAAAAAATAGCCTGCAGTGCTCCGAATTTTTTCTGTAGGGCTCTTGGTATAGAAAAACTTGCAGCAGGTGTACTTCACGATCACGCTTTTCTGCAGACTTACGAGCTGCATTCTAATGCAATCAATAAAGGCTTCAACGCCCCTTTTATAGCTAGTGGCCGCTAAAAAAATTGTATCTCTTGTTAACGATAAATTAAGGGTTGTCTCTCCAGTCCTCACCACATGGATGTCACGTTGTTTAGGAATTTTATTTTCGTTTAATGAAATCGAACTGTCTCCTGTTAAACAAAGGTATTTGTTTCTCCAATGTTTGTTCCCTCGTCACATCGCCGCACCTCAGTCGCTGCTCCCATATAACCCATTTTCTTATGCAGGTGGTCATTGGTTCTGGACCACCTCTCACCCGAAACCTCGCGACCTATTTGGATCGACCTCGGTGAGTTTATACTACATCAAGCGGCGATCTCGATGTCAAGACCCATTTTTTCGGAGAGTGTGTCATCGCCACTGCTTTTATTAAACGCCACGGGTCTTTTATTAACAGGATTCAGAAGCGTATACTCGGATCGCCCTGGACAACCGAAACACGGTACCTTCATGGTGCACTGTGACAAGCACATCGACGGCTTAGATGGACACTGCAATAGCTGTGATACTCTTCATCGTAGGTAATCACAGTGGTGCATGTACTAGATGCGCCTGCATTTATTGTTTCTTAGCTCGCTTCGGATGTAGACATTCAAGTGATTTGGGTGTGTTCATGCGGTCTACTCGAGCGCTCGTTGTGTTAGCGTTACTTGCTTTTCGATATTCCATAAGAACCTCAGCGGCTAAACCTAACCTTGCCTAACCAAAAAGAAGTTAGCTCTCCTCGGGCTGCTGCGTATATATATGCGTACTACAGCTCGATGGTGGCCTGTGCGCCAATTTTACCCGCAAACCAAACTAAACTCCTCTTGTGTCTCCCTTTTGTTTGCGCAATACTAGTTTTTATGGTGATCCACTAACCTAATAAAGTGAGCTTGTGTTTTTGTATTTGCGCTTCATAGCATATACAGATGCCTATATGAAGCGCTTAAATACGCAAAACTATTGAACCCGTATCGTTTCCTTGTCCTGTTTGCATTACAGTAGTATTCCGAAGCGTCAATGACTGCATTCATCTGCTCAGACATAATAATTAGGTTAGCCTGTCTCTTGCACTTGTGTTTGTGATATACTATCATTCGCGCATGTATTATCGACCACTTAAACCCAGGAACATGTTTAAAACATTTTTTTTTATTCTAGAGTTTCTGATAGCGCCTAATTTAGTGGTAACAGCAAAACGCTTATTAGGTACGGGGTTCTGAAATGTCCGAGAATAGTGGTCTACGCGGCCATACGGGGCCAGTAGCTCGAAGACAACGCAAATTCGAGCTGTGCCTCTGATTCTTATTCTAGCTCAACAGCCGTCTTTTCAGTGGCAGGACAACCAGCTTCAGATTTCCTTTTCGTCAAGTTTTTGATGTGGAAGTGGATACCGCGTGTACGCCACCCAAATCCACGATACGTTCTTGCGCAGCCTCGAGGAGGGACGCAAGCGGACACTGTCACTTACGCTGTGGCAGTCGATCGCATGCATCGCCGTGGCGTGTGGTGCACTACCCCTCGCTTATTCATCACCGATTCCGTGGTGTCACCAGAGGTTAGTATTTACTACTACGCTAATTACTAGAATTTACTAGAATTGGCCATCGTGACACCCCTTTTACAGGACGCGATTTCGTCTCGTCGATTAACTATCTTCATGTGCCTACGGTGTTCTAACGTAAGGAAATAGAACATTTACAATATGTCTTAGACCTGAATTCTGCCAGCAGAAGCAACGACTTTGGTTTTGAGTATCACACACACAAAAATAACGCTGGCATCAGAATATATAGGCATTCTCAGTCTCCTATTGGAGGAAGACTCGAATCGTGTCCTTGTCTTATTCACCCCACACAAGTCTTCCAGTATCTCAAATCTTCCTACTTTGACTTGCTACTATCGCATAACCTAACCAAACGTAATGTAATTTAGCGCTTTATTCCGCGATCGCGGCATTGCGATATTAGGGAGAAACAAATGAATCGTGACAGCGTGCAAGCGAGGAAGTCGCTTCAACAATCTTCCCATCCCGACCGGAAAATGTTATTTTCGTATCATTTGGGCGAAAGCAGTTTGGCGACACTGCATACATTGTGCATATATTGCACAGCTAGTGTTGCTCGCTGGTGCGAAGCAATTCGTCTTGTGATCCGAGGGTATGGCAATCTCTACCTGGTCCTCATCAAACGCTGGGTTCGAATTACTAAAATAATGGGGGTTGCAGTTTTCGTGCGAGCGAGCGTGAGACGATGTTGCTCAATGTTAAGCACCAGGCAATGACTATTGAGATTGTGGTGGACGTTTTGAGCTTCTGGCAACGACACTAAAGCTGTCTTGGGCCTTCCATTTTTGGTGAAGCAGCCTACAAATAGGACACATCATACTGTATTCGTTTTGCGTTGAGCTTATGTTAAAAATCGAGTCTTGGGTGTGGTGTCACCCTTGCCTCAGGGCGCCCTGTCGTGTAAGATAACCGCATCGAATGTTCGTTGACGGGAAAATTTATTGGTTGTTTTGTATACCGTAGAATTATTAGGTTAAGCAGTCAGCTCTGACGTGAATGAGAGGCCGTTCTATGTTTAGAACGGGCAAGCAGTGGTCGAGCTGCCGTCGCTGCTTGCACTGATACGAAATGATCCGGCTTATTGAGTTCGTTTGGGAGTCGTTACAGTCCACCCTATCATTATAACGTGTTGTTCGGCATTCAGCTGTGCAGACGTGTTAAATCGGGTGCCTAGTAGCAAGGTAACTAGTAACAACATTTTTCATTCATTTTGATCCATAGTGAGATATAGCACCGTGGTTACTACTTATTTAATTGAGAAAGAAAACAGAAAAAAAAGCGCTCACATGAAACGCACACGAAGACAGGAAAGAGGGTGGTCGCACCTCGTGGTGAATAGTTCTTGTCACCACTATGCGCCACGTGATGCGAGGCATGTTATGAAAGAGGCGCAATACGTCCTCAAGTCCCGCTACAAAACAACTGTTATTAGAGCTGCCAAATTGTTACCTTTGCAAATTGCAGTTTGCTACCTATGGTACCAAACTATGCTTTGACACCAGTTTAGCAATTTTCGGTTGGCTAAGTGTTCGGTTCCATATGCATTCCAATGATGTCACCTCAATTGTTATATGCAGAGATCGTTCCTAACTACGACCGATTCTAACAAAAAGAAACAAAAAAGGAACTTCAACCGCGGCATGCGATGACGCCAGGAAATCGGTAACGAATTCGACTCATCGATAAACAAAACCTGACCTGCGTTTGAATGAAGCAAAAAGAATCGAAATCTGAGCGCGCCTCGAAGAAACAAGAGCGGTTAAAAGAGCACACCAACTGCCGCAGTAGCGCGTGTGGCATTGCGTGAGGGACGAGGGGGGGGGGGGGGGCGAATCACCGCGATGTCGTGTCACCTTCGCTGTCGCTCTCCCAAGCCTGTGTGTATTGCGGGTTTACATGATATACACTTGAACTTGGATGTCGTAGCTGCTCATCGCTCAATTCAATGTATTTTTTCTTCCTTGCAGTAATTCGCTGTGCCGCTTTGGATGTCGGAGTTTCTGCATCGCATTCCAGTTCGGGAACTTCGTGAGTAAGGTTTACCGCGTAGTTTCGGCATTTCTTTGTTTCGAGATACTTATCCCAAAACTCAGTGCAACTACGCCCGGTGCAGCTTCATTTGGCCGAACTGTCGCACGAGGGCTTTTACGGCGAGCGCAGATGTGGGCATGGTCACCTAAGTCTTAGCGGCGCTTGTAATGCTGAAGGTTGGAGCAGCGCGCAAATCATTTTTCTCTACACTTCCTTCACGTGTGTACTGCAAGTTTCTCTAGTGGTATCGCTGAAGAGGGCGTCAAATTTGGAATTATCTGGGACGAAACCACTCAGTAATGCCCGCGAACTTGGTAGTTAAATATCCTTGATGCAAATTTATGCAAATTGGCACGTTTCTGCAAAATTTGAGCGTTACCAGCTAGCGGATTAGCAAGAATAGTCACGTCCACCCGGCGAAGTTATGGATGCGTCATCGTGTACCACATGTACCCCATGCTCATACATGCTTGAGTGTGGGTAGCGTGCACAGCGTGCCGATCGATGTTCTGGGCTTTTACTTGAGAAGCCCCCAATCTGATTTTGGCGCGAACTGTAGAGGGGGATTATTTTTTACCACCTCGAGTTTTTTTTTTTACTCTAGCGCTCACCTGAATCGGAGTAGTAGAGGTGCGTTCTTGCATTTCAACCCCCAGCGAAATGCTGTCGCTGCGACCGGGAGAGACCTCGTGACCTGGAAACATTATTAAGGAAACACGGGAACTCTGAAAATATTTGGCAGTCATAAAGCTTTGGCATTGCACAAAAGCAATGGCTTCATACATTTCGCTCGTTGGACAAACGTTATAATCTATCTATAATGTGCGACAATGCATGTATAACCTTTTCTTACGCGTAGAAAATTGAAACAAGCCGAACGTACATCTAGCACATGGAAGATTTTCACTGTGAACAAAATTTCTGCGTGAACAGATTTTCGATTTGGAACGCGTTCCCAGTTTCAAGTGGCCGTCAACTCTGCTTATTAGCGAGCTTGCGAAATTAATTCAAGAACATGAAAATTTAGTTTGAAAGCATCGGAATTTGAAGTTTTTTGTCTTTTTTTACACTTGTAATGCATATTTTTTTTAGTTTGATATTCAGACGGAATATTCTAAAGCAAATTTACCGCTCGGAAACATTTCGAGTTCACATTTTCGGGCGACTCCACGCCGAAATATACGCCTACCCGAAGGCACTGTCAGTTTCTGCCACGATGTTTACGACAAAAGCGGGAACACGTTTATGCGCACTTTGGTTATAGCCGGAACTTCAACCTCTCATATTTCGCACCTCAAGACGTCAGAGCCGATTCGCTGGAGGTTTTCGCCAAAGGCATGCTTATGCAGTAAATCTTCGTACTCTTAGCCGTGCTCTCTACGATGCAAATTGTCATTCCTTTTTTCGTCTGCTTGTATTGAAACCATTGCAATCATTGTGCGACAAACTTTTTTAAAACAAGTGTTTCGTGCGTTGTTTCAGTACCTCTCCTTCCAAAATACAGCTTAGGAGATGAAGTCATCTCGTATGGCCATAGATATATCCATACATATATATATGACCAGGGTTAAACAAGAGAGATAAGCCACGACAGCTGCCAGGGCTGTGTTCCTATTGCATCATGGTAACACTGCGACCCCAAGTGGAGGCAAAAGACTCCATGAATAGTTTACTAGTGCAGCTTTAAATTGGAAGTTGGTCCGGCCCCGGAGTAATGGTGCAGTCTATTTTGACAGATTTAAACAATTCTGAGGTTTCCGAAAGACGCGGTCTACAGCTGATCAAATTTTCTGATCATCTATGCTTTTATTTGCAGGTTTCCAGCAGGAGATAAACGGGTGGTCCATTTGCCATTGCCTGCTTTGGCGTCTACTATCACGTCGGGGGCAGTG
Source organism: Dermacentor albipictus (assembly GCF_038994185.2). Lineage (NCBI taxonomy): Eukaryota > Metazoa > Arthropoda > Arachnida > Ixodida > Ixodidae > Dermacentor > Dermacentor albipictus. The sequence goes on from NC_091828.1 coordinate 111,475,396, forward strand.
CTTTCGCTGCATCTCGTAGTGAGACTTCCAATGACCCAATGGCTCTTGGGCCTGCCTCTGCTTCAATAGGTGCCGAGTGCGAGTGCCAGAGCCGGACATGCATCGGTCTGCATGTAGCACGCATGATAATCCATTCCCGATGACCCTCAGCTCGTCTTGGGACAAACACCTGGCTCCAGCAAATAAATGTGCGCTGATCACCGGCGCTGCCGTACTAACAGATCACAAGTGATCTATGGCAAGTGTAGTGGCACAATAAACACGACCGTCGCATGAAGCGTTCTTATTTGAGGGCAGCAGACAATTGTGCGTCGGATGGCTTTCCAAGCAAACCGCGAATGGTTTATTGCTGCTTCCATACGCCTGTCGCTGGTACAGACACCAAAATTGCTACGTGTATTCCCGTCGCATCTTATCTCTTTAACAGCGAAGCAACCAACCTGTACCCTCTTTCCCAATGCAATTGCCGTGTTCGTGGGCAAAACTAAGAAAGAGCTGCGGCTGAGACCATAGCCGCGGCGCTGGTTATAAAACAAGAAGACGGGATAGGCAGGGAAGTCCATGTCGTTACCGACTCGCAACAGGCCTGGCGTAACTTTACGAACGGACGAACACCGCTGCTGGCGGCTCAGATTCTAGGCCCGAGGCTGCAAGAATACCATCAAATCACGTGGACGCCGGGTCACGCTGGTCTGGAGGGGAACGAAAGGGCGACAATGCTGACATCTTCAGTGCTGAGCTTTTTGTGAGGCGGAGGATAAATCCTGCGGTTGAGTCGCTGGATCTCGAGTCGGTCGCAGTAATTGGATGGCAGGGGCACGAAGGTAAAGGGTGGGGATTGATGAGACGATTGGCCTTGCCCCGCTCGGTTGATTAGCGCTCGAGCTAGGGCGTGTAGCTCTCCGACTTATACAGACCAACACATTTCCAAACCTACACAGATACAGTAAAATGTTCCCACATACATATCGCGGCATCTGCCCCTGGCGCGGCGACACACGCCCTACACTCTTTCACATCTCGTGGGGGTGCGAGGGCAAACCTCAACACTTAAAGACTCCTAGCACGTCATTTGAGCGGTGGGAGGTACAGCTGACCGGCGATACCCTGGCGGGACAAGAATCTCTCGTCCAGCAAGTACGTCGAGCAGCCATGGCCAGTGGAGTCCTGGAATGAGGACACCACCCACTCGACCTCAAGAGCAACCACCTCGATGGTCCGAATAAATGTTTTCTCTCTCTCTCTCTCTCTCTCTCTCTCTCTCTCTCTCTCGTGTTTGTGCTTCAGCAGTTAGAGCTGAGCGTGGACCAACCCGCTGCGCAGGTGAAGCAAGCTGCAAGCACTCGGCTTCTAATATTACATGTAATCAAGATGCATTGTTTGGTGACGGGAATGTAGGCGCAATGGCCAAACAGCGTCAAGACACATGATAATGAATGGTGTAATATGTTTGAAATGATCAAATTCAGTTGTAAACGCAAATAATGGGTTGTAAGGAGGCCCTTTGATACACCCTTTGGGTGTATATACACCCTTTGGGTGTATATTTGCCACACCAATATACACCCTTTGGGGTGTATATTTGCCACACCAATAATCGTCTGTCTTGCTTGCGTTTCCTTTCTTGAAAACTCTACACTCTCTACTTGTCCTGTCGAGAATGCTCCGTCATGCTGACGAGACGGATTACGATTATTTTGTGGCTAGGCCACTGACTAATGGATTGTGTCGGAGTCGCTAAAAGCCATGAGGTAGCGTTCTCGTCTGCAGCTTCACTGCCTTTAGTGCGACTGTGGCCAGGCACCCAACAAAGGATGATTTGTTCATCCATATAATCGGAGCATAGCAATGCATCTAGGTCCTTTAATACTTTGTTCTTTTTCGTAAACTAATTAGGGCTTGGACTACACTCAGTTAGTCCACAATATCCCTAGTGAGATTTGTTTAATGTGTTTAACTGCACAGGGGATCACATATATGCTAACGCCGTAAAAAAAGTACTTGTATATGAACTCAATGTACCAGATATTAAAAACGAGGGTCCTAGAGCCGTGTAAGCTACACCAGGAGGAAACTTCGACGCTGGGCACCCACTCTTGCGAGCGGTTTGTTTGCCTTGACAGCCTCGTATGGGGAGACGAAACTCTGGAGGCCACCAGCCCTCAGGTAGAAGGCCCCTTCTGGGATGACGGCACAGAGCTGACGGCAGCCACCAAGGGGGTGGATGGCGTTGCCGCCGGCTCGTTACACGTTGCACACAGAGTAGAGCGTTTTCACAGGATTCAGCTGGGTGTTTGTGTGCACTGCATTTAGCACAGGTCAGTCGGCCTCGGCAGTTCTGGGAACTGAGGCCGAATTTTAGGCACTTGAAGCAATGCAGAGAGTTTGGGATGCACTGCCTTACTCGGATTTTAAAGGTACACTAAGGCGAAACAATAAATCAGTTTAGACTAATGAAGCATTGTTTGAGAACCCTGCAGGCAGGTATTTGAAAAAGTTAGTTTGATTATTAGATGAGAAAATGAAGGTTCAAGTATCAGTATTTGACTTTCGCGCCGAAACCTTGGCGCTGGTACGTCAGCGTGACGTCAGGGATTCCAAAGAATGTTTTCGCATTTGGGCCGCATTGGCTGAATAAAGGTTCCCGAAACTTGCCATGTTTAATATTCGGTTCCTTTAGAAGACAATGCAGTCCATCTGTACCGCTATATATAATTAGTAGGCCCTAGAAGATGCCATCAAAATCCAAAACATCAAAGCCCCCAGGTGCTCTTGCGCTTTTTCTGGCTTACCAAAAGTCTTACGGTTGCAAGAGTGGTGTTTTTAGTGTTGTAGAACGGTAATTTACTGATGCAGAAGAAATCATTTTTTACTTTAGTGTCCCTTTAATGTAACCTGCCTCGATGGTTTTTGGCAGCACACTGGAGCCAAATGTGAGAGGTAGTGGCTCAGTGTCGATTTCTTTCCCATCACGCTCCATTTTGATTCGTTTTACGGTAACATTTTGTTCTTTCCATTCTCCCAGAAAATCAGTCTCGCTCAGCTCCATTAAATCATCATCGGAAATCGCACCGCGGGTGGTGTTCACGGTGCGGTGTGGAGTCACTGAAACAAGTATGTCCCCGAAAGACACTAGGCTACGCTGTTCGTACTGCTTCGTGTCATGAAGTTCGAAGACGAGGTCGCCACTTGCCAGTCTCGTTGCGTTATAGCCTGGGCCACTAGTTTCTGTCAGACATTTAGAAACGAGGAAAGGCCAGGTCGTTATCGTTGTATTTCCTGGTTTCTCAGAGAATTACTTCATAGCGGGGAAGTTCTCCGTGTTTCGACCAAAAAAAGCTTAATTACTTCGGTGCGCCCTCATTTCCGAGGGCGATAAGGTACTGGAGGAAAAGAGCTTGCCATTAGTAACATAGAGTTTTCGGCAGTGGTGCCAGTCACCCACCATGGAGCCCAATAAAGGGAGGCGACAGGATTTGTGTTTGAACAAGCCCTGCCAACGCCACCTGTACAGCCAGTAACCAAATCTGCTACAACCAAGGTTGGCTATGCCACACAAGGTTAACCTCTGCTGCCTGGAAAAACTGGAAGGGAAAGCTGGAGAAGACAAAAAAAAAATGGCTGTGGCTTAGGTAAGGTTAAGCCCAGGATGCGAAGCATACTAGCCTTTATTTTAGTTGTTGAACCACTGTTTAGCCTGGTGAACTGCTGTTGCTTGGCTATATTTGGTTCGGCTAGACGAAGAGACAACTCATGCATTACTGCTTCGCCTTCAAGAGTGGAACGCGACAGCGTTCCCGTCGACCCGCCAAGGGGTGTAAGACAATGGGCTACAGGGCAGCGACTACGCGCCCCGCATTGGACGCGGTGAGCGTCGAGCAAAGCAGCGTTCGGCGCGGCAACGAAATGTGCGCCTGAGCAAGAGACGCACGCCTTAGAAACAGCTCGTTTCTAAGGCAACACCGCATTCACTAGAGGCGCTTTTGTACCGCTTTGAAGCATCGTACTCGTGGCTCAGTGGTAGCGTCTCCGTCCCACACTCCGGAGACCCTGGTTCGATTCCCACCCAGCCCGTCTTGGAAGAGTTGAGCCAAAGCCACTTCTCCTCTGTCGTGACGTCACGGTGTCACGTGGTTTCATGGCGACACCGCCGCGCCTGAGGAGCTGGGTTGAGCTCTCGTAATATGCTTCGCATAAAAAAGATGGAAAGTGAGAGAAAGACGAAGGTTGGAGGGAGAGAGAAACAGGAAAAGGCACTTACCGATTTCCCCCGGGTGGAGCAGTCCAGGGGTGGCGTCTACGTGAATCCGAGGCCAAAGGGGCGTGTTGCCGCCGCCCGAGGGCCCGTAGAGGTCAAACACCCGGCTTCGGCTCAACCCCCAGGATCACCGTTTCCCCGGGCACAGCTAAGCCGCGCACGGTTAGACGCGGGAGGGTCCAACACTCGTGTGCTCGGGTACGTGGTGTCACAACCCACCAAACTCCTGGTGACGCTGACGCTCCTGCGGGGGATGCATTGTTTGATGTCAGTGTGTATAGTGGAATCATATGTGAACAGCACATGGGCTCATCAGCAGAAGCCATTGCCATATACGCAAAGCTGGATGTATGTAAAGCCATATACCCTTGACTCGCAAGAGGGCAACGTCACCGACTCTGGGAATGTCTATGCTGTACAAACGAAAGCCGGAATTGTGATATGCACTGTGTATATGTCTCCGGGCACACCCAAGTGTGATATCGAGAAGTTGGAGAAGTTTCGAGAACTATGCACTTTCCATCGGTTAGTCGTGACAACGCAGCCCCTGTGATCATAGTTGGAGGCTTCAATGGGGACATTTCAAAACCAGACAAGCAAAGGTTCACTTAGTTTGTGCTAGAAGAGTGACTTGAAGGGCCACATCAATAAAAGTCAGCTACTCAACTGTCGTTTATAGGTTTCGCTATAGCCGCGTTTACGTGAATGCGACAGTAGTGCATCGCATTTCCAAGCGCATTTTTTTGGAAAGGCGAGGCGACGCCATTTACAAGTAGCGCACTAACTCTCACAAGAACCTAGCGCCTCATGCGTGAGTCGACTCACGCCCTCGCCTGGCGCATTATTAATCGCCAGGGTTGTAACGGAACCATATCGCCATATAAGTGATCAGTAATCGCAAAGCTATATAATATAATACAGTAATATAATATTATAATACAGTATAATATAATAGTAATATAATACAGTATAATATAATACATATAATACATTAATCGCAAAGCTATCGTCACTACAACTACAAAATCATTAAAATAAATATATGAGAGGGAGAGAAACAAGCTTTAAAGGTATGCTGGAGATGTTAGACTGGCTGTTCGCCAGAGATGCTACTCCAGGTGCTGTGTGATGATTATGACATGTACAGTGATAAACACTTCACAGCACGTACAGTCACACACACACTGATACACTATAGATATATTTACAAAGTTTTGGTAAGGCTCGTGGCTTGCAAGAACGTCAGCAGCGCTTTCGTGGCTCGTAAAGCACAGTTGGTGCTTTGCCATGGCCCGAGACTGTGCTGTATACAGCACAGTCTTGAGCACAGTCTTGAGCTTAGCACTATAGCGCCAAGCTCAAGTCCCCTTGAAGCTGCAGGGACGCTTTCAGAGAGTCTCTCTCTGACGCGTAGTAGTGGCAGTCGCACAGAACTTGTCGCAGGTCTTCAGGGACGTTACATTCGTGGAACATTGGCGAGTCCGTGAGTTGAATCTTACACATGAAGTAGTTTGCGTACCCTGTGTCTTATGCTACCGCTTCGCTGGTCATCAAGCGAGGAGTTGCAAGTGTTGCGAAACGAAAATTGCAGGGCACTCTAACCGCTCACACAACTTAGTCACAGGTCGATCAACTGTAGGGATGACCGGGATAAGAATGTGCGAGCTATTCTTGTGTATTGTAACAGTCCACAAACGTTGCGAATGGCTTTCTCACCGTGGACCGGCAGCTGGGTAACGTTCGCGTCAAGCTACAGAAACCCCCCTTTGACAATTGGGCTACTTACGCCCTCTCACCGCAACACCGCTCGCTCCGCTGCCGCTCTCGCTTCGTACATGTTAGCAATGGAAGTACGCGCGTGTCAAATAGCATCCTGCTCTTCGCAATCACTCTCTTCCTGAAGCATGTTTCGGATGCTTAAGGCTGTCGCGTCAGAAGTGCATTTCTGATTTTGAAGCCGAGCTTTCTTTGCGATCCGTCCCAGGCTACGCGAGCAGGCCTGAGCAACCGGTGATCCCGGCTGCCAGGTGCGTGCTAAAAAATCTCGGACTGTCTAGGACGTGGTGTGCTGTGCCTTACACCGGCGTGACACCGCCGAGTGGATGAGTCGTCTCCTTGGGTGCCGTTCAAAGGCTGCTGACAAAAAGACTCGCACACGTAGCGGCTTTAGCCAAAGTGAAATTTCATTGCAGTTGGCCTTTGAAAATGATATGAAACTGGAGTACCAAGGTAATTGAATTGAATTCTCGGATACTAGCGTGCCAAAACGACCATTTGACTATGAGGCACGCCGTAGCTGAGTACTCGGGATTAGATTTGACCACCTGGGGTGCTTTAACGTAATTGTAACGAATCTTTAATTGTAATTGCGGGGCGGGGGGGGGGGAGAACTTGCGGCTTATGCGCCGGAAAGAACAGTACCTCATGCAACTCGTCGTACCAGCTGATATTACGAGGAGCAAGCTATTTCTTTCGTAATTGTAATTGCCATATGGCAATTTACAATTAGGAAAGAAACAGGTTCCTCCTCGTAATATCAGCTGGTACGATGAGTTGCATGAAGTACTGCTCTTTCCGGTGTATAAGCCACAAGTTCTCCCCCCCCCCCCCACTTCCCAAAAGTTTTCGTCGGTGAGTCTTATACAGCGATGCGGTGCGCCTTGTAATTACACAGTAGCAACTCCACTGGCGCGACCAATGTACACGGTGGCCCTTTCTGAAAGAGTACGCGCGAGCGCGTGCACTTTGCTCTGCCGGGTGGATGTATGGATGGATGTTATGAGCATCCCCATTGGAACGGGGTGGTGTGTTGCGCCACCAAGCTCTTGCTATTATACTGCCTAATGGCCCACCTAGGTTAAAAATAGAAAAAGCAAAAAAAAATACATGAACTCCCACAACCAAATTTTCGGACGCCCTGTTGTGAACTTTGCTTTTGTACTTCGTGTTTAGTCTTTTCCCTACTTCCACCAATCTTCCAATCGCCTCTTACTAATCTCTATTGCGGACATGTTTACTTGTCCCCTGCTTTCGCCGAACCCAAGGGCTTCAAGGAGGCCAGTGGTCCTTAAATCGACTGCGAGGTCGATTTAGGCACCACTTCACATTCTTTATACATGCTGCGTCGGCAACGTAGAGCGCCAGCAAGTGGTTTACAACATTAAGAACGTGCGCTTGTGGCGTAATCTATTGGCGGCCGGAATAACCAGACATGGCCAACGGACAAGCGCCTGCTGGACTCCATCCGCTAGACGGATGCGCAAGGGGGCGGGTCCTGTCGCTCAGCGTCCGCTGCTAGCAACAAACGTGGAAGTGCCAACGTGTGCCCGATATTCATTAGGTACTCCCAGCGTTTTTTTTGTTTTGTTTTGTTTTGCTTTTTTGCCGCACGCCGTTCTTCACTCCCCCGCGGTGGGTGAATAAACCTCGCCTGATTCGAAACGATTTACGAGGGAGCTATTCACTCAGGTAAAGCTCTGGCGGTAGTAATTAAGCGTAATTGATTGATTACTTAGGCTTAACTATTCGTGTGATTGCAACGTTCGAATATTGAGTAGTTAACTGATTATTAATTACGCTCAATTAACAATTTTGCGGAGGTATTTGCATAACCAATTAATCGATCGTGTAATAAATTAACTGATTATGTCAAATTACACTTGGTTGGGTTAGTTAATTACCCATATTTGCTGTTGATTACACGAATTATTTCAACCTAAATTAAGTTAATTCGCATGTTCGTAATTAACCTCAATTATTCATAATTACGCTTCAGTGATTTCATGATAACCTCCATGACGCGTTCTTACCCTTCATTACAGAGTCTTATTTTGACATAATTTCAGCCTAATTAATCATATATCTTTTAGGAACCTTATTACTCTTATACCTAGTCAGCACTCACTGTACAAAGGGCCCCAGCTAATTTTAGCCAGGGTTTTAAGAATTTCAAGTTCCACGCACCTGGACCGAACAAACAATGTTTGCCGTCGCTTGGGGACACTTAAACTATTTTTTTCATCCCCTTAATTAGATAATTAGCATTGTATTAGTTATTCAAGCTCTCAAATATTATAGTTAGATTAAAATTGTCAGTGAGAAAATTGTAGTGCGACATGAAAAGCTCCCGATACAGCTTTCTGTTACTGAATACGTGCTACATAAAAGTATTTTTGCGAGCGCGAAAGAAGCCCGCAAATGGACGCCAGATTGCCGCTCGAGTCACCCTGCTCGTATTCGCGGGTTTGTTTCACACTGGTGAAAACACTTTTATGCAGCACGTATTGAGCAACCGAAAGCTGCATCGGGAGCTTTTCATGTGGCTCTACAATTTTCTCACTGACGCTTTTCCTCTAATATTTGCGGAGTTAATTAATTAGGACAGATTATCTAATTAGGTGTAATGAAAATATAGCTTCAGTATCTCCAAGCGACAGAAAACGACTTTACCATGGTTCTGCCCAGCTACGTGGCATTTGCATATCTCTAAACTCTAACTAAAGTGAGCTGGGACATCCTGTATGTAGTCATAGTTATGGATCTCTGCAGTCGTACGTAGTAATAGGGCATTCTGATACACACCTTCATAGCACCCCTCGTATACACATGCATGGAGGGCATCGTGTGACGCGTTGTAAACAGACGGACGGACGGAGTCCCCAGAAAAGTAGCCCTAGAATGCTAACGCATTAGTCTACGCTGGCAGCGCCTAAAAACAACTAGCGGGCGTGCGCTGGTACTACCACGTTTCCAGTGCGCTCTCTTACCGAGCTGCGGTTACAGCAAGCGGCAGACGCTGCACGGCAGGATGATGATTATGATGATAATGATAATTATGGTAATGATGGTGTGATGATGATGATGATGATGGTGTGATGATGATGATGATGACGACGACGACGATGATGATGATGATGATGATGATGATCTACAGAAAGGAAAGACGTGCACGGCAGGCCCTGCTTCTTGCGCAACAGACGTGCGGGGGGAGGGAGAAAGTCGGGCTAAATCCAGCAGGTGCCTTCCCATCGGCCCGCGCCTGGTTAATCTGGCCGCCGATAGATGACGCCCAAAAGCGGACGTGCTTCGTCTTGGTGCCACTCTTCAAGCAGCCGCCACGTGACACGGGCCATTGCACTCGCGTATCTTCCCGTTCGTGAAGCACCATCGTTTACTACTGCGCTCGGCGACTGAAACACGTTACTCAGATCGCGTGGTGGCCCGCGCTTTTTAGCGCGATACCGTTAAGGGTCCCGTGTCGCAAAAAAAAGTCCGACGTCAGCGTCTGACGCCGCTTGGAGAGAAATCGTTCCCAATCACAACCACGCTTGCCCTACGCGTGGCGCAGAGGAATTACTGAAGTAAGTGAATGCGGCAAAGTAAAATACGCCAGAAAAATCGCAAAGTACGACATAAACACAATGTACTGACACTACAGCGGCGGAGTTCAATGTGAATTTATCGAAAAACAATTCTGTTACGCGGAAACTCGAACAGGAACTGTTCGCGCTTTTAGCGCTAGTAAAATTTAGCGCTAGTAAAATTTAGCGCTAGCAAACAAGGACGGAAGGGAGACGACACCACAATGCGCAATTTTTCTGAAAATAAAGTTGTTGAAGTTAGCGCATTGTGGTGTCGTCTCCCTTCCGTCCTTGTTTGCTAGCGCTAAATATGCTTTCAGTTTACCAACGCGCCCAACAAATGGCAATCCCTTTTCCGAGTGGCGCGGCCCGCTCGGTTCCTTGCATCAACACCATCGCGCCCGCGGCTCCGCGCATCCACAAGAAAGCTGCGGTTGCCAGGAAGCGTGAGAAGCCGTCAGGGATCTTCGGAAGCTATCGCGTTCCACTCTTAAAGGCGAAGTTAAAGCACCCTCAACATTTTTGGGCCCACTTTCGAGAGCTGTGTGATCGTCGAGAGGGGCGATTGCAGTCGAAATCCACCCCAAGGACACGTTCCGTGAGATCACCGCACACTACTATCTGTCAAGACGGGCATTCCCCTCCCGCACCCCGCCTTATGCAGGGCGTGGGCGGTGTCCCTTCGACTTCTAAAAGCCCGTGCGTTTCCTAACCTTGCCGTTCTTCATGCAATACACCCCGAAAGTTATCCCAGTGCGGATTACCCTGCCTGTGGACTAACGGCAACATTGGACCACGTGTTGTGGGAGTGCGAAGCCATCGGTTCCTCCTTCAGCGAGGATAGGTGGGCTGCGCTCTTGGGCAGCCCCGAACTCGACGACCAAACCCTGGCCGTCCGGAGTGCCCGCGATCTGGCCACCAAACTCAGCTTGGCGGTCTCTACGTGGGACTAGCCGGGTGGCGCGCGGTCCCCCCACCCCTGCGTCTTCTCTGGACCTATTAAAGTTATTTCACTCACTCACTCAGCTCGGTGTCTCCAATGCCCACTAGTGGCGCACGAAGTTCCGACCGGCACGCGCTCTCAGAGTCGCGTTTCAGTCACTGAGCACTGTATGCGTATTTTTTTCTTCACACAACACTGCAGACTCAACAGATGCAAATACCCACCACCGCACGCCAAAGTAAACAAGAAACAGGTGGTTGCCTGGAGGAAATCGCAGGCGCACACGTATCCGAACCCGGTTACCCTTCGCCTCTGCTACCCCCGACGAGTGTAAAGCGTGTGAAACCAGAGCGACGCAGCAGCACATGCCGTGGCAATGCACCGGTAGCGAGCTGCAGCAGGCAGTCCCCGACGAATGGGTTAAACATGGCAGTCTCGAGCCGTGGGGCGCGATGGGAGGCGGCCCTGCTCAGTCCCGACCTCCGCGGTCAGCTGTGGGACGTCCGTCAACCCGAGGAAGCCGTCTGTGTCCAAGGACCCGAGGTCGTGATCTAGTGGGGGTGCTTATGGCCCCACCCAGCCCAAATCACCGGACATTTTTAATAAAGTTTCCACTCACATCGAGTACGAGAAACTGTGCTCGGAAGCGTTCAGATAAGACTGCAATTTTGTTTTAAAGGTGTAGGGACCATGGCAAAAGCGTCATCTCAGCGTAGGCGTCTCGGCCATCCTGGCATAGGCACCTTCGTGAAATGAGGTCACGCGTACGAGTTTGCAGTTGGCGTTTTTTATATATGCATTTTTGCGAAGGACAGTAATTCAGTGCTATGAAATGGGCTAGTAAGGTATCTCACTATGAGCGTGCTTAATCGCGTTTCATCGTGCCGACCGAGCTGGTTTGATTGTTTCGTTGTCATATTTCGAAATATCGTACTTTCTGAACTAGAAGTCTCACATTGTACAAGATCACAACGAAAAGAAAAAAAACAGCCTATATAAGACGTACCACGGTACATTGGAAGTTCACGACGACGCACTCAAATCAGCTTAAACGCCGACTGCGAAGTGTCCGATCGTTAGCAACCTGTAGTACTGCTGTTATAAATGATATCTCAGCAATGCAGCAGGGCTGGCAATGTCCATGTTCGTTAGAGCTTAACCGTGTGTGCGTATGCGCCTGTGACTAGCTGATACAATTCCCAACATAGCCACCAACGCTGTCAGCATGCTGCAAGCACGCTGAAAAACGCTGGAGGCATTTCAAATGCAAAAGAATTCAGACGACGCAGTATGTACACTCTGGAATTAAGTCCAAAATTTTATTTCAGTCGACATCTAACACCGGTGAACACCGAAGTGTTGACAAGAAGATGCAGTACAAAGTCAATCTTTCACAACTGTACAATGTTACGCATGGGAAAATAGTGCTATGTAAAAAAAAATACTTTAGCTACTTTATCGAGTTCCAGGAAACACGGTTCAGAAAATACATGTTATAGAGAAGTACAACAACTGAATGCAAGCACGTAAATTTGCACAGGGCTGTGAACACTCAAGCCCAAAAGGAAAGGTGATGAAACAGTCTGTCGAAGACCGAACACCGCAGGTATCTGTGGTGGTGCTATCCTAAGAATGTCCAATGATGCTGAAGGGAGATTTAGGAGCTGCTTTGCTGTGGAGTGGTACGCGGCTTTACGGCTCCCGTGATTTATTACAGCAGACAGGTTTTTAAAAAGTCTGGAGCCATGCCAGCACCAAATAAAGGATAAGCTCATGTAGATATGACCGTCACTATCTAACGTAGATGATTTGCCTTTAATTCACCCCATGTACTTTTTGTAATGGTACGCTGATGTGTCGCATTAGCCATGATAAACCACTGGACAAAGTAGTGGACAAGGAAAAGCTACCAACAGAGATTCCGTCGAGTGGAAAGTAATTTGACAAGGGCCCTGAACAAATCTAGGAGTGGACCACTGGACACCTTTCAAGTAAGGGGAATGCCCAGCGACAAATTTGGAAGCGTTTTGGAGAACACTCGCGACCATCACTGCGGAACCATCAACGAGCTTTGTGAAGGAATGCACCGATTCGAAGAGGTCAGCCACGAAAAACTGCATGGAAGAAGCGAGAACACACCCGAACTGAAATGAAGCCAACTACAAGATGAAATAGGCGAAGTAGCACGCGCGTACAATAAACATACTACAATACAATACATACATACAATACACAATAGAATACAAACAATACTACATACAATACAACATACATGCATGCAACACATACTCGCACACGCATGCTCATACGTACACATACGCGCGCGCTACTTGGCAACGCGAACCAGCATCAGCGTACCATTACGAGAGCACATGATATGAATTAACGTACACGAGCCAGAATCCCCCCGATCAACCCAATGCTAGACTGAGCAGCGTACCACACATGGGCGTAATCATCGAGCGGCCATGAAGCAGTTGCAGGGCGGAAAGAACTCTTGCAGGGACGTCGAGGTCGCTCATAGGTCATAGTTCGCTCATCACTCCATAGTTGTGCACCACCCTCAAGGCAGCACGGAGCACACGGGGAAGGACTCTTGCTGCAGCTGAACGTCGTTGGACGTAGCAGTGTGATGAACAGTCACAAAAGCAACGCCTGCCGCAGTTGAGTCAGCACAAGATGTCATCGCCTACTGCGCAGACGTCGGATCTTGACGGGGGCAGGTGCAGAGGCCACGATTATGGTCTCACGTACTGCAGGGCGGTCAGTGCAAGTTTCTTCATTCGCCAGGAAACCAGTCGCTGTGAGGCTGGGGCTGAAGTACCCAGGCGGTGAGCCGCGGAACGTCATAGGTCTGGGACACGGCAGGACACAGGGAAATCCGTTGCGGGAGACTGAAACGGCAAGGAGGCGTCGAGGTAAGGACCCGTCAGTACAATGGCACAGTACAAGTTGGAAGAAATAAATTTACTTACGTGCAGTCAATGTACTGCAGGGCGGGCTGTGCAGGTTTCTTCATTCGCCATGAAAGCAGTGGCTGCGAGGCTGGAGCTGAAGTGCATCGAAGGTGAGCCGCGCAACGTCATACGTCTGGGACACGCCAGGCACAGGCAAATCCGTTGTGAGAGGCTGAAACGGCAAGGAGGCGTCGCGTTAAGCACCCGTCAGTACAATGGCACAGTACAGGTCGGAAGAAAGATGCACTTACGCGCAGTCAATGTACTGCAGGGCGGGTAGTGCAGGCTTCTTCATTCGCCAGGAAAGCAGTGGCTGCGAGGCTGGAGCTGAAGTGCGCAGAAGGTGAGCGGCGCAACGTCGTCCATCTGGGACACGGCAGGGCACGGGAAAATCCGTTGTGGGAGGCTGAAACGGCAAGGAGGAGTCGTGTTAATCACCCGTCACTACAATGGCACAGTACAGATCGATAAATACTTCGTTTAGCGCAAAACAACGGACACAAGGATGGCGACAAGACAAGAGCGCCTTGTCTTGTAGCCTTTCTTGTGTCCGTTGTTTTGCGCTAAACGAAATATTGATAGATCCGCACCAACTAGCCCGCCAACACAATGGCATAGTACAGGTCGAAAGAAATAGATTTACTTACGCGCAGTCGATGCCCTGGAGGGCGGGTAGTGCAGGCTTCGTCATTCGCCAGGAAAGCAGTGGCTGCGAAGCTGGAGTGCACGGAAGGTGAGCCACGCAACGTCGTCCATCGGGGAACTTCATACGTCATGCGGAACTTCATACGTCGGGGACACGGCAGGGAACGTTGCTGGACTGTGTCAGACGTGAAGGCATGGGTTGCGTACCTGAAACTGAAGGGGCAACTCTTCAAATAAGAAGTACAACCAGAAAGTAGGTACTCACCATGACAAGCGTCAGCGCGCGAGGCGTGGTCGATAAACTCGTCGAACATGGTCCGCACGTCGAGCGACAAAAACGCAGCGAGTCATCGAGAATGGAGAGAGAAAAAAGTGTCACCACATACTTTGGCCACAACGCGCCGCGCTGCGGACCGAAGGCAACGTCCATTCTTCAGTGACGATCTGGAAGCAATACGCCACTGTTAACACCCTGACAGTAATTCCGCGTGCCAGTTACTTCGGCGGTTCACCATTTCGCGCCCTTTTTCGCGCGCGTGGACGCAAAATGGCGGCCGGGAAGCAACGGCACTCGGAACGGGCCGTCGTCCGTGTCGCAAGCGAGAGAGAGGACCCCTGCCAGCTGTGGCCTACGCGCAGCGCCAGCTACCTGCCCAGTGTTAGCTCAACCTGAAGCTACAGTCACACCACCACGTCCTCTTCGCTTCCGTCACGTCGACGACCCGATGTGGCTGCGGCCGTCCTGGGAAAGCTCGTGCCCAAAGAAGCACCACAGTTAACTGCACCTATTATGCCAATGTTGCCAATCAGTTTTTGATGAAGTTAATAGCCGAGCCGCCCTCGCAAGCTATACACACACTTTCCCACCTCGTGGGGTTAGATGCCGAAGACTCGCAGCGACGACAGTTGCTCCTTTGTCCCTCGGCGTAGAGCCACGGTCTCTTTGTTGCAGGAGGTTGACCCAAGCTTGGAAAGCTGAAGAAAAAAAAAGGAAGTCACGGTAAGCAGGGGAGTTTTGAAATGTCCCGTATTCGCACGATGATGATGCTACCACGAATACTACACGAGGGCGTGGGACTGCCAGTCCCAGAAGATTTTATATATAGTCCTATTACGAATATAACGCCAACTCATGCCGATAAAGAAGGCATACAGGTGAAAGCACATGCTCGCATGGCTTTATTCATCGTCACCGCGTAATGCCGTCCCAAGACGAAGTGAAAGGACGGGCTCGGACGTCTCGCTGTCGGCGAGAATGGCGTCACCCGATACTCCCGCTAAAGCTATTGGACAAACAAGCGCCTCAAATATGCCAGCGACACAATCGAACGCGACAAAGCAGCCTATCGCGGCGATTCGCTGCGAGACTTCGAAGACCCACCAGGCGCGCCTGCACATCAGCGTCTATTGTCTTGGGCAAAGACTTGCCATTCTTAGACCACGAGCACAATCACGCGGCACTAGGAGCGTTGTAAATCAAAATACGGCGCAAAATAAACACTGGGGCGCACAGAGGTGAGCAGCCTTATCTAAAGCGATGTCTAACGTTGGGGCCTGGGGGTCGAGTAGCAATGCGCAAGCACAAAGAAACAAAAAAGTAAAACAAACAAACAAACAAACTAGTAAATAAAGAAGAAAGAAAGAAACAAACTAGTAAATGAAGAAGAAAGAAAGAAGAAAAAAAGTAAGAAAGAATGAAACAAAACAGTAAAAAAAAAGAGAAAGCAAGCAAGAAAGCCTGGTGCCTCATTGCTTCGCTGTCCAGTCATGGAGAAAGAAACTGTCCAGTGCCCACCATGTGCATTCGCTTGCCGCCGCCCCGTCCGCGCTTCATGTCCAATTCTAATACGAGCCGTGGTCACCCGCCAACACAAGCGCTTGCTTGCCCGGCCACCGCGTTGCACGCGCAAGACACGGCGGCAAGGCGCGATGCAGTGGCAGTGCCGCGATGACGTCACTTTAAAGTCACACCGGGATTTAGCACGGCCACGGGAAGCGAACGTATAAAGTGGGAAGCGGTCGAGGAAGCGATGAGCAGGCACCCGGACTCTTTGCCGCGCATGCGCAGTGAACGCCCAACTCGAGCGCATGGCGGTTAGCGTAAAGACGAGTTGCTCCGCAGAGGCCCAGCGGCGCGCTGACCTCAGTACACGACAATCGAAGACGATATATTCCTGCAGCGAATCCGAAGACTACGGGACACGCGTCAAGATGCCATGCAAATATCGCGGGGGGAGTAAAAAGAACTAGCTATATATGCGGAAATACGCTAGTTACGTATTAAAGGCTGAACACAGGAAGATGCCGTCACGCAGGCATAACAAAGAAAAAGGCAATAGCCGCGCCTAAGGAAGGGCGATAGGGCGTTCCAGCAAACGTTAGCAAGGCTGCTACAGAAAACAAACAGAAGGAAAACACGGTGCACGACAGTTTTAAGGCCAACGGTGTTCGGTCGCCAGAATTCCGGCAATAGGAAATTGCCAGGTTTGATAACCCTATTTTACACAACCAATCTTTTTTTCTATGAACAGCTCTGATAACGTTTGCTGCGAATTACACTATAAACAAGCACGTACAGACACACAGTGGCTCACCTCCTGAGGTAGTTGGCGACGACCGTTGCCTCGTTGACGCTCGGTCCATGGGAACACGCGCACAAAAGCAAATACCGCGGTAAACGCGACTCGAAAACTTATCGGCAGCAGCAGCTCAAGGCGTCGTTGGCGTCAGGCGTGACAGTATACAGTGAGAACGGACGGAATCGCCGCCGTGCGTGGCCTACGCATTCCGGGAGTTCCAACGGGCCGCGCGAGAAGTCCGGAGCGGTAGAGAGTCCCGCAACCGCACTTGCAGAAAAGTCCAGGAAAGAAGTCCAGGTCCATAAGTGGAGCAAGCGCGACTTTAAATACTTCCAAGGACGCCTTACAGCAGGAGCCAGCGGCGGAACCCATGGCTGTGTCGGGTTCGGTGAAGGGGTGTAGACAACGCGCCTAACGCCGGCAGTGGCTGCCAGAGCATGCATACTACTACGGCAAGATGCAGACAGGTTCGGCTGACGCGGGCGGCGTAGAAACGCAGTATGACGAGCGGGACTCCCAGCGGCCGCTTCTTACAGCCAAATTTAAGCGCGATTCTCGGCCCTTGGCGCATGCGCGGCTGTGCCTGCAGGCGTCTTTCCTTCGTGCGCCGTATACGTCATCGCCCGCCGCCAATGGACAGCAAGAGCCGTTATCACCGAGATGAGCGATTCGGCACAACCACTGTTCTACAAGAATTTAAAAAAAAAGAAATAAAGAGAGAGAGAGAGAGAGAGAAACACGAGAAACACGAAGGAAAATGATCGCACTCAGGATTATACGATACCGACTATACGAATGTATAATTCCCCACCCCTGCTGTAGCCCTATGTAACAGGGCTGCCAGTATTTAAAAAATAAAATAATAAAACAAAACACCGCCCGCAACCGCATCGTCTATCGAAGGTGCGCGCGGACGCAACTTCGCGCTCATCCCCGAGCCGCCGTCGTGCTAGCGACGCGCTATAACAAACTGCGTGACTTGCAAGAATCCACGGGCGCGTACCACGTAATGCGTCGGAACCCCTTTCGAGTTTCAATATGGATTTCATTTTTTATACGTGCCGTCTCGTTGCGGACTGCTATAGCGACCAGCACGGTTCGCCGTTCCTTTGATGCGGCCTCGTGTTCGAGTCATTTCGATTTCACATCGCGCGACTTGTATCCACAATTAGTACATGACCGGGGTTGTTGGAGAAGTATGGGAGAGGCCTTTGCCCTGCAGTGGGCGTAACCAGGCTGATGATGATGATGATGATGATGATGATGATGATGATGATGATGGCTTGAATCGCCATACCGACGTCGTTTAATGGCGGTTAACGGTTCAAAAAGAACATAAGCTAAAGGACGGTTCCTTGCAACGTTGGCTCGGACGAAGTCGACCGTCGAGGCAAAGCGCCTGTCTCGACGACGATCGCTTTGTATAGAAACATTTAGCGGCGACGACGCGGATGTTTCGTAACGGGTGTTTCTACACCCGTTTTCCAAAGCGCGCTTTGCGGGGCGGTCAGCTCACTGCGCCTTTAGCTATAGCCGCTTGTAACCCCGCACTCTCAGAAAAATTTACACCCTTTGGGGCTTATCTTGTCCCACACCAATAATCGTCATCCGTCTTCCCCGCGTTTCCTTTCTCTAATGCGGCGAGCCCGGTACTTCCCAGTCACGAACGGCATGCGCGTTATCAGTGTGACGCAGCAATCTCGGCAGGAAAGTCGCGAGCGCCGAGTTTTCAGGAATGGAAACGCAAGCAAGGCAGATGACGATTATCGTTGTTGCACAAATTTACACCCCAAAGGGTGCAACCGTTTTAAGAGTGCAGTATATACATATATCCTCGAGCTGCCCGCAGCAGCTCTGTCTGTGATATATATATTCTGCTGCCCATCACGAGGTCGCCGGTTCGGTGCCCACGGCCGTGGCAGCCGCGCCCCATTCTGATTAAGAAAAATGCTCGTGTACTTAGATGTAACGCGCAGTGCTCGCGGAACGAAACGCGTCAATTTAGGGCTAACTATAACGTAGCACGATTTCGTTTACGCCGGCTGCAGTTCGTGTCACATGGACGTAATTTTGGCGCGTGTACACTTATAGATCGGAGTATTCGCGTCACCTTCGGTTACCAGTTTTCCGGCGACAGGACATGGCACTCTCGGTTACTTTGCACATATATACGCATGGTTCTACTAAATGCTCCCCGTCGCGTTTCATTCCGTGCGCACTGTACATACGTCTCTTTACATACAAAATCACTGCGGCCGTTATGATCGAGCGGTTGTGTCCAGCGTCTGTCGCGTCTGGACCAATAGTATGGCATTTTCTGTGTTGATCAAGCTTGTAGACAACACGGAGCGCCTCGGTACTCTTACCGTCAACGCGTCATATTGGTATATTAGAAGGTTAGTTTACGTAATTTACGTGTGTCTTGTACGAAATTTTCTTTTAAAAGTGAGAAGACTATGCAAAAGCGAGTTGATATAACCAACTCCAGAGGCAAAGCTCCCCGTACAGCCCACGCATTTCAATCGCCAACCCCAAGGGCGCCGCTATGTTCCTACGCCGTGTAGACGCGCAGGCGCAGACGACATGATGCGATTCAAACGTGGCGCGCAGACATTCTTGAGCCTTTGCTTGGATGGTGGCGTCATCTACTGTCGACGCCTGCAAACGCATTCTTTCAGGCGTGGCCTCCGCGATTTGCTGTGGCAGTGCTGCCGGAGCCGATTGCGGAGGCTTCGTGTCATGCACGGTAATTTTTACATCACAATTTTATAAATAGCCATCGGATCTTTCTAAAAATATACGGAATGAGCTTTATGTATTGTCTATACGCACGTGCTACATGTAAATGCTTGAATTTGCATCAAATTTTGAAGATTTGGCTCTTGAAAAAGTGAGAGAGAGCAATATGATGGAGCCTCTACGGCTTCCACATTTTTTCACCCAGCTTTTCCTCTATATACGCACCCTATGGCGACGCCAAAGAGAAAGAGAATATACACACACTACAATATAAGGGAACAAAAGGGTGGCGCCGTCTGTAATTTGTAGGACAAAATAATAGGTTATGAGTATGGCTTCCGAGATTACATATCCAAGCCACGCATAATCTTGGAAGTCATAGCGCCGTGTTTCATCTATAATATAGCCTCAAAAACCTTGCCGTGCCTGCCAACAAATCTCGGAAGCTATGCTATAGATGAAACGCACTGCGCGCTTTATTTTGTCATATGACAAGAGGCGGCGCAGTAATCCTGTTCTTGCTAAAAAAAAAAACAGGTTTGCCAGATTGGGCTATTACTAGCCAGATTGGGCTACACTTATGCGGGTTGGCGTCGAAAATTCTGAGTTGACTAAATGGCTATGTTTGGGCTATTTTTGTCTTAAGAATTCCGAGTGCCGAGGACACGTCAACACTGACAAAATTCGGGAGTGCCGGTTCATGAAAACCAAAAGCTCAGTGCTGCTACAAAGATACGTAGTCAAATTCGAAGCCTGTGCTTTTAGTGCACGCTAGTTTTTAGACAATGTCGGTGCTGGGACCGACCGGGGTTGTTGGAGAAGTATGGAAGAGGCCTTTGCCCTGCAGTGAGCGTAACCAGGCTAATGATGATGATGATGATGATGATGATGATGGTGCTGTGAGGAGGTCGTTAAGACCACAGAGCTAGCACAACCAACTCCACAGGAAAAGCTGGCCCGAAAAAGTGGGAACCACTAGGGCGCCGCCCTGTTGCTACTGGTCAATGTCGCCAGCGCAGTTATTATTGATAGAGCTAAAAGCAAGTACCGGTCACCTTATGATTTGTCATTTAAAAACGAATACCTGATAACTTCATGAAGGTGATGCGTTAATATTAAGTTTACAAAGCACTTCCTAAGTGCGTGACTTACGGAAATCACGAGGTACGCATTCATGCAATAAAGCATGGCGCGATTTTCGGTTTCGAATCTCTGTTTTTGGGATGCGTAGTAGTTTCGTATAGTTTAGGTTTGACATGTGGTTGCGCGACGACATCGGATGCTACGGCACATTCGTGCCTTTTGTGCAACCCAAGCCCCGAAGTGCTCTGGTGTGTACCTTCACATATAAGTAAACAAATGTATATTCTTGTTCAGAACATCACGTGCGTAGGCAGCTCTTGTGATGCATCACAATCGTTTGAGAAGCGTCGCAGTAGAACATTTTTTTACATGCAGAATGGTGATTTTATTTGCAGGTTTCCCTTCAGTAGGGAGTTGCTGGACTGGTGGACCAGCGCACCGGAATTGTACTGGCGATTCTAAAAGCAAGTCATGCTTAATTGTTGCACTTTGAACAATAATGCTTCTACAAAGGCCGCAGCAGAAAAACAGCCTGATGCCTCATGTTTCTGTGTCAGGAAGCAATCAAGAGGCGAGTGCCTAATACGGACGAAATCGAGTGCATGAACCCACATATTAATAGCGCAGGCGTTTTGTTAACTGTGCAATATTTTCAACACTTCCTTGCATGCCGTTTCATGTGTCATATCTTTTCTGGTCACAGATGTGGGCAGCGAATCTATTTGCATGATCGACTCCGGGCCTGTGTGACCATTCACTTGCACTTGATGCTGAGTCTTTTACATACATCCATAAGCTGTAGATATGCATATCAGATTCCTACGAGCATTTTCAAAATTCAAATATTTTAAACAAGACGCACATATGCAATACCGACATAATCTAAAATACCACTGAGCAGCTGGGACACATTTTTGTTGAGTATACTCGCAGGTAAAATAAATAGATCATGTGGGCAGCTCCAGCTCATTTCCCTTAAATCAGTGCGTACAAGGGGCATGCAAAAATAAATGTTTTCTCGCGCACCGATTATCTTGCTTTATAAGCAAGAAAACCCACCACATTAGTGCAGTATATGTTGTACATCACGCTAATATTTGCTTTAATTTACCCAGTGAGATGAGTTACTTTTATGGCTCATTCAGTCAAATCACACTCAAAACTGCATTCATAAATCTTCTATTGGATTTTGCAAATGTTTAATGAGACATGTTTCCTTGTCATGCAGACATGCAATGGCAATCCCTTCTGTATTCACCCAATGTCTTTCTTTTTCTTACGTTTCGGCAGCCAGCACGCCTTGAACAGCCACCTTGACTGTGGATCACCCAAGTCGCCAAGGAAGCATTTGAGGGAAAGCGACAGGCAATGTGAGCAGTCACTTCTCCATGTAAACGATACTCTTTCTCTCGGATGACTCCTACGCCTCGCCATGCGAGCTCACCTGTGCGGACTCCACCAACAAAGATGCCGCGGAGACACGTGCAGGTCAGAGGCAAGAAGCAGTGGCACTGCGGTTGACATTCACCCAATCTCTTTCTTTTCCTTACGCTGAGGCAGCCAGCACACCTTGATTGCAGGTGTGTCAGCAGATTACTGTTGTAGATATGCTCATAATAAACTTCAGGAAACTTGAACTTGATAGTAAACTTGACGGCAAATTTTGAAGCTTCCCTCCATATTTTTCACCTTTAGTTACGTGTGTTGTGTGGCCCTCAATCAGGCACGTACCCAGGGGGGGGCCCGGGGGGGCCCGGGCCCCCCCCCCCCCGAAATCAGATGGCATAACCCCCCCCCTCCCCACCCACGCCACCACTCCTCACACATTCCTAAAGCGCTGCCAGATCAATGTTGAGACTTGGCAGCTATTCACCGGTCAGCATTATGCTGCCTTTTTCACTCCTTTTGGATGGAGGTAGTCATCAGCATTTCTTGGGATGTGAAGGCCAGTTTTCTCATAGATTCGGCGCCCGCCAGATTAACTCGAGATGCGTTCATTTATCACCATCCATTCAACTGTCACGCGCATAGCTGTTGCTTTTGTTAGTTCAACCTTCTTTGTTTAGGCTCATCCTGGGACCGGGAAAGGGATGTGGCTGTTAGTCAGCTGGTCTGTACTCTCGTGGAACGAGTTGCGGGCGGAGAAAACTCCAATTGCGTTTAACTTTTCCTTTTGCTTCATTATTTCCTTGAATGACAGCTCGTCGCGACGCTGGCAGATGCCCGGAATCATATACACGTGATATGGGTTAGATAAGGTGGGAAATAAAATAATGTGAAACAGCATCCATCACGAAAACCTGTAATAACCCTCAAACCGATAATCAAGATGACTGTCGCCCGTTACCTCGTCTGGTTTTTCCCTAATTGTATAGCACTTTTCGTGTAAAATTGACAACTGGAAACAGAAATCGCAAGGAGTTGAGAAATCAAGCGATCTACTAATGGAGAGAGCCAAGGCAACAACCAAACTGCAAGGAAAAGCGAATTTAACAACAAATCTAACACATATAACCGTTGCTTCATAAAATATTTATGGATCAACATCTTTTTATTTAAATAGGAATTAGAGAAAACGCCGTCGGAAGCGGATAACAATTACGTGTTTTGAATGACGCTTCTACAGTTATCGGTCGAACCACCTCATGTAGCCACTTCTCTATTGTGCTTATGTGGGTGTTTTTCTAACCTATCGCGGTGGGCGCAGTACGTCTACAATCGCAGTATCCTGCGCTCTACGCGGTTGTATGGGACTGGCGGCCACACAGCGGTACGCAACTTCCCAAATAACAACACGAGTCGTTTTCGCACTTGGAGCAGTAAACGAGGAATCCAAAAGAACTGTGATTGTTCCGCAAATATATATTTCGCTGTAATTCTTCCAGAGCTAATACAAAAAATGCTACTATAGTCGGAGATAACTTAAGTCTACAGTGAAGCCTCGCCCACGCCCTCATTACAACCAGCCACTGTTCCTCCACGAGGCTGCAAATAATCCGTACTTCAAACTTTTCCTGTTACCCAAATAAGGCGGTAACCACAAGAAAGTAAAATTATTAGCGCTTAATTTTACACGTTTTCCCTCGCCTATTACAGTGGAATGACGAAAGCCTAATTCTTTATTGAACTGAAATGCTTGCTTCGCTGCAACTATTTATTGTCAAGCTTCACTTCAGTTGGCAGTGAAGTTTCATGAGTAAACCGGCTCAGCAGTGAAAAGAACTGTACCGCAGACTTTTGAAGAGTGAAATATACTCAGACTCCGTACACTTTGTCCATGTCTGTTGCATACCTCATTGGTTCCGCCGATGGAAAAACTCTTCAAGAACAGCGGACGATCTGGAGCTATCAAGCACGACGCCATATTGATAAGGCCGCATGACGATGATTTTGTTTGCTTCTGTGATTAACTGGCGGAGTAATATTGCTACATGCGTGTGGTATTTGTTTGAACGAGGCGCGTGGGTGCCATCACTCCAGAAAAGAGGAGTAAGAACGAACTGGGCTCGAGCTGTGGATCTAACCGGTCAGCGCTGCAAGTGTTGTTGTAAATATAACCTATAAATAGTTTCTCGTCTTACTGACTCGTCTTTCGCGTAAGAATATCTACAGAGGTTCTACAGCTACCTTAATTCTACTCAAGAAAAGCAGGGAGATACCTATAGGGAAATGGGTCAGACAGGGAGACACAATTTCTCCAAAGCTATTCACTGCGTGCTTAGAAGACTTCAAGCTTTCGGGCTGAGTTCCCAGTTTGAATTCAAGAATTCAAACTGGGAAGGCTTACGAGTAAAGATCGGCGGTGAATATCTCAGCAACCTTCGGTTTGCCGATGACATTGTTCTATTCAGCAACAATGCAGTCGAGTTACAGCAAATCATTGGAGACCTTAACAGAGAGAGTGTAAGAGTGGGGTTGAATATTATGCAGAAGATAAAGATAATGATAAATAGCCGGGCAAAGGAACAAGAGATCAGGATCACCAGTGGGCCTCTAGAGACGGTGAAGGAGCACGCTTATCTAGGTGAAATAATCACAGGGAACCATGATTATGAGAAGGAAATTCACAGAAGAATAAAAATGGGTTGGATCGCATACGGCAGACATTGCCAGCTCCTGACTGGAAGCTTGCCATTATCATTGAAAAGTAAGATGTGCAATCAGTTCATTTTGCCAATGCTGACATATGGGGCAGAGATTCGGAGACTGACAAAGATGTTTGAGAGCAAGGACCACGCAAAGAGCGATGGAACGAAGATTGCTAGGCATAACATTAAGATACAGAAAGACAGTTGCTTGGATCAGAGAGCAAACGGGTATAGAGGATATTCTAATTGACATCAAGAGGAAAAAATGGAGCTGGGCAGGTCATGTAATGCACTGATTAGATAACCGTTGGACCATTAGGGTTGCAGAATGGGTACCAAGAGAAGGAAAACGCAATCGAGGATGACAAAAGACTAGGTGGAGCGATGAAATTAGGAAATTCGCGGGAGCTAGTTGGAATCGGTTGGCGCAGGACAGGGGTAATTGGAGATCGCAGAGAGAGGCCTTCGTTCTGCAGTGGACTAAAAACAGGCTGATGATGATGATGATGATGACGACGACGACGACGACGATGATGATGATGATGAAGGTGGTGCCCCCCCCCCCCGAAAAAAAATCCTGGGTACGTGCCTGCCCTCAATGCTGCAGTTCATGTTGTAGCAGCTGCTGTGTCTGTGTATTGCACACTGGATTAAGCTTGTGATATCCACATGTGCAAAAGGCCTATAGTTCTCTCATATACAAAATAAGGTTCTGTGTAGTTCTCAGTGTTACAATAGAAAGTAAAAGTAAACAATCGCATCGTGAATTCAGTAATTCCTGACAGTTATAGACAAGTTGACAACTTGAACTGCTCAATCCGTCATGGGAATTGTATGTATACATACAGAAAAAATAAGGGGTATGTGTGTGTGTTCGAAGGGGGGGGGGGTATAGAATTAGGGCGGTACGAAAAAAACGTACCAGCACCGTCGTCTAGACCCATCCTTTTAAGGTACCGGAACAAAGCGCATTATGCATAAAGTTTATGCAACTCTGATATTACTACATACGCCCAGCGACGTGAGCTAAATACGCCGCGACTCACATTCGCGACTGCACCGGATGTCCTCCATATCATTCTGCTTAATTGTGCTCACTGCACCGAGGCAAAAGAAAAAAGATAATGGGCGCAGGTGCCTTTAAATTACCTCGACCTTGTGAGGCACTGCGCGTGCCAGGGGAGCTGTCCGTGCGAACACATCTCTGCACACACCTGCCGCGGCCGCCCCAACCTACGTACCGTTCTGCTTCGAACTTTGACCCCCCCCCTCCCCCCCTCCTGTCCCTTGGGTGCCCTGCAGTTCCTGCGCCGCCGGCTTTATGATAATTTCAAGTGCTCTCCTGAGACTTTCGTTTCTCGGTTACATGTGCCCTACAGCTGGATCAGTACTTGTAATAAAAAAAAACGATCTATCGTCGCGACGATAGATCACGAAAGCGGCTTCCGCAACATGTACCGCGCCCGTGCGAAGAGAATTACGGAACGCCTACGAGGAACCTGACCTCAGCGTCGAACTCCAAACTCGTAACCTCGTCGAGTGACACTCCTGCAACAGGCGTGACCGCTGAAAACCGCATACCGCCGGAAACTTCAACAGGACCTTCCTTCGATTGCATAACTGCCACCTGCACGGCCAACATCGGCCACACCCACACCATTCGGCTACATAGAATTAACAACCAACTTGTAAAGGCCAAACACACGGCTGCACGCACATGACATCACTACACTACAAGCGAGACGCCGCCGCTACGTGGGCTGCGCGGCTACGCTGCTAACTGCTAGAAGCCATCGGTTGCCAGATTAAAACTGACTACTGTCGCCAAGTCTAGCGACCGTCTCAGGAGTTGGCAACCTCAACGCGTAGCAACATGGTGGCGCTCTTGCGGTTCCCGATTTCAATGCATGGGCCCTATGGGTAGCTTGTCCTCTAGAATCATATAGTAACTCTACGGTTAAGACATGGCCGCCATGTTTATACGTCATTCGAACGCTAAGCTCTCATTGTTTTGATTTCGGCGTCTTCTGCAGTCGGTAAACGCATGGTTCAGTAAGAAAAATGGTGGGGCTGACATCTGTCGAGTTCCGTGCCGGCTGCTATACAGCAAACTATCATGTGGACTTGCCCAACAGCTCAAGTATAATCGCATACATGTCTTGGCGCCTCAATTTCTCCCCTGGTCCTTCAATCTTTATGAACAATCCCTCGAAGCCTATTGCTTGGTTTCCCCGCAAATCACCACGTTATTTATTTACCCAGTAATTCCACACAAAAATTCCGCAAGTCGCTTTAAACGAGAAACGCGACGGTTGTAGAGTTATTATGTGCATGCCCAGCGAAGCTCTTTAGTCTCGACTGTCGATCAAAACGAAATATTCCACTCTAGTTGTGGTCTGCACGTTGGTCAGAGCACTGCATGAACATGGTCTTCGAGCGAAAACGTTTACAACTTTTGGTGGGGAAAGACTGTCTCAGCAGAGGGCAGTGCGCTGTGTAAAGCACGGCGTAGCGCGTTGCAATCATGGCTTCCATTACGTGATGGCGCTAACAGCCAGTCCATATGGCGTACGTGCATCATCAGATATTTTGGTTGAAGCAAACGTAGGGCATTCTGGCGACAGTTATGGAGGGCAGGAATATTCTCCGGCTGCAGTAGTCGTCCAACTGAGAACTCTGGGAATGGCTTTAATAATTTTACTTTGTGCGCATCTTTGGTTTTAAAAGCGTGTGCTGCTGCGTAGTTTCGCAATGGAGTAAGAAACTCGGCGAGTTTCTTACTCCGCTCCAAAATTTCTTAAATTAATCCTGCTCTGGAGGGCAGTTATTGCATCTGCAAAGCATAAAGGCATTCAAAATTTTAAATATTGCAGTTGAGAAGGGTTTTTTTTTATGGCAGAGCCAAGGCCTTGTGTGAGGCTCCCACATAATCACGAAATATATTGCCCGACTCTTAAAGGAAATGCCTTGGGTAAAGCGAGGAATGAACAAAAGTTAGCTCAGAACGTGGCTCAGTAAATACCAACAACGTCATGAGTAAATCGGTAAAGAAAGCCTTTGGCTTTATGTAACAAGTGGCATCTAAATCCCCGTCTGGGTGCCAGCTCTCACTAGTACGCTCTACGAAGGCCTTGAGGTCGGTGATGTACATGTTGCACGCGGCGGAAGCAGTTTCGGAGCAGGAAATATGCAGTGGTATTTGAACACCATCTACAAGAAACCTGCAGAACATCATCAAGCGTTTCGACTATGTTGTTGGCTATGTTTCGCTCACAAAAAAAAATGGGTCTGGATATTTTTTGGGCTACATATTGAGATCATTTGGCTATTCTTTTTTGGGGCCATGTGGTAACCTTGAAAGGGAACCTGACTGCAACAAAACTAGACTTGTATTTAGGCTTCCTAGTTTTCGCTATATCTCCACTTTCATTTAGGCATCTGTCGCACCTTTTTGGCGACCTCTTCTTTGGGCAAGACGAGAAAAAAGTCTGCTGAGTCAACAGTTCTCCATCGGTCGTACAAAGGAATATCTGGCATGCTTTCGGCCTCTTTTGGAAATAATTTGGTTCAGTGACGCCAGCTTCGACCGCGTAAAACGCCCAGTTTCAGATGTTTTAGACATGCAGTAGCCTCTGTACAAAAGTTTGGGCTTGAAATGCAGGTCAATGCGTCCCAAAAACCACGCAAAAATCGATGTTTTTCTTGCGGAAACTGATGAAAACGCCGCCAATATCGCCCGGTGGAAGTTACGTACGGTGAAGAATGTGGAGAACCAGCACCCATGCTGTCTGCTTCCCCAGGCTCCCTCGAGAGGAGGTTATGGCTTTCCTACTGGTATTCCGTTCCGGTTTGTCAGCGGACGGGCCCCGTGTGTGTGCGTTAGCTGCTTCGGGCTCTGTGACAACGCCTTTGCGCGCGCGATGTTCTTTTACTGCGAAGTATTCTACGAGTGTCCAGCCAGTTTTCTCTATCTACGCCTATCTATTTCTCTATCGCATTCCTGCATGGCTTGCCGCCGCATTTACACCATGGACGCCGCGTCGCCTTCTACTTCGTGACAAACATGCAGCATGCGGCTCTTGCTCGTTTCTGGCGCTGTGTCAGAAAGTATTTCGTTTGTCCATTTCGACGCGTCCGATGTAGCGACGCACGGAATATCTTGAAGGTGATGCGCCACCGGAAATATGGTCGCTAAGATAAAATCGTCCGCCGGGGTATTCCCATGACCGCTGTCACTCTGCGCGGGCGCAATATAGAAGTTGCCGAGGAAATTGCGATCGCATTAGCTTGCGCTGGAACGGACGCGAAATTTGTGATCAGTGACAGCAAAACTGCCATACAAAATTTTAGCAAGGGAAGGATCTCGCCCTTAGCGGCCAGAATCCTAGGCCAGAGAAAGCTAGATAGAAAAATTCAAATAATTTGGACTCCGGCGCACGAAGCCGTCCCCGGCAACGAGGCGGCCCACGAGCTGGCTCGAGACCTCTACCGCCGAGCCGCTACGGGGCCCCTCGATGACCGAGGGAGCGGAGAGCGCATGCTAAAATATGGGGAGATCACGCAGCATTATAGATTGGCTCGTAGACTGGTATCCCCGCCAGACCCAAAATTAAACAACAAACAAGCAGTCGCGTGGAGACGACTACAAACTTATACATATCCGCACCCGGTTATGGCGAACCACATGTTCCCCGAGGCCAGGAGCGATAAATGTAATCTTTGTGGGGCGAGAGGGACCCTCGACCACATAATATGGGAATGCCCGTACTCTCCCGGGGGAACGCACAAAATAAATAGTAGAGACACCTGGGAGACCCTGCTGCGCAGCTCAGACTCTGAGCTCCAGCTCCGCCTCGTCCAACTGGCTGAAGAGGCTGCTGGGACCCAAGACCTCCCAGCCTGCATCTGAGGCGGCGGCACTCGCCCCCTGACCTGCGTGTCGGGGGGTGGGTAGATCACCTTTTCCGCTGGACATTAAAGTTTATTCTATCTATCTATCCTTGAACACAACTTTACTTTGGACGTTACCTTTGGTTTTCGTGCTCCATTGCGGAATATAGTATTTATAGTAAACACCGAGAAAGCGTTCGTTAAGGTGATCTTGATGGGTAAGCGAGCGTGCTTTTGAAGTGTAGCTTGTGCAGCTTCGTCAACTGCACTTTGCAGGGTATGTGCACGTTGGGGGTTCGCGTCGCAATTGACCGCTGCGCCGCGGTCCACGCTTTCGCTCGGAAAGCTGGCACAAGAAAGATGTGTTCGGCCTTACTCTACTCAGCGTTGTGTACTGTACAGCCATTGCTCGTTTTCGAGTAGGTACGTACGTATTCCAGTACCTGAAAGAAAAGTTGAGTTGATATGGACACCGGCTCACTCTGGGCTGGAGGGCAATGAACTTGCCCACCAGTTCACCCACGAGATGGAACGCCGGGTAGAGGAAATTGAGCCACAGTCCATAATTAGTTATAAAAACATTACGAACCATTACAAGACGGATAGGCACCGTTACCCCGATCCTCACAAATCGCTTAGCAGAGAACAGCAAGCGATCTACGGGCAGATACAAGCAGGATCCTTCCCGCACCCTTACCTTCAAAACAACATGTACCCGGAAAGGTACGAGAAGGATTGTAATTTCTGCAAAACTCAGTTAGGCACGCTCCAGCACGTCATTGGAGTATGCGATTTCATCAAGGCAATCCCCCCACCTCTTACCTGCCCCACTACCCTACCCCATCCCTCATCCACCCTTACCGAGTGATAGAAGACCTTGCTAACCAGCACCACCCTGGAAGACCAGCTCGTCCTGATCTCCAGGGGCCAGGCGGCTAGGGAAGCATATGGGTCCCATGAAAAGGGAAGCACTTCCATTCACGGCGTCTAAGAAATCGAGCTCGGCTCAATAAAGCTGTTTCTCTCTCTCTCTCTCTCCCCAGCATCCGACGTCCACGCAACGCATCGGGATTCTTGCAACAGCTCAAATCGCGAGCGCAACAGGGAGAACGTACGCCGAGAGAGAACCTCCTTAAATCGCAAATGATGAGCGTGCAACATGCCTGGCTGCTTTAGGCGCAACTAGGTGCAACTAAGAGATCAACACTTGCGCACGGTTCTTCAATATTAGCCACAGTCGCATCGCTACCGCTTTGCCGCCAGGTGCACGTGTCATCTGCATATGCGCTTTTTTAATAGCTGCTAATGACAAAATTATGCAATCACCAGCCCTGCGGCTTTGCCGAGGTTACTATGAGAGTTCATAAGAGTGACTAGTTGGGCTAGTTGGTACACGGCTATACTAGAGTGACTTGTGCTAGTTGGTACACGGCTATACTAGGAAAATGCCAGCAAACTTGAAAAGGGGAAAAATTGAGAGACATAGACAAAGCGACCAGCTACCTTCCTAGACCAGCCACTTTCCTGTCGCTTTGTCTATGCCTGCCTCTCGATTTTTCCCCCGTTTTTCAAGTTTGCTGGCATTTTCTTAGTATTACTTTGAGACTATACGCTCGGCATTTATGGTCGTTTTAGTACAAGTGAAATGTCGTTGCAGCTGGCCTATAACCTCTTGAGATTCAGTTTGCAGCTTCGTGTGCATCTGCTTTCATTTTTTTTCAAGATGAAAGCACTAAGGTTAAGCTAAAATATTCTGCTTTAACATAAAGTTAGACGCAGGCCACACTATCTGTCAAACGTTTAGTCGCTTGGTTGTTACCGTTTTTTGACGAAAATTTGTATTTTGGCGTGGGGGGTACCGCTGCGCCATCGCCAATGGCAAAAAAGAAAAAAAAGAACGCGTAATGCAGTTGAAATGCGATCAGACGGCGCAGAAATTCCGAACAAAAATTGAAGGCAAGGAACCGTCAGGTTATGTTAAACCTAGTATGAACGTCTTTGAGCAAACGAAAGGCGTTGCTGTACGAACAAACAAGAAAAGGGCTTTGCGTGCACTGAAACGGCGGCACTGATATGAGCATGACCTCGTACCACCTCACCGAGCGATTAGTTCGTGAGTTTCCTGAGAAACCGGTTGACGATAGACGAACTGACTGTGAAGAAAAGTATTCTGCGTCTGCAATTTTTAAGGTCTGAGGACTGGACAGCGGGCCGCAAGGGCACTCGCCGTAGCCGAGTGCTCTGGAAGAAGTTACACTACCATGGCGTTCCTTAAAGGGACGATAAAAAGAAAAATGATTTCTTCCGCATCAGTAAATTACCGTTCTACAACACCAAAAACACCACTCTTACAACGATAAGACGTTTGGTAAGCCAGAAAAAATGCAAGAACGAAATACGGGTGGCGACGCCTACTTAAGTTCCCGCACCAGGGGGCTGTGGCGTCTTGGATTTTGATGGCATCTTCTAGGGCCTGCTAATTATACACAGCGGTACAGATTGACTACATTGTGTTCTAAAGGGACCAAACATTAAACATAGCAAGTTTCGGGAACCTTTATTCAGCCAACGCGGCCCAAGTGCAAAAAACATACCTTGGAATCCCTGACGTCACGCTGACGTACAAGCGCTTGGGTTTCGGCGCGAAATTCAAATACTGATACTTGGACCTTCATTTTCTCATCTAGTAATCAAAGTATTTTTTTCAAATGACTGCCTGCAGGTTTCTCAAACGATGCTTCATTAGTCTAAACTGATTTATTGTTTCGCTTTAGTGTCGCTAGGACATCCGCCCATAACACGTTACGTCCCATAACATGGGACGTGTTTTCTTTTTCTTTTTTTCAACATGCAAAGTAATGTCGTCACATTTGTCGGCAATGAAACCGACGATCTCGTAATCGACACGGGACCGCCACAGCCATCGAGTCACTGAGGCTGCTACAAGAAAGCTTTAGAGGCTTTTTGAGTAATAGGAGCCACTCGCCGGTGTAGCTCAGCAGATATAGGGTGCGATCTTGTACGCGTTCCAAAATAGAACGGAGGTGGTCCGTTCTTTACGTCGCGAAATAGGCAGTCCGTTCCATTGCATTCGTCCGATAGCCGACGACACAGAATGATTGACAGCAGATATCACGTCACAATTGACGTCATGGAATCCGTCACGGTTCAAATTGACCAATCGTATGCGGCTCGGTGGAACGGACCGCCTCCGTTCTATTTTGGAACGCGTACAAAATCGCACCCATGATGTCCGGCTTCTAGCACGATGTATCGGGCTAGACTCGTGGCCTTACCGTCGTGGTTGAATTTCGACGGGGGCGAAATGAAAAAGCATTCTTTAAGTTAGATTTAGGTGCACTTAAAGACCCAAGGCGGACAAAAATAACCCAGCGCCCTCTACCATGCCTCCTATAGTAGCGTTCTCGCTTCAGGACGTTAAACCCCAATGATACAATCAATAGGTCAATCAATCAGTCAGTGACCAGCACTGACTGAATATTGTAAGCCTCAGGCTGGAACCAGCGTTTCAGAACTTGTCTTTGTTAGGTGTAAGGCTATGCCTTGCTTACTCGGCCGCTGTTGGTACGTAGCTCCGAGCCTTCATCTTGCTGCGAATTGTTCGTCTTGTACGGAACCTTTATTCGCTTACAAGGACGGTGGAAGGGATCCCAGGAAGAATGACGCAAAGCACGACACTTTGGATAGAACATGTGTGTTTATTTACAGAGAAATAAACTTAAAATGAATGCAAACACGTAGATAAATTACTTTCGATGAAGTATGACGATCCATACCGAACGTGCCGGCGCGTCTGCGGGTGTTGCTTTATGCAAGCCCAGGGTTTGCAGGACAACGTCAGCATTGCGATTGCTTAGAACCCGGAAACGCCGGCTGCTGGGTGAAGTTTGTATGCGTGGAATCGATGGTGGATGGAATAAGTGTCTTGACTAAGTTTATGTTGTATGACTAAAAACACCCCAAGCATCGCAGGGGGTTGCAGCATTTCACGCATGCAGTCTTCGCTGTCTGGGTTTACAGTCAGTCCTCTCGAAAGTGGCGCTGCTTCCTGATTTATGCGCGTGCAAATCCGTGCGATAAAACGCGCCGCTGTAGTTGTCCTATGCGTTACATTGGCCCAGTTGTTCAGCGCGAAAGCGTTCGCAAACAAGCGATGACGCATGTGACGTCACATTTATCCGTTCTTTGTAAAGCGAAACTCGCCTCGGAGTCAAGAGGCGGGCCATGTAGACAACACGTCTCCTTTTAACATGTATGGTACTTTCCAAATCAACCTGCTGAACATACGAGTCCTAATACGCTTTTGTTAGCATGTGTGCTGATTATATAGCTCAACTCTAGAAGCTAACACTCTGGATTGCTCTTTCATTCCTGTTTTCATGGAGCACGAGCTGTCCCAGTATTTCCCACCGTACTGAACTGCTAACTAACCCAGACGTTAGTTCTTTTATTGTAAGATATTGTGATAGTTAAAGTCGCTGCAGCTATCGTTAGCTCTTCTACGCTACATTGCACGTGCCATTGGAATTCTCGAGCAGAGGGGACCCAAGGTCATGTTGCTAGTTCGCGTGCCAGTACAAAAAAAAACTGCGTCAGCAAACTTCCACACTGAGGGCTACAAAAGGCTTCCAGCCAGTTTCGAGCAGACTTCACAGTTCCGCAGACTCACAGAAGAAAGCATCGCAGCAGTCAGACAATGACTCTTTCGGTCATCTGCGAAACGTTCGCTGTGCCTCGTTACGAGCCTTTCACCGACGGCGGAACACCACCACGTTGCTGTTTTGGAAACGATCAGGGAACACGTGACCCTGAGCTTAGAGCCAATCAGAAGAGGCAGCATGGCGGAATCCGCCGGCGGCGAAAATTGCACAGGGCGTCGCAGACGGCTCTCAGACGGCTCGGTAAGAGCATTAGGGATTCCTGGCGCGGGTTAGCCTCCCGGTACTCAGGCGTTCGCTCTTGGGGTTGACGCGGCGGTTGGCCTTGCTCGGTGGTCTTCGGGTGGTCGCCTCCGCCGGCGGCCTCCTGGACTTCCTCGTCTGAGTGCCGCGGCCCCTCTTCGAGGGCTTACGGGTGGGCGGTGGTGGGATTCCCTTCTTGTTGTCCACCTCGGGACAGTCCGGGCGGCGACCTCCGCGTCCCTGGATGCCGGGCTTCTTGGCAGGCGGGGTGTCTTCGGGGTCTGGAGGTGGGTTCTTGAATACGGGTGGCACTTCCTCGATGAACGGAGGCTGCAAGGGAGGCTGGTTCGGCGGCGGATACGCGGGAATCACTCGCACGAACACTACGGGAGGTTGCAGTTCGGGCCTGCGAGAAACGTTCGAATTGCTGTTTAATTCCCACGCTGCATCACCGAGACAAAAGAAGGCATATTATATAGTTCGGAGTGTCCCGTGCAGTGTGAAATAAAAGAAAAGGACATACGTATGAAATGCAAGTTTATCTAACGTAACGTCTCGCCAGAAGCCCAGTCTGAAGCCCTGTCTTCTGACCAGCTACTCAGCACTGGAATAAGAAGGAAGTGAAGAAAAGAAAAAAAAGCCTTAATGACGGCGTTGACAAGTTAATGCGGACAGCCGCGACGGTGATCAGCGCACCGTACTGAAAACAACTGAATACGTCCTTCTTCTGCAGTCCCTCTAGAGTTCACGTTGGTTACTGATCTGCGTAGTGTAAGGACTATCGTGTATTAATTTTTTGTGAGACTATTTTCCCTAGCGGTTACTTTTCTAACCAGACTTACCGTGGTCATATATTTTATAGGAAGCGTTTGTGTGGTCTTTGTTTATCGTGTTTAGATCCGTCATTCCTTGACGATTGTGCAGCGTGACATGCAAGCAGCTGATATTCGCTGGCTGCTGATGGAGTGTCACCGATCGCAAACTTACGCCATTCAGCTGCCAGAGGGTCGTGATGAACTGTGCCGGAATTATCAAAGGTGTTCCGCCTCCAATAGAAGATACTGTGTTGGGGCGCAGGCAGTCTGCATATTGTGATGCCGTTGAGTTTTGTCCGATACGTTCATCTAAAGGGCATCACGTCCGGTATATCCTTGCGTATGCTGCTTTTGAAGAAACATGTTCTGCATTCTACTCCTTTCGTTAGTGAATAAAGGCAGCGGGAAAGAAAAGAGCCTGAGCAGGTACAGTGTTTACATTATAACGCGCTACAGCGTTCTGCTGAAACTTGCTAACTTCAGACATAGTTGCGTCTACAAGATCGATACTGTTTCACGCCAAATAAACCTCAGTGGTTTGTGATGGGCTGTATAGATAAGTCTATACACGGTAGCACTTATAGGGAGGCAGACTTCGCGTTTCTTCACGACGTTACCACAGACGACTGCGCTTTGCTACAACTCCCCAATCTCTAAACACTTCGTGCGTTTGCGGAGCCGATGTCGCCTCTGACCACCTTGTCTCTGGGACCACATGTAATGTGACTGATGTATGGGCATGTTACCGGAGTCCACAGATCGGTGTGGTGACTTTGTTTTGTGCAAGAGGGATGAGACTAGGCATGGACTTTCTGCTAAAACTCCCTAGCAGAGTGTCTCCTGTCGCTAAGGTCTCACCTCACGCCTCCGAGCCCGTAGTGATAGATGACGTGTGGCTGTCCTGGACCCGCCACGGGCACCACAGGGGGTTGATACGGCGTCTGGTACACCACCTGAGTCTGGGGAACAACGCCAGCGTGGTGGACGAGCACGTAGGCTGGACACAGCACCACGAGCATGCTGAAAAGCAGCTGCAAAGAGAGAGAGAGAGACCATCGTGTCAGGAGGTTTGCGGGGGGGGATGATGCCACTCGTAGAGAATGATTCTGCGGGAGATAATGGTGCCACTCGCAAACAATAATTATATTATTTAGTCTAGTCAAATTCCTTGCGTATCAAGGGTTGTGCAGTAGGCGTGTCTATGTTGACTGGACGAGCTGCTTCCTAGCGCTACAATTAACTGGGCAACGACAAAATGGCGCAGATGAGCTGAGGCACGAACTCACAAGTGTTTCATTTTCGGTCAGAGTATGGCGCCTAAGTACCATACAGATATATAATTCTTCTCTTGTTCATTAGAATAATTGATGTGTAAATGTATATTTCAAACGACAGAAGAAAATTTCAGAGAAGCAAACCCGACAGGAGGATAAAATTACACAGTTTAAAACCACAACAGCTCATTTCACTTGCTCAAATGTGTG
The DNA here is from genome assembly GCF_038994185.2 of Dermacentor albipictus. Classification (NCBI taxonomy): domain Eukaryota; kingdom Metazoa; phylum Arthropoda; class Arachnida; order Ixodida; family Ixodidae; genus Dermacentor; species Dermacentor albipictus. The sequence goes on from NC_091828.1 coordinate 111,512,159, forward strand.
GTAAAGACGGTTATATTTTTTTTCTTTTTTGGCAAATAAAGTGAGGTGTTCTAGGCTTAATCTGGATCACTATATATATATTTGCGTTTGGATTGCCCTTCTCAACTTAGTTTTCTATTCCATGAAGTGTGTACAGAGGCCCCATGCTAACAGAAACTAAGACTGTTGCGAGTTGGCGCATCGGTGTCGTCTGTGTCACCTTGTCGTAAAACGTTCTTTTGCTACGCTACGAAACAGTACGTCTAGCCATGATGTTACGCCTCATCGCACCATTACTAGTACGAATGACATGGCCGCTATGAAGAGGAAGGGCTTATTCTGACTTTGCCTTTCCCTTCGCGTATCTTTCTTCCCTCTTTACCATGTGCAGGGCTGTCAACTTTGCATGACCATGGTTAGCCTCTCTGCCTTTCTTTATCTCTATCTGGCGATTACTCTCAGCAGCCTTATGCCCATGTCGGCGTTTATCGTTAGTTCATTGGTGCCCGTGAGACAACTGACGTGTTCTTTCTCTTCTCGTGTTTTAATTTTCTGTTCGTCTCGCTGGAGCGGAATCCTGGGTTATTTCTGCGCCCCGCTGGCTTATAAGTATTAAATTTCCCTCTTGGAAAGCAGTCGGGCGGAGTAATTACAGCCGCAAAGAGAGCTATACGCCACGGCGTTTTTAATTGTACACTGGCGACGTTGGGCATTAGGCACCACGCGAATTGACGCGGCCAACGCAAAGAGCGCAATACTGTTCCTCTCGGCGATTCGTGTCTGTAGTACGAAAGCGCTACATGAAAAAAAAAAGAAATAGTAATACTAATGGGCCAAAGAAAATACATCATAAGCACCAGGCTTACCGGTTTTTTCTCGCAACTTTCCCTGACTCGCTCCGGGCTGCTCGAATGTTTGTCTTTTCTTTTTCTTGCGGGTATCTTAGCGAAGACAACTTTCGTGGCGTCATGCCATGATTTACGGCCATCCGCGGTGGTGAGCGAACATCGGTTGCGTGCTTTACGGAATGTAATTAAACTGCACTAATAAACTGCGCACAACAGATGCCATATTGGCTTGGTTTGGTTTTCCGTTTTATGCCACATTGTTGTCTCCAATTTCGTCTTTATTCTGTTCTCCACCCTGCACCTTGACTTATTTCTTCGTCCTCTTTTAGCTGTGGGCTGCACGGTACCCTTCACTGAGAACGGACGGAAAGTCACCGTATGATTTATTTACGATATATCCCCAGAGTTTATGGGAATTACAATTGGGAGGGGGGGGATGGAGAGAGGTCACATACTTACTAATGCACCAGACAAAGTAGGACGACACGTGAGTGAGACATACTGCCCAACAAACACAATATAAGTGGAATTACTGCACCAAGCACTCTTTCTTGGCGATTGTATACATTGCTCGATCGGTCGTTTGATAGGGATTAGTCTTCGACGTTCCATGGCTATTGGGGTGTGAGTGACGCCACACTTCTGGGTGACTTCGGAATAAGTTATGCTGACTTGCATATTTTATCCCGCGGACGTACGTCAGTACCACAGTGTCTTTTGCTTTCCAACCTGACATAAAATTTGACCCCAGTTCGGTCGTTACTACAAAGAATTAGCCGTATATCATCAACTGCGCACTTCAATTAGAATGTCCTGCCTGCTTGAAAGAATTTTTCTAAACAGCACTTGGACAAACCATCTACAATCAAAGTTATTCACTAATCTACTTCATTAGTGTATTGTTGGTTGTGTTCTACCGAACGGGGTTCTTCCTAGGGAACGTATAGAAAAATGTATACGACGAAATATTCAAGGCCGCATACATAAAATGTTACCTAGGGACATCTCATGAATAGCATTGTGAATCATGCCTAACCTTTTGATATAGAGAGTGAGAGGACGTTGGGGGCACCTTTGACCTATGCCATAGTCCGCATAGACACAACAAAAGCACGACTATAAGCTTTTTGAAGCAAGTTTCCTTAATTTCACTAGCATACGTCGGGAGACATCGCTGGTACGAAATATAGAAGCTTTCCTAGCAAGTATTGTTTTTCATTATTTTTATTTCAATCGACAAATTGTACGAAGCAGCTTTTATGTTGAATTCGACTCTGCGTTCATATTCAGATGCAACGAGCATATCGTAACGCCTAAAGCAGTACGTAGACGATTCGCGATAGACTGTAGACGCTATATAGAAGGCATCGCCGATCGCGAATGGGATAACAACAGCCATGGAGAAAATTTCCACGACTCCCGTGCCAAGTGAGAACGGCTATAGGCATCGGCGTTTGGTTCTGCTTTGCATATCATAACGGCGGCGGCCTTCTGCCTGACTTGACTATCAGCAAAGAGCTTTCCGCTTTAGTCGAACTACTCTGCAGTCGAACTACGTAAAAGTTATTTTTCTGAAGATCATCTTCGAGGTAGATAGACTCGTCGCCTATCTTTCGATCTCTATCTTTCTCTCTCTCATTTATTTATATGGCAGATATCGAACACATCGGCAGAAGTGGACGGGCAACCTCGTGTGACCTGCGCGGATCGATGACGGCACGATGGCTACAGCCGTTGCCTTCACACACGTCCGTGGCCTCCGACGTGAATTAAGCAGATAGGCGCGAGATGCTGGCACGGCACGTTGCTAAGGATCGCGGTTCATATTGATCACTGTGCCCTGCAATCCGACATCGGGTGTGAATGGGACGCGCACGCGCATACACCTTTGACCGGCTACGCAAGATATTCCAAATATATGGTTCACGGCCAATGGCAGGATGGCTTTTCGTTCACGTCGAAATGTGCCCCTCAGACTCGGATCCCATGGATGAGGCACCGACGACATACCAGGAAATAACAAACTATTACAAGCAAAAAAGGCGAATCTACGTCCGCCTCCAAACGCAAGCCTCACGCGAGCGCAAGCCTCGATCCTGCGTCGAATCCAAACTAAATCGTTCCCAAGCCCACATTGGCTAGCCATAATTACCAACGGGCAATGGAACCCAATATGCCAAAACTGCAGAAATCAAGCATTGGCTACCCAAAATCACATTCTTTGGGGGTGCGAGGGCTTACCCCATCCCAGGTCGCTCCTGCCAGCTCCCACACAACAGACGTGGGAAGAGCTGCTCAGAACGCCGGATGAAAAAGTACAAAAAGCCCTCGTTCCCTGGGCCGAAAGGGTCGCTCCTCGTGAGGGGCCATTCTAGGACTCGGGCCTGCCAGATCATAACTGAGCAGAGTCTCAATAAAGTTGTTACCACCACCACCGTTCACTTCGAGCAGATGGGTACCCTAAATATTGGCCACGTTGCCGAACGATTTGGTCATCAACTTTGTGCACGTCGATATGTAGCTGTTCTTTCTCGATAAATTGTTTTCTTGATTGTCTGCTTCAAGAGCGTAGCTTTAACCTCACGAGATAGAAGATAAAGAATCGTTTGAGGTATGGAATTTGCGAAGGAGTGTAGCTTTAAGCTCACAAGATAGAAGATAAAGTATCGTTTGAGGGATGGGATCTGCGAAGGCCAAATGCCGCATTTGTAGAAACACCCCTCCACCATCTCCTATGTGTAATTATAAGCTCAGCCACGAGCGCTGTGGAAAAATACAGCCAGGTCATTCGAAGGGTACTTCATTTCATTTACGTCAATTTATATTCCTGTACGGCCAGCAGTGGCGGGAGTTAATTTGATATTTTTTGTTGCTTTGCGACTTTCGCCTATCTATGTGTAGACAGGGTTAATACATCCTGCTTCGCATTTAAGATTATTTTCCTTGTTTTGTGGTCATAGCTGGGAATGTACTACCCAGGCCCTTAAGGAGAAAGTTGCCGGACCAAACGGGCACCAAGTAGCCATGAAACTCGCATGCGTCTTCAAAGACGTAACAGCTCATTGAATGATAATTTTTTTCCGTCAAATCGATCCAGAATCTACGGCACTCTCTTAATATTGTGGGTTTCCCTCTGTGGGAATAAAAAAATAACAGAAAGGTTATTAAGGAGCTTGAAAATTTATAGAAATTTAAATTTAAATTTAAGGGCAATCTTTTCAGACGCACCGCTATTTTCCACAGTCATCGCCGATGTTTCTATGTTATCTCATCGAGTTATCCTTTCGATAGCTCGTTCGGTGAGGAAGAGCGGCTTTTGCTTGCTCACGTGAGGTAGGAGGTATAACTTACAAACTGAAGCTCAAGATCGGGAGCAATCAACAAAGCGCATTACATTGGTGCCTGTCTTGACAGGGTTACACATCACAAGCCCGCGAAACATTAAGGGAAGCGACGAGAATGTTTTTCTTTGCTCTTAATTGTGTTTTCTGCAGTGCAAAGCCAGCTTACTCCATTATTCCGAAGAGTATAAGGCTGCAGTATGCCGCATGATGAAAGTCACTTGCCATCAAGCTTCATTTATGTGCCCATTGTTTGCTTGCATTAAAACCGATTGTAAGTGACAACGCCCCTTTCTCATAAGTAAGGAGTTTCTGATCGGCTTTTGTATCGTATTCACGCACAATACCTACCCGAGCCGGGTGTTATTTGATATCATTAAACGATGCCTCCACCAAACCCAAGTAAAGAAAATACCTTTAGGAAACGTTACATGCCTTGGCTGCGCGTAAGAGCGTCTCGCGTCCCTGATGCGATTTAATATTTTAGGGTAAGGGTCATATTATTAGATTTCGCATTGAAGTTGATCAATATCTTACTGTCAGCGCTGCCGAAAAATAAACATCCCGAACTTTAGGTGCGACAGCGTGCTTTGCTAACTGCTTGTAGATATTTGACTAGTAGTAAAGAGAAAAGCTAATCTGCTTTCAAGTCCACTAGCTGACGCTTTCTTTTTTTCGTTTCAGAAGTTTGCCTTTAGGCCCCAGCTGACCTAGTTCTTGCTCTGAATGCTTGAAGCATTCTGCTAAACTGAAGCTGAATACCTGTGAACGAGTCCGCATAGGGCTCGAACTTCTGCTGCACTATTCACTCTCTGCATATCGATCACGTGTGCACTTTCACAATAGACTCCTATCTCCCTAGGAGTAGGAGTACCCTGTCAAATATGGCATCGGACAACTCGCGCCCTTCCGAGGCAATCCTGGTACATTGCCGGCGAACAGGTCGTCCAGGATCAACACTTACCATCGTGGAAGCAGCCGCGGTCGTCGGTTTCCAACACGTGATCATGGTGAGACGAATAATATAAATAGTCCGAGTGCGCACGACCACCACACAGGTGAAGAACTTTGCGGAGAGCGAACGTCTTCGTCCGCGCGAGCAGAGGAGCTGAGTGAGTGTGCCTGTCCCCCTCTACCGCCGCGGGGCCTTTTATTGTGAAGGTCTCCGTGGGCTGCGTTGGGCTTCGCCGCAACACGTTGCTGCCCCGTAACGCAGTTTGGTCCTGCGCGAACGTCATCGCCACCTTCACTACCCTCCCCGCTGCCCTTCTCCTAACTTACTTCCTCCTTTCACCCCCTTTCCCCGCGTAGCGCTGGCGCCGGCGTCGTTGCCCAGCGTCTTCTCAGTCACTAGATGAGAAGGGAGTTTAAAAAAACGCTCTCTTTCTTGACGCTGCGGAGAAGGTAGTGCCGTAATAACTCCCTTTCTTGCGCTGCGTGCACCCTCCGCTGGTTCCCTCTGGTGGGAGTGCGTGAACTCCCTTTCTTTACGCGTCGCCTCTCCGCTTGCCGCCGAGTCACACTTCGGCGTCTTCGCGTTTGCTGTTTCTTCTCTTTCGGCGCGTCGCGCTTGCCCGCGGAGACTCCGGAAAACACAGAGAAACGCGTCGGCCACCCGCTGGCCTTCGAATTTCGCGACGACATGCCGCGCCGGGGTGACACGAGAGACACCTATATCGCCGTTAACTATGTACCGATGAGGGGAAGTATACGGACGAGATTCCGTCACTATTAAGCAGAGGGAACGTGTCAGACCAAAACCCGCAGTATGCAGCGGATACCTGTGATGGATCAGGAGTGTTTCGTCTTATTCCTCCATTCAATTAATTTTGCTTCTGCGTTCCTTGATGACTAAGTAAGAAGTCACATTCGCACACCTCCGCTGGTTATTCTTTCTTTCTTCTTTTCTCTGCGAGATGTATATCGCATTTAGAAATTCGAAACGCAGTACCCGGATAAGATAGCATAAATGAACGGGGACGTGGAAGTTGCCGGGAAATGGAGGCGTGGTAAATCCCCGGATTTTGCTGCAACTAAGAATGAATGAGTGCGCGCTACTATAGTAAACGTTTCGTGCCGTAAACGCCTTTCTCTGATTGTGCGTTCTGGCAAAACGTGCGCTGGTAGCGATGACAAGTATAATTTATTTCTCATTATTTTTTTTAATTCTTTGCTTTTGCCATGTAACCCACAAAAGCAGGAGGTACCAATAAGCGCACGAGGTATTCACTGCCGGGTTTTACGTATGAAACGGGACATTTGGCACCGACAGAAAAAGCACGCATATTAGGTGCCGGGACTTTCGTACAACGCTAGCTGCGTTGGCTGTCGCAAGAAAAGCTGAGGGGTATGATTTCGTGCGGGGAGGGGAATTCCGAAGTTCCATTCACAGAACAGGAAACCTCGCTTTGACTGCGCTTCTCTATTGGCTGCCGTGAACGTGTCACGACAAGGCGTGAGAAATATAAAATGTAATGCCACGAATGGCAACTTAGAGGTAGAGAATACGTCGAGGTCGAGTTCGAAAGGGACATCCTGTGGTAGTGCCCTGCGAGAAAGACGTGTACTACTGTTACGTAATGAACCATGCGCAGGCGTCTAAAAACTCTGCTTTGTGAAAGCTGTGTGTGGTTTTGTTTCTCTTGGTTCTTGCACAGAAAGCATAATGGTCTCCCTTTTGAGCCCCTCTCAAGTATAACACTCCTCAAAAATTCATTGCCTGGGCCGGGTACGTGTAGAAATAGTTCTCTTTTGGTCCATCCCCTTTCTCTGTCATTTTATCGTCCCTCCTACACTGCTGACCATGGTTCAGGTATCAGCGGACTGCGCTAGGCAGTTACTGTGGTCAGCATCAATTTTCCTTTCTTTTCTTTTATTTATCCATACATTTATTTAAAGAAAAACTAATTACCGGTCTGTTAAGGGGACCACACAACGCCCCTGCCACAAGCCATCCAGGCATCTACTTATTGGGCCACGGATGCGGGCGCGAATGTGAGCAATACGATTAGTTAGTGTACACTTGGCCATAGTACTCGTGTAGCTATAAATAAATGCAGCACTGGCATCTGGCAGCATATCGATTTCGCAGCAAGAACCAGGGCACTTAAACATACAGTGCTCATAATGTGTGTTCATGTTTTAATCCATGTACTTACGTTGTGTGCCTTGGTATAACTTACGACAATACGATGAACTCATTACTTTTTAATGCATAAATGTTACTCAGCAAGCAGCTCCTAAATAAACTTCAAATATATTTCACTGTGAAAGTTACCATACGTTTGCAAGTTGTAGTGCATCTAGTAGCCGCCTTCTTGTATTGTACCAATTTAAAGAAGTTGGCAAACTTATGTGGCACTGGCTACTCTTCACTTTAAAGCCAGACATATCATGAAAGCACAAAAACGCAGATAAACACCAAATACTGGGCACACCCACGGAAGCCTTCCCTGTTCTGCACACCAGTTAGCGAAGACACAGAAGAGGATACAAGCACACACGCTGACTTGCACAGTTCTGTAAACAAGTGAAAGCTCTGAAAACAATCCGAGAACATGCACAGAAGTTCGCAGATCTTCAGAGGTGAAGACCATTGTCGACCACTTCTAACTACATGCATATAAGTACACAAAACATTCATGGGGTACTTGTTACAGTGGACTTACACACAGATATCTAGACAGTTGTAAAAATGGTGCGTGTACAGCGTTGGACCTCTCCGCTGCTCGATCGTGACTAAGCTGCAGTCTGCCGCTCGAGCCTGCTTTTAAGGTAATAGCAACGACAGTCTCGGCGACAAAAGAGTCCGCCTGTCGGAGAGGTTAATGAGCGCCACACATCTGAGGAACGCAACAAGAGAGAGCAGCGTAATATATGTAGTATCCGACTGCGAAAAAGGAAAGTGTGTAGCTTGGGCGTTGAACGATTAAACGGGCGTAATGGAGGTGCCCCTTAGGGATGGGGTCACCAGCGACAGCCCTCTAATGTGATCACCTACGCCCTGGGACCAAGAAAGCAAAGAAAAGAATGAATAATACGCTTTTATTTATTTTCCCGGTATGATCACGTCATTAAGTAACTCTAGTCCAGGCTTGTGGGGGCTGCTCAGCAGGAGTGGCAGCATGCGCATGCTTCCTACATAGTCAAACTCGCTGAAAAGGGTTTACAACATGTATTACATTATACACTGTAAAATAATTTACACCCCTAAGGGTTTTTTCGGTGTCTATAACTAACCCCCTAGCACCCTTGAAAAAGGTGGGTTCTATAGGGAATTACACCCTTATGATGGTTATTCTATATTCCAATAACACCCTATCCCTTGAGGGTGTTTTGAACAACATATTACCCTTCGACCCACGGGGTGTAAGGGTGTGATCAGGAATATATTACCCCTTCACCTATCGGGTGTAATGAGCAATATAATAACCCTTGAAGTATGGCATGTGGATGCGGGTTCATATGCACTTCATTGTTTGTTTCGTAAGTCCACAGTCAGGCTAGCACACAGAAATGTTATGTATGGTGTGCATACAATAGGTAATGTGTTTCCAAACGCACGGCATAGCAACTTTGAGAGAAAACACATAATCATGTGTGATGGTCCCATTTACCACAGACACAGAGTGACTGCATGGAGGGTCATTTATTCTAGCCTCCTGTACAATATTTAGAGCTTGCACTATGCCTTGTATGTGGTGACAAGTCTTGTGGCCGTTCTACGTTGAAGAACAGTCTCATTCAAACCAAAGTTCCAGGGCAGAGGCGAGGATGATTATGCCTTTGTGTAGCTGCATTCCACTGTCCTAAGACGAGCCATCATAGATGAAGCCATTTCTTCACTGATCGCTGTAGCCATCTGCTTCTTTTCTACCTGCAAAATGATTTGTTGCAATTTAATGTCGGGAAAAGTACACGAAACATGACAAGCTGTGCTTCTCTGCATCATTCACTTTAATATTTCAAGATCACATGAAGAGCAGGTTAAAGAAACAAGCACAGATAGTGCTTACTTCCAAGAAATCGTTATTTCGAAAGAATAAGGCATTCAATCTGCCACATCATAAATGTAGGAGAGACAGGCTACAGAATTATATGAGGGCAATTCAGAAATTATTGCCTCCAAGCCCACTACTTTGCCAATATTACAGCAAACATTTTGAACTCTATCATTTATGCACTTATGTTTAAGCTATCGAATGTCACTTGCCTCGCCTTCCTATCTCTTCTCGTTCCAGAGTAATTGAGCAATTCATGGCATCCAGTGGTGACGTCCAGTTGAAACAACAGGCTGTAATTGAATTTCTGACTGTGGAAGGTTGTGTTCATATCAACATTCATGGCCATCTGACTGCAGTTTACAGGAATGCCTGTGTTGACATCAGCACTGTGCGGAGGTGGGCAAGGACTGTGAAAGACCAAAATCCTGCCTCATCAGATCTCCCGGGATCAGCACCGAAATGGACGGCCCACAATGGCTTCTGATGAGGGTCATGAACATCAGGCAGATGAGTTGACTCGGGGCAATCGCAAGATCAAGCAACACCAGATTGCAACAACACTCGCCATTTCCGTTGGCTCAGTGAACCACATCATTAACGACCTGCGTTAGAAGAAGACTTGCGCTTGTTGGGTGTCACGGTAACTAACAACTGACATGAAAAATTCGAAGCACAGCCAACAAGTTCAATTCTTCTTGTAACCCAGGAGGTTTTTAATTATGTGGTTCACTGAACCAATGGAAATAGCGAGTGTTGTAGCAATCTGGTGTTGCTTGATCCTACGATTGACCTGATTCAACTCGTTTGCCTGATGTTGATGATCCTCGTAAGAAGCCGTTGTGGGCCGTCCAGTTCGGTGCTGATCCTGGACATTTGATGCGGCTGGATTTTGATGTTTCTCAGTACTTGCCCACCTACGCACAATGCTGACTTAAACACCGGCATCCCCGTAAACTGCTTTCAGATGGCAATGAATGTTGAAGGGCGCAGAACGTTCCGCAGTGAGAAATTCAATTCAATTACAGCCCACTGTTTCAACCAGACATCACCACTGGATGCGATGCATTGCTCAATTACTTTGGAACGCGAAGAGATAGGAAGATGGGTCAAGTGAAATTCTATAGCTTAAACATCAGTGCATTAATGATAAAGAGCCAAAATGTTTGCAGTACTACTGGTAAAGTAGTGGGCTTGGAGGCATTACTTTCTTAACCGCCCTCATATTACAGCAATAACGCTGTGCAGTTTGTTTTTGTGTGTGACATTTGACCCAAAACTAGAATTTAGTGATCTTAGGCTTCTAAATTCGCCTCACTGGTGTGCTCTTGATCCCTAATTGTCATGGTGGTTGCTCTGCAAATGTTTATCAAGCATGGTTCCTCTAAAATATTTGACACAATTATTTGTAACATATTCAACGAAAATTTTAAAATGTTAGTTTAGCATTACTTGTTTCGTTTTCCTGTTCTCTTTATACTCAGCATCACTAAGCTGACCTTTATTTTTTCTTAATCTCTGACTTACACAGTGGCTGGTAACAACCCCTCTGTCAGAACTATTTGGCATCTCTACTACAAAGAAGCCCTACCTACACCTTCTGTCATCATCTTAGCCATCTCCACTAAGCAAGCACATAATCCTGCTGGTATTTTTATTACAGAGGTTTTCCCTAAAGATCTTCCAAGCTAGAACACTTTAGCATTTGATCATTTAGATGCTTTTAACTGAAACAACACAGTGAATCCATCATGCTTAACAGAAGTTTAGCTATTTTAATCAAAGCACAGTTAAAGCCTTTCATGTATGAAGTTTGTGATCTGCTTTCACTTGATCTTGCTGGTTATATGATTGTGAGTTACACTGAGATCAAACATTCTAATGGCCAACATCTTTCATCTGTGAAGTGCAGAAAACTTTAGTGCACTTGTCAGTGTTGTTACGGCCTTCTTATATGTGATGATTAGGCTGCTGGCTGTTTAGCACTGTAGTAGGATTGTACAGGGTGATCATTTTTAAGTTTTATGGAATTTTAAAAAATGTCCTGCGGCAGATGGCATAATTCTTGTCCTTGAGCTAGATTATTTGAAGAGGTGGACATTACTAGCATGAGAAATCGAAACACATGCTCAACTAAATAACAAAATCACTAATTAACTTCGTAACTAATTATATTCCTGCACATATTGCAATTTATTAATTGTAGCCAGTGAGCTTGGAAGACATGCATTTGAACTTCCAGAATGACACCGGTTTAGGAATATTTCCCTTATAAAGACCAATACACAAGGGTGTTCCCGTTACTTTTGTGCATCAGTGCATAAAAGCACATTTTGTTAAAAAAGTAAGTGGAACAACAGTGCATTTTTACAGCAAGTTTGATGGTGCATATCTCCAAATTGACGCCATTCTGGAAATAAATTCCAAGTAGATACACCTTGTAATGTCACTGGCTATGATTCGTAAATTACAATGTGTGCCCCAGATATGTGGTGGCGCTGGCAAACACTCCCAGGGTTCTACTAGGAAACATAAATACCCAAGAAAGTGATGGGGAAACGGCGCCCGCAGTAGCTCAATTGGTAAAGCATCTAACGCGTAATGCGAAGACATGGGTTTGTTCCCCAACTGCGGCAAGTTGTTTTTTCATCCACTTTCATTTCCATTTATTTATCATTTCTTTATTTCATTTGTTAATAACAAGTAATTTACCCTAACTTGTCCTTGGTGTCAGCGTTTGCTGGCTTCTTAGGATATGATTAATAAACATCGGGTTCATTGGTTAAGCCGCTTTCTTTTCATTTATATTCGCTATAATGTAATTCATTCGAAAGATAATAAAATTTTCTAATTAGCTTGATATGTTTCGATTTCTCGTGCAAGATATATCTGCCTGTTTGAATATTCCTGCTCAAGGACTAGAACTATGCAATATGCAACAGGGCTATATTTAAAAATTCCACAAAACTGAAAATCACCTTGTATAAAAACTGTGAATTTAAAAACAAGCTTCAGTGAACCTTACTGAATCAGCAAATGGCCAGTGTAACTAGTCTGATCATCCTGGAAATCTATTGTAGCTTATAAGCATAGTGCATTTCAATTCCACATTTAGGAGTGCAAATTTTTCTTGAAGTCAGCTTTTTCTTTTTAACAGCTAGCATCCCTGCCAGTTTGCTTAAACATAATGTTGCATGACTTCAACAGTACTGCACAATCAGACTTTTTTCTGCTCACAGTGTCTAGTGATGTGTCTTTAGCAGCTGAGATAATTAATGTTCATGCAGATAAACATCAGAAAACATTGCAATAACTGCCAAGAAAATGCAATCATGCGTTTTGTTTACAAAAGAGCATGTGCTCTATCTTCTGCCAGGTTTGTTCTCCATGTCAAGCTAGCACGGAACTTGCACAAGAGGCACCTTTTGCATCCATGAAGATATTTTATGAGGTTATGGTGGTGTCGAAACATGATATAAACCATAACACTTTAAACTATTTTATGAAACAGTTATTTGTACAAAGATAGAAAAGGCACCAATTTTGAATTTATCACATTTGGTTTAGAGTACCATAGTATAAATGGCCCAACTAGTACAGGTACGCAAACGGGCTAGTTGGTACCGGTCGATGACGTTAGACAATGTGAACACGACAAAGGATGGAGAAAGAGGCGATAGCATTTGTTCCATTTCTCGCCACTTTTGACGTCCCTTGTACAAGTCTGCGCTGTCGAACATCATGGATCAACCAGTACAGTCTGAAAAAAATATGTCATGAAAGAAAACTTGGCTTTCAACCTCGACAATTCTGCCTGTTAGGTATTATGGTTTCTTTAGAACTTATTTCTTTATGCAAAGTCAGACCCATCAAGTAAAGCTTGCTGAGAAAGAAATGAAGAACAGCATCAACACCTCTCAAGGCACATGCATCAAAGGAGTCAGAGCATCATACACATTACCTTTAAGTGCAAGAGTATTCTCTTTCTTAGGCAAACTGCATTTCTAGTTTCTTAAAGCCTATATATTTATTTGCCGCAGCTATGGGAAGATCACAAGGTGGAAAAGATGTGTTGGTGCAATTTCAACTATTATGTACAACAACAAAAGGTAAAGCACAGGAAGTCTCACTGCTCCTCTGTCTAAATGACATTCAGTTTCATTTGTCATGTCCACTTCTATCCTGATGGCAGCAGAAACAGGAAGACAGCAGCTTGGTTCAGAAAGCAGACGAAGGAGCTGATATCCTAGCTGACATAAAGAGTAAAGAAGGGAGCTGGTCAGGCCATGTAGTGCAGACTTGAGACATCATTAACTAGCGCGAAAAAGACAACGGACGACAGCTAGAAGCACACAGGACAGAACTCTAGGCTTCAACTGAAATTTTGGCTACACAGAAACATAGGATTGAGGGGATGCGACCTCGACGCATGGAAGCAACATTTATCTTTCCTTTTCCCTGCCTGACACAGGAGGTATCGGAGCAAATCGATGGGCAGGTTCATTTCGAGATACGAACACTCTTTTATGGCGAGAGCCAGGGAAGGGGTGCTTACACACCTATCACCCGCTTTTCGATGCGAAGTGCTTCGAATATTTTCATGTCGACCTGCATCTAGAGCCGCCTGGGCACACGATTGCTTTGAAACTGCACAGTGCATGAGCACTTACAGCAATGATTGGCCAGATGGCCACCAGCCATGACAGCTGCGCTATCTTTGTTCCCCCAAGCGGTCGTTTAAACACCGACCTGTTTGGCTTGAGGAAACATAGGGCAGCTTTGAGTGCCTTGGTGGCTGGTGGCCACATGGCCAATCATCGCCATACGTGCTCATGCACCAAGCAGTTTCAAAGCAATCGTGTGCTCAGACAGCTCCAGAAGCAGGTACATAGGGAAATATATGAACCACTTTGCATCAAAAAAGCGGGGAATAGGTGTGTAAGCACCCGTCTCTGGCTCTTACCAAGAATGTTCGTAAGTGAAATTAACCTGTTCATAAATTTGTTCCGACAGCTCCTTTGTTGTTTCTGTCCGTCGGCATTCTGTGCATTCCATGTTTCTGTGTAGCAAAAATTTCAGTTGAAGTTTAGAGTTATTCCTTATGTGCTTCTTGATGTTGTCTTTTTCACGCTAGTTATTGATGTCTCAAGTCTGCAATGAGCACCAACTAGCCAAAGTGCCTTCTTCAACCATGTAATACATAGGGCATATAACCGGTGGCACATTCGAGTTACAGAATGGATGCCAAGAGAAGGGTAGTCAAGGACGGTAGAGAAGTAGACTACGATGAAGTCAAAAAATTTTGCAGGCTTCACTTTGAATCAGCTAGCGCAAGACAGGGGTAATTGGAGCTCACTGGGGGAGGTCTTCATCCTCCTGTAAGAAATATGTATGCCAATTGTGATGAAAAAAGTATACCTGTCGGCTCAGACGTCTTCACTGTCTTTTCACTCACTGTTCTTTCTTTTTTTTAAGAGCGGGTGAGCAAGTGCGGCCGATGACCGCTCAAAAGAAAGAACAAATATAACAACGACTCCTCTTTGGTGGACAGCCCCGTGAGTTGTCGCTTACAATCTGATGTCGGTCTTTGTCTTACTGCAGTTGCTTATAATAGCAGTTTGAGGGGTAATGAGGAAGATATATTCACAATCGAGGTATTTTGTGCATGCGGTAGACAAGTCATTTTCAACCCAACTACTCTCGCCCTCAAACTACCACGAGCAGAGCAATTTAGTATTGTTCCTATTCAATAGCTGTGCCTATACCATCGCCGAACCCCTTTGCTCGGCGAGGGTGCAGCTGTGGTAAAGGCTATTGAATGACAACAACAATTTCTTGGTAAAGTGTGGGAACTGTGATGACATTTCGTCTGGGTGTTGGCTTTAAGCATTCTCTTGTCTCCCCTTAGTATCATACTGTCTCTCCTCTGCGCTGTTGCATGTGAGTACAAAAAAGTAAGTGCTGCACCTTCTGCACTACTTTTGCGGTGGGTTGGGGTGGGCAGAAGGGGGTTAACGCGTAATTAGTCTTCCAGAGGGCATTGTGTCGATGGCCAGGGTGTTTCAGTGGGCATTGTGACGGCCAAAGTGGTCCAAGAAGTATTGTAGCAATGCCCACGAAGTTCTCGCTAAAAGGACTCGCACACGCCTTCCCCGCGTCCCTCTCATGTTCATTATGCACGCCCTCAAACTAGCCACCGACGCGGCTGGCAAGCCAGTGACAGCAGCAGCAGCAGCAGCAGCAGAATCGGAAAGAGTGAGGGAGGAGGCATAGAAAACTTCGTTTTAAAATATGGCAGAACGCCCCTGTGCACGCTGTAACCTGCAATCCAGAGCTCTGGTGTTCTGACAAAATTCAATTTCATTCTGCAAAGTATTCCTTTCCCGTATTCAGCATGTGCATCTGTCCTACCCGTCTAGCGAGGGGCGACGGGCGAGTCTCGCGAGACGGGTCTGCATATGCCAAGACATCGCGAACGTACTTGGCAGGTGGGCAGTAGCGCGCACACTGAAAAATGGCTCACCACTGTTCCGTGAACAAAGATGGGTCTGCAAATGCCCCTCCAATTTCTGGAATCTCGTTATATCTGCAATGATTGGCTTAATATCCTATTCATGCATGCAATAATACTGTCTCCAGTTTGGGAGGGGAAATATTTGAGTAAATACCGCTGTTAGTCGGTGTTGTAAATACTTTATGCATCGCAAGTTGTACGTTGGTTCTCTATACTTTCTTAGATTATTCTCCCTTTATTTTTTAGCACTCCGTTCAGGCAGCTGTGTGTAAGCAAGTAGAACTTTCCTTTACTATACAACTACAAACTTAACAGTTTATTTTTGTACAGCCAGCATCGTAAATTGACGCAGACGCGAAGCCATGAGCGTTTTGCACGGCTCTTTCCGCAGATGCTGCTTGAGCAAAGCATTGTGGTGGGTGAGAAGGCTCAAGTTTGCCAACGAACCTACCTTGTTTATAAACTTGAGAGAAGCAGAACGAATTGGGGTTATTGATTCGGCGAAAGAAGGTCAGGTGGGGTCAAAGCTTCTCGAATCGGCGTATCTTTTGTCCGCGTATGGTTCGTCGCACCCTTTTCTGCCTGTTTTGTCATGCTTGAACGAAACCTAGACGACCGCACTGCTTTAGAGCAATTGTGGCGCGTCCAGCTGCATGCTGTCACGTGGCCTATTCATTTTGCTAGATTCCTGGCGTCCCAAAAGCAAGAGCTCCACTAGTTCTGCCGTGGTGAAAACATTTTGAACATTTTTCTTTTGGTTAAATACTCAATACTAGAAAAAGTAGGTGCGCGCTTTTGGATTCCTCGGAATTTGTGCGTGACGACATTTAAGAACTGTGTGCTACCTGGAAACCTGGAACACTGTGACATAGTAGATAGTAGTGCTTCAGCAACAGGTTTTTCGCAGGACATATTTAAAAAGGGCTTATCAAAACAGACAGTGAAACGGATGGGGACTCTCTTCAGGAGTTTTGTCGGCACTGAAAGCCCGACATGTCTCGGGGGGAAGCGGTTGGGGTAGGGGAGGGCACATTTCTGGATCCGCCACTGGTTTTTAGTGCCGTGGGACACGCCGTCTCTTCGTGCAACTGTATGTTTGTGAATGTGATAAAAACAAACAAAAACACCCTTGCACCCACCCCCAATATTCTTAGTCAGTGCACCCTTTCGGTGGGTAAAAGGGTGTTATGGCACCTAGAACTTCCCTATGCTTCGCAAAAAGTCATGATGATGGGATGTTTCTTGAATGAAAACACCCTTCAAGGGTGTTATGATTCGCAATTCTCACCATCAAGGGTGTAAATTATTTTACTGTGCATGGGCATCCTCTCCAATACTGTATGAAACAGAAACCGAAGCGGAACATCCTTTCTGGCCGTCTCAACCACACGCATAACAACTTTTATACAAGAGTGTCGATATATAGGTGCCACACAAGAAGCTGATTTACAAACTGGAATTAACCGGCCTTAATGCCACTATAATAAAGTGGATTAAAGCTTACTTAACGAATCGCAACCAGGTGGTCAGAATGGATGGTCATGTCTCCGGCTCACTGGCAGTACTCTCGGGAGTCCCGCAGGGATCTGTGCTGGGACCGCTTTTATTTTTGGTGTATATTAATGACATTACTGCTGTGATGGAACCAGATGTACATCTTAAACTGTTCGCGGATGACTGTTTATTTTATTCTACAGTACGAAGCACCGCTGACCAACTTAAGCTTAATAACTGCCTAAAGGCGTTAAGCGGATGGTGCAGCAAATGGAGTATGGAGATAAATTATTCTAAATCAACATATACACATATTACCACACAAAAAAGGGGCCGTCTTTTGTTTCCATATTCTATTGGTGACAAGTGTCTGATGAATACAAGTCAGTTTAAATACCTGGGAATAACGATAACAGAAAGCTTATCGTGGAGTATACATAAATAATCTTTGTTCAAAAGCATACGGGAGGTTATATTTCTTGCGAAAAAAATTGGAGGGCGCTACATGCGATGTACGACTGGCCGCATACAAAACTTTTGTAAGGCCACTTCTTGAGTACGCGTCAGAGGTATGGAGCCCTCATCAAGGTTATTTGAAGAAACAACTAGAAAAAATTCAGAGGTACGCGGTGCGCTTTATATGCTCCCGATATCGAAGGACTGATTCAGTCACAGAAATGCTCAGTTTTTCTAAACTGGACCTGCTAGAAACGCGTAGACAAAAACATCGATTGAAATTATTATTCCAGATACTTCAAGGCCAAATAAATATTAGGAAGGAAACATACATACTCGCACCTGGCAAACGGAGCTCCAGAACCAACCATAACCGGTCTATCCAGGCTTATACCACTCACACTAATACATTCAGGCACTCCTTCTTCCCCGATGTGATTGAAATGTGGAACAAGTTACCGATGTGTGTAGTGGAACATACTGATTTGTCCCAATTCAAAAAATCCCTGGATGACTATCTGTGCGAATGCGCCGCTTGATTTCGATGTATTCTGTGTTTGTGATTATTGCACATGTTCTTTTCTTTTATATGTATTTTTTTCATAACCCTCTCTGTAAGGACCCTCGCAAGGGGGTTGACAGTATTGTTAAATAAATAAATAAATAAATATAGATAGGGTAGGTGGATGACAGATGGTATCGCGAACAACTCTTCATATGCTACGACGTTTTTAGTTCCTAAGCTGTTAACGACACTGCCGAATATTTTGATATATGCGTTCTCATATTTAAGCAAGTAGATGGGTGGGGGGGCGCTAAAGTGGTGTCTCGTACTATACGATACCACGTCGTCAGGACTTTGAAAAAGATGTGACCAAGTTGCTCGTAAGCTGTTTGACGTTTTCTGTGGTGCCGAGGTGCGGATTTGCAAGCTTGGTGCGTCAGAATTTTTAAGTCACTCATGTTTCTACTAAACGTTGAAGGACAGAATCAAGAATTTGCTGTTATCGGTCACTTCTTTAAAGAACAACTAATTTTGCTTGGAGATCTTGAGCGGTTGCCTATAAAGGGAGAATATCTGAGTTTTACGACTGCTTGACGAGTAAAATTGCAGTCAACCTCGAGTTAAAGCATTGGCAAACTGGCATACTGGAAAGCTAAGAAAACTTGCACAAACTGCAAAGGCCGAAGCTTTCGACAACTCGCTCAGACGTCTTGTGTATATGGCCCGGTTGTGACGCAGTTAGCCCACCAGTGACAAGTTTGCTCGCCTCCGTTGTAGCTTGGAAGCTTTTCGGGCTATTTTGTGTTAACAAAGAATGCGTGAGTTTAGCAGGTGCGATGGGAAATTTTTGCATTATCAGCCCCTAATGATGACTCTCGTGATCTTCTGACTGCGGCAGTCAGAGAACCAGGCAATTAAACATCTAATTCGGGGTACTATTTTCATGCTAGCGCTAGGCATTTAGCATGCGTCAACGTACCATCCGTGAATGCTGCAAGCAGACCTTCGTGCTCTTGCCTCTTCCCATAATCGTTAGTAATTAGTAGCAGTCACTAGTAGTAGTAGTATAGTAGCCGTAGTGTTCAAACTTTGTTTTAAATTTTTTTGGAGCACTCAAATACGACGCCCCAAAATCTAACACCTTCATTCGAAAGATACGCAGGTTCAACGCGTATTCGGAATTTCACATATCCGCACACCTCGGTGGCAGGAATTCGTACCAACGTTCACCCACTCGAACGTGCGTGCGAAGATGGCGTCTGGAAGACAGTAGCTCCGTTGCCAGTGCCGTTACCGCCATTACATCCTCGCTCTCTCGCTTTACCTTACACCCCGTTACGAGAACGAAATTGTCCAGAACGAGCCGTGAAACCCCGCCCTTGCGTTAAAACGATCGTTGTGACGGGGTATGCTATCGGTTTCAAGGTCTGTCTTCCGCCTTTTACGCTCCTTTTCTGCAGCTCGCTGGTGTCGCGCCCGGCAATTACACATCGGCGCACAATGCATAGTACGAGGAAGGGAAAAAAAAGAAATGCCTGCTAGCTTTCGTCGGCTCTGCCCGGTTCTGGCTCGACGCCATGTATGCGTGTATTAAGAAAATACATGCGTTCTTAGATCTCAGAAATGAAAGCAAATAAACGGCGGTGAATTTTGCCCGGAGCACTCTTCCTTCGGTAAGTTGGCTCTGTTGCGTTGGTAAAAGCGTGCAGCGCGGCGGAATCTGGAGTCAGTGCCAGATGGTGGCAGAAATATTGCAGGGTGCCGATGCACACCACGTTCCAACGCGGCGCATGTGCACGTCTGCGCAACGTCGTCTGCTGTTCTGAACAACGAGCAGACAATGTTTTTACGAAGCAAAAGCTTGCGACGTGACCTTATGATTTTTCGACGTCTTGTCCACTTCATGTCACCGGCCGGTGCATGCAGCATCCGTGCGCGACGGATGTAAACGTCCGCGGACATGTCGTCTGCTATAAATAATAATTGCCAGCAGACAGCGCTCCAAGAAGGCCTAAATATGAGAGTACGCTGCTTCAGTAAGTTTATGTATCATGTGCTGTGTGATGAGTATATACTGTAAACAGGAACTCACGCGCAAGCATAAATTTCGCCGACTCCTTGGTGCTATTTGCTTCACTATGTACCACCGTTCGTGCGCGTCGGGGAGGGTTGAGCCCTCCTGACGGCATTCATGATGCTGCATGGTTCTTCGTGGGACTAGTGTTTTACGCAGCCTCGCTTTAGTCTTCGAAGTCGTTAGCTCGTGCGTGTCGAGAATGCACCTGCGCGAGAGCCAATAAGACAAATGAAGCGTGAGGTTCTTGGGGAAACCAAATCAAGGGTGAACCCGCTGACGCTAATAAAGTGAGAAGAAAGAAAAGTGAGCTGGTTCTGTTGAGTCATCCCGTGGAAAGATTTAGGCTAGTTTCAGCGGTAGTATAAATAAGGAAGGCAAATTTTTTCGCCGTTCTGAGAGGGCGAGCGGGATGAGTCGGTGGGACAACTTTCTCTCGCGCACCGCAGACGTGAACGACCGGGGAACTACACACACATTGCGACTTGTGCGTTCGGCGTTTCCCAACGTAATCGCTTATCGAGGCGTATTCGCTCGAACGGTTTTCCTAACTCGAAAAATTTTGGTCTTGCAACTTACCTTACAATTTGCATGCCCCCTCGCAGCTCATACAAAACTGTATCCTCGGTGATTACACAAGAATTTATCAATATCTCTATGGTCAAAACAGCATCCCACATTCCCTTTCTGCTTCGACGCTCAAGAACAGAGTTCACGAGAGGCACCGATATGGAAAATAGTTCGCCTCCACCGTGACGTCACTGAAATGAGCGAACGTGATTGGCTTCCGCATCTGTGCAGGTTCCCTTTGAGTTTGACAGCGATGTATTAGCCATTGCGTTTTTTAAGTTGACACTGACTGTAGCCTTGTAAGTTCCAACACCAAACTCTGCGCTAACAGAAAACAGGTGTGTTTGTGACACCTTTTGGGGGAATAACTATTTGTCCGATGTTTCATACCATTTTAGGAGTTCGATTTAGAGCCCAATTGCTTCTACCCGGCTTGAAGTACGGATTCTGTGAAAATATTGAACGTACTCCATGGGGGAGTACAGGAGTTCTCAATGCAGAGTCAAATATGAGGCAAACAAATACTTCCGCAAAAGGAGTTCCCGTTGCTTCTTACTCCTCTTTTTTTGTGAAGTGTGGAAATTCAGGGACACCGTGTAGAGCAACTGTAGTACTACTGCTTATTGTTGTTCATTGTTCGGTTTTATTAGCATGCGCTGAATTCACACTGCACCCGTGCTCATGGGACAGTAATGTTTTCCATATTTCTGTCATTTCTTGCAAAAATATCCAGAAGAGCTGTCAGGTTGAGGTCATACCCTACACTATATAAAAAAAGCTGTTATCCTTTCGAGCTTTCGTAGTCTCACAAAAAGAATCTTCGCCTAGCTCACGCGCATGTGTTTTCGTTAACGTTAAGCACCCGGCAATTCCCGATCCCGAACGCCATACACGTTTCAGCGTGACACAGTGTTCCTGACAAGAAAACAGAGTGTTAGAGCATTATGCAATGGCCGCCGTCTTCGTTGATAAACATCTAATTAGATCCGAGCAGACGTTACCGAAATCTACAGGTTGTTTTTTAGCTGCACCAAAATTTTTAAAAGTTGCCTGTGTCAGATAGCACAATCGTAATCCTTGATGTAAATTACTCAATCAGGCGGCTTTTCTACGAGAACGCAAAATGCATAATTAAATCACTAACACTATTACGTCAATTAACTTTTAATTAATAATATTACGGCCACTATTTCAGTCTGGGAACTATAGCCAGTCAATTCGCAAGGCGTATTCACTTGGAACAAATTCTATGGACTGTACAAATTTCTAGGTATTAATTTTCAGTGTCCGATGAAACACACTGACGTTCCAGTTATTTTTTTAAAACGCCGTTTTATTCGTTGAAGCACAAAAGTTACTCGAACACCAATGCATTTCGTCGAAACTGGTACAGTCCTGAGAATTCGTTCCTAGTGAATACGTCTTGCAAACTCACTGGTTATAATTCGTAGACTGAAATAGTGGCCTTATTGTTAATAATAAAAAAATTTATTGACGTAATTATCTACAATATTTATTTAGGCAAGTTGATTTCTGGTATATGTGATGACCACCTGATCAAGTCATATTGAGATCAAGAATTAGAATTGTGCTATCTGCCAAAGGCAATTTTTAGAAATTCGGAGCAGCTAACGAAAATCACCCTGTATATTCATACCGCGGTTTCGGCACGTAAACTCTCGGAATTAAATAAATTAAAAAGAAACATTGCCTAAACATCTAAGGTCTCGAGACTTGGTGAGGAACATAGTCTAGGTGGCGTCGCCACCTGTCCATCACTGCCGCCTCTTTTATAAGGTCCCGAAAAAAATCGTGAGATAATGACAATGACTTGTTTGCATTTCCAGAAACGTAATCTACTAATCTAGCTTAACTTCCTTATATCTCTGTTTTTCTTTCATTGATATCTTAAAAACAAGACGCATGTTATCTTTGCTTTCCTACGCACCTCCGTTTCCCCGTTTATCTTTGAATCTATGCGCGAACGTCAAGTGATGGCCCAAACTTGCGGACACCTGACTAAGTGGAAAACAAAAGCGCCAACAACTCCATCGTATAGACACGTTTCTCAAGGCTTTTAGCAGCGGCCAATCGAGCCGCGTTTTGACTGGAGAGGCATGTTCACAAAAACAGGCCCCGATGTTTTATTCCCGCCGCCTAACTGTCACGTGGGAAGGAACCATTTGTCTCTTAGCGGCTGTGCCACTGTCGTCTATGCAAGGGGGAAAACCCACTGCTTACAATTTCAAGGTGGCTGGCGGTCATCGCCTGTCATCGGGTACAGCAACCACGCCCTATTCCACGTGCAAAGGTTGCGGGGCTGTGGAAGAACACTTAGAATTCGAGTGAAGTAATCAGGGACGGCGTTCGCTCGTTTCATCACAGCGAATAATTTTTAATATGTGTACGACACACTGTACAATGAAACTTGCAAATGAAGTGGCACAGCAACGGTGAGCATCGAACTAAAAGACTGCTCGGTAGAAACGGAATCAACTTCTGTGAAAAATTACGGTTGTCTAGAGGTGCATGAAACGGTGCTTATTATGCTCTGTACTGGGGAAGGAGATGGAACCGAGCTGTGTGCTTGCACCTTCCATCTGTGTTAGTGCTTAGAGGATTACTTCACTCGTCATAAAAGACGTTAAAGTATTTCACTCATTGGATTAGCGGCGTCTACGGCAGTTATATATCGATTGACTGCTTTGTCTTTGCATTATTAGCATTATCAACACTTCATTTAATTCATTTTTTTACTGTTGAACACAAAGAAGTGGAGTAGCCGAGGCACTTACTGCCTCAATATTGTCGCATAGCGACTGTGAAGAAACCGAGCACTTCCAGAGGGTGAGTCAATGATAATTTTTATTTTATTGGGAGAACATCGAAATGGCATTTGCGAAGCGAATAGCTGTGTACGTTCTCGATCGTACGCGAGCACCAACAATTACGTTGGTATGTACTTCTTTCGTTAATTCTGCAGGGAAAGTCATGTCTAATCAGATTGCGCATGTTCGCTGACATTCTAGAATGTACAACGTGATTCGTGTCGTGGCGCCATCTGGTTATACGAGACTGTTTCGCTGCAGAATCTGCGACCGTTGAATTGTCTTCACATTATTATTCTTTATTCAAAAGACTAGCGCAAAATAACAGGTGTTGGTGTGTCAATGATGACACACCAACTAGCCCGGCTTTCTGCCTTGATTGCTTTGTCTTCACATTAACCCAGTTACAAGAAAAGAGAACAGAACGTGTAGACAGGTGTGACGTTAAAGCTTCCTCCTACCCTCCTGTGTAAGTGGGCAGAGTTATGCAATAGCCACACGCTTGCCTAGATAATAAAACTCGACGAGCCACTGCAAAGCGTTTTTTCTAAAGGCGTGGTCGATGGTTGCACCGTGGTTGCAAAGGAGCCGAGCGATGTCGCCTCTTCGTAGCCGAAATTCCCCGCAGCTAACCCTGGACGCAACTGGACGAGGATGTGCGCGTTTGCGTGTGTGAGAGAGATATGGAGAAAAACACATAAATTATTTCGCGTCTACTATGTAGGCGCCTAAGGGCAAATCTGCACGGGGAAACGTAGCGGGGAGCGAAAGGATATACTAAGAGGTGGGCAGCGGTAAAAATGAATAAAAAAAGAAAGGCAATCAAAGTTTATGACCATGGTGTGTACTATAAGTGATACAAATGGGACGATGCGCGGATGTATATACTATAGAGCTTGTCGACTACGACAATGTCTCGAAGGAATGAGAAAGTAAAATGTGAAGCTTGGCCATTCTTTGAGGCAGAAGTTACAGAATCTACCGTTCTTCCTAAGCAATGTTGCGACTTTCAAAGTTGATTCCTTCAAACATTCCGCCGAGGGTGATTAGACAGACAGCGGAAAACGAAATGATTACCAACAAATATTCAAAAAATGAGAAAAGAAACAATAAAAAGGAAGGTAGTTCACACTGATGGCATGTTGCGAACAATAAAAATATTAGTAATGATGAAAAAGACACGTAACCTAAACAAATGGTAGCTGAGGTGGCGCTCTTAGCAATGTAATCTGCTGGAGGATTCAGTAAAATTGTGAAGTGCTTTGCAAATTTCCCTGTGCCTGTAGTCAAACTGCACAGCTCCCGACGATAGAAAATTTCGAACACTCATGGCAAACGCCTAATATGACAAAGAGAGGGTTTCAGGAAAATCGTGCCCAACGATATGAAACGGCGGAGAAGAAAGAAGGAAGTGGACAATAGTTTCTTCGTCATTACAAAAAAAAAGCGCACAATACGAATTGAGGGGCTGGACCCGTAACGGTAAAAAAATTAGGGACTGTGCTCTACATCGAAAGCTGGTCAACGTCGGTTTGCGTTGACAAGCGAGGCACCGATCCGTGAGTACTGAAAAATGTAAATGCATTAAAGAGAAATGGAGGAGGTGATAAGGGAAAGGCTGGACGGTTGGCTATCCCGCACTTGGAAGGGAGACTGAAAGATGAGAAGAAGGAGTGAATTTAGAAGGAATGAGTTTCATAGGGTCCACGTACAAACACGCGCTGAAGCGTATTGTTTCCGTATTGTTTCCGTCCTTGTTTACGATCCTCTTTAATAGAATGACGATGATGATGATGATGACGATAGCCATCATTATCAGTTTATTTTTATGTCCACGATAGCGGTAACCCGCGGGTCACGACTTCGTCATGCCTTCCCTGTGAGCTCCGGGCCATTACTATCAATATGTGAATTTCCTTCTCATGATCACCGCCCCCTGTGAGTAATTGACCTAGATAAACGTACTCTTGCACGTATTCTAGAGGTTGATTGCCAACGAAAAATAATTGTTACCTTTGAAGACCATTGAACATTACCCTTGACTGCGGCATATTAATCTCCCACCCAGCTCTCACAATTTCTTGGTCAAGGCGTTCAACAATTTGTCGCTGCATAGGATACTAAACTCTGCAGTTTTCCCGAATATGCCTGCACGTAACTACAAAGGTATTTGCTTTTCCTGCCTGCAACAGAATAAGCTTGGCACGAAGCTGCACCCACCACCGCAGCTTTTGTTGAAGTGTCACACTGTGAAGTGTCACGCTGTCTGCGCTGAAGTGTACCACGAACAGGCCTCGGAAACTCCTCGCCACAGCGGCAGCGCCTTGTTTGTCATCCTTAACGGAAAAGGTGGGGATATGCCAACACGCTACGCGCGGTCTCTTGATTCTGGAAATCGCCAACACTTCCCTCGTTCATATTCGTATTCATGAATCGTTCGTATTCTCTCCGTGGCGCGCCTTTATCGTTCCCAACGCAAAGCAAAACACGGCGTTTCTGATAATAGCAGCCCTGACCATGCGACCGAACTGTTACTTCCTACGGCTTCCCATCGTGTTTTGAAAGCATGTCTTATTTTTATCAGGTGCGTGATGCCTCTGTATCTTCCTTCTATAATATCGAAATTTTAAACTCCGGCATTCCGATTCGCGTTTTCATGGAATGCGGGATGTACGTGCGTACGCACG
Source organism: Dermacentor albipictus (assembly GCF_038994185.2). NCBI lineage: Eukaryota > Metazoa > Arthropoda > Arachnida > Ixodida > Ixodidae > Dermacentor > Dermacentor albipictus. Next base: position 111,538,455 of record NC_091828.1, read on the forward strand.
TGCGGACGTGTATGTATGCATGTATGTATGTATGCATGCATGCACGTATGTATGTATGTATGTATGTATGTATGTATGTATGTATGTATGTATGTATGTATGTATGTATGTATGTATGTATGTATGTATGTATGTATGTATGTATGTATGTATGTATGCACGCATTCACGTATGCACGTATGTATGCATGCACGCATGCACGTATGCACGTGTGTATGTATGTATGTATGTATGTATGTATGTATGTATGTATGTATGTATGTATGTATGTATGTATGTATGTATGTATGTATGTATGTATGTATGTATGTATGTATGTATGTATGTATGTATGTCCTTGTGCTAGTACTTCATTCTTTGGTCGTGCGTACGCGCCTGACTGTCCGTTCTTCCAACTGTCTGGCTGTATATCAAATTTTGTCATCGCCTCGGACTTTCTTCACGAAACGATGCGGTATACGCTCGTGCATACCGAACAAGACTCGCTTACACGTCACCACCACACCATCGCATGCGGCAGGAGAACTCCTCACCTCTGCCTCGCGCTTATTATCGCGAAGTCTTTGCTAAGTCAATTTTTTTCGTTCTGTGGAAACGATGGGGGGAAAACGAACGACGGATCACCCTCGGAGGACCGGAATTTCCATTTCCGCACCACCGCGTTTGCGGAAGTTCCACGTCAAGAGCGGAGGCACTCTTTCATCTTTCTAGATTGATTGCGCATCGGAGACCGATTCTGCAAAACATCGTAGACAGATGATGCCGATCAGGGTGGAACGAAATGACATGTTCCGAAGAGGGCGCGCAGTGTGAAAACCTGGGGAATCCCTGCGTCCTGGCTCCGGATCGGGAATCGACGATCTGCGTTGGAAGATCACCCGTTATGTGCCCGACATGCATACCGCATTTCCTCGAGTACAACCATTCCATGTCGTCTCTGGAGTCTATGCATCTAGGGGAGCATCTTGACAATAAAAGTTTTCTCTCTCTCTCTCCATTAGAAACGAAGTTGGGCAGGGTGCTTACATTCATAGCAAACAAGTTGGTTATACAAGTACTGAACAAGAAGTAGAATATTTCTTAGAAAACCGTAAATAAACGGTCCGAGGTCATATTGAACTTATGGAACCTATATTGTTGCGTGCATCCGTTGAAGCATGAACGTAGTCTTTCGTGCGGACGAAGACTACGGTAGACTAGTCCTTCTGCGAGCTTTCAGCCAAATCGGTTACTGTTGCAATTCCTTATGTAGGTATACCATGTGACTATTATTCTGTGCAATCAGGGCTTCATTCGCGCAATATTTTGTAAGAAGCGTTGGTTTGACAGTATGTGCAAGTGTTGTCCTGTGCAGTCACGTGTTCGTGTTGTAACTAGGCAAGCAATGCTGCAAGTACTACTATGTGGGCTACTGAAGCTGCTGCTGCTGCTGCAAACAAGATGGAGCACCGCCTAGCCTGGTCTCGTATCCTGCAGCATTGAGCCCGCTTCCATCAAGCTTCCATCGAGCGACATGTGCGCCAACGTAGTCATCCAACGTTCGACTCATTCGCGAAAACACGGTTTTATTTTTTTCGCGACCCGCGCAGATGGCGCGTCGCATTGCTTACGCGCATGCGCGAGGCGTCGCTGGCCAAATCTCTCGTGACACCCAAACGAGCGAGTTCACGAAAATTTATCGTACGAACGAGAAGGCGCCGCAGGAGAAAACCCGAAAAACAAAAACGGGCGCATTCTTTCGGAAGTGAAAAAAGAAAGCACGCTGAAGTACCTATACGCCCTTAGAGGGTGGGCGCGTTGTACCAGGCGTGCATTGGCCCTGCAACGCCGCGCAGCACTTTCTCTTCTGATATCGATACAGGGTTGCTCGACAGAGTGACTCAGCGTGACTGGGGCGCTCATCGCGAATACCAGTGCCATGCAAACGTAGGAAAACCTGTAGATAACGTCTAAACGTGCTTCTCTGTTTCTTCCTCTTTTATTCACTTGGTGCCCACGTGCTAATTTATCGCTACGCTTCTTTTGTAGTAAACGAACGTCATCGACTAGGATGCGATGTGGAAAAGGAAAAAGGTCAGGTTATCAATGCTTTATTAACGGTTTTCACTGAACATCGCAAATTAGTAGAACGAAGGACTATGACACGCGCTGTACTGGAGAGATCCCGGGTAATTTGCTCCCAAGGTGTTGTTCTTTGGGATACACCCAAAGCGCGGTGCACAAACTTTTTTTTTGCATTCCACCTCTATTTATGAGATGCAATTCGCACGATCAAAGCAGTTGGGAATGCATAATGTTTAAGTGCTCTAAATAACTTTCTTAAGGCTAACACGCTCCTAGGCCCGCTGTCACAAAAAGCTCTGACTCTAGAACTGTTCGCCAAGCGCAAACTCTAGCCAATCCTGATGCTGGACATATAATTAGTGAAAGTAGTCAGCCAATGGCAGAGAGCACTTAGAAACGAAAAAACTTTGTGAATTCGGCCCCTGAGCCGTGAATAACGATAGGAGAGGCTGCAAGGTGTTTCATTAATGATCATGTACCAAATCCTAGGAAAATTTGTATACTGTACCTATGATTCCCATGCTGCCTGAGTGATTGTGGCGCCACGTTCTCCTCTAGTAATCTTATAGCGAAGCGTTATGTTTGCTCGTCCGGTTTGAGTGCGTCCATGGATAAAATACTGAGAGCAAGGCTTGGCAAACTTCCTCTTGAGTTTGCAAAAAATTCATATACTCTAATTAATTTTACCCTATAACGCACTCTCATACCCTCATCTGCCAGTGCCACTGGGCAAGGGTATGAAATAAAAAAAAAAAAGCTTGTGCAGCCGTGCTATAAATACATTGTTTTATCCGACATTTTTTGAACTTGTGGCATGCGTAGGTTTGTATAAAGCTTATGCACGTACAGGTGGTTTAAATATGTTCGTAGTATTGCTGCTGATTTTATTGCTGTTGCATATGCAAATCACTTGCCGTTACTGTCGCTGCTTGGAATTTGAGAATGCGGAGCCTGTCAAGGCCGTCACCTTAATGCATCCTTTTTAAGACCTTCCTCTCCACATCTGGTCCCGTCGACATGTTCGCAAATAAACTCTAGCTCAAAAGAGAGAGTATGCTGTAGAATAAAAATCACGCACGCTTTGCGGCCTTGAGTCAAACGTCATACTTTTTTGTTATTTGGAAGTTTGCCTTGCGGCATAATATAGTTTAAACACCTTAAATGGAAGTTTGGTATGTTGAGTGAAGTCGAACAGGGATGTGTGGTGGGGATAACAGATGGACCGCTTGAATGTAGTCCCGCTTTCGACAGGCATAGTTTCGAAAGCCCCTATTCAATCACTGCGCTGAAGCAGTGCTGATGCCGTTCACTCCTTCGCACCAACTACAGACCCTAGTCACAGAATGTACCGAATGTCCACGCAAGTGATACTTATGATTCGTCTTCGCGTTAACGTCACAGGGCACTGTTCAGTAAATGTTTTCGCTTTACGTGTCTGCAAGGGGCAAAATTCACCGAACAAGTGGCGCAGTTCGGCTATCGGTGACCATCTAAGGACGTATCGGAGATATACAAGGCTGGTGAAAGGAGCATCATTACATGTCGTGGATGTATTCAAGGTCATCAAGATGCTCTTGAAGGAGCGATGAAGCCGACAACGATGTTTGTGTGGCTGAATTAACGCTCGTGCTGGCCGACCTGAAGGGTATGCTTTTGTGCTGCGTATAGCCAAACAAGTGCCAACCAGCTATTGTCGTCTAAGCACTACAACCGCGACAATATCCACAATATAATATCCGCAAATTATGAAATATCTAGGCAACCTCGATGGTTAGCGACAGAATAAACTTTCCTCTAATGGAAGTATAGCGGCAGGCTATATTAGCATCTTTTCCGACAACGAAAAGATAAGAGGAAACCCATTGACACCCATTTCAATCCGATGAAAGCCGTCGATTTCTCAGCTTTTCGAGGTACTGACGTACCGCCTACGTGAATAATGAGGCTGGGACTTGCGTCACTGGTGTTTGTACGGCGAGTGCGCCTTGTTATGCGATCAGGCCATCTGGCTAGATTATTTGAGCGAAGCGTTCGCGAAAGTTTGAGGTGAGGTGAGAGGAATAAGGGGCGCCTTCGTTAGTGAGTCCGTCAGCGAGCTCTTGCTTTTACGTCACCTGCGAATTGTCCGTAGCTGTTCTTGCTCTTTTCAACTTGCGCCGACCGAAGGAACGAACTGCTCCGGTTCGTTCGAAGCGTCCGAGGGTCTGCGTTCAACTGCGTCTCTTGAGAACACAGTCAGGCCGATCGTTTAGCATTACGCCGGCATATTATGCGTCCTCGCCGTAAGCGGTGGTGAAACTCGGGCAATTCCAGTGTTGCAAAAGCGCGCGCCGCGGATAGCAGCACGTCTTCCTGTCCGTACGTACGTGCAGCGACCACCTTCGCTGCCAAGTGCGTCAAGATCTCTTCTTTTTGCATAGGGATTATGATTTCTACACTAACGAACATTTGATTAGAAAGCTATAGAAAAACCTGTAGGCTTCACACGGTCTGCAGATCATCAATAGGTAGGCTGTACACTCATGGGCTTCCACTTATCGAGTAACGTCTACAGACTTCGCGCAAATAACCTCTTCTGCCTGTATACGAACCACGACACATCAAATGAATTGATTGATTGATTGATTGATTGATTGATTGATTGATTGATTGATTGATTGATTGATTGATTGATTGATTGATTGATTGATTGATTGATTGATCCTAATGCCCCCAGAAATCTTTTTGGCAACGAGAGATGCTCTATAGTAGAGGGCGGAAGCAAAGAGAGAATTGCCTTGTACCCCCAGGCCATGTGAAACAGAACCAATGCCCACAATGCAAACTCCGAAGAAGACCAGGGGCGCTTTGAAACTGAAGTAAACATGGAGTGACTTTCTAGTGACTTTCCTGATGAGTTTTTGTGACGGGTGACGTCCTGTTCGAACGTCAATGTCCCACATTGCGAACACCGCTTTCTCTTTACGTCCAGCTGCCAGCCTGAACCAGTCACGGTCTTTTCTGATGCCTCCGCAACGCACTACACCGGTTTGCAAGTGCAAAAGCTGCCGTCACCGATTGCCTAAGGTCGTCCTTCAGCGCACTTGTAAACGGACGACTGTAAGCGCCTGGCCACCTTTTGTTTTTCATAGCTTGTTAGGCATCTCTTCGTCGCCGTAACGTCGCTTCTACAGGTTGTTTTCACTCCCAGCCAGGCCAAGTGGAAGGAAGTACTTAACACCGGACAGTGGCGACATCGTCGTTGTCTCGTGCATCTGCCACCCCTAAAAGCCTTACCTCTAGATAGACAGAGGAGAGGGGAAAGGCAGGGAGGTCAACAAGAGGGAAAGATTCGGTTTGCTACCCTACGCATGGGAGAGAGTGGAGGGGGAGGTAAAGTGACAACAAAGTAGAGATAAAGAAAGAAAGGAGCATAGATACACAATCACAGTCGGTCACTATCGCCGCATACTGTCACCGCCCAGCACAGTAGCACTTGCAGCACTATAAACATCTGTTCAGGCTTCACTATAAACATCTGTTCAGGCTACAGCCACTTGTCCAATTCTGTTGCCTTTAGAAACTGAAACAGTGCCCTCGTCACCCTCTGCTGCGATGGCTTGTGATGGCGGCATTTTAAAATAAGTTACCACTAAGTTTTTGTCTCGTACTCCGTGGAAACTGAATCAAAGCATGCAGCGACGTGGAATACATGCTTGTGTTGAAGCTCGTCATTATTTTAGCATGCCCTGGCTGTCGTGAACTCTGTGCGTGCGTCGAGTGGTGGATGTCAGGCCTACCTGAAGAATGACCTTTATGCCGGTGTGCGAATAACATAGTTTTTATTTGCTCAGTGGAAGGCAACATCTTGCACATGGCATGCTAGTCCTGGTCTTTTGTTTGTCTGCCCATCAGTCTTACGGCGCACGTAGCTCACGAACCCAATGCGAAGTGTGTCGCGAGTTGTGCTATAAAGGGTGGATAGATTGTGTACAGATGAAGCAGGAAGGAACGAGAAGGGAAACCGAAGGGCTCATTTTTCGAGACACACACACACACACACACACACACACACACACACACACACACACACACACACACACACACACACACACACACACACACACACATATATATATATATATATATATATATATATATATATATATATATATATATATATATATATGCGCATGCGATTACTTACGGGGCAGAAACCTGGAGGCTTACCAAAAGGGTTCTACTTAAATTGAGAACGACGCAACGAGCTATGGAAAGAAGAATGATAGTTGTAACGTTAAAGGATAAGAAAAGAGCAGGTTGGGTGAGGGAACAAACGCGAGTTAATGACACCTTAGTTGAAATCAAGAAAAGAAATGGGCATGGGCAGGACATGTAATGAGGAGGGAAGATAACCGATGGTCATTAAGGGTTACGGACTGGATTCCAAGGGAAGGGAAACGTAGCAGGGGACGGCAGAAAGTTAGGTGGGCGGATGAGATTAAGAAGTTTGCAGGGACAACATGGCCACATTTAGTACGTGACCGGGGTAGTTGGAGAAGTATGGGAGAGGCCTTTGCCCTGCAGTGGGCGTAACTAGGCTGATGATGATGATGATGATGATGCGGTTTTCAATTGAAATGTAGAAATGGTGAGCGAAAAGGAAATGAAGCTCCATGCAAACACAACTCGCCCCCGGTGGGAGTCGAACCTACACCTTCCGCATGAGGCGTGCAATGTGCTAACAATTGACCTACGGCAGCGGCCATTGTCCGTCAAATTTCTTGGCCATGCGTTTATGTGAACAAGTCATGGCGGCGGCGACGGCTGCAGCAGGGAGGGGACAGGTATAGTCACCGTAAAATCATAAGCGAGAAAAAGGATGAAAGAGAAAATAACGGTGTTATGCGATCCAACGGCGTCCACGCACAAAGCATTATATATCCGCTAACGAAGAGCGTATTTTCAGACGACATAAGCTAGAACAGTATAATCAACGAGAATCTCACGGAATACCGCAGTTTACATTACTATAGTGCTCGACGAAACTTCCTCTGGCAAGGGGCATACATTGTCGCAACTAGCCGAATGATCGCCACTTAAGAGGAACAATTAAATAAATTAAACTATCGGGTTTTACGTGCCAAAACCACTTTCTGATTATTAGGCACGCCGTAGTGGAGGACTCCGGAAATTTCGACTACCTGGAGTTCTTTAACGCCCACCTAAATCTAAGCACACGGGTGTTTTCGCATTCCGCCCCCATCGGAATGCGGCCGCCGTGGCCGGGATTCGATCCCGCGACCTCGTGCTCAGCAACCCAACACCATAGCCACTGAGCAACCACGGCGGGTAAGAGGAACAATGTCAATAGCTTATGCTTTATATGACGACGGAGTGTTCGTTTAATGGCGGCGGCACGGTAGTTCAAAAATCACTGCTCGGAGCACGTCCAACAATCTTCCCAGGAAGGCTGTTTGAATATACACTTAGGCTCGAAATCGGCGCGCAACAGCGCATAGAATAAGCGAGGGGCTTAAGAAGTAAACAACTCCACGGTGTCTACGCCTTCCTGCAACTATTTGGGCGCGATGAGATTCAGAAACGAGGCAGGTAGCAAGTTGACGTAAACAACTTGTCGAGGGCAGCTCGAAAGACCGTGGCGTGGGGATTGGCTGGTGACTCTGGGCCTCATTAGCCGCGATCGAAGCGAAACGGTGATTTTGAAATTACAAGCGTAATTTTAAGTGATTCCGACAGGCAGAGACAAGTAGGCGGATATAAGGAACGGCGCACTTAAGAACCAAATAACAACAGCTGGATGTATAGGGCACCTTGCAGCTTAGTTATTTTATGACGAAAGAGTTGGAGCGTGAAAATTGGCAGCGTGCCAGAGGGCATTCGTGGATTGCCGGTTGCGATTGCGGTGACGGAGACTGCATTTGAAATTTATTCATCATTTCCTCGTGGGAATCTACATGTGTGTTTTGTTTTGTTTGTTTCGGAGGACAAAGTGCAAAAAAAGGATGCCCGTGTTCCTCGCATTTTGCACACGTTAATGTTATTTCGGGTCCCCCCCCTCCGGCGTGCCTAATAATTAGATCGTGGTTTTGGAACGTATAATACCACATAATTAAAAGAAGATTGCTTGAGATAAATACTGCTGTTTCAAAAAAAAAAGAAAACCATGGAAAATATGTAGTTACTGTGTATGCATGCTGGAGGGCAAAAAGCAATTTGACATGACGTAAGAAAAGCGTATAGATGTTATCTCACAAATCGCTCAACGAGCTCAGTCGCCTACCTTACTGCGCTGAAGGTACGAGCTTGATGGGGGTAATGATTTACGAAACAAACTATTATATCACAACAGCTCGGATGTCCTTGTTTTCTGTGTATGTCTCAATCTTGTGTGAAGTTCCTACCACGCCACATTATAGTATCATCCAGCGCAGAACTGCATAACACGAAAGGGACCACAGGCCAAAATATTCTCGTAGTGCGTTTTTGTTTTTGGCTGCGTTCTCCGCGTAGCCAATGCGGTACTGAGTACACCCCTTGAAGGTGCGTTACCAAGAAGCCCACATCGCAACCCTCGGGTACTGCGTAGGGTGTATCTTAAGCCTTGTCACAGAGTTGCATGCCCGCGCTCCTCTCAAGATGGCCGCCATTGCCGCAGCAGCAGCAACGCCGCTTGAACGGAGATGAGGGAGAGCGCTCCCCATTGTCCCTGATCTCGCCAGACCAGTTTGGTCACGTGTGTCGGCTGAGCGCGGCGGAGGGACGACGCGGCTCGGCGAGCGGCAGAGCAGTTTTGGAGAACGAAGGAGTGGGGTCGTGCACCGGGGAACAGCTGAAGATGTGGTCGGCATGCTGAGATCTCCAGGCCGAAGCCTTCGCCGGTCGAGCGACAGACGGTGCAAGTTCGTCAGGATCTTCGGCAGCGAGGTTGCAGCAGCCCGACGCTCTTCAGATCGGGACCTCGGCAAGCACGCCCCAGATAAGCCTCGTGTTCCAGGCCGCTCTCACAACTTTCCGCCGGACTCTCTTTTCCAATCTCGTTTAATCTTTCCTTTGTCTATCCATCGCGTGTTGATTCTTTTATGTTCTATTAGTGTAGTGTTCTCCGTATTAATTGTCGCGTGTATTTCTCATTTTTGTCGCGTATTTTGTTTGTTATTTCGCGAGTGTTAATGGTTCCCACGTGGTGGGCTTAGTGTCGCGCGAGTGGCGTCAGGGCGTGTGCTGTGTGACCCGCACGCTCTCCGCGAACTAGGCCCCGCTACTGGAAGTTTGCATGTTTGTTTTCCATTATGTCTCGGGCATAATTTTATTGTATTAAATTGAGTGTGTGTGTTGTACGACGTCGCCTCCCGTCTCATGCCTCTGGTTCACGGTCGATCAGGCGTGGACCTTATCGCCGGTCAGCAGTCGAACCCTCACTCAACGCACGCGGGGTGGGTTTGTTGTCGCCCCATCCCCTCCTGTTCGGAGTGTGCGAATTGCCCCACCATCAATCTTTGACAAGCCTCCCGTTGCACTAGAGAAAAATACTAACTTTCAAAAAAAAGCGAGTTATACATAACCCACCGCGGACGCTTAGTGGCTATATGTCACCGCGCTGCTGAGTTCCAGGTCGCTGGTTCGATCCCAACCACGACGGCCCCATTTCGATGAAGCCGAAATGCAAAAAAGAAAGCGCTCATATGTCTTAGATTCATGTTCGCTTTAAGGAACATCAGGCGGTCGAAATTAATTTGGAGTCACCCGCTACATTGTTATATAGTTTACTCCCTTAAACGCAAAGGGTGTAAATCAGTTTACAACTCACACCCTTACACTCAAAGAGGGCGTAAGGGTGTGAGTTATAGACCGACTGACAGCCTTATTAAATTTTAAGGGTGTAAAGTATCCTAATGTCTACGGCGCGCTTCATAACCACATCGTTGTTCTGGTACGTAAAAACCAAAAAATTTAATTTTCTTTTGTTAGTTATCCGTACGTCCGTTTAAAGGGACGGATGACACTAGAACTTTCCACGTAAAGTTCTTATCTGCAGAAAGAAAACGTCGTTCGTGTAAATAAAAGCTTACTTCGATGCCGCTCATTCACTGTCCTCCCCTTTCAATATCCGTGAAGCTACCGCGACCAGTAAAACCCTCACCAACTAAACAGCCCCCCCCCCGGCCCAAGTTCCTGCCTCTTCAAACCACCGCGTCCTGTGGTCAGGCTGAACGCGGTAAACACTCAGTACGGCACAAGAGGAGGGGGGGGGGGAGGTCTCCCTCCTGTTAGTCACCGGTGTTATTTTACGGAGGATGTTTACATGCGTAACTCTCGCGATAATTTATGCGCGCACTCCGGGCGCGGCGACGTTTCCGGCTATACCCGAGCGGGTCCGGGTTTTCTCCGGGGAACGTACACAAAGATTTCACTGGCGACCGCACGTACAAATTTTCTTTTTTTGTCTTTAAGATGAAGCTAATGAAAAGCAAATGCCAGAGAGAAGAGGAGCCGCAGTATTGGTGTCGTTCCTCCGAGTGGTAGCCGTTACGGCCAACGTCGGGGCAACAGCGATGCCGTCCGTGTTACAAGTACACGTTGTCTGCTGATCGTTGTTCTAAATCCAACAGCTTTTCTTGCTTGCATTGAGGGAATCCACCGGCTTCGGTACACGTCTGTGTTCTCCCCAGACGCGAATACAACGGTTCCACATAATCGCTTCTCAAGTCTGTTCTCTCTCTATCTCTCTCTCTTTGTTTTCTTCTTTAACCACACGGCCTGCTATACGGCACAATAGAGTGAAATGAACGCGTGCAGACCGTCTTCGTAAAGAAGCTGCATAAATGGCTTGTGTAGCGTATTCTACCTATTGAACTCCTTGTAGACAATATGCTGGTCTGTTTGTGCCCTGTTAGAATGCCCAATGTATAGAAAAGAAAGAATTTTTTATGGAACCGAACTGGGACAAAGTTCATCAGGCACTTGTAACGCTGATAAGCACATTAGGTCCTATATACCTTGTCCTTCTAGGCAGCGACAGACTTTAAGCCTGTCGTTCGCTCACCTTCGGGATACTGGGTCTCTTGACAATTTTTAGAAAATGCTGCGTAACATGCACGCTGGGATGACGAAACTCCATTTTCACACAACCTTCATTTTGAATGTAGCGTAGCGAACGCCATCTTACGTGTAAATATCAGGTCTACATTTTCTGCATCTTTTCTTTTTTTTTCTTTCCACCCTCTTTCTCACTCGGGGCCTTTCAATCCCTAGTCCGCCTCCTCCATGCAGAGTAGCACGTTTACTCACCCAATGTACCGCTAATGCACAAATACAAAGGAGAGAGCCAGAACAGGTCACCAGGCGCTACAACAACCTTATTTGAAAGACGGCGAGATAGCGCATGAATACTGCTCCCAACACGCAGGCCCACCTACTACTACCGAGTGCGATTATCACGGCTGGCAAGATGACTTGGTAGATCTAAAGAAAGTAAGCTCCGCGTTGTACAAAACAACAGATGTCTGGCTAAGCAGACACTACTTTTTTTCATTTATGTAAAAGGCTTCTAATAGCTCACGCGCCGTTTTATCTTGACTTCTGCCCAGGATATTCACATCATGCAATACCGGCTTACAATGGCAGGCTTTACGGTACGCTGAAAGATGCGCAGTGAAGTCCTTCTTCGGATTATTAGCATGCTCCCTCTCGCAGTCTCTCAAATAAAGTTGTTAGTAGTGCCTGTGATGTGTATCTCTGTCTCTTCTTTGTGCTTGTGCCTTCGCGCTACGGTATGTCGGTAAACAGGCACCAACCAGCTTAACAACAAGCCTTTCTACAGAGTAACACGTAGGCGCGTTTACACACGTTGGTGTAATTATCTGCCTTTAAGTGAATAGCCTTCTCTCTTTCCGTCCCAGCACCTATATCCATTCTGCGGCCTTTGCCTCTGGACACAGCCACATCAGATGGAGAGCGTCTGCTGCAGACGCGGGGGCAGCAGTCTCTTACAGGTGCTGGGCCCCGGTCCAAGGTTACAGAAGCGGGGTAAGGACCGCCCCAGGCCTGATGTCTTCAGAGAGAGAGGCTTAATTTCTTCACCAGAATGAGATTATGGGCAAGAAAGCAGAGACACCCGTGGAATAGCGCTTGTGTGTCCCGTCGAATGAGATATTTTTTGGTGGGCTACAAATCTATTGAACGGTGATCGAAGGGAAAAGAAGTAGATGGGCCGTCAGAAGAAGGAAGAGTGTGAGAGATTTTGTCGTTTGTAATGTTATGGTCGCTGTGACTGTGAATAGCATTTGGGCCCCTGTGGACTATCTTATGGTAAAGTTGTCAGTTGACTAAGTTTATACCCACTGTAGTTTGTAATGAACGTTGAAAACCCGCGTTTTTTTTTTCTCTGTTTCGTTAGGAAGCCCGGTTAGATGACGAAGGCATCGTCTTCATGTACGTGCAGAAAGCAGCCGCTTCCTCACGTTTATTGTCGTTAAAAACCACTTTTTAGAAACTCTATTCGATAATATTTTTGGTGCCTGTAGGTGTCGTTGGCTACTTCTCTTATGGGACATAACAATTTCTAGGCCTAAACACAGGGTATAATGCGTGGATAAATAACATTGTGCGAAGCATGGCACGTTGACCGTACATCCCGGGGCTTTCGTGTCAACTCCCTATATTCGAATAATACTTTCACAAATGTTGTTCTTCGTACGGAACTACACAACGGCCTATATCAAGTTAGAGTCAATTTTTTACGAAAGCCAACAGCGCGAATACGTTCAAAACAATGCCGTACACTTCCGCATCAGTCCGACTTAATGTAGGGATCAGTATTTTACCTAATTGCTTCCGAGGTAATTCTTACAAGGATAGAAGGAAATGAGAATTGTAACGTACAAGGGTTCAATCGAAACTTGAAAGTCGTGTAACGTGTGCTGACAGAAGGGCATGAGTGCCGCACAAATTTCAAGAAAGCACCCTAGCGACTTTGACGTGTGTACATGAATACGTTATGTACACGTAGGGCGCCCTTGAAGGTGCACAGCTAACCAACAAAGGCGGCTCTCCAGTAATTACTGTATACACTGGTGTGAACACACATTTTCTGTGAGTCAGGACAGACGCAGTCTCTGCGAACGACCTTGGACAAACCCAATTTGGCAAAAAAAAGACTGTTTCTCATCCTTCCGTAAAAAAATTGTTTTAGAATCACCGTTTCGTAGCAATGGATTGAATATTTCAATTCTAAATATTTTATCTTCGGGGTCTACTCAATCAAGCATTGATATAGCCCCCCCCCCCACCCCTCGTGTCGGCATAGCCGTAAATAAAGTTCAATTCGATTAAAGCCCTTCTCCTTGCCAAGTTCTTTGAACATTAAGTTATTTTCAGTTTCATTTGACTTTCTAGAAAACCTTTCAATAGGGCATTTTTTCTAAACTTCACTATCTTTCCTGTCTCATTCGGTTCTCGCCCGGTGTCCTGCCGTGGGTAGGAGCCACATTTAGACGACAACCAAATAACCGAAAGTTCGTGCTAGCTATCATTGTTAAATCTTAAACGATATCGCCGTTACGGCAACAAGTTTGGTGGCTAAATTCACTCCATAGCACATCACTAGCCCGAGCTGGTTGGGGTCTTCATAGATCTCGTCATATGCGATTGTCATAGTCACCGAAGTCGCTTACCCGGAGTTCTTCAATGCCGACGAGTTCTGTATTTCACCATGGACCCCATGTCTCAAAACCAGACACAGTGATCTGGAAAAGAACGCACTGGGGTTTGACGGCTGCCACGTCACCTATGGACAACTATATTAACTAAGAACACTACTTCTCGATCAGTACAAAAGAAAAGAAAAACAAGATTTGATACGCAAACTGTAAGCAAAGCAAAACTAGCAGTATTTTTAATCGGCATTTCTTTATCAGACTAGACATTTGAAGAACGTTTCAGGCGGAGGTGTTGGGCCTAAACTTCATATTGTCGATTGTCTGACCCGAAGAAAGGTATTTGAGCATGCCCGGCGTTTGAAGCGGAGCATCGACATTGGTTATGATTGTGAGCCCTGCTGTTTAATTGCGAGAACTGTAATGGCATCATTACTCTGGATCATTATGCTTTGGCAGTGTCCTGTGTCTTTCACTGACTGTGACAAGGAAAGAGGCTGGTGGCGACGACTCCTTCACAGCAGAGTTCTTTCAGATCAAGTACAGGCCGTCCAGAAGGGCCACGATACTGCGGTAAGGTTACCCCTTACTGTCCAGACGTGTGAGCCGCCTGCATAAACATAAGGGTTGATCTTCAGGACCTGAATAAAGTTCGTCATACCGTACCATACTACGGTTTAACCCACCCCCTCCGCAGCGTTCGTTCCCTCGGAGTCAATAAATCCTTCCATATCCGCAACCTGTTTGTGTCTACTCTACTCGAGCGCGATAACATCTCGTGGTTTGTACGGCCACCCTTGGTTTCCCTACACGCGTGCGTCCTGCTGCTGCTTACGTACCGACGCTTGAACTTTGAAGCGCGGGATAGGAAGTCCATGTCCGGAGACTGAAAAAGAAAGTTTGCACTTATCTCCGGCAATCGCATCGTTCCGGGACTCGCAAAAGGACACGGTGTCACTGGAAATTTTAGAGAAGGACAAGGGGAAGAAATAGAAAACGAGAGAATCTTTATGGAAAGTTCGTTCGTGAAGGCACCGTATCCGTCGGGACATGCGAGCCGGAGGTCCTTTTCTCTTTCTTTTTTTTTCGAAGTTATTGGACGACCGGCCGCAATGGCTCAGTGTCTTAAGGCGTTTTGATACAGTGCACGAGGGTTCGTATCTCAGCCATAGTGACCGCGAGCTTATAGTGGCGAATGGCAAGAAGGCTCGTGTAGCACGCTTTGCGTGCGCTTTAAAGATACGCAGGTGGTTAAAAATTAAGCCGGAGTCCTCACTATTACGTCATCGCCGCATGGATTAGATTTGGGACGCGTCAAACCCCGTAATTTTAATTGTTTCTTTTTATAATCCAAGATGCTCGTGTCGAGGCAAATGTTTATATTGCAGCTGATGACAGCCAAGCAACCGCCTAACAAAGGTTCTACTATACAGTCTCGTGACAGTGACAGATGTGTAATGTGGCAGATTATTATTTTTTTTCTTTTTCGTGAAGCAGCATTCACAAGTTAGAGGTATCGACAACAACGATTTGTAGCGCATTCTTGCGTGAGTATAACACATTCTCTCGCAGAAGCGTGCGTGTTAGATGCTTCAACATGGCTTTTGACGGTAGAAACAGCGCAGGAAGACGATGACTGACGAAAGGAATTAACACACGCCATAATGCAATTACCATTGTCCATTCGCGAGTAAAACTTCTCGTTGTTAACCAGTGTTATGCGAGGGTGTTCATTCTGCTAATCGGCGCTTTCATTTTCATTTCAGTCATTTTCTCTTCCGTCAGTCGTGTTCTCTTTAAGACTAAGCAGTACACATCAACTGAGTCATCAACTGAGCCAATTAATGCAACAGGCATAATGTTGAGGGATAAACAAGGCTAAGGATTGAGGATCAACAGTGAGTGTATGATATTCTAGCTAAAAATAACCGGGAATCGGATCACTTGGACGGCCCGTGCATCATGTGTACATGGGACAGACACCCGGTGTCCCGTTAGAGCAATATCTCTCGAAACGACATTTGGTTCACGGTGTCCCACGCTTCGTCAAGGAGTCGGCGACGCTCGAGGTGGACGAGTATCGCGGATCAAGCGAGAAAGTTCTTTCGTGCGACGTATTTGGCAGCGACGCACCTCTTCAAACATGGTGAATGGCGCCAAACACGCACAGGGAGTCTCTACAAAGCAGCATACTCTGTGCCGATTCGGATCGAATGTAAAATAAACGAGGGTTGGCGTCTAGCCGAGGGTTTCACTTTGTCTTCAATAGAATGTGACTTGGTCTCACAAACGGGCATGCAAGATGACTTCTGACTCCTCGTTAGTCGTTCGTTGCAAGGGGAATACAAAGCAAACACAGCGCGGCTTTGCCATTTTTAAAGTATATGGTAATGTATGGTAATACGTGTATATGGCCTTGAGTTGTCATGGCGCCAGCAGGATGACAGTTTTACTGCGCATATTTTCTTCCGGGTCGTTTTCCGATCCGAGAGTATGGACACACTCTAGAAAGAGTTGGCACCATTTGGGGTTTATCTTGTCTCCAAATAATAATCATCCTCTATACCGCGTGCCTTTATTTTTTATTTTTTATTTAGCGCTGCGCGTCCGACACTTACAGGTCAATAAGGGAACGCGCGTTATCAGCGCGGCGCAGCATTCTTGACAGCAACGCATGGTGCAGGTGGAGTTCAAAAAAGAATGAATTGAATTCTGGGGTTTTACGTGCCAAAACCACGATTCGATTATGAGGCACGCCATAGGGGGAGGGGGGGGGGGGGGAACTCCGGATTAATTTTGACCACCAGGGGATTTTTAATACCGGTGTCGCACGTACACCTCTGATTGCGATTGGGACCGATCAGGATTGAGCTTGATCCGGATCGAGCGTTGCTACGCGATCATTTGCGATCGCGATCTTGAGGGATCCGGAACCAGACGATCGCGATCCGTGAATCGTGATCAGGCCCCTTGATCGCGATCGCAGGCTGACGTCTTCGCCCTCTAGCACAGTATCTTGAAAACTCTAAAAACAAAAAAGTGAAGGCAGCTCAATAAAAAAAGAAACGTTTGAAACCTTTTTATCAGCAATAGCAAGCTGTAAAATTGAAATATTGTCCAAACTTAAGGATATCTTGCAAATCTGAATTTTTAGCCAAGTTCTGAGTGTTGCCGACGATCGATCAGCAGACGATAATAACTCGATCCGGATCGTCAGATCATTGCTGAATGCAATTAAGCAATCCGATCGGCTTTGATCGCGATCAGAAGTGTAAGTGTGGCACTGGTGTGACGTGCCCCTAATGCATGGCACACGGGCGTTTTTCAAGAAAGAAAACGCAGCCAACACAGATGACTATTGTCGCGGGACAAAGATACGCACCAAATGGCGCAAACTTCCTTTTTTTAGAGTGTGCCCACACGAAGCGTGTCAGGAATGGTAACTAACGATAAGCGCCTTTGCCACCATCCGCCGCCATTAGTATCATGAAAGTCTATACAGACTTTCTTGATCCTAGTGACGTGCTACTTTAAATCATACTTCGTCAGTCTCAAGACCATCTTTAAAGGCTATCGCGAGACTGCCGAAATAATATATAAAAGAGGCACGTCTATTTCGTTTATTGCTGAGGGGAAGTAGGAAACCACTTTTCTCTACC
Source organism: Dermacentor albipictus (assembly GCF_038994185.2). NCBI lineage: Eukaryota > Metazoa > Arthropoda > Arachnida > Ixodida > Ixodidae > Dermacentor > Dermacentor albipictus. Next base: position 111,555,835 of record NC_091828.1, read on the forward strand.
ACACAAAATTCACTCTCACAAAACTTCGTTTGCGAAGCTTGCGAAACGTCCACATAGGCCCTCCTATGAGGTCTGTAGACTCTTTAGAGACAGTGGTTGGACTCACGGGCTCACATTTCTCGCCTATTAACTTGGAGACCTTGGAGACGCTTGGCGACCTGAAAACTGCCTGTTCAGATGTCTGTGGACCCACAAGAGACCAACAAGAGACAGACTGATAAACGACTTCTGTACGTGCGATGTCTGTAAATTTTAGGCAGCGAAAAGCGCTAATCTGAATGAACGTCTGCAAGAAGTCAGTACGGACCATCTGCAGGCTGTCCGTCTCCGTTCTTTTTGATAAGGACATCGCACTTTGGTAACCGGATAAGGGCACACGTGCCAGCTGCCATCGTCCAAGTGCACGGTCAAGGCTGCGAGAAGAGGCGAAGCGGAAATTCCTCGATTCGTTTGATTCCGCTTCTTTCGCTCCCGCTGTATCTCGGAGTGGCACGTGTCACAGCCGGGTTTATCTCCAGCCTGGGCCCGTTTTGGCATTCTCCTTATATCGCTGAGGTTATATACGACATCGTGCCCGGTCTCTTAAACGACGCTGCCGTTAAAACTTGAGCAGTCCGCAAGCAATATCGGGGACAGACACGTGCGGAATCACAGGGTGCATTTTGGCGGCGGGAACGTGTAGCGAAACAGAATGAGTAAATGGATTAGAACACTTGTACGCTCGCGGTTTCAAGTGGGGAAATGGCGTCCGTTGCCCGTGACGCGGATAGGTGATCCGCGACTGAATCACCGTTCGTCGGTAACACGTATGATGGCACGCACGACGGTAATCTGAAGCGAGTGACGTCGTACTATTAGAACGTCACGAACTTTGCTTGTTTACACCCGCCGTGGTTGCTCAGTGGCTATGGTGTTGGGCTGCTGAGCACGAGGTCGCGGGATCGAATCCCGGCCACGCCGGCCGCATTTCGATGGGGGCGAAATGCGAAAACACCCGTGTGCTTAGATTCAGGTGCACGTTAAAGAACCCCAGGTGGTCAAAATTTCCGGAGCCCTCCACTACGGCGTGCCTCATAATCAGAAAGTGGTTTCGGCACGTAAAACCCCAAATATTATTATTATTTGCTTGTTTACACCGGCTGGTGGCATCACATCCCGTCGACCATTGGTCCCATCTCGAAAACCTGTACTTTGATTTAAAAATGAAATGTCATTATACAACAGAAAGCTCAACATCTGATGTACCCTTATATACCGAACTGAACTTCCACGAACTACCGTATACACTTGGGTAAGAGCCGCACTTCTTTTTCGCGAACTTGACGAAGCGCGGCCCATACACGGGGTCGGGCCATTTGAGCCCAATTTTTTTCCTATCGTGCGTAACCCCGGTGATCCACTTTTACGGATAGGTCGAAAACTACTGTTTCCGTACGACGTGTATTTGTTCCTATGAGCGTCCCTCTCTCCACGGGGCTTCGACGTATGTGCATTTTTTCGTCAGCGCCGAAGCAGCGATCCGCTGCACGCTCACCAAGTGGTGCTCGGCGTGTGGGCCACAACCGTTAGCTTGAATTTGGCGTCAATTTCGGCTGCCAGACGCTTTGTTTTAGTAGCTGGGCGAGTAAACACAGCCGGCTGTACTAACCTGTATCGATGTGCGCAGTATTTCGTTCTTTTTTAAACGTTTTCATTAATGTTTTGGGCTTCTTACCTACCGGAGTGGCACTTAAACGAGTGCTGCTCTTACGCGAGTGTATGCGGTATACGTTATCAAGAGCTCGAGTAAAACGATTTTCTCTTCTTATGGACTTCTTCTGGTCATATCAGGTATGCAAGCGCATAGGAAGAGTTCTCAAGAAGTCTGTTCCAATGGGTTTATTGTGACGCCCGTATACTTATACGTATATGAAGTGCGATAGCCTGACTTCATGGTAAGTTGAAAAGCCCTCTATGATGTCCGCGCTAAATATTTCCGGCTTTCGTTAATAGATGTCCCAATAAACTCTTGTAACGGTACGGAAGTATTTATGCTCCACAACGCATAACGCCCAGCGAGAAACTTTTCAGCAAGAGGTTACTAAATGCCACGCAGCTAGAATTTATCTCACTTTCTCGCTTGTTTTCACTGTTCCAGTTACTACAAGGTACAGTAATTGCCGTTACAATAGCACGTTATTCTCAGAAAGAAATTAAAGTGTTCCATCTACTCGAGGTTTCCAGAGGCTATAAGTGTAGAACTGTAGAAATACCAATCACGTCTGTTGGACTCCAAATCTAGGCCATGAAACCATACTCCTTGTCAAGGCGGATTCCCTCGACGAAGGTGTTGAGAATTCGTCAATGCTGAGGATCGGCTCCCAGTCGTGAATGGTAGCAAACGCTTTATTGAAGATCCTTAATGATGCTGGATTCTCGAGAACCTCAATCTACGGTCTCGCTGGCAAAGCTTCACAGTGCTCAACGGAAGAATTCCGTCAGTTGCTAAGAGCAAGTTATTCCTTCACAAGAATTGGCTTGGATAGGGTGCGTATCACGTTTACGTATTTTAACTGTTTGCTTGGCTGGTCTATTCCGAAATATTTGTCGGTAGATAGATTATGACTATTTGAAAGGCAACATGCTGTCTTTGAAACAGTCATCAGCCTTTATAAACTAGAAAGAGAAACAAAGAGATATTTTTTTATTTATAAGCAAATGGGTTTGCCGGCTTAGAAGTATTCGCCCACATGCTACTCGAAGCTAGATCGAGGATAGAGATTCTAGAAGGACAGCAGAACAAAGTGTAAAGCATATATTTTTAGACTATGAGATGTAAAGGAATTAAACCGACATATACAGGACAAATATGGCAACAATGTGTCCAGGCCTTTTGACACTAAAACGCATATTAAGTCGCTAACACTCTCCATCAATGCAACGTCAAGCTCAAGACTTCTGTTTGATCATCTTCAATCAATGAGCTTAGCCTCAAAATTCAAGCTTTCATCTGGACAATGCGCATCGTATAAAAAGCCAGCAGTGAAGTCAAGGCGACTAAATTATTCGGTCAAACAGGGCTCACAAGAGAACGGAAGGTTTCAAGTAGTGTTATTTTGATTTTGTTCTAATATGGAAACGCACGCACACTACATTCGCTTGTACGATACATCTCACATGCTATTCCTCTTTCAATTTCTAGCAATAATGGGAGGGTTATTCTTCGAACGTCAGTATGTGGCCACGACGGAGAGCTTTGCGGGGTGAGCATTGGACGAGCTTTGCAAAAACTTGCTTTGAGACGAGCTTTGCATAATTTTGCAAACCTTCGGGAGCTTTCTTAAGTTTCGCGGGAGCCGGCGGTGAGCTAGCAAAAATAAACACACTCGGCTAGCAGACGTAAAAGACGGGTGCGTGACACTTTGAAGGCTTACTTGAAGGCTTGAGAAATAACGTTGCAAGCGTTTCTCACCAGGTACTGGCGTAACGCGCACTTAGCCCCGTAGCATCTGCTAGCCATCAGCGTATAGAAAGATACGATAGGGAACAAAACAAAACATCTTCGCATATTTATTATTTTTTCTTGCATCAATAGGTTTAAATTCCTCGTCAAATTCGGTATATCGAATAATAGTGCGGTTGTTTTACGTGGTGTTATACTTCGCATAAAGTAGATTGTCCTGGTGCACAATCAAAGGCATCTTTATTGCTTGTAAGCCTAGATCAATATAGCTCTAGCGAAGCTTCAACAGGTTTCTCTTCGACAGCTGGAAGGCGTCTGCCATCGTTCTGAGATCTTCTCCACATTCAATGAGGGCATCATATGTGTCACCATATGACCGGACCATCAAAAGAAATGGGGCCAAAACATGTATTGACATTCCCAAACGTTTTCACCCGGGTCCTTTGTTGCTCAACCGCGAGAATAACATCTTTCCAAAATTTGAAGCCTCACTACCACCTTTGGAGGATCTTGTCATTAGTGAGCATGGTATCTTAAGTATGCTGCTTAACCTTGAGGTAAAGAAATCACCTGGACCTGACAATATACCTAATGCCTTTTTGAAAAGATATGCACAATGGACATCTAAATATTTGTTTGTTTTATTTACAAGGTCCCTGTGTGAAAGTCAAATCCCAAGAGACTGGGGGACTGCCAGAGTGAAACCGCTTCACAAAAGTGGAGACAAGCAATTGATCAGGAACTACCGCCCAATTTCGCTAACATCGACTGCTTGTAAACTACTTGAACACATAATTCACAATCACATATCAAACTTCCTCGAAGCTAACAATTTCTTTACTAAATATCAGCATGGATTCAGGAGGGGTTACTCAACTTGTACACAGCTAGTAGAAACTATACATGATTTTTCCTCTTCAATTAACAATGGAACACAGATTGACGCCGTATTTATGGATTTCTCGAAAGGTTTTGACAGGGTCACTCACGAAAAGTTAATTTATAAGTTAGACACAATACTTCATAACAAACAATTAGTAAAGTGGATTTCAGCCTACCTTTTAAACAGGGAACAATTCGTTGTTTTTAACAATAATTGTTCTGACAAACTTACAGTTCACTCTGGCGTCCCTCAGGGCTCTGTTCTTGGGCCTCTATTGTTTTTGATATATATTAATGATATTGTGTCTAACATTCCTGTGAAAATTAGGCTTTACGCTGATGATTGTGTCATTTACACAGAAGTAAGAAGTGTCTCAGACCAATTACTACTAAATAGCGCGTTGCAAAAAGTTTCTGCATGGTGTGAATCATGGCAAATGTCCATTAATTTTGAAAAACCTGTATTGATGAGGATTACGCACAAAAAGAATGCCTTACCGTTTGATTACAGTATTAATGATGTGACACTTGCAGAAGTAACAGAATACAAATATCTAGGGCTATGGGTCACTAACAATCTCAGCTGGAACAAACATATTGATTTCATAACGTGTAACGCTTTTCGTAAATTGTTTTTCTTAAGACGGGCATTGCGGTTATCCACTCCATCTGTCCGCCTACTTGCTTACAGATGTATTGTCTTGCCTACCTTAGATTATGCTGCTATCATTTGGGACCCATTCACTAAGACTAACATAAACAAAGTAGAGAGGGTTCAAAGGAGGGCTGCTCGGTACATATATAATAATTACCGACGTACATCAATAACACAACTTTTAATCAAAGCTGGTCTGCCGACAATGAATGAGCGATATCGTTCTGCAAGACTTAAATTCATGTACCAATTAATTAAAGGACACTACAGAACCGAACTCACCCATTTAATTCATTTTTCGTCTGGGTATGCGACCCGACAACGACATCAACTAACTTTAACTCCTTTTCGCATCCGTAATAACTGTTTTAAATACTCATTTCTTCCACGAACTATTACCGATTGGAATAACCTCACTAACAATGAAGTGTTGCAACCGTCACTGACATTATTCGCTCAACATATTGCCTAGTCTGTGTTACTGCATTTCATCACTTTACTGTTCTATTGTGTATTTTCTTTTTTTTTACTGTTTGATATCTTGTTGAAATGTATTCATGATGCTGGCTGCAGAGCTTCAACCTGCACCCTTATTTCCCTTATTTCTTTTGTTTTGCCATTTTTGTGAAAGTGCTTAATTCTTTTCCCACCCTGCTATAATCCCGATACCGGGATTGCAGTATCAATAAATAAAATAATAAATAAATAAATAAAAATGAAAGTCTGGTTACTGTCAAAAGCTTAAGGGCGGACATTTATCAGTCTTTAAACTCTCAAGATGAGCATTCATCGAACCCTTCGAAAAAAAAATTTTGACTTCTTGCATCGTGACCACAAGCAGGTACTCCCCGGCACCGAAGTGACGTCATTGTAGATAACGTTACTTTGAACCTCGTATATCTTGAATTTCGGCAGGAAACGACATAAAACCGGTCGCAGCTTTCGAACGGTGGGGATCGTCTTACAGCGCACAACACCCCACAACTCAGCGGCACGTAAAAATTAAAGAAATAGCAACGAGCATAAAACCGCGGAGTCACTGCCGTGTCAAGCCTCTCTCTCTCTCTTTTTTTTTTTGAAGCCCCGCGAACCCATCGAGCAATCTTTGCCTCTTCTGTGCCCTTTTCTCCCCCCTTTCTTGCCTCTCTTACACGTTTGTTGATTTATTCCAGTTGTCCTACGTGATGGCAAGCTCGTGAGACTGAGTCCCACCAGCCCGCGCATGACAAGAAGCCAGTGACCTTAGGCGACCGGCTCAGGTTTGTCCGGTTGCGTCTCCTCGCCCCGGTGACGGGCACAAAATCAAAACAACATCGCAACAGGAGCCCGCGTCCCCGCGCGGGGGCCTCAACAAAACTGGATGACCGGCCCGCGTCCGCCGGATAGACAAGACGCCTCAGCAACGACGACGTCCTCGGCTCCACTGTTGACTCTTGTTGGCAGGGACCCGTAAATCGTCACCGTCTCCGGGCAGTCTCGCAGTAAACTTCCGCTGACTCGCCGTCCTTTGAAATTCCTGGTGAGTCAGACAGCGTCTCCCGTGAGCGACTCGATCGGCGACTACCCACCCCCCCGCTGCTCCCCCGGAGTCATCCCTACTTCTTCTACACAGAACGCACCTGCTGTGGACTGACGAGCACATTATTACACCCACGATGCGCTCTCCGGTAAGATATAAAAGCCACCCCCGCGGCATCCCGATCAGTTCTTTCTTCGCACCTTGGGTTCGGAGTTCAGAGTCACAGGGTCTGCACTTCTGGTTGCAAAACACGCCGGCCACCCTTCTTACCTCCCATGGTTTGAGCTCACTTAAAATACTGTCTACAATGGAGCTTTCTTATTATTGAAAACAAAGTGCCAATGGGAGAGAACAAACGTATGCTTTTTTTTCTTTCTCTTGAAAACGGGGCATACATCGTCTGTTCAAAGTTGAGCTGGCCCACCGGCTTCACGCCCTTCACGTCTTTCAAGTTCAAGGCCGCGAAGCCTTTACCCTGCCCTGCCGGTTTCAGAGGATTTCAAATACTTTGTGCAGCATAGCTTTCCTTTTAGAACACTGTATAATTGGAGTGGATATCTCGCATATTTTAAGATAAGCTAAGCAGTGTCTCGCACACTACGTCATCGTTGACGCCTTTGATGTTCACGGCCGCGCATACTTGTCCGGGCGCTGCAAAAAAAGCCACCATCTTAACCCTTTCTTTATCGAGCTCATTTAAAACGCTGCGCCTTAACAATGCCGAATTTGTTGCGAAGTGAGAGAAAGCTAGGAGAGTTGCAGTTCACTTTTTCCATGACGCGATACTCCGCAGTCCGTCCTTGATGCTATCGGATTTTGTACTCCTAACGTGTGTATCCCACGCATCTTTGTGTCACCGCCGATGCTACAATTACTTAATCTATTGCGTTCTAGGCGCTTGATCGAGGCTACTGACACCGCTTACCGATCGCGATTGTCACGCCTCTGGACGCTGAGCCTGAGTTAACACAGACATGGATGAACGGGATTTTGCAGGAAGGCTGTTGCAACTCAACTTTCGAACGACATGTATTTGGTTCGTTGGTCTCTGTGTAACGTTTCACGCACGATGTGCTTGACGAGCAAACTGAAAGTTTCGAATTTGATTCCTTAAGCGGGTTACCTGATTAAGGTGTGTGGTTCGTATTATGATGCCGACAAATACGCTTATTTTGTTGCCTCTGAATAGAACATACGAGAAGGGAATATTTTCTTTCGGGATGTGGCCGTTGACTGCATAAAGGAGAGTCGAGGTAATTAGTTCTACGATTTAAAAGAAATTTACACCCTTTGGTGGTAATCTTGCCCCCGTACCTTTTTATTCGTTCATCTTGCTTACATTCCCTTTCTTTAAAACTCTGCGCTCGTAAATGTCCTCTCAAGAACGCTATGTCACGCTGATGTGACAGTGCATTTGGGACTTGAAAGCACCGAGAGTGAGGAGTTAGAAAAATAAAAAAGTGCACAAAATAGACCCCGAGTATATTGTTTGAGAACCAGTTAGACCCGAAAGGCCACCCACTTTTTATAGCGTGCAGCCTAAGCTCGTATGTGTTATCTACAGCAGTCTGTACGACATAGTAGAGGGCGACAAATTATTAAATGGAGTGATGAGTATACAAAATTCGTGGGTATATGATGAGTTCACCTGGCACTGGACAGCGGTCAGTGGAGAACATTTGAGAAAGGGCCTTCATTTGCACCCAGGCTTCAAACATGATGATTATCATTATGGTCGTGACATGACAGCCCCTAAATAGTGAAAAGTGAGTGTAAAACAATCAATAAGGATTCCACATATTCATAGGTCGTGGCAGTGGGCTCCGAAGCTCCTTTCCTTTTGGGCATCCAGGAAAACTAGCAATGCTTCATTTCGCATCGGCGAAGGATAAAGAAGTTAAACTATTACAAACGCCCCACTGAGTCATTTCTGCTTAGATTCGACTTAACGAGCAAAACAACAAACGTAGAAGTCTCGCTGTCCCTAGCGGTAGCATTTTCAGCATTAACTAAACATGTCACGTTAACAGCACGTCTACTTTTTGGTTTACTGTGGCGCGAAGCCACAGTAAACCAAAAAGTGAAGTGAAGTGGAGGCATCGACTATTGTGACGACCCCGCCTATGGGTCGTCACAATAGTCGATGCCTCCCCTTCACTTTCTCTTTACTCACTGCCTTCCTCTACAGAGCACCCTCCACGGCCCTGACCCTCAGTGCCATTACGGTCACGGTTACGCGTGCAAGTTGGCACTTCCAAAAGCTGTCACTTGTTTGTCGTAGCTAAATCAGTCCTGCCTAAATCCGCAAGGTGGAGCAAGTTTGGGAAAAAAATTGCTCTTTTCCCGAGAGCTGCGCGAAGCTGCCAGGAGAATTCCCCCGGGGGCTTTTAACAATGATAACCAGTATGGCAAGGCGACCGGCCCAGAAAATATTTAACTCCTGGGTTCGATCATCGGAATCGGATGAATTTTCCAACCACGAAGCTTCCTTCCTGAGAAATCGGTATGAATTTCCTTTGTAGCTTGGTTCTACTTTCATTGGGATGGCAGTCATTCTCTTCGAAGAATCAATCTAACTTCCGCAGAAAAAATTGCTTATTTTGTACAAAAACAGCTTTGGGAAGCAGGGTCTGCATTGATGAACAAAATCCTTAAACCACAACTTCTCATGAGAACATTCGCTGACTAATCGGGATGTTGGGCGTATTATTGGCGAAGGCGGAGAGTCAATGACAAAGAACTGTTACGAACGAAAAGCTTCGTAAATTCAGTCTCTAAATTTTAGAAATCGCGCAAGGACCCTGCAGTAGGCGCGCTCGGTCATAACTTTCATCAATGTGCAGACAACAAGGCGTGTGAAGAATGGTACAGGTTGAAGAGCAAGCCCGTCAACTCGGACCTATTTGGTTTCATAAGCAACAACCACCTTTACGAATTCATTTTGCTTCTAAGCACTGAGCCTGCATGCGTAAATTTGTTTTCTTACTCTGGAATTTTTTGTTTTTTTTTCTTTTTTAAAAATTATTACTGAGGTGATTCAGGCCACAGAGTTATCGACAAGAGCTAGTGATTCAGCTAGAATCCGATCGAATAATAATAATAATAATATAGTTTATCCCACAATGTTACAAGACACAGTGTGCATATCAGGCCCGCCAAAGCCACATATCTATAAGGTGTGAGAGGCAGTGCCTGGCAGGCGGCAGGACTACATTATTTTGATTCACATACATAATGCATTATATGATGCCATTGAGAAGAAAAATATGTACACCTATCTTCAAAACGTCTTCCTTGTGGCTCCAAGCGGCTTTGTGGCATCTGCAAAGAGGATAATCTACAACAAATTGTTGGGTTATATATGCAACAACTCGCAACGATTATCCTTGAGCGATGAGACTTGTTGTCTTGCTGTCCTCATAAAACTACGGTCACTTAACAATGTCGCTTATAATGAAACGTGATAAATGACTACCGAATCAGCAACAACGTCAGAAGCCAGGACCACGAATAGACAAACCTACGTGCCACCCCCACAATTCCCACTTTTGCTAAATGATTGCTGTGCCACGGTGCCCTCTGGTAACCATGTGTCAAAGAAAAAAAAAACTAATGCCTCCGGTGATACGATCACGGACATCATCCGATTCCGCAATGTGGTGAGGTTCTGTAGTAGCGGCATAGTGAGCCAATTAGAACTGCTGTAGCAACCCTCTGGACCAATCAGAGTTAACAAGGCGGCGGAAACTCGATAGCACGGAGAAATTTGACAACAATGTCCGGAACGGCAATCCCTGCTCTCTGCAGTGAAAAACTTCAGTGATACCATCATGAACATCATCCGATTCCGCTATATGGTCAAATTCTTTAGTGGCGGCATATGTAGCCAATTAAAAACACTGTGGAACTCCTCTGGGCCTATCAGAGTTAACAAGGCGGCGTAAACTCGACAGCACGGAGAAATTTGACAACAATGTCCGGAATGGCTATCCCTGCTCTCTTCAGTGAAAAACTTCAGTGATACCATCATGAACATCATCCGATTCCGCTATATGGTCAAATTCTTTAGTGACGGCATATTTAGCCAATTAGAAACACTGTGGAACTCCTCTGGGCCTATCACAGTTAACAAGGCGGCGGAAACTCGACAGCGCGGAGAAATTTGACAACAATGTCCGGAACGGCAATCCCTGCTCTCTGCAGCGCACATCAGCGCGCGCGACGGATCGCGGCACCCCTGGCTGGTTCGAGCATTTGCGTAGAACGCGTACATACGCAAAAGCGCGGCGCAAGCTGTTAAAATGACCCTCGGCCGCCCCAACGGTTCGCCTGTCCGGCCGCTTCGAGCGACGTCGAGTTTTTTTAGAAAGCTCGTCCTTGAATTCATCCGGTCGTTCACCGGTCGCTTCCCTCCTCCTCAAACCCACGCCCTCTCCCCCTCGTCCACTCCCGCGCTTGCTGTACGCGGTCACACTACTGCGTTTACGGGCAAAAACAACAGGGCATTCTTCAAAACAGCATCTGCCTACGCCCCCCCCCCCCCCCCCAAGAAATGAATTAAGAAATCCGGCGAAGGTGAACTGCGCGGCTGTGACGCAACTTGTTCCTGTGTTTCGAAAAGGGAAACGGTAATCGGGTGGGAGAGTATAGACAGTCCAGCACCCAGCCCAAGACTTCGCCTTTCTTTTTTCAGTTTGTCTCCGTCCTCTTCTTCTTTGCTCTAAACGCCGCCGGTCGGGGAAAACACGCAATAAAGAAAGGTGTATAAATTACGGTTCGCTGACTCGGTCGACAGTGTTTCGTTGGCGGGAGTGCTTGGTTTCTAGTCGCGTCGGGCTGCTTCAGTCGCTACAGCCTTTCGCTCATTTGTCGGGTGGATCGTTTACAGAGGGGAGAGGTCGCTATTTTATTTATAGACACTCTCTCGGACAGCCCTGTTATTCGAGAAAGCCCACGGGGTGCCCTTTTCGCAGTTACTCGCTCGTTACTTTAGCGGGCCGTTCTTTGGTGCATCTGCCGTTACACGTGGGGAACACTGAAAATGCTGCGTTGATTTAGCACAGTAAGAACGAAACACAGATAGAGAGGAAAGAAGACGTCGGCACGGATTGACATAAAGCTTGGAATAGACTTAGCGTACCGGGCAGATCTAACGGTGTACTACCGCTTGCAGAGCATCGGTGAGCATTATTCATTGTGTAACCCAGTATCACGCAGCAGTGCTTTGCGTAATATAAAATCTGAACGAAACGTGATTGAACAGAACTATATTTAGTAATGAACTTTTGTGCGATTTCATGTCCGCAAGTATGAACTCAGTGGGTGCAGTCGATCACTGAATGTCATGCCACGTGATGAACACGATGAACCTTGTGGCTGAACCTAAGTAACGCCAAAATGTTCTTTCGGCTAAACGCAAAAGAATGTCAAGACACCCACTGTGCACCACTGTAAAATGGAATAGTTAATTTGTGTATAGAAGAGCGATTCCTTCAAACTTGCCAGAACACTATTCACCGCCGTTCCATTTTCAAGAATCGCGGTCGTAGTACGCTACCTTCCGGCATGCAAACGAGGAGAATAACGTGCTTTAAATGAAGATCTGGTGTTTCTTTCATACATCAACGCACCGTGTACAATTGTCCACAAAATGTTTCTGGGTCACAAGTTTCTCTTCGAATGCGAATTCCTGCGGGGTCAAGCCATGATGCTTCTAATTTAATTAATCGCGCTGCCACTAAATTACAATACTACATCAGTCTGAAACGAGGGTCATTTAAAAACAATCCTACTGTAACTTTGAGTTCGGTGTTAAATGTCCAGTTACATGTCCACGAACGCGAACGTCTGCGTTCGCGGAACGCTGACGCTCCACAAACGGAATTCTTGGGCTCCGCAAGTGGCCAAAACGAATCTCCGCTCGCTGGTTGTTTACATCAGAGTTTGAATCGAACAATGAAAAGCACCGCGTCCGCACATCGGTAGTCCTCATGAGAAAGACCATCGAGTCAGCAGCGTTTAAGACTCATTGCTGTGCGATTCAATGAGCCCACAGCGTCCACGCTGGACGCGTTTCATTCGAGCACGCAGGGAATTGATTCCCTCCCAATGATCGCCTCTCAATGGGAATGAACTTGCATAGGCTGCAAGCTGAAATCAACTATTGAAAGCAGCCTTCGAGTAATTCACCGCAGCAATCATCGCGAGTACATAAGTACTTTGAAGTGAGAGGGGAATGGGGGGGGGGGGGTGTTGGTTCTGTGGCACTCTGGGAGGGCATGCTGCAGGTGGGGTTCCTGAAGGCCAGAAAGTTTGGGAGGCCCTGCCTTAAACCTTAGTGGCCGAGAAGACGTGTTTTATTCATTTGCACCAGCTATTTGCGTTTAATCCAGGTACTGCAGAACGCGATATAGCCCAATTAACGCGACTCCATGGTTGTGCGTATCTTCACTATCATCACTTGTGGCCATGGTCATCGTTTATGAGTGTGATGATCCTGATGATGTCGGCATGGCTTATTTCCACACTAAACACGCGTAACGTATCACGATAGTCCACCAGTACCAAAACAAAAATGCAGCTTTTGCGTTTATGGAACAGCTTATCATTTATAGCAGTCTCATTAAATTGCAATTGAGCCATGAGGGTCTTATAGCACATCTCCTCTGGTCATCTAGACTGGTCACCGCCAGAGTTCAGCAGCCTTGTTTTATCGCGTGCGCTCAAGCACACATGGCCTTGCGGACGAGAGATCATTACTCAGCGGCGAAGAAAAAGAGAGAAAACGTGTCGTTTCGAACTGCAAACCAGAAGCGAGAGCGGCAAAGTTTCCGCAGCACATTTGGCGGAGGCGTTTCGCTTCGTCGCCTTGCGCAGCCAAGGACACGGTCTGCACATTTCTTGCGCGTTTTTTTTTCTTTCGTTTGATTTGTTCAAAATCTTGAGCAAAGAGCCAGTGGTCACATATACAAGATTTCATAAGAGGCGGCTCACTTCAATTGCTGGTTCCTTAGATTGAGAAGCCAGACGGTTCGTGACTCAACGTCTTACCTTCCAGACGGCAGCCTCAAGCACACGCACTTATGCGGTCCTCTGTGCCACGTTTTATTATACGGCGCAATCTCCTGAGATCTGCGGGCAAGTCTGGTTTAGTTTGTGGTAGAATGAAGGCTCTGGTGGCATATTTGTATGTGACGAAACTCCTTTCATTTTTTTTTATTTCACGTCGCTCATTCGCCGGTGGCGTCTGTGTTACGAGACATCTCCACGCACACCATAACTCCTGTGAACGTCCAGAAGGGATCGCTACATATTTGTCCATTCGTTCACGAGAAATATGACCACGCCGCATGTGATATAGTCACGTTACGTGATAACGGCACGTGGCCATGGTTGCTTACTATTGACGCACGTATATTGTTTGTCTTCGTCGCTTCGACGTCACTGGCTACCATGTGACAATATCTTCTCGTTCCGGTAATCTACTGGACAGCTATTCCTTTACGCCATCTCACCCGCCGTGGAAACGCAGTGGCTTCGGTGTTGCGCTGCCAAGCCTGAGATCTTGGGTTCGAGTCCCGACCGCATTTCGGTGGGGGAGAAATGCAGAAACCACGCGTGCATTGCATGCTCCGTAAAGAACCCCAGGTGGCCAAAAAAAAATCCGCAGTCCCCCACACTACGGAGTGCCTCATAATGATACCGTGGTTTCGACACGTGGAACTAAATAATTAAATTATTTATACCATCTCTTATGTTTCTGGTTTGGTGTTTCTCGCCCATGAAATTCTCGCGCTTAGTAGCTTCACGCCGTAGCCACTGGGCCACCGCAGCTGGTTGACAAGATATGTGACGTCAGTTTTCTCTCAGGAAAAAAAAATGATGATCGGCAACAAATTTTCAAAATTCAATAGCACTGAACAGAGAAGCAGAATTTGCCGAGTCTTCATTGTGGTCGTCTGCTATTCGTGATCTGCATATCATACATTGTCGAGCCCCTTCTAGTTTCAAACATTAGGCTTGGTTATAATTGGCTGTGTGTATTCCTATACCTAACGGCGGACGTGTTGTCTTTTGTTTTTTGTAGATTTATTGGTTGAATAATCCATTTCTACTTTATTTATGATCAATGACTTGCCTTGCATTGAATAATTTTTCATTTCTTTAATTGGCACCACTAAATAAGGAGACTTTGGCACCAAGAGTTGGTGCAGACTTCTACTTATTTTCACACGAGGCGTATCACGAGTCACAGAACACCAAAAAGGTAAAAGAAACACATGACAAAATAATGTAAACACAACAAACACCCACCAGACAAATATCACCATAATAGAGAAAGAAAGACTACAGCTTCAGACGTCACCAACAATATCGACACTTCCAACAATTGACACACATCACTTTTTTGAAGCATACGGCAGGCTACGCGCCGTATGTAGCAGTCATACCACATGCTACATACTGGAGTACTGACCGAAAGTGTTGTGTGGCGGGCCGCCTGAGCCCGACTCGGTAGTTTCACACCTGTCCCATACCCGGCCCGGCCCGATCACGCCCAAGCCGGCCCGGCCCGGTTCGGCCCGTTAGCCCTCGAGCGTAAGCGAAGCTTGGTCCAATTCTGGGTAGTTGTTATGATACGATCCGCGGCACAGGACATTCTTTAGAGACTGTTTTGACTGTGTCCACGCGACTGAGCCCACTCTAGTTTCTGTAGGGACTGGCAACACTGAATCGCATAATTTGGGACTGCGAGCCCACCTAATCCGCCCACATAAAGCTGACGAAATAAAGTTTTTACCAATAGCATACCCCGCCTATTGCGGGCCTGACTTAGACCCGTACCTATTACGGGACTGACCGGGGCCCGAGCCCGACCCAAGCCCGAAGCTCCTTGGCCCGAGCCCAGCGCGGGCCCGCAATTAGCATGGCCCCTGCGCAATGATGTCACGCAAGATCGTGAAGCGTTCCACATTTTTGGCGACATCTGCTCGCCCCCATCTAGATCCTGTACATTTACAGGATCCAGATGGGGGCGGGATCCACAACTGTCAAGATTTCAATAGAATACGCACATGCTGCGCGTGATTGCCAGAGCGGTGGGTGGGTGTCCCTGGGGGGCTGTTTGGTTCCATGATTGAGCTGCGGCGCTGCTGATTACCGGGGCCTGATTATTACAATAGGAGCACGCTCCGAGATTTTGTGAGGCATTTAAATCCCCTTCGAAGGTGTATGCCTATTCGTCCACTCCTACACGTCAGGCTTGCCTTCGCTTTTTCTTTTCATAACTGGATCTTCCTTAAAGCTCATTGGGATGCTAACGCTTCCCCTTTTCGGTCATTTTTCATTGGCATTTACGCCTGTTGTGCCTACCTGGTGATGCGGGCTTCCCCATTTTAGTTTTACTTTCTTTTAATGCTTGGGGACACAGAAAGCAATATACGTAGCTTACCCGACCCGAGCCCGACCCACGGGCCAGGCCGGGCCTGGGCTACCGGGCAGGTCCGAGCCGGGCTTGCGGGCGGTAGCAGAACAGAAGCGGTAGAAGGACCAGATGATGGGCTCTATATCAACCAGATCATCACGCTCCGTACTATACAATGCGTTCAAGTGTGGATTCGGAAAGTTGCTGATAAGATTTTCGAGCCGTGATCGCTGTTCATTTCAGTCGAGGCAAAGGGCGGTCGTCCATCATCTTGAGTCGATGTAGGGTGTTCATGTATAAACGAACGTTCCAGAATACTAGAGTTAAATGTAGGCACGGTACACGTGCGAGATTACGAGAAAGCGTTTGATTCTGTCGAAACCTCAGCAGTCATGGAGGCATTACGGAATCAGGGTGTAGACGAGCCGTATGTAAGAATACTGAAAGATATCTATAGCGGCTCCACAGCCACCGTAGTCCTCCATAAAGCAAGCAACAAAATCCCAATAAAGAAAGGCGTCAGGCAGGGAGATACGATATCTCCAATGCTATTCACAGCGCGTTAACAGGAGGTATTCATAGACCTGGACTGGGAAGAATTGGGGATAAAAGTTAATGGAGAATACCTTAGTAACTTGCGATTCGCTGATGATATTGCCTTGCTTAGTAACTCAGGGGACCAATTGCAATGCATGCTCACTGACCTGGAGAGGCAAAGCAGAAGAGTGGGTCTAAAAATTAATCTGCAGAAAACTAAAGTAATGCTTAACAGTCTCGGAAGAGAACAGCAATTTACAATAGGCAGCGAGGCACTGGAAGTCATAAGGGAATACGTCTACTTAGGGCAGGTAGTGACGGCGGATCCGGATCACGAGACGGAAATAATCAGAAGAATAAGAATGGGCTGGGGTGCATTTGGCGGGCATTCTCAGATCATGAACAGCAGGTTGCCATTATCCCTCAAGAGAAAAATATATAATAGCTGTGTCTTACCAGTACTCACCTACGGGGCAGAAACCTGGAGGCTTACGAAAAGGGTTCTACTCAAATTGAGGACGACGCAACGAGCTATGGAAAGAAGAATGATAGGTGTAACGTTAAGGGATAAGAAAAGAGCAGATTGGGTGAGGGAACAAACGCGAGTTAATGACATCTTAGTTGAAATCAAGAAAAAGAAATGGGCATGGGCGGGACATGTAATGAGGAGGGAAGATAACCGATGGTCATTAAGGGTTACGGACTGGATCCCAAGGGAAGGGACAAAATCCAGCATAGCAGGGGGCGGCAAAAAAAGCATAACAGACAAAAGCATAGACAAAGCATAGACAAAAGCATAGCAGGGGGCGGCAGAAAGTTAGGTGGGCGGATGAGATTAAGACGTTTGCAGGCACGGCATGGCCACAATTAGTACATGACCGGGGTTGTTGGAGAAATATGGGAGAGGCCTTTACCCTGCAGTGGGCGTAACCAGGCTGATGATGATGATGATGACGGTACACGTATTGTGAACCTCATCACGCTGAACGGGCGTCACCACACGAAACTATCTTGCGTTCGGGCAACACCGACGCTCCCGCATTCGATGCAGACGTATCGTGTTCTGCGGCAAATTTAGAATCAGAATCGAAAGAGTTTTTATTTTCCTCAAGGAAAAATGGCTTTTCTTTGAGGTAAAGCTCCAAAACTCAAACGAAATCTCGCGCGATGATCAATGGTGAATCCAAACAAGTTCGGTCATCAAGAATTTTGGGCTAAATTGATTTTGGCCTTTCGTAACGGGCTCAACGGAATGGTTTATATTTTTTTTTCCTCCTGTGCAGGTTTCTGTGGTGCTGCTGCTTGGGCTGTTCTGCCTGTCGGTGACGTCCACACCCGCAGGCTACCCTGTGGCCAGCCCGTACTCTCTGGTGTACTCCGACTACCCGCTCCCGTATCACAACGGTTACGCCCAGCCGTACCAGACCACCTACCAAACTCTCTACCATCCTGGCTACCAGCCCGGCTATCCTGGAGGCCACCAGACGGTAGTCGTTGGACTCGGGTGCGTTGAACCGCGCTGGCAGTGACGGTCCAGGTTTGCAGTTGTATCCAATGCTCCGTGTCACTCTACAATGCCCACACTACGAACCGAATGAATAAGCGAAGAGGCAAGGCTGGGCGCCTCAGCGAAGTAGCATTTGCTGTTGACTTTCAGATGCCGCAAACTTCCAGACACTGCAGCCTTCTGCAGCATCAGCTTGAAAGCACTTTCGGTGAACACCTGCGTCCTCTCTGAGGCTCATAACTTTGGAACCACGTGACACGCGAGCGGGCGCACGTGCCTGCATTTGCTGTTAAGAGCCAACCCACGTGTGCGGATCAGTAAACGCTGAGGAGATCACAAATTGAGGCGAAACTTTTGCAGGGGCTGAGTGGACCCTATACGTACACACTGACGACTTATAAAACGCGTGTGCATGGTGAACTCGAAGAGACTGTAAAAGCTTCCCAAGATCTGCAATTGATTTAACAGGGCAAGAGGGCACCGCGCCAGAAAGCGAAACTATATGCTACAGGCCTCCGAAAAAAATCTTTTTCGGGCTATGCTCAATTCATTACGAGGAGAAAAGAAATTAGCGTGCGTGTGCGTCGAGATCTACGCGCCGACTCACTTTTCCTGGTGATTACCATTGCAGACCGATGTATGCATGGGAAAGGCCCCACGCGGGGGGGGGGGGGGGGGGGTAGGAGGGACTCTGCCTCGCATTTCAATGAGCCTACAATTCACGGGTCGAAGGTCCATGTATGCTTGCTCCGCTGTGTTGCTCGCGTGGTTGGAAGCAGCACCGTTCGTCCAATTGACCGGGGGAAGAAAGCAAATTAACAAGTCTTGCTTGTTCGCTTCCCTTTCAAGCGTGATGGTCTTAGTGCTTTCGAAGCTAGGTGCCTATAGACTTGACCTCTTGGCCGCGTGACTCACTCTGACTGTAATTATTACCGCTGCGACTATAAGCGACGTCAGTGCGCTGACGTCTTTGCTTTAGAAGGTCCTCAATCTTCTAATCACATGACTTCCTCTTCTCTTTCGTATTTGTTTGGCATTTAGAGTAACGTACACCGAGGAAAGTGATATGGCTCAAAACAAGGACTCGTGTCTGAATGAAAGATCAAGAACACGAACGGAGGTACTTTTTTTCTGGAAGTGAAGCACACGTATTCATCTAATGCTCTTCCCACCACAACGCTCATTTGTTATCTGTTTTCG